>NC_085049.1:8922217-9536118 GCF_963662255.1 Cinclus cinclus
AGTTAGCCTCTGTAAAGGTACTAACTTCTTCTGCATTTCATGTGTACTGTTTTTATTTTAGGCTGTACATTAGGAAGTCCTATGATTAAAATAATACGTATGTCTAAATAACACATATTCTGGTTTTGTCCAGCAAAGCAGTTGGCAGACTTTTGACTTTTATGTCAATGTCCTTCATAATGAAGAAATGTTCTGCTAAGGAAGTTTCTGAGTGTTAATGCTTAAGGAATCTTAACTTGAGTTTCTTGGTTAAAGACAAACTACTGAATAGACCTGGTGAAATAATGCTTCTTGACAGTGTTGGTGCCTCACTGTTTTTCCTCAACAGAAGTTAGTCAATTAAAAGTCAATCATTTGAATGTAGGAGATTAAAAGAACCAAGGGCTTAGGTTGCCTTGAGCTATTATCAATGCTTAGTTTGCAGTTTTCTAAAATGGAAGGGAGTATTCCATCATTAGAGGTCAATTATATTTTCCTATCCCTGAGGAAAAAAAATTATATCTCTACTGTTCTTGTTGCAGTGATAAAGGTCAGAGCAGTCTAGCTACAGTACATGTACCTTAAATTCCTATTTAAAATCAGTTGTTTACTGCTTTTCAAACTGAATTAAAATTGTATTGGTTTCATATTAATGTTTTAAAGAAAGCTCTCTTGGGACATATTTCATCCCTTTGAATTGCTCTGCTTTTTCTAGTCTCATGTTTCACCCCAGTAATTTCTCTGTGTAATAACTGTATGTTTCTGCTGCTTGTTATGCTTGCTGTTGCTCACCTGTATGTGATGTTATTCCTTCATCACCAACTGGGATGTAGATGTTTTTAAAAAATCATTATAATCTAGGTAAAAAGTAATTAAAAGTATGCTAATTAATTGTAGCTGAGACTTTAGTTAAGTAAGGTATTTGATTAAAAATGTAATAAATAAAGCCAACCTTTTTCAAAATGGCTATTTTAATGTTTGAAAGCTAATGTTTTAAAATTAAATTGTGCTTCTCTATAAATTGTAGTTTACATTTATGGTCATTATACAGTTCACACTGTACTGTTTCAAAAAAGATTATGTAGAACTAAAAACTGCTCAAAGAAGGAGGTAGTAAAGATGATTGAGGATATTGGGCAGCTTAATTTATGACTAGTACATTTCAGCTATGTAAAGGTGTTTAAGGAGCATTTTGATATGTCTAAAAAATCATTAGAGGTATAGAAAGGGAAGAAGAAATAACTTGTCTTTATTCATTACAAAACAATGGTCTTCGAAGAATGACTTCAGTGGAAAAAAAAAATCCAACCCAACTTCTTTTTGTACAGTACAAGAGACAGAATGTGGCTTTGCAACACATTGTGGAGTCCAAGTTACAGGTGGGTTTAAGAAAGATAAGACTGGTAACCAGAACCATCAGTAGTTTTTAAGAATGCTAATGTCAGTGCAGTGTGATTTTTTTTTTTTCCAAGCCCCTGTTTGCTGAAGACCTGTCAAGCAAATTTGTCCTAATACAGAGTGATCCTCTTGTATACTCATCACTAAGGATATGTTTGTGCACCCAGTGGTATAATACTGGCCTAGGTATGTGTTTGACCTAAATTAGAGGGGCAGCCCTTAGACTTTCAAAGCCATCCCAGTGGATCACTTGCAGGATCTGGTGATATTCACAAACCTGACAGGATCTGTGAGGCTGGATCCAAACAGGGTGGTCTAATGTGTGGCACTTCTGGACCTGGCTCAGGAAGGAGCTGTGAAACTGGAGTTAGCTCCTAAATCTGACTGTACAGTGGATCAGTAGTGGTGTGTTTGAGAAGAGCTTTCATGCCCAAGAACAGGAAGGTTATGATGATAGGGTGAGGAGCCTTTCCAGGGAGTGAAAAATACTGAAGGAATGGGCATGCTTGAAATGCTACTTTCCTGTAGGCTTTGATGCCATCTGCAGGTCTGAGTTTGATGCCAAAATGAGCCTGGGATTGCTTTAAAGTTGTGAGTCTGAGAGTTCAGATTATTTCCTCAGGTGCTGTGAACAAATAGCTTTAAGGTTTCAGTTCGAATGCTTATGTAATAGCTCAGTAGTTCACTCACCTGTGATGTAAGAGTTAAGATGCCTGCCTGAGGAATTTCAGGCTTTTTATTTCAACCTGCTGTGTGTAAGTGTCAATCATAAGATTACAGGCTATGCTAGGCTTTGGTGTGTAAGGCACAGCCAGTAACTTCACAACCCTCCTGCAAAATAATCAAGAGCAGCAGACTGATGGAGCTGGGAGGTGAGTGATCAAAAGGGAAGTGTTGCTATCAAGTTTCACTAATACACAGGTATCAGCATGCTGCTTGACTGCTGCCAGGTAACTCGGAGTTACAAAACAAACACATGGTGATTTGGTTAGAATGAGCCTTTATGGGTCATTAAATGACTTTTCTTTTTAGCGCAGCAGCCACAATTCAGCATTTTTATGGAAGAGGGAGCCTTGACGAGATCAGAGGCTGAAGCTTTCTTTCAAGTTCCCTTTCCTGGTGTCAGAAGGCATAGTACGACAGATCCCTTTTGCTGGAATCTATTCCTAGGTGAATGCTGTGAAGTGTCAGGGAAACCTGAATGCAGCCAGGAAGTTCACGATGCTATTATGAGTTCTGGCTCAAAAGAATAAAAATCTTCACAGATAATAGTATCTGAAAAAGCATTTTACTTTTTTTTTTTTTTTTAAGGTGCTCTGTTGCTCAGGGTGACCTGTTTTGTATAGTAGTAACATGGTGTCTCAGCACCTGTTGGTGTCCAATTCCATGATGCTGGTCCCTAGACATCTAATCAAATTCTACCCTGCCTCTCTTTTTAATGTTAATTAGAGGTTTTACTGTTTATTTTTTTTGTTTCCCAGAAATGTTTTCTATATAGTAACTTGTAAGTTGGATTGTGTCAACTATGTTGAGATGACACACAGTGATTTTGGTATTTGCTTCCACACTGTGCATTTCATAGAGACACTCTTTAATAAGGAATGAGCAGTGCTGGGAATTGGGACCTTTGTGATGAACTCAGCAGTGCTATTGTGGGCAGACATGATTTGGGCACACCAGCCAGTTGAGGCTTTTGGAGAAGCTGGTTGTGAAAACACAATATGTGAATCTCAAGTGGACTTAAAACGTGAGGTAGTGCTATGGTGAACTACGCTGAGGCTACCACTGCATTTTAGATCACCTGTTACATAACTGCTTTGGTGTTTAGTATGGGTCAGTTGCTTTTAAATGCTGCATTCTCACTGCTAATCCAAGTTGTTTAGTAAATCCAGCATTTAAAAACAAGGTTGAAACCGTTTATTCCAATAGACAATACTTATTTTTCTTCGTCTAAAGCAAGTGTTACTGAGAATTGGTTAGTTTATCTAATAATGTTGCAACAAAGGTTGACAATTTTTTTTACATGTTGTTTAAGAAACATGGTGCAGGAAATAACATTATTTGTCCCGTTCTTATAATTTAAAAGTAGTATACTTGTAGTCTCTAATGTTTATTTCTGAAGCCAGAAAATCAGTTGCGTGCAATGAGAATATTTGTCTTGGGAATAAAGATGTTTCTCTTTTAAAATTATAATTTTGATCTAATTTTGTGTTTCCAGAGTGGCTCTCAGTAGCTTGTGTCTCACAGGGTGCCATATCTTGTCCTAATTGTAGCATTATGAAAACTTGAGATAAAGTTTAAGTAGAATCAGAGTCCTTTCTCTTCCATTTGTACCTTTTCTGCAGGGGCTGCTTGTCTTAATCCTTGACTTCTGCTTTGCCATGCCAGTGAAAACAGAATTTTAATAGCTGCAACTAAAAGGAACATTAAAATAAACTACAGCTGAATACATATATTGAAGCAAACCTGCAGATTTAAAGTTTTGCTGTTTTCATTATAGGTTTTGTATACATCAGTGTGTGGGATCACTGTATGTATCAGTGTCTGGTGAGCAAAATTCACTTTATACTTAAAATTCTAGGCCTTTCTTGATGGATTTGCCTGATATTTTGCCTTTGCAAATAATGAAAAAGGAGCATGGTAGATTGGGGGGCTATACACGTAAAAGGGAATAATTCACTCTTCTAATTGTCCTGCAATCTCTATCGAGCAATTTGATATGTTTACCTTGTTATGTTCCTTTCCCACTTCAAAACAATCAACATTTTAGATAAGTATGTCAAGTAGTAAAGCCACTTTAAAAATAAAACTATTAAACTGTAAAATAAGGTCCTTTTATGATGGTTTTAACACCAGAAAGTTAAGTGTCAGCAAATAATTATCTTTTCAGTTTATTTGAGACAAGCAAAGATTGCTAAAAATCACTTTATCTGATTTCTTCAATAAGTGGGAATTTTTATGGAGGACATGCATTTAAGTAGAAGAATTTGACTGAGATTTTAAATCAGAAAGTGGCATTTTATATACGTTGACAGTGTCTCTCTTAAATCTACAGTATGTGTTTAAATATGGCAAAAATAATGATTAGAACTCAAGAGTTAGCAAAAACTTAAAAAAGCAAACCAGACCTCATGGGATCTCTACAAGTTGTTTCTTAGCATCAGGACCTGATGGGCAAAGTGCAGAGAACATGCTTGTTCTGTTGGTTTATCCAGAATATTTTTAAGACATAGTGATGTTAATATACAAGGGGAGTGGAACTGAGTATGTGCCAGCTTCTTCCTAATTACAGTTCTCAGCCCGAGGTATTAAGTTGAATTGAAACTGTGCATAGCTGAAGTTACTGTGTTAAACTCTGAACTCTGGTATCCCAGATGCTGGCAGGTTTGACTTAGCTATGATTGCTGCAAAGCAGCAATATCCAGCAAGAAGAATCTTAATTCTCAGAGTCTGCTTTTCAAACTGTTTCTCAGCTTTTATTCTGTAGTGATATTTCAATGCTGATGCTGTGAAATTTACACTGTTATTAGAGGAGCTGCTTTAAAATAATACTGCAGAGCTAAGCAAAATATTTTACTGCTTTTCGGTGCTTGTATCCTTTATTGATTTTTTTTCTGCACAGTTTGTGTCAATTCTGCCAGTATTTTATTTTGAGAAAATATGTTATAGTTCATATTTCATGGTTGATTTGTATTGGTATAGGAAATAAGTAATAGTTATATATGTGCTCATACGTAAAATGCTGCCTTTACATAAGAAACTTAATTTGGGAATCTTTAAATATAATTTAAACTCAGTAGATAAAGTCCCTTTTGTCTTCATCATAGCAGGGATGAAGTGTTTAATCTCTTAGTGTTGCAGGAGAGGCTGAGAACCACAGAGTTGAAAAATAGGTCCCCTCTCATTTCTTTGCCTAGTAGTATCATCTTTCCTCTTGGGTTTGCTTCTTGTGGTGTTCTCATCAATGTATGACCATTATAAACAAATGAAATAATATGGAGCAAGCTGCCTTGTTTTTAAGATGATGTGGTTTCCTTCAAACTGAATTATTATAGATCACATGGAAATAAAACCAAATCAAGAACTAAATGCATATTCACCCCATTTCACAGAATAAGATTTAATTTTGGCTCTTGGCAGCAGCAGTGGAAAGCATCAAAGGCCGTATTTGCTCCCACTAAATAGAATACCCCTAGAATATCAGAATGAAGAGTCAGTAAGTGTGTAGTGACACTGCCTTGTCTTTGCTGACGTACATGAATATAAAGAGGGGATGTTTGGAGAAAAGAAACAGAAGACAGGGCAGAGCCAGAGTGAGGGGATTACTTCAGCAGAAGATGGAAAAACTGATGTGCAATGTAGGGTTTCACTGATGGGGAAAAAATGTGCATGTTAATCTGAGCAGGTACCCAAAATGCTCTAATAAGTCTATGAAGATTGGAAATGGGGACATAGTGAGGTGAAGAAAGCATGTCTACGTGTTTGTAGTATAAATAAAATGGCTTGCTATTTCCCACCTGAGTAACACATTGTCTTATTTACAGGATGATAAATTAATTCTGAACTCACTCTTTTCTTTATGGAGACTGGGAAGGAGAGAATCTAATGACTATTCCAGCTCTGTGCTTTCTCAGCCTGAAGTTCTTCACTGCTTGTCTCCCATGTTTGCAGCATGATCTGCACCCACCAGCTGCTGAGGTGTTCTATTAATGCAGCTTGGACATGTATTTGTCTGCAGTTTAAATAGCTACTAATGGCTCCATCTGTATCTGCCCTTCCAGATCTTGGAGTCTCTCCTCATTGCTTCCTTGCACACAGGTTTCAGAGAGGTTGCTAGAAAGTGTTAAAGGTCAAACCAAATAATTATTGATAATTGAATTACAGCGATACCAGTATTTGTTACCAGTTGCTTACAGACGAAATGGTACATACCCAAACTTTGTAGTACCTGCTCTTTTCTCCAGTGCTATGCCTATCCTTCTGGTAGGCATGATCTGGCATGATGCTTTCATTTGGGAGAAAGGAGGGATATTGCCAGTCATCAACCTCCAGGACCTGCTGAAAGGTCTATGAGGTTGTTGTTGGCAACTTCTTTCTCCTTATCCTGAAATCCATTTGAGTAATTTTTATGTGGTTCTGCAGTTCGTTTCTGTATTGCCCTGTAAATCCATGTTACAATCTATGTCAAGCCATCCAGATTTACTATATAATGGTGTATTTTACATCAGTTTGATGATTGTTCTTTGTTACTTCTGTGATTGGTTTTGCCCAGCTCCCGGGTTGCAGTTCTGCAGCTAGCAGCTGATCACTGGTCAGGTGTTTTTAGCCCCAAGTCTCTGTACCATCCTGTCACATTCCAGTCTTCTGCAGTGGTTCCTCATCTTGAACCCTTTGTACTGCATTTTATTCCAGCATCTTAAATAGTTATTTGCACAGAGTAATTATTATTGCTATATTAGTTCCAGATATATGGATAACAATGGGTGCTGCACTGCACAACTGCACAAGGTGAAGCAATAGCTGGAATAAAGTAGGTAAGAGTCCTTTGATCAGTGGGCTGTTATTGTTCAATGCTAAAACAAATCTCCAGGCAGGCCAAATCTTCAGAGCGTGGAAAGTCCGAAGGCTCACCTTAACACAAAGCCTGTGGCCCATTACATACAATGGCAGCAGCACTTTTATTTGTTTTGCTTAAAAGCCTAGCTTTTAATTGCTTTTTTATTGGCCTTGCTTGGCATGATCCGTGGTGAGCAGCGGTCCAGGTAGCCTGGATGTAAAGATGCTGAATGCATAGAATTGCTGTTCTGAACTTGCTGCTGCTCAGGTGATTTCAAAGCTGGCAAGAGGCAGTTAGGAAGTCACAAGGCATAAATTTTTTGTTGTTCTGGTGATGGCTGAGTGAAGTGGCGCTCTGGGCCTTTTTTCAGGAAGATGGATGATGTAGGAATTCAAAAGATGGTACTTAAATCAGCACATCTGAGACTGTATTTGCAGTAGTAGGTAGTAGTAGGTACAGGCTGAAATTTTGTCAGAGGAAGGGGTTCTTCCTGTGCATTTGAAAAAATGTAAGAGTATTAGCTTTAAGATTCCTATACAATCTGCTTTGTTTTTACAGAAGTCTATATAGTCTTGAACTATTTTATTATTATCTTAAGTTATTTCTTTGCTGAGAACTGCAGTTGTAGCTAGTGGGAAAATCTGAGTAGTGGGGAAGTTCTCGTTTGCCCAGTGAAGTGGTGGAATCACCACCTGTGGAAGTATTCAAAAGGCATGTGGATGTGGCACTTAGTGACATGGTTTAGTGGTCAACATGATGATGCTAAATTAATGGTTCCAGCTGATATTTTCCAACCAATTTCATTATTATATGAACTAGCAATGGGAAAGCTGCATAAATACTAAGAACTTCTTGTGTAGTTTTTATTTTCTCTTATAACTAAGATGCACTTGCCTACAGAATTGTTTTGAATGTTGTTTTCCCTTATATTAGGACTTGTTCTGCATTTTATTTTCTGTATTTGGAGTATCCAGATCATCTTGACATGAAACATACAGCAGCAGACCTACATGAAAATTAAGACCAGAGAGATGAGAAATAAGTTACTCTTCTCTATTTTGTATTCAAGAAAGTGAAAAAAGTGAACTTTATACATAGATTTTTCATAGTGGTACTTCTCCTCTGGAATTATGTGCTTGGAGAGTTTTTCAGTATTGCATTATTACATAACATAAACCAAATGATTTTATGATGCTGTTTTATTCTGGCCATAGAAATAATTTTCATTTGAGGAGTATGTACTACTTAGCCTTAGTTCTATATGTAGTCCTTGGGGATTTCCTTTGTTTTGAGTGGAAAGCAGAATTAGATTTTTCTATAATAGTTAAAAACCTTATCTGATGGGTCTTGGGAAAATTACTGTAGATGTTGATGCTCTCCTGCTGGCTTTTATGATTATTTAATATTGTTGAAACAAGCCGCTAGGTGGCAATATCAATTAAAAAATTTCCAATACATGCAGTTCAAGTTGTCATCTAAAACGGGGCACTAGGGAGTAGGTTTGATTACAGTGAAAACACTACAACTTGTTGTATGCAAGATTTTCTTGATTTAGGGAGGAGGTGTTCTGCCAAAGCACTTGGTGTGAGTGATTGATGACTGAGGACAGCTGGGTGTATTTGCTTGGATAGAGAGGAAATGTGTTTTTCCCTTTTCTATATATCTGCAATATTTGTTTGACATTTGCAAAAGTGAGCCACGCTACTTCTTGATGAAACTTGTTTTAACCTACCACTTAGAATCAGTTGGGTTGTATCAGTGTTACTTGAGAAACAAATCTTTACTGGTGTGAACATGAAACATTTCAAACTACTTAATTTAAAATCAATATGAATTTACTTATGGCTGTGTGTGTGAAATCATGATATAATTGCCTGTTACAAGTAGACACTAATGAATGGATGTGCTGATTATATCTCCTTTGGTGTGGCTGCCACTGTACAGCACACAGGCTGGGTTTGTATGTGAGAGAGAAGACTGAAGAGATTTGCACAGTTAAGCACATACAGAAACCACATCCCAGGTCACAGGGCTTATCTTAGGAGGTGTCTGGTCCCTTTATTTAGATATGTGTATCTCTTTTCAGCGTGTTTATTGAGGATGCTTTTGCTGGTATTCCTGCTCGAGGAACTGTTCAAACTCCTGTTTGAGTTATTATTTTGGGAATACATATAATGAAATTGCTGGAATGTGGTAACAATGGAATTTCTGCTTCAGTGTGGTTTTACTGGAGCTCCTGTCTGCCTTCTCCATCCTGCCTGTACCACTCCACATGTATTTTTGAAACATCTCTGTAGTATGCTGTGCTCTTGTTAGGCTTTCTTCCTGGGTGCTTTAACTTTTTGGGGTTTGTTTCCAGTGCTTTGTTCTGTCAGTAATGGACGTGTCACTGACATTGCTGTGTGAGGACGTAGTGCAGTCTATTGCTTTAATACTTAATCTTTATGTTGTTAGTGCTTATAATCATTTTATCAGGCAGTGGTAGAGGAATTAATTTGTCTGGAAGTGATCTATATTTTGCCTTTGTTCTGTCTGTCTGCTGTGTTTTAGGGTTTTGCAGTGACTTTCCTTCTCACTCCTTATGTCATGCAATTTCTCCTGATCTGTTTCTGGTGTGGTTGATAAAGCATAAGCATTCCCTTCAAGTGCTGCTTTTCAAGTGGTGTTGAAAATTCTTGATTTGATGGTGTTTGCGCCCAGTAAACTCTGCCATAAATCAGACTGGACTGCTTGTTTAGAGTGATTGTGAGCAGTGCTTCCTAAAGTCAGTGGTAGTGTCCTCATAAGTTACTACGTCTAGTATATCAAGTCTAGGCAATTAAGGATTGTGCCCTTAAGGATTGTAATTTTTTTTATTTGCTTGTTGAAGTTTTTTTTGCAGATTTAACTTCAGTTTCTTTTCCATTTTCTTTTTAAGGTAAGTAATTACATCATACATGGTTGTGTCTCTCTAACGTGGTTCTCTGCATCACTGCCTCTGTAAGAGTAGATAGTTTAATCTTACTTTATTACAGTAGGCATTTAAACACTACTGGGATAAAAGGAAAGTATTTCCAAAACTTTATATTGTGGTAAGACCTGTGCCTCTAGAGTCTGCTGCTATTAAGGTTTTTACTAAGTTTAATAATTCATAATTTATGCACTACACTGTTAGAGGCTGTGTAGAAAGTGCTTCATGGTTATGGGCTGTCTTAGGCATAGGGATCAGTAAAGCCACATCAATATTGTATCTGGGATAACTGAGCAGGGAATGTAAACGCTAAAATTCACTTAGCAGGCAAAATGAGTTGGCAAATGCTGTTAAATTTTTTTAGACTCTGATTCAGAGTCCAATGCTTTCTTGCTGTTTTTTCTCTTACTGGTATTCATTGTTATATTTTTCTGTAGGTGGAGTATCCTGGTTATGTTTGAGGTGGGCTGGGTTAATGCAAGGCAGAAGCTCTACTGCATTATGTATTAGAGTGTATTTTCTGTGATCGTGTCAATTTTGAATCCTGGTGGTATTTCTTCTACTACAAAGAATCACTTATAATTCTCTTAGCTGTCCTTTTTCTCAGGTTGTATTTTATCTAAAAATAATGTTATGTCATTGCTGCTAAACCTGGAAGTTTTTCTTCTAGGTGTGGCATGTACTTTGCACAATGTGTCCATGCCCTCCTGGCATTCTTGTTCTGAGTGCTTTGCTTTCTGTGATGGTCTGGTGTCTGTGTTACCACAGGCTTGCCATGTCCGAGTCTTTTCAAATGGGTCTCTTTTAACAGTCTTCTAATACTTTTCTGTGGTTTTCTACCTTGGTGTTGCTCCCTTGCCTCTTCAGGCAGCTCCTGGTTCTATAGGGACAAGGACAGCCATGGCACAACCAGAACATTCCTTGTACTTCAATGCCATCATGCTTTCCTTGTTGAGAATTTTTTTCTGATATTTGAATTGTACTTAATTTGACTTTTTTTTCTGCTGAGGAAAAAAAATTATTACTAAATACTAATAATATTAATTGTTATTAAACACTCTGTGAATGCCTTTGTTCTTGTAAAAGCTGGCTTGTCTTTTACTGATTTCAGCTGGGTTAATCACTAAGCAGGTCCCTGATCACATTTATGTTCAGGAGATCTTCTTTTCCTTTGGAAACAAGAATTCTTGAAGAAGTTCAGAAACCCAAAAACCCAGCAAAAGCCAGCAGATGGACTGCTGGAACTAGCTGCCTCAGCAAGTACCCTGTCAGGACTGGTGCTCTGTAGACAGCCCTGTGCTTTTGTCTGAGACACATCAGAAAGTGGGATGTTTTGTGAGATGTCTGTTTTTTTTGTCTGCCTCACATGCTGCAAATGCTAGCTTTAATTCCCTTAATTTGAGACAATTTTAATCTTCTTTTTTTCATTGCTTTCCAGTTTAAAGTTTATAGATTGCACATGCTTTTAGTGATTTTTCCCTATGCAAATAACAGTTCTGTTATTTTCCCTTCTGCTTCTTGAAGACAGAGTAAATTCTGTAGGTGTATCCTTGGTTTATGTCTCCCAGTGATCCAGCAAAGCAGTACCTGGTTTTGTGTCCAGCAGGAATACAGCCCTGGGTAGCAGGAACTGCAGGCTGCTTCTGCAGGGAGGAAGATGTGGCTCCTGGGAAGGAGGAGATCCTTGAAAGCAGCACAAGTTGAACACTCAGCACCCAAGCTAATTGGTCTGTTGTTTCTTTAAAATCACCAGAAGTGTCTAAAGTAGTTCACTGCTCCTTCCTGTACCTTAATGATTTGTGCTCAGGAGTTGCTACCAGTATGTGTGTGTTTGTAGACCCTGAAATAAAAAGCGTTTCTGGTTCATCTGTGTTCCAGTGGCTCCTTAATTGCGACATGAAAGGCAGGGAAAAATTATTTGCTGTGATTTTGCGGAATTACAATAAGTGCAAAGTTGACAATGAGTTTTGGTGGTGGTCTGAGAAATTTTGGAGGATGGCAGTGGTCTTTGCTCCAAAACCATCTGAATCCATCTGCACCCCATGTGGATTTTCATTCCTCTTCAGTACTACATGCTTTTGAGAAACGGATCCAGCAAAGTATGGATCTGGTTTTGATAGCTGCAATACGAAAACATTTATTTGTGTGTAGCAGAATTATTTTCCTTACTTTTTACTTTGTGAAAGGAGGGCAAATGCAATGCAGTTTGGCTACAGGGCTCATTTAGTTAAATCCTGAATACAAAGTAAAATAGTGTTTCTGTTGTATTGAGTTTTCTCCTGTATGTTTGTTGTCTCAGGCAAATTATCCAAGTAGCCTAGGCCCAAGATCTTATCTTGAAAGATAACCAAGTTATGTGCTACAGAATCTGTTTTGTTCCCATTATATTAAGCTTTGTTTCCATTTGTGTTCAAGTAATTTTCTGTTTACGAGTACATGTTGACTTAATTTCTCTAGCAGTAAAAGGTGACTGCTCTGTCAAACGTGAATGAAGTTTGACATATCATTTATACAGCTTTTTATAAGTCATGTGTACATGACATACAATTGAAATTGTAGCTGGCTAAGCAGCTGGTTGTCTGTGTGCTTATGAACAATTTGAACGTAAACACAAATGCAAATAGTAAAGGGAAGTCAGTTCCACAACCACAGAAAAAAAAAGCTGCATCTTTTAGTACCCTTTAGTGCATTCTGAAATTTTAAAAGATTTTTTATTCCCCTTAATCTTCCACAAAGATTTGGCAGCTCTGTGGTAGCAAGTAGAATACTGTCCAACACTCAGCTACATGCTTGGGTTGACCTCTTTCCTACTTGTGTTTGTGTTGCATGATTGATAAAATCAGTCAGAAATGAGCTATTTAGAATGTTTCACATAATTAGGTATTTTGTAGTTTGTTACTAGGAGCATGGGGACTATATATTAAAAATGCATCTATCCTTGTAACTACCATGATACACTACACAGCCTGATTTTTTTCACTTGAAGAATGAGCAACTAAGTAGTGTGCTACTCTGAGATAGGTGAAAGGTCCCACCTATTTTCCTGTTCAGATTTTCTGTGAGTTCTGTCCTTCTCTACAATGAGGTTTTCTTTCAACAAAACTTTTATTTTTTATTCTTCAGCGTAGAAATTACATTTTGCTTTGGTGGATTTAAGAACCAAGAGGGCACTGGCTTATGCTTTTGTCTAAAATAGTCTGTGAAGAAAAAGGTGTCTCACTTCTTCATTCTGTGGTGGGTTTAAAATACTGTTTTAATTTGCTTTGAACTGAATCAGCTAATGTAACTAATCTCCATGCTAGCATGTTGAGGAGGTAAGATGAGCTTTACATGTTAAGAAATCCCGTAATGTGCATATAAATCACTCCTAGACTGAAAATAGTAGTGAATGCTAGAATATCTATTTTTGTAACTTCTAAGTACAGGTAGTGTTGCAGAGAAGTTGAGGGGACCTAACAAGCTATGCAAGTGGCAATTTTTTCTAGAGTAGTCTTAAAACCAAATCAGGAGGTCTGGGTCTCAAAGACAAATCATAAAAATGCATTGGAATTGCCTGCTGAGCAGGGAGTGTTGAATTAACACCTCTGGTTTGGGCAGTGTCAGAGTTTTGCTGTCCTGTGTCAGGAAGGTGTATTTGGACGGTGCTGGAGAAGCTTGCAGCAAATGGAGTAAGAGAGTGCTGGGGGAAAAGGTTTAAATAATAGGAAATCAGGTTGTGTTAATTATGCACTTTGTTTATGACAGTGGTCTTGGGATTACTTATTTTTGCAAGTATTTCTATCCACCCTTTTGAATTTATTTGGTGACATCCTCAAAATCTCAGTATTTTAACAATTAAAAAATATAATCCAAATATATCTTAATAAATATTACTAAACATGAAAATCAGTGTGGGAAGGAAGGTGAAAATGGTACTTCTGTTTTATTTAATCTGTGTAGTTGGTTAAATTTTTTCCTAAAAATTAAAAATAATGATTGGTAGTAATAAATACTAGTAATAAATACTGATAATAAATGCTAATCAGAATTGTCATTAAGAAAAAACACTCCTGGATAAACTTGTTATTCCGTGCCCTGCTGTGGATTCACCTTGTGCTGGAGAGGGAGCTGTGCTGCTGTGAAGATTATTCTTATGCTGTACTGCTTTGGAAAATGGCGTTTGTGTTCCGCAAATCTGGAACTTGTGTCTAACAGGGCTTTGTGACTTGTGACTGAGTTTGTGACTCACTGCCAGGATATGGTGGAGTGGCTGTAGAAAGCAAAGCTTAGGAAATCTCATCACTGTGATTTTAAGACTAGAACTTTAAGCAAGAATTAGGTATTCCTATGCTGCTTTATTTTTGGCTTTATACCACAGACCTATCTGCATATCTTAACTGCAGTGACCAGGAGTGTGGATATGGCTTTGAAGATGTGGTGTTTCAGGACTGCAATATGTATGTTATGATGCCCCAGTGTTTATAATTTCAGAGAGCCATAGTTATGAATTTTATGGTGTTCTTTAGCTCATGTGGTATTTAACAATATGAAAAGAAATTGCTAATGTGAGTGAAGCTAATATTGTGTGACTTAGTTTTTTTGAATACCATTAAGGTGATGTAACTGCCTTAGATGTCACATTTGTGCTGAGGTGAAAAGTATGGAGTGGGCAGAAGAGGTTGGAAGGCTTTGTATTCACTTGTGTGAGAAGAGCAATCAAAGTGCTGGTTAGTCTTACCTATATCAAGTTAAAACACCAAAAACTGCAATGGCACACAGCTTAATTTTAATACCAGAAGAACAGGGAGAGAAAGCTAATTTCACTCTAAATAAATTAGATCACGAAGGCGGCTGCTTGGGAGTTATTTTAAAAAAAATTAATCATAGAAATTGGCATATTAAGTTTTTCTGGGTCATATTTCAGAATGAAGTTTTAAGCCAGGCACTAGGGCATTTATTCATATTTGTAGAGGCTTCCATGGAAATAAAATCCCAAAGGAACTAGGAGTACTTAGGTACTTATTTAGACTCTGATGGGAATAAAAATCACCCTGATTTGAAAGTAAAACCTTACAGTAGCTTA
The DNA here is from genome assembly GCF_963662255.1 of Cinclus cinclus. NCBI lineage: Eukaryota > Metazoa > Chordata > Aves > Passeriformes > Cinclidae > Cinclus > Cinclus cinclus. The sequence continues at coordinate 8,937,164 of NC_085049.1, forward strand.
TAGCACGTTGAAACATGAGCAATTAAAGTGCTAAGTCAATGTGAATTATTCCAGCATAAACCCGCCTGAATTTGCTTCATTATTTGATTGTACTGCTGCTGGTGATGAACTGAAATCAAGACCTTTAGTAATTTAATACATCCATATAAGGAGATGAATATGATTAGATTTATAATCTCAGTCTTGTACTGATTTTTAGCTACTTGCAGCAGTCCATGAATTCAAATCAAGTGTTCTTGAGTCATTATTTGAAAGACATCAGTAAACCAGACAGTTTTGTTTTTCATGAGAACTACATTTAATTGAGTTTTGGATTCTACGTGTTCATTTTTTTGATGTTACTTGTAGCACATATGATATTCTAAATTGAACAAACTGGTGGTTTTTTGTAATAACTTACTAGGTAAATTCAAAATCTTTAGAAAAGGTCACATAGGAGTATAACCTTAGATTCATGAAAGCTTCAGGCTCCTCCTTTCAATTTAAGTAACATGCCAGAGGTCACTTGCAAAAACATCTTGTAGGTGGACAAAGGGGACCTTTCATTCCCGTCTCAGACATCAGCTGATGGGACTCTCCAAACAAATTCTTTGTTTATGTGCATCTCATTTACAGTTATTAAATTACCAAATGAAAGTTAAATAGTGTCTTAGGCACTCAGAATACTTGTACAGTCAGATTCTCCATCAAAGCAGAAATTATTTGTCAGATCTAAAGCAGATCAAAAATAAGAAGGTTTAACACTTGTGGTGTTTTAAACAGAACAAATGTTATTTATTTTTTTATGCCTTCAAGTGATAGATCTCTGTATGACAAAATTTCCAAAGTGAAATTTTTTGTCAGATTCATGTGGATTGCTTTGGAAAGCTTTTATCATTTCTTATATATATTTTAGAAATTATTTGCTCATTTTGCCTACTCTTGATACATGTTAGAGATAACTGAAGATGTTAGTTCTTCTGTATAGCAATATTTATACATGAAATGTATTGTTATAAACCTGAATTCCTAATACATCATAGATGAAAGCAAGCTTTTCCAGTGCTTTGGTCAGGAGATAACTAAATAATAATAGTAGCCTGTAAGTAAAGGCAAAAGAAAAATTCCTAGACATATTCTCAAGGTGTTTAAATTTAAATTTGGAGCAGTATTTGATTTTTAGTCTGACTTGCAAGGGAAAAAATTTGGTTTAAACTTCATTGCTTCAAAGTTTTTATCTGAAGGATTTCCCTGCTGGCAATGATGTCAGCTTTCAGAACAGAGGCCACTGGTATAAGGAAGAGGCACTTGTAGAGGAGCTGCCAAGCAGGGCCATCCTAGAGCACAGTGCACAGGGTTGCAGAGGCACATGAAGTTATCACATTGTATATATGGTTTTTATTCTAACATTGAGAATGATAGGTTTTTTTTCTTTTTTTTGTTTCATTCTTTTTTTCCTATACCTGTGTTTCATTTTGAAGAAGTCTGAACCTGATGTAGTAACTTATCTTTCAGATAGTGGTAAACTCTGTTTTCTGTAAATAATACTGAACATTGTGATAACCCACCATATGCCAGCTCTCCAACAGTGAAAAGTACTTTGCATTCTCTAAAATTGCCCTCTTAGTAGGTTTTATATTCTTTCCTTTGCTGCCTTCTTGAAAGAAATTATGGGCTGAGGGCTCTTGAAGCCCTGTTGGACATTTCTCACTCGGGGTAACTCATGAACTTCCTCATCAGTATCAGCACTTCTGAATTTTGAGATGTGCCCTTCTCATAGGAGAAAGAACCTCAAGCACAAACCCAAGTCTGGGGATTACCTGTGATATTTAATTCAAAGAGAATGACAGTTCTTCTACATTACTGCATTCTTTGACTGAAATGATTAAATATACAATAGTAAATTCATTTTTATGTAATTACAGGAAGTACTGCTTTGAAAGTTAATTCCCTTAAATGTGGCTTTCCATGTTTTGATTGATGCATCTACAAATATTAAAGTATTATCCTGTGAAACCTTGTCCCACTAGGGTTCAGAAATTATATTTCTGCCTTTTTACTTACCTTCTTTATTTTTCATGGGATGTAGATTAAATACACTGGTTAGTTAAGACCTCGTGGAAGAGGTAGGACCTTTGGAGATTCAGGGTTGTATGCACACTACATGCAAACATAAAGCCATTAGAATCTACATAAACTTTTAGACATAAATGTTTCAGTTGTCCCTAAGACTTTGATATCTCTGACAGCTGCACTGAAGACTCAGTGGTTTGGGTAATTTCATTCTCTGTTATTTTTCTCACGTCTAGATCTGTTCTCACTGAACTTGTTTTAATCGATTGTCTTGATGGTAGAAAAGCAAGGACTTGGAACCGGTTTGTCCTGATGATTTCACACTCGTCCATGAGTTGATGACTACTAAAATTTAAAGTCTTTGGGGGCTCTTCTCGGTGAGCAGGTAGTGCTTTTGACAGTGAAAATGCTATGAGACCATTACATTTAATTAGCATAATTTGACTTAAAACAGGACTTCCTGCTCAAGAATGAGAAGCAATCAATAGACCAAAAGGTTTTGATCTTCATTTATTAGCTGGTATTTCTTTCTAGAAAATCATTAGGTGTATGACCTTTGATTTTTTTGGTTTTTTTTTTTTCAGATAGATATAAAGTTGTTTAACCTTTCTTCTGCATGATTCAGCAAGCCACATACGGTTTGAAATTCTGCATGCCACATTTGTCCTTCAAGTGATGCTTAGCACCCTCTTAGAGTAGATCCAGAGTGAAGGTTGGAGGGGATGAAGGCTACTTTGATTTGATCTCTGTTATTGAAGAATCTGGAAAAGAGATCTGTGATCATCTTTTGGGGAACTAGTTGAGTAATTTAGCATCTTCTGTGTTTTGGGTTCAGCTGCAGAAAGGAAATGGTGACTGGTCATGTGACATTGTTGATAATTACTAGCAGTCAGTGACTGTGCAGCTGCCCAGTTTATTATTTATTGTTTTTCTCAGCTGCCCAGTGATACAGAAATGTGTGATTGTGTGATTTAAGAAAAGCATTAGAATATAAATGGACGGGGACAGTTTCTCCATGTTGCTGCATACAGAGAGGCAAAACCCAGATATCCATAGTGTTAAATATGTGCACCATTGCTTTAAAGGTTGAATAATACTGTGGTATCCTACTATTCAGGCATATAATTAGGTTAATACAGAATTCAGCAAGAGATTTAAAGAAATGCACATTTATGTAAGAAATCATTATAGTTTTGTTATCTAGGGAAGTCAAAAAGCCAGTAACAGGAAGGTATTTAAAAGTATGTGGTTCTAAAAGTCAGTCATTGAATTCATAGTATTTTTCCTATTTCTGCTCTCAGAGGCTTTGCAGCAAGGTTATTACCAATCCCTTCTTCTTCAAATTTTGCATAACATTAATTCCATATGTTAAAGAGCACTGCTGCTAAAGATATCATACTGCAGATGAAGTTGTGTTAGACTGCTGGTTCATTCCATGTGAAGTTAGTGTGGAATCATGAAAGTTCTTAAAAGAATTAAGAAAACCCCCCAACCCCCCCAAAAAACCTCTGAAGTGCATGATATTGTGCTGTGACTTAAGATACAAGATGCAAAAGAACATCTTAATTGAGGCTGGGATCAGTAAAATATATTTATATGCTAAAAGGCAGCTTCTCAAGTGGGTAGAAGAATTTATGTGAGAAAGGAAATAAGTATACCTTATCTACCAACTTGATCACTGTAGGATCATCCCTTTGAGTCCCTCTAAGAGCATACACAATAAATTCTATTTCTTATTTTGACTCAAGTATCCTTTCAAACTTTCTTCATCAACATTTTCTCCAAACTGAGCTAGATTATTTTTTCCCTATTATCTGCTCTTGCCCCCTGTGTTCCTCCCTCATCTGCAAATCTAATTGCATCATCTGTCTCTTCATATCTGTCAGCATTGTAAGCCTTGCCCACTCATTCCTTATCTTCTGTAAATGCTCCATTCTTCTCCCCATCCTATAAATACCCTTCATCACCAACATTTGTAGCTGCTGCACTCATCTTTTTCAGCCTCCTTAGCCATTTCTGCCATTGTAGCCATAAGGAGTTGAGGAGATGATGGATTTGGTTGGCAGTTGCATTACTCTAATGATAAATATTACTTGTGTAGATGCACTTACAAATGCTTTTATCATCTCATGCTTGCCTTCTCTTCCCCCATGGCACTCTCCTTGTGTTCTTAGCCTGCAAGCTCTTCATTCAGGGAACAGTCTTGCCTCTGTTTTCATATGAAACAGTATGTTCTAACCCTAAGTGAGGGTAACGTAATGTAAACTCTGTATTGTATGAGAATACTTCTTTATTATGTAAGATGTTTTGGCTGGTTTAGAGGGGATCCTCAGTGTGTGCTGTGAATTGTGTCTGATGGCAATGTTGAAACTAGAATATGAAAAACTAGATTCTTAGTATGCTTTGAAGTCTGTCACAAATGCTCCATGGCTATAATGCTGAAGGAGATAAAAATAAGGACTTAGCATGAAAATGTATCTTAAAAAGGCTTTAATACCATAATGTAGATATGTATTTGGAGTGTGCTTATCCTTGCATTTCTTTGTGAAGGTACAGAAAGTACTTACGAATGTGCAAAGAAAAAGAAAGTGATTTTAATTGGAAGGCAGCACAATAATCCTCAAAAGGGAAACATGTCTGGGGTCTCGCTGACAGTTGACACTTTCCACAATCACTGGAAAACTGTGCATTTTGAATTTTGAATGAACTTATGCTGCAGTGCTGTGTCAATAAATCATAAATATGTCCTGGTACTTACTGGTCATGATGGTGGTTTTTTGAGGAACTGTCTGCAGTACAGCAGTCTCTGAGATAAGAGGAAAGCACTGCTTCAAGAGCATCATCAGTGCCAAGTGTCCTCTACAGTGTTTTGCTTACAAAGAAAGAGAAAGCAGTATTGTAATCAGTCTGCCCTGAGGAGTGCCGCAGGAAAAAGATGACTAATGATTTTTAATTTTTTTTAAACAGTAAAGCAAACTGCAAAGGAAGAAGGATTTACTAGAGGGATTTAAACATGGACTGTAATAAAATATTGATTTCAATCCCTTTTGCTCTCTGCCACAAATGAATGTTTTAATTGTTCAAATGAGTCTTACAGGGCAGAGCCCAGGTCAGTGATGAAGATGTCCTCCTCTTCTGGAGAGACAGTCTAGCTCTGTGGGTGTAGCAAGACTGAAATGGTTCTTGTCTCAGCATTGGAAATACATAGTGAAACCTGCTGTGAGCCCTTCTAACATGGAAAACACCAGACTGACTGACAGGGTCAGGTGAATTGAAGTGAATATTACTTATTCAGGAGCAATATTTTCAGGTAGCTGTGGGAAACATAGCTTTGTGTTGAAAAATGGGAAACACAATTATTCACTGTACTTGTTTTCCTCATTCATATGTAACAATTATTTTTTTCATATTTAGTAGAAAGTTGCTTTTTGAGCCAGTCACAAAAGTTCCACCATGTAATGAAGCTATTTGAGAAAATGAACAATATAAAGGAGACTAGTATTTTAAAATATGTGTTCTCTGAGCACATTCTCCCTGGGCAGATCTTAATAGGTTAACACACAGCCTAAAATATATAGGTAGTCTATTTGGTATTAAAAAACAGTCTTAAGTACAAGGCAAAGAAGAAAAAGGGAATCCTTGACATGATTCAAGACCATGTACTCTCAATGAAGTAAGGAAGGACCAGTAAAAGCCTGCCAGAGGGCTTAAACTGGGATTGTGATTAATGACACCACATGTGAGTAAATACATGCAGATCCCAGGTTTGTGTTTGGCATGTGTTAGCAGCTAATGATATGCAGGATTTTATCTCTGCTAGTAACCCCCTAAGTGTGGTTACATTTCGGTCTCATACTTGTGCCCATTTTAGCATTGCCAAAACCTCCTTGACTGGCAAAGAGGGACAAATCTTGGCTCTAAACTTTGAAATACTTAAGGTAAAATTTGTAAAATTAGCAGCAGTATTGCATATTTGACTGTCCAAGGGCAAAAGGGAGGACGCAAAAATAGGCTCTGCCCCAGCTGCACATAAACCAGCCCTCTACAAGTAGGGCCAAATGGTCAAGTTAGGCATTTCTGGTATTTTGTAATGACTTAAGTGACTTGCAATGACCAAAAATCCCAGACCTGTGTGAACCCTCTGCTCTTTCAGACTATTCAGCAAAACATTCATGTCCCCATCTCAGGGGAGAAGTTTAAAAAACAAAACAAAAAAAATACCACAGAAAACGAAAATAACGTAGAGGAAAACAAGCTCATCCAGTTATCTTCCAGATGACTGGTTTTTGTGGGTGCTGTGCCAGAAATGCACAGAAAGCAGTTAGGATATAGATGTATTTTGTGTGTGTTTGTTTTTAAACTTTGATTATCTCATGCAATTATTCTTGCTTGGACACTCAGGATGTGCATGCTATCATCAGGAGTGTAATGGAGAGGTAATTTAAGCTGCTCTGGTGCCAGTCTGTATGCATGGCAGTATGCAAGGTAAAAGCCAACCTGTGCCATTGCTAGACAGCTTCTCATTAGCTTCTTTAAAGATATTTCAGTGGTCTGACACTGCAGGTTAATTGGCAGAATAAAATAATTTTTAATAATAAAAGATAGCTAACATTTAGGTAATATTTCACTTTAATGATCACATTCTAGGTTTGAATTCTAACTGTATATTTTAAAATGTTGCATTGTTTCATATAAACATTTATTATAAAAGTGGTAAGTCAGAACAAAAAACACATGTCAGCACTCTGGGCTAGATTTTGCCACACAGCAAAAGACAGCATCTTTCTTGATTGACCTATTTCCTCTTTTGCCTGTTACTTGGACTGTGCAAGATTCAATTTTATTCTATCATTCAGCTGCCTATTAGTAGATTTGTTAAAACCTTAGTTCATTGAATGGTTATTGGATTAAGCTATTGCTTAACTGTTCTGTTCAGCCACTTTTCAACTGATGTTTGCTAAAATGTGCTGTATTCTAAGATGCTTCTCTTTTTCTGATGAGGATTCTGTTCCTTGAACCTGGTGTATGTCTAAAACCTTGTTTTCTGTCAGGAATTCACATGCCTGTACATGCCTGAACAGATAGTGTGGTATGATCTTCAAAGTTAAAAAAAAAAAGAAAAAAAAAAGAAAAAAAAGAAATGCACAACTGAGTTGAGAAGGGTCCATAATGGTTGCTGTAACTGTGGCAGTATCCAGAGTTTTTCAGAGCCTGGCCCTGGCTGCAGAACACAGACTGGGGCCATACCTGTTCTGGAGCGCTCATGCTCTGGGAACAACACAAGGGCTACATTGGTAATTCTGTTATGCTGCCAACAGTAGCAATATATTTATCACCCCTAAAATTCTAAATTTTATAGAACGGGAAATAAAAATAATAATTCTACAATGACCTTTACCCATCACAGGTTTTAAAAATTTGGCTTGGTAACCAGGAGTTTCATATGAATAGAGATTAGGGGCATTACAGGTCTGAAAATGTACTTACAGTCCTGTATGTGTCTCTTAATCCACAAATATATCTGCTTAGATGTATCCCATTTAACTTTATCAGCTTGAGTACATTTCCATCAGTATTTAAAATTTCCCTGTGCTGTTGTGTACTTCTTTGTCTATCTTACCATAGTACTTAAAAAAAATCGGCCCTTTTGTTACTTCGCTTAAATAGGCGTGATGATAAGAAGGAAATACAACAGCAATTTCTTTGGTTTTCCCTGTCTGCTTTTTAAAAATTATTTTTCTCAGCCAACATCCCTATGCAGTCTTCTTACAATTTTCTTTGAACTTTTATAAGCACTTCACTTTTTCTCCACTGATACTCTCCCTGGTTAGTTGTGGGTTTTCTGTTTTCAAACTTTGTCATATCCTTGTTATTTCATTTTTCAATGAAGATGAAATGTTAATGTGATGACTTGCATCTGTGTAAGGGGATTTATGTGCTACTGGAGGTATATTAGTACCTGTTCTAATCTTTATCATGTGTGGATTGCAGTGAATAACAGCAATTAAAAAAATTGAACAGCTGACTGACTCTACTGTTCAACAAACTAAAAAGCCATCCAAGCCATAGCCTTCTTTCCCTGTTTATACTTCATAGAGGGAAAGTGAGTTGGTGTCATTAATACATAAAGATGGGTGACATTAAATGATATTTTAATCTTATGTTAAATGACAGCAGAAGTTGGTAACTAAATGGGTGAAGATTATATGAATTGCTACAGCTCCTGAATCTGTACAGTAAATTGGGATTCACTTGATCTCATGTGGCTGTATTCAGTGTAGGCATCTACATTCTCTCTGGTTACACAGACCTCTTTATTTTTGGTGGGGAGATGCTGGCACTTGCAATTCAGCTTGTTTGGGATTAGATTAACCAAGTAATGAGTTGAACTCTCAACATAGAAAATTTCCCTGCCTATGGTAAAAGGAGCTTAGTAACTCAGAAGAAGGCATTAATAGGAAGAATTTGTTTAATCTGTCTAAAAGTTAGTGGTTGAGAATTGTCATTGTGCCACTTCAGTCTGTGGAACAAGTAGAAATGTAGGAAAGCCATTTTTCCCCTCTTAAAAATAATGCTGATATACTTAATGATCTTAATAGTACACTAGGGATTTATACACCTACAAATGCTGGGTTTAGTTGCTTTTACAACTATTCCAGCTAGATTTTTAAGAGGACCTTTGGACATAGACTAGCATAATATGAAAGAATTTAATTTACACTTCTTCTGCATGTGGCCTTCTTTATCTAGTTCCTTTATGTGCTTTCTCAAGCATATTAACAGAAGGATGAAATAATTGTAATAATTATCCTAGAGGGATAAAGTCTGAATATTTTGTCACTTTCAATCACTCTTCCTAATGATATTTCTAAGCAAAAGTAAACCAGAGCAATGTTAAGCCTTGCCCTTTTTTTGTTCTTTTTGGAGGAATGGTTTGCTGACTCACTTTGATTGGAAGTTTCTCCAACTTTAATATAGCATTTTAGGGATGTTGCATATTTAAAAAAGCAAGCTCTTTTTAGTCTTCTATATAATAAGCATGAATAACTAATAAAAACTCTGAAGAAGATCCAATTTTTAAATGTGTATTTTACTTCTTGTTTCCATGATGTTATTGTAGTGTCTTATTCACAATGGGTAGAAGCTGAATTTATAATGTAAAAAAATAGATGCTGCAGCTTCTCTAAATACACTTTGTACTCTCTTACAGACAGGTTAGATTGTACTCAGGATACAATATTTTCCAGTGTATAGAAATCTCCAAAACATGGTTTTAAATGTAAGATGATGGATGCAACTTGCAGATCTGCCATTTCTTCAGCTGCTCTTGTCATTGCTTAGGTGCTTGTTTGAGTAGAAGCAGCAGTGCAGGTGTGGGGGGAGAGCAGTAATGTCCTCAGTGTCAGGTCCTTTTGGGTGGAAAGAAGTATTATTTTCCACTGCATATTCTGGGGTGTCCTGAAGACGCTGCATAGAAAAGCACACATCAGTCTTCCTTAAAATATTCAAAACGCTCTTGTTGTCCTTCTCCTTAACAATCTCTTTTCAGCTCACTTGAACACATTTGCTGCATTTAGTGTTTTCCCTTGCAAGTTTTAGTTCTCATCTTTTTTAGCTAGGTTTTCTTCCTACACTCTCTTGAGCTTTCTCATCCTTCTTTGTCTACTGTCTTCAGCTGTCTATTTTTGCCTTGGCAACATACTTTTTCTCTATCAATGTTCCTTCTCTTTCTTCCAGAAGTTTTGCTGTATTTTTCTATTGATTAATTTTTCTCTGCTCTCAGTGATTTCTGCCCATTTTGTTTTACTCCATGTGTTTTCCAACAGTCTCTGTACTTTTTAAAATTTCTTTTCCTTCATGCAATTACTCGTTAACATTTGAAGCTATATTGATGATTCTCATAACTTAGGAAAATCACATTGTTTAGAATCAATTTGTTAGATTATCTCTTCTTATGATGCTTATTCATAGTTTTTCATTATGGGTGTTAAATACCAGGAGCAAATAAAGATTATATAAATGTAGTCACATTCCATGTTTCCCAAAGGTAAGGTGAAGTATGAGTGACATTTGAAAATACATAATCTTTGAAGCATGTTTCCTTCCCTGTATGGGAGCCAGGATGATAATTGGTGAGGTTTGTCTGGACTAGACTTTCCAGTCCTGTTGAAACTTGAATAATCTGATTTTCAAGCATGTATGTTCTGTGGCTGTAAACTTAGATGCTTTAGGGAATGGTGAATAGGATAGTGAAACTGGAAGAGAATTCAGATAGTACAATTTTCCATGATCTTTCATCAGGTTTTTTATTTTATTCAACAAGGTTTTCAGTTTGTTCACCTGTGTTTATATAAAGGGAAATGCTCTAAGGATGCAGCTTTGCTCTGAGTCCTCAGCAAAACTCAAAATAGTAGAGTGTTACCTGCCAATCTGTCTTCCCATTTTCCTTTTGATGTATTTGTGATTATCTGCATCGATCAGTTTCTAAAGAATTTATTTTAGTTCAGTAGGGTTTTATTTTTATGAAGGACGTAACTGATGCTGCTGGCAGCCTGTTCAGCATTGTATATTGTTTAAATGTCGCTCTGACAACCGCCAAACTTAGGACTGGGTTGGTGAAAACCTGCCTTGCCACCAGTGAAGTCTCTCTCACGTGTGCAGGGAAAGACCAGCACGTGTAGAGTCCTGAGTTGGTGCCTTGAAGATGCCATGGGCTGGGTTTGGGCACTGGCAGTGGTGCCATGTGCTGGCTCACTCACAGCAGCACTGGACAGGGAGAGGAGCGGGTGGAGAAGGCTGGGTGATGTCCTGCACCTCCAGCAGCATCCCTCAATACAATGTGCATCATGCCATCTAGAAGATGGGAGCTACCAGAGGGCCATGACATCACCATACATTAGCAGAGTGGAGGGTTATTTCTCGCCACCTACATCCATGTGTCTTTGCTACAGAAGAAACTCCTTGTAGCCAGCTTTTAGGCAAGACAATAGCAGGTTCCTCATATGATTGCTGAATAAGTGATGGGGAAGTCAGATGGAGAAGAGGAGAGGGTGTGAAAAGAAAAGTAGAGCTAAAAAAAAACAGCCTTGAAATTCTTAATATTTTTAGAGGCAGATTTGCAGGCTAGCCAAGAACATTTGTAATTTTACATCAGCAGTGGCTGATGATGATACAGTGTAGATGAGATATTAATGAACAGCAGACAAAAAAGGCAAGCAGCATAGATCTAAATGGCTTTACTAATTGCAGGATCACATCTCGTCCGGTCTGGACAAACCTCTGCTTTATGTAAATACCTCCCTTATTTGGGTTGCTTTCAACTCTGCTTTTTTCTATAAAATTATTTTGTCCTTAGTAGACAGAATTTTCTTCTGATCACATTTTGAAAAATTTCTTCCTTTTCTTATATCTTCCAGCAAAAACTTGCAGATATTTTTCCAGATTCCTTTTTAGTCAGTCATTGTTGTTGCATATGTATAATGTTGCTTAAAAAGAAAAAAATCATCCAATTTCTTTGAAGAACAGAGCAAAAACAAAGCAAGGGGATATTTTGACATGTATTTGCATGCATGTTGTATGTTTCATCTATAAAATTAAAAAATATTCCTAATAGAAGTCCTTCAGGACTAGAAGGCTTTCATAGCATTGTCTTACCTGGAAATTCTTTCCATTTTTGTGAACATAGTATGTCCTTTTCAGTACTTGCAATTATAGATATCCTGTACATGTATGTATTATGCAGTAATTACATTCAGACTTAACAAAGACAGGCATCTGAGGAATTAAAGGTATTTCCGTTCCTTACAAAACGGGAAGTGTACGATGGCTGAATGCCAAGTTATCAGTGTTGGGTTTTTTAACATTTGTATCAGTTTAAATAAATACTTTTCTGTGTTTCTGCTATGTCCATTGCACTAGGGAGAAGCCCAGTAGAAAAAAAAAAAACTCCAGTATTTTCATGTTGCTACATAAATCTAGGGCCTTGGCAATTAAAGAGTGAAAATGGTAAATGTGAGAAAAACACTTGAAATATAATTAGATGGTTCCTCCTTTCGTGGGCACTGCATGCGTATTTAAAATTTGTCATTGTCACAATTTTATCTCCGGTAATAATTCTGAAATTTCATTTTTCTGTGTTACAGCTTTACTGATCATACTATTTCCAAAAGATTAAACTTGATCAAGATGTAATTTAAGAACGGGTAGATCCATTTATTTAAGTACAAAAATCTAAGGTAATAGAATGATGCTATATTAACAGAGAATTATATTTGTTCTCAGGTTATCGTGGTTACTGGGGTTGTGTGTTAGAGTAGACAGATTTCCTTCTGTGCAGTGTCTGGGGGTTTTTTTTGCTGTCAGTGGTGGTGATGGCAGCAGGAAGGCACATCCACGTGTGAGAGGCAGGGATGGCTGAAGTCAGCTCACGAGCATTTCCAATGACTGGAAAACATGAAATTTCTTCTGCCAGTTGTGTGCTTTACCTCAGAGGCAGCAAAGGTGTGTGCAGGTGCCACAGATCCAAAGCCTTTTCCTTGCAGTAATTGACGTTGGTGTGACAGGCTTGAGGAGGATTTCAGAGCTTGCCCTTCAGTTGTCTTTTCAACAAGAAAGAAGCTGCAAAGAGCATACTTGAAGGAGGCTGACTGCTCAGATACAGAGTTTTGAGGTTTCTTTAATATTGGGATTGTTACTGTGACACAAATCGTTCCTATTTCATTCAATGGTGACTGGTTCCAGAGCCTGTACTGCTGAGAGGACATGGTCAGGTTTATTTACACAGGAGTTCTACCGTGTCCAAAGGTAGGAACTAGAGGGAAAACCAGGAGCATGTGATGTTATTTGGTGAGTGTGGCACGGTGCAGCTGGCATCAGTATCTTGGTTTTGGCACTTTTAATGGCTTCTGAGGATGCTCCTCACGCTCTTACTCCTTCATGTAAAAACACTTTTTGTTTCCCTATTCTGCCCCTTGTCTCTATTATAAACAATATGGAACATTTAAATGAAGTTTGACAGAGACAACTCTGTAACCTGCCCAATGTTCCTCAAGGCTTAGACTTTGGGTAAGGTGATCACCATGTGGATCCATGGCCCAGTGGGACACAGGTCACTCATAAAGTGGAAAGATTTTTGGCTTGCTTTGTGCTTGGGATGATGTGCTTTTTTGATGGAGCTTTTTCTGAGAACTGCTTGTTCTCTTACGAGCCCAGGAAAAGGTGAAACAAGTCCTTCTCATGTCCTAGAGGAACAGGGCTGAGAATATTTTTGCATCTGAAAATTCAAGGAGTGTAAGAGCCTGACGGTCTGCTGGATAAGAAATATCAAAAACCTTGCAAGAATATTTGGAAAAACCAGCTGTGTAGATACTGTGATAATCACAATATAAAAACTTACTGAAAAGCACATTTATACAGCATGAATATGCTGTCTACATAAATTTAAAAATATTTCTACTATAAGGATTTCCATTTGTAAATTTTGTAAGGAAAAGTAAGAATAGAAGGCTTTTTAGAACAGTGAATGATTCTGAAAAATAAGACTAAGAAGAAATTCTAACCTGAAGCTTAAGGTTATAACATGTATTCAATAACTGTGACCTCATTTAATCCTTTTGGGTAAATCATGTAGCTTCATCTCCTAGGAGAGGGAGGAATCAGTGTGTGCAAGATTTTATGAGTCACTGCTTTAGTCTTTATAAGGTAACATATGCTTGTCTCAGTTTGGATGAATTGAAACCTGTTTTTTCTTTAAAACTGGAATTTTCATTCTGCTACATTAGAGCAATTTATTTTTCTTCTTGAATTTTACAAAAAAAAACCCAAGTACATAATAACAAATGATGGAAAAATAATAGCAGTTGAAAATCTGAACAGCACTTAAGACATTTAGGCAAATTATAGACCCAAAAGAAAATGCTATTATCAGAAGCATCCTAAGACAGGAATAATTGTCCACTAGAATATAAAAGGAATAAATTAGAAATATTTTGGATTATAAATCAGAAATCATTCACTCCATCCATTGAGTTAAGATAGCGAGGATTGTATAAATTATGTAGTCTGAGGGTGTTTAACACTCATTATTTTGCTTAAAGTTGAATTTTTTTCAGCTTTAGCAGAAAAGCTGTCCATGTATGCTCAGCAAACCACTTGCCTCTAGACAAGGTTTGGAAAATACAGCAAATGACATACTTGTGTTTTGTCTAACAGAGAAATAAGTTTTTAATTCACTGTCTCTAGCTACCTTGTGCCCAGCTATTTCCATATGGAAATCTGTTTTTTTGCCTAGTAATAGGAATCAATTGGCAGTTGATTTTTAAAGAAGAGAATATATGCTTTAACATAATTCGAATATTTTGGGTTGGGTTGTTTGTTTTTTCCCCCCGAAAATTAATAAATTTGTAGGAATAAGCTTTCTGTTTTCTGGCAGCTCTAGGAAATGTTCTCAACTCGGTCCCTGTCCCCTGCAAACAAAACCATTCTCATAAACCTTAAATGCTTATAAAGTTCAGTACAATATAATAGTATAGTCATATAGACATATAACAATATAATTAGGAAATAACAAGCACGGATATAGTTGGGGTTAATAGTGCTTTCTTTGGTGTGCTTACTGGTATTTAATCTGACAAGTAGTTATGCAAAATGAAGAATTTATTTTTTCTTTGCAGAATGGCTTTTTGTAAAAGCACAGATTTTCAAAGAAACTTTGCTCAGAGTTGTTTATTGACCCGAGATGGGAGGAGGGAGGGAAAAGCAACATGGTGCTGGGCATACCTCTGGTACAGAAAATGCTGTCAGGCCCAGCAGAGCTGTGAGGGTGAAGAATTCCTCTTTTTGTCACCTTTGTGTTTCAGTAAGCACTTTATTAAGGAATATTACAGTGTGGCAATAGATCAAATGCCAGATTATGTCAACGAGGCTTAGTTACGTGGATGACTAAAAGAAATTCAAATTAATAGTCGTGTTTAACTAATCAAACATAGATAATTCTGCTTCCCTGTGTACATAATGGGCCATTTTTTGAGTAATTACAGCATGTAGTAATGTTTGTCGTCTTAAAACAGCTAATGCTTCCTCAAATTTAGCTACAAACTTCCTACAAAATCATTAATATATATTCTGACTGTATTACAAATGCTTCAGAAGTGTAACTTATACAAATTATATGTATTTATATATTTGGAAACTAGTTGTTTAAACAAGTAAAAGGCTAATTCATCTGTGCATTTTGTGTTCTTTTTTCCCTTTTGGAGAAGCAGAAACAAGCTTCACATATGGTGGACATTCTCAAGCTTGTTTTCTCTCTTGTGATCTGCACTGTGCAATTCATTCCTACCACGTTGCACTCCTTTCTCTATCCCATGTTTTCAGTGTCCTCCTCATGGTGAAGATTCAGTGAGATGAAGTTGTAAAATGATAGAAGTGGTGTTGCTATTTTTCTTGAATGAAATACCATTGTTCTGTAAGTTTTCAATAAATAGTATCCCATTTTCTTCTGTAAAAACAAGGCAACAGTTGCAATTTAAGGTATGTACTGTCTTTTAGATCAGCTCTGGCCTCTATTTCTGTTAAGGAGAACAGTACTAAGCAACTGGCAGTGCCATCTGCATGTGAAGGATGTCTGTCTAAGAACTAGGATAGATTTTACTCTTGAGTACTAAGTAGGACTAACAGCCATTTTCAAGGAAGACAGATTTTCCTTAGACTGTTTTGTGAAAGTATTACTTTTCAACCACAGCTCATGTATGGAAA
Organism: Cinclus cinclus; assembly: GCF_963662255.1. Taxonomy (NCBI): domain Eukaryota; kingdom Metazoa; phylum Chordata; class Aves; order Passeriformes; family Cinclidae; genus Cinclus; species Cinclus cinclus. The sequence goes on from NC_085049.1 coordinate 8,952,971, forward strand.
ACTGTTTAGAAGGACAACAGTGATATTACTATAAATATGTTCTTTACAAGTACCTGAGCATGTGGTTCCAGTAGTTTTAAGCGTAGCAGGAATGTAAAAGGCAGTGGCTCTGAGATCACTAGGAGAAGATCAGATGCAACATATAACTTCTCAAAAAACCCTGAGTCAGTACTATTAATATTAAGTCCATTGAATATACCTGTAGACACTGAGTAAATCCATCTTCCCCTTTATGTAAGGGAAAATGAAAGACTTAAAAAAAAAATCCTATAAATTTTTTCCCATCATTAGATATTGACTCCTAGATATTGTCTGCTGAGCTGAGCATGAATGGGACCCAGCTGTAGTTGAACTTGTGCAGCATATAGAAAACAACCTCCCTTTGCAACTAATACCTGGTCCTTAGAACTTGTGTGTGGGACAAGGAAGTGTTTTTTCAAAACATACTTTACATTCAAAACAGTAACTAAAACATGACTCTTACAAAAATGTTTAAAATTTAAAGTGCATTTTGATATTACGGACTTTTTCTAATACATTTCTTTAGAAAAGGAAAGAGTTTGCTTTATCATTTGGAAGTAAACAGTTTCTTAAAATTGTGATTTTAATATTTCAAGTATGGCATAACCTTAAAAGTTCTATTTAATTTCCTCATGCTCTGAGCAGAAATATTTAACACATTGAAGAGGAATAATACTAAGAATATTAATGTAATCTCCTCAAGAGGAGATTGCAGACAACTAGTTTTTCTGTCACTTATTCCTCAGTGAGGCAGTCTCTGGCTTGCGTATCAATATTGATGTGAATGTTATGCATGAGAGACCTGAAGAAGTCCATAAAGCTACTATGTTTTTCCTCACTTCAAAAGCTTAGTAACATATGGACGATGATTTTATTTTAGGGCAGTTATACTCTTTATGCTTCCATACTACTCCATTTAGTATTCATATGCTTATCAAATGTAGGCTTGCTCTGTATTTGTGCCATTTTGAAACCCCTGTTTTAATCACACAGCCTGTGATTCTAGCAGTCTATTAGAACTATTTATTTTAAAATATTTTATTTTACATGATCTGAAATATTCAAAGTGCGTTCAAGTTGTGTGCGAAGCTGTTTAGTTTTGTCTGGGGTCCAGTGCCTCGTCATGAGAACTTAAATTTATTGCCTTTTGTGCTGTTTAGCATGTCACTTGTACAACAGTTATCCAAAGCTCAAAACATAGATCTGTCCACATAAAATTACGTTACTGATACCAGATTGCTTAGTTCATTTCATGACTTCAAGGCTGAAAAATTGCTTAGAATAGTCCGTTTGATTTGATTTGTTTAATAGTTTCAAATCTGTCTTCATAGATTCACTTGGGAAGCAGGACTATTTCTTTTGACAGTAACACTGGAAGTAGTCTACTTGTAGTAGAATGAGGGTTTTATAGGCAAATTGTAATATCCAAGCAGTTGTAGCTGTGATGTAAGGATGAAAAATTCAGTGGAGAAGAGACTAGGATGGATATTGATAAGGAAGTACATGTTTAAAGACAGTGTAGAAGAAAGGCTAAAAGCACCTCAAGCTTGTGTCCTAACATATACACCACACAGAAAATGGAAGAAAAGCATGAAACCTTCTAGTTTCTAATCAGATTAGACTAACAAAATGTGTGGATGATCCTATTAATTAAAAAGGAAGTATATTTTTCTTGCATCTGTTTTGTTGCATCTATTTTAAAAAGGTTGTATGGAAACTTGTATGGCAGGGTTTGCATTGCAAAAAAATTGAAGGTACTTATGTTTAGATGCTACTTTTTCTTCCTTTGCTCCCAAAAGGCAGGGGGGTGATGGGAGGAAGAAGCTGTATTAGTTGAGTTCTGCAACAGTGCATCTCTGCCCTGGATAAACTCAGTGGATGCACTGTCAGTAAGATTTTAATCTTGACTGATGAACATGTTGTAGACCATAGAGATAATCTGTTTGCGGTAGACATGATTAAATTTTTAGTGAAACAGTGACTTCTGTCAGTTGACTTTGAAATTGTGGTGACTCTGATATCTACCCATATGTCACAGGGAACAGTCTGTGCAATGCTATATACCTTGTCCACACTTTTCCATCTGTGCTTAAACAGCAGCTAGGATTTTTTATTTTCTTTTACTGTGGAGAGCTCTTGTGGTTTTTTTTTTTTTTTCTTTTAATTGCTAAAACAAATAAACACAACTCCAGGCTAATTCTGCTCCTCTGTTCTTCTTTCCAAATTATCACATAGAGATCCTGAGCTTCCACATCAATATTCTTTTGTTCTTCTTTCACATTGCTGAAATAACAGAATTTCTCTTCATCTTCTGTGGAAAGTTTCTTCCCTTATAATTTCTGAGGTGGTTTTTTCTAGATTTGATGTGGAAACTTCAGGTTGCCTGGAGCTTTTTGTATGATGTTCTCCAACAAATCCCCTGTGAGTTTAGAAACTGCCTGCATCTCTTTCTAGGACTGTCCATTTTTCCAAACCTCTGGTTTTTTTTTTGGTTTTTTTTTTGGTTTTTTTTTTTTTTTTTTTTTTTTTTTGTTGTTGTTTTTTTTTTTTGGTGTAGCAAATGCCTTCCTGCTTTAACTTCATCTGATGCCTTTTTCTCTGGTCTGAGCATATCAGAGAGGCAAACATCTAGGCAAAAAAAAAAACAACAAAAATCCAAACCAATGTGGTTAGTTTCTGCTTTGCTTTGGTTCGAAAAAATAACAATCATGATGATTAGGAAGCCATTTTGGGCAGTGTAGAACCTTTCTGGTTTTAGTTTTCATTCAATCACAGCTTGAATAGTATGGCTTTAGAGAATTAGTGTATCTGCTTCTCTCAGGCATTGGCTGAGAGCCAGTTGTCTGCCACTTGATCTGTACAGAGTGCAAAATTACTCAAAGTTGGCTGATGAAGTCCATGGAAAAACTGAGGAATTGGTGACAATGATGCTACCCCATACCTGAATTTATTGTTATTTTTTAGCTGAAAAAAATTAATGCATTAACTGCTGCTTTGAGATGTGCAAGCCCTAATTTTCATTTATCTTCAACTTTTATTCAGTCAGTGTTATGATCTGTTCTGGATGTGGCTCTGTGTAGAGTGCTATCTTTTTTTTGTGGCCTCAGAAATTAGGACAAACAAAAACTCTTCAGTGAGGATGTAAATGCTTGTAAGCAGAGGTTCACTGTACCTCTGGGAGCTGATCAGTTATGGAATCCACTCATGAAACCCATTAAAGGTGTGGTTCTTTGCATCTGTAAGAGGTGTAGGTCCTGAACAGCCCAGCATTTGCCTTTGTGGCACTGTACTTGAGGTAAACTGAAAGTGGAAGTGTCAGTTCTGTGTTAGGTTGGGGGGTCTTGAACCACTAAACCTCCAGGAAGAGCTGTTCAACTGTAAAATTTTGCTTTTTCCTCTCTTTTTTGTTACTTTAACAAATACTGCTGTAATTTGCATTCCTCTGGATGCAAAGGCTGCTAGAGTGGTGCTATGGTGACTGCAGTTTGAAGGGTTTTTTTCTGTTGTGTTATTTGGACTTGGGATGCAATTTCTAAGTTCTCATAAATTCTGTAAATTATCCCAGAATTCTGGATATGTAATTTATAAATAATCAAAATAAACACATGAGAACATTGCTGTTTCTGCAGCCATTATTCTCTTATGGCCTAAAGGCACTTTGAGTGTAAAACTCAGGGGTCTTATTTTGGTGATATTATTCCCACAATCAGTGTTGTATGAGGAGTGATTGTGATGGTACCAGCCTGAATTTGCTGGTGCAGTATGGATGTGTAAAGGTACAGATCTGCTTTTAAAAAGGGATCCACTTGCAAAAATATCAGGTAGCAGACACAGAAGATTGGTAAATCCCAAATAAGAAAGTATGTCAAATTGACAGAATAAAAATAGAGGAAAGAAAACCCCCAAAACCTTGTGATGAAAGTGTTATCTAATTGTGGAATAGAATGCTCATTAAGACATTAGATTTTTTTTTCCTATGAGTCTCATTTTATTTAAATTCTTCTTGCAGCTATATTAAATAAGCCTTTGTTGTCACTTGGTTACTAAAAGTAAAATTCAATTATGTGCTGTAATTTCACTATCATGGAGAAATGCCTGTGTGTCTTGCAGAGAATCCAGGGACTCAAAGTTTGAAGTAACTTATATCTTGGATTTGTTTTTAGCATCTTGTAGTGCACTGTTAGCAATAAAGTCTTAGTGTAATAATCTCTAGACATCCATTGCAAACCTATATGGAGCCTTAGTTATGGAATAAATCATTTGATCACTTTGTTTTAAACTCAGTAGATTTTGTTTTGCCGTACAGTCCTGCCTTGTTAATATCTGTTTATGTAACCATTTTTCATTTTTAAGCAACTTCAGAAGGAATTAAAAAGGTGTTGGGACTTTGAAGTTGAGGACCATATTTATAGTCAGTTGGTGTCAAGCGTCTGTGGTAGGGAAATGAACTTTAGTTCATCCCTACATTGAGATGTGAGTCTGGGTGTGCAGAGAATAACCTGGTAGCTGTGACTGTAGGACCACGTGCTGCCTGGGATGGACAATGGTAAAATAATTTTGTTATGGTACTTGCAGTCATGCAGTGGAGCTAGCTGTGAACATACTGACATTTCACAGACACGTTTTCAAAGATCTGAGAAGCATCTACTTTGGATGTGAGAACTGAGGTAGTTCTTGGAGGTTCCTCTGATCAGTAAGTTTTGGGAAGAACTAGTGGTATAGGCTTAAAAAGGTGATGATCACTTGCAAGCCTTCCACCAGAGCATGGGAGTGATAAACTCATTCAGACAGCAGTAATATTTTTGTAACTTCAGTTGAATGAAAATCAATAAATCTAGTTACCCAGCTTCTCTTCTGTTTTCAGAAATTTCTATGGCTTTGTACCTGAGATCTGTACGAAGAGAGGAAGAAAAGTCAGGTCGAAGGTCTTCCATTGTGGAATGGTTAATCCCAAATAGTTCAGGTTTGCTATGGTTGTTAACAAGTGGACATAGCGTTGCTCAGGTCTTACCGGTATTACCAGAGGTGGCACTACGGCGAGGATAAGATGTTAAAATGATGCTCGCATCCCTGGCCTTGTTCTTTAGGGTTTCTGGGTTACAAACCTCCCGACTCCTGAGCTCCTGGTGAACTCGGTGTTGAGCGGTCTCTGTGGCGCTGTGACACGGTGCTGTGAAGCGAGTGGCAGGGTGTGCATCTCCCCTTGGTGCCAGCGCTCCGGGTGTCCGTGCCGCGGTTTGCCAGGACGTTTTGGTAAGGAGCGACGAGCCCAGGCCTTAGTGTGCTTGGTGATCACAGAATCTCACAGTGCTGGGCTGGAAGGATCCCACCAGGATCATGGACACCAGATGCTGGCCCCTCATGGCGCCATTCCCAAGGGTCGCACCCTGTGCCTCAGAGCGTTCTCCGAACACTTGTGGAGCTCTGCCAGGGCTGGCGCTGTGCCCAGCCACCCTCCGGGGGCATTACAGGTATTTAAAAAATGAAAAAAAAAAAAAAAAAAAGGAAAATTAAACATTATTTTTCCAAGTGTATTTGCAGGGCATTAGAGGCAGACCACTAAAATCCAAAATCCAAGTGTGACTAGCGTTTTCCACGTCTGGTTTCTCACCCGTGTGTGAAAGTAGGGATTTAATACCTCGCTTTTGTGACAAAAATGATTCAAAGAGCCATATTTTTCAGGGCTTTTGATCTGGAGGCTTTCGCGGGGTGTGCAGTACCTCTTAGCAAGGTACCGGGGAAGACGATCCGTGTCGGGAATCCTTTATTTCGGCGTTTTTCCCCTCGGCGGGCACCTCCCGCGTCCCCCCCTCCGCCGACGGCAGCGGTGGCGCGGCCCCCGCGGTGCCCGCGCGGGCTCGGGCGCGGAGCGGCGCCCCCCCCCCCCCCCCCACCCCCCCGCTCGGCGATGGTTCCGCCCGCCGTGCGCGGTCATGTGCGCGGGCCCGGCCCTCCGAGCGCGGCTGGGCGGCCTCGCACAGCGCCGCGTCCCGGGCCTCCGGCGGACAAAAGGGCGCAGGGAAGCGAGACCTCCGGAAGGCGAGGGCAGGCGGTGTCGGTGGTGAACGTTTTCTGATTTTTCCAGAAATCAAGCAGAAGACTGAGCTGCTGATGTCAGTTAACTCTGAGAAGTCGTCCTCTCCAGAAAGGTACGGCCGCATCCCCCCCGTCCGCATGAACGCGCGGCTTCTCCCTCTGCGTCCGCGGGGCTGCTGGCATTGTCCGCCTGCTGCATGCCGGATCTCGCACCGTGCCCACCCAGCCTGCCCGTCTGGTCGAGCTTCGTGCGGTCGTGCCGGGGGTTCGGGGTGTGCCGGGCTGTGGCCCGGAGCCCGGCGGGCTGCAGCATGCGGATCGCGGCGGGCTGGGCTGCGCCGGGCTGGGCTGGGCTGGGCTGGGCTGGGCCGGGCTGCGCTGCCTGGTGCAGACCCCGCGCCCGTCACGGGAGCGGCGTCGCTCGGACCCCGCCGCTCCGCCGCGCTCCTGCCCCTCCACATGGCTAGCAAATAGAACTCGGAGAAGCCTTTCGTGCCCCGTTCTGTGGCAAAGGGAGTGTCTCCTTCGGAAAGTAGCTCAGGAATCGCAAATCCCCCTATTAGTCACATTCTGTAAGGTAGATGTGATCCCTGTTCAAGTCTGTGCTAGGAAATGGAGCAGTCGCTGCATGCAGTAATGGTTCATGCCTGCAGGTAAGGACGAAATGACTCAGAAGTGTTTTTAAAGCAATTATTTTATCTGTCAGTCAGATTAGTGCTATTTCAAGTAGCTGTTTCATTTTTAGGGAAATACTTCAAGGTACTAAATGTACGTTTAAGTCTTCTGATGTGAAATAGCCTCCCGCTGATTATTTTGTTGATTTTAAATAAACCAACCTTGCTCACTTCTGTTTTGCTTGCAACTGCATTTTAGGGATTTTTATTTTTGAAACTGCTTCAGTCTAGAAGAATATAATACCATTTCCCCCCCTCTCCCCGTTATTTATTATAAACATTTTGGCTGTATGCAAAAGACCCTCTGAATGTTCCATTTCACCATTTTTATATTGGACGTTGGCAAAAAAATACTATTAATTTTAAGCTCTCAAACTGTGTTAGGCTGGAATGATGATCTGAAGTTTATTTTATTGAATGGCTCAGCATAGAGAGACATGATAAAGCACTGAATGTTATCTTAAGGAAACAGACTAAAAGGCATCTTTCAAAATGAACGAGTGCTGTGTGGCATGGGTGGTTTGAAAAACCAAAATGAGCAATTTAATTTGATTTATAAGTATATTTATGTATGATACATAGAAGCAAACTGCATTGCCTTTCACCAGCTGTAGTTATAACAGAATACCAGAAATGAGAGATACAGAAAATGGTGGGGGGGGAATGGGATGTTAAGTCACCTTTCCAAAATGGAGAAATATAAGAAGAGCTTTGAGAAAAATTTTAGTATTTACCTTGTTCAAAATTAAGAAGGAGGAGAGAAAATGCAAATGTTTATTTGTTAACCTTTATCCCAGTCTTATGCCCAAAATTTTTAAATACAAGGCTCATAAAATGGTGGTGGTTACAGGGAAGGTGATGGAGTGAAAATAATATAGGAAACAGGTGTTAACTGGATTTTTGGAAAGACTTTTGTTGACATTGCTGTGTGGGAGTTTGATTTATAATACAGATATTTATTTTATAAAAAATGAATGTTAGGCAGCACCCAACATCTGATCAGTCTGGTTTTGAGCAGAACATGCTCATGGTTGAACTAATGGTAGTCCTAGATGAAGAGGTCCTTTGAAAGGATCATAACACAATTAGAAAAAGATGCATTTGTCTGAGATTCATTTGAATGTCATTCATTAAAAAGTAAGATTTTTTTTTTAACGGCACGATGTGTTATCATGCAATAAAGAGTAAAATATGGGTGTTGTATATGCACATAGTATTCTTTACTTGGATTTAAATATGTGGTACTGTTCACCTGGAGATTGGTTTGACATATCAGCTGCATGGTCAGTTATAAATGAAAACATCTTTATTTTATAGGAGATTTTTCTTTTTTTTTAAATAACCACATTCTTTTCAGCTATCTAAAAATAGACTGAATTTTTTTGCAAGCTGTTATGAAACACTGCTGTCTATCCTATTAGCTGCCAGTTCCTTTCAAGGCTCTTTGAAAATTAATATATAAGATTTTTAAAATGAAATAATTATTGTTTTGAATGTCTGAACTGTTAAACTGGCCTAATCTGCTCTGTAGAACAATTGCAATGAGTATGACATACAGACATGAGAATATGCATGTTTTTGAAAAACACAGAAGGGGAATTAATTCTTGCATATTTATTTATTGCTGGTTTTTATCCTTGCTCATAGTGGTTGGACTTCTTGTGAAGCTTGAGTTCTCCATGTGGGAATGCTGTGTGGAAGATCTGAAAGAATCCATGGCTTGTTTCTTGTTTTCCACACTAGCAGAGGCTGCTAGACAGTGCTTGCATAGCCAAAGGGGAGGGGAGAGGAGGTGCTCTGTGCATGTACAGAGACTGATGAAATGGGAATAGAGAAGGAATGAGAGAGAGAAGCCCATTACTTGCCTCTTTCTTTGGTTGGTCTTTGTTTTTACAAGACAGTTTAGTGTTTGTAGGTTTTCCTGCTCATTTGGCAAGTTCAGCACGCTGTCACATCTTACTGATGAAAGAAAGCTGGGATATAATGGATGGTTTGGCTGTTACAGAGGCTCAGCATTTTAGAAATCCTACAGTGTTCTTGTGGGATAGTTGGGTTTTACAATTTTAAGAACCTTTCAGGAGACATTAACAAGAAAGCTTTAAAAATCTTTTTGTTGAGGAATCTCTGAGATGTTCAAAGACATTGGCAGCCTTGCAAAGTAAATTAATACAAACCTGAGATATTTTTTATAGATCCATCCTCCTTTACTTTCTCTGTAGAAAAACTGAAGTCGCAGAATTGAGGTGCTGAGATTAAGATAACTGTGTTTTGGCATGCTATGGGATATTTCATTAGCAGACAAAATCAGACAGCATCTCTGTGTCCTAAATTTCCGAGTAGTTAATGCTGCCCTGGGCCAAAGGCTCGGTTCCATGTTGATAAGGTAACCCAGGTAACTGCAGGTGCATGTGTGCACGTGGACTGGGCAGTGGATCAGGTAACCCACTGCTGCTGCTGTTGCTGAATTGATTTGTTTGCATGTCTGAGCCTTAAGGAGACCACGGATGTGTTTTCCTACAGCGTGCTCACGACGTGACGCTCACCTGGTTTCGTTGTCTAATGAGTAGTAATTAAACTGCCGTGTATTCTTTGTGTTTCCCTGGGGGCTGCATGAGGCTATGGTCCAAGTCTCACAAATGTCCTGAGGAAGCAAGTAGCAACATCCAGATGGAGGAGGGATGGTCTTTCAGGAGCCTTCCAGGAAAGTAAAAATACTTTTCATTTCTGGTGTATGGATTATGCATTCTTTTCATCTACGGTATAGTGAATGCTTTGAGCTGCACTGATCCCCCCCTCTTTTTAGGGGCTGTGTGGAACTCCTGGCAACTTTCTGTTTCTTTTTGAGAAAAGTTAACTCTTTCACCTGGATGACTTGCTACTCTTAAGACTTCAAACCTAATGTACGTATTAGTTTTCTTTTTCACATTTTAGGACAAAGAACTTGTTATTTCTTCCGCTCTGATTTTTGGATTCTAAATTCGTGTCAGTAATGCAGTTTGACCATGGAGCATTTTCTGATAGAGGTTATTAGCAAGGCTGATCAGTCTGAAGTGTTTGACCTGCTCTTTTCCCCTCTTTATACAAAGGATGCATGTGCATGTTTCTTTGAAAGTAGTTTCTGCTTCAATTTTTAAAAAAAAATTAATAGCCACTCGTGAAGTCTTAAAGTAAGTAGCTGGTGCATATATAATTCAATTTTCATTCTTTTGGGGGGGTTCATAAAAAGCAGTAAAGGAAAGATACTTTCAGATGACAAGTTTGTGTTAATTGGTCTGTAGAAATATTTGGTGTCCTGTGGTGCAGGCAGGTTTTAAGGAATAGTGGTGGCTTTGGTTTGGCTTTTTGTTGGGTTTTTTTTGAGCCTTGGGGTATGTATATCCCTTTACTTTGTAATTTATCTTTGCAGAAGTTAGTGTATTTCTCACTGCTTTTGCAGAGTTTCTTCATCAGATCATGCCAAGGAGGCATTCAGTGATAAAGTAAAGGAGGAAAAAATCTGAAGTAACAAGAAGGAAGGAAAAAGATGGAGTCTGAATACTGCCTGCTTCCTTTTCTAGGAGATCTAATGTTAGTTGTCAGAGGAGGCATTGTGAAACAAGTTATGATGTTGAAAGGTTCCTTTGGGTTTCAGAACATCAGGGAATTTTTAAATTCTGGGTTTTTTTTGTGTGTGTGTATTTCTTCTTTTAATTTAGTTGTGGATGTACTACTTCTAAGGTGGAAGTGTAACTTTTAATAAACATAGAAATAATGTTTAAAAGTAGAACCAACAACTAACAACATGAAGTATAAGCTGGTATTGCCATGTGTCAGGTAAATGGTTTGGAATAATTGTTAGATAATAGGGCATTATAAGATAATGATTCATTATTTATGTAACTAACACTTAAAAAAACTCAAAGTAGTCAGAACAGTGCAACTATTTCATCAGTTCCAGTAACTTTTAAACATTACCAAATTGCTGCATTTTCTTTAGCTCTCTTTCTGCTTTACTGGCTCTTTTTTATAGGATAGAAGAAATATTGGACATCTTCGTTTCAGGACAGTTCAAATCTATTTTTAGTGGCCATACAACTATAACTTTTCTGCTTTGTGTAATATATGGCAGCAGTGACCAATATATTTTCCCTCACCTCCCTTTTTTTCAGATTTTTTTTTTTTTTTCCCAAGCTCATTCTATTTGTTGTATTTTATCTCAGAAGTAGAAGGAAAATCATGCTATCTTAGTGTGGGCCCCAAGCTGTTTGTCCTGGGAGGCATTTCATTCCACCACCAACTCTGTTGGGTGACACTGTACCTGTATAGCTCTCTCAGACTAGGTGCTTAATTTTAGATTACCAGTTCTGGACCAAAATAAATTCTATGGATTTTGTGGCATTCATATTAAAGGTTTCACAGTCTCACTTGTTTTAGCATGTAAGGCTTTAAAGTGAAATATGAAAGGGATGTGGAAGCAAGTAATGTTGCAGCATGCCATTGTCCTTGTGTAGGAAAAAAATGGAAATAGCTTATATAGAAGCAGCCATTTGTGGAGCATGCTTTTCACTTGAGGTGATATTTTTAGGGGACACCGTACTCTTTTAGAGCTGGTAGTGCCTCTATCAGTTTATCTGCAGGCTTTGAAAAGATAGAGAATTTTAAGTGTTCTTTTTGTTTTCAGGGATAGACTCGATTTATTTCTGTGTCTGTCTGGAATTTCTGCTATAGGTCAAAAAATTACATACTTTTGATATTTACTAACAGATGAAATATATCATTAGTATCCCTACGACTCAGATGGCCTGTGCACTACTTAACTTTTTTCTTTAATTATTTTTAAAAAATTATGAGCAACTTTTCACCATGAAGGTATTTATTACAAGGAAATTTCTAACATACATTCTGAAAACTAAAATCTCAAATTTTGTCAGTTCTGTTGAAACTAAAATGAGATAATTTTGTGAAAGGGAGAAATGGAAACTTGTAGGGTGTTGTACAAAGTTTTTCTGTATGAGGACTAGTCAGTGGAAACTAGCTCAAGCAGTCCAGTGGTGGTTTGAACAGTTATTTAATGGTTAAAGAAAAATGTATGCAAAAAACATGAAAACTATGACTTGCACAATATACTTTCTGAGATATTCCAGTTCTGTCCCAGGGTAAAATCTCTGGAAAAACATAATGGATCATTTTAAGCAAAGCCTTCAGTATTACAGATTGAGTCTGTTTAATGACTTGAAACATTTTGCCTAATCACTGTCTTGGTTATGCTTTCACTAAAATATCCACTCCTGCCCCTAGGTGGATGGTAAAGGAATGTTACCTGATAGATTGCATAAAACCATGTGTACCTACGCCCAAAGTTAGCATTTCTGTTGTTGCTGTCGTGTATTACAGGATGCACTTATTTATGGTTTTCTGCATCTTCATATTATGTGCATGCACATAATATATACTTACAAATAAATAATAAAGTGTTTAGACATTCATGTAATTCAGTGAATTTACTGTGTTGTGATACATGTATTTTCATTGATCCAGAATTGATGTAGTTACTGAGGGGTGCTAGGAACATACTAAGCAAATGCGTGCAAATTTAAGCATTTCATTTTGTTGCACATTTTGTATTAGAAGCATATTATCAGGAAATTGTGCCATCTCTCAGCTTTTGACTTTGTGAATGCTACTGTACAGTTTGGATAAAGTCTGAACTTTCCAGTGGACTGAAAATACCTTTCTGTCCAAAGGGTGTTGTGCTGAGAAGGTGGTCTGCTAGTTCTGTCTTCCAGAATTTTACACTCCTGAACCAGTATCTGCCTTAGGTGCTTCTGTATTTTCTTCAGAACTCACCTTTAGTCTTGGATGATCTCTGACAAAATCTAAACAGTCACTGTTACCTTAAAAACAGATCCGAAATTTATCTCATCTACTGTGCCTTCCAAAGTCATGCTGATGCTTGTGACTAGATAGAGAGTGCACTGCAATTTTCTCTTTTCCTGCTTCATTCACTTTCTCTCTTTTTAGTCTTTAAAGCTTCAGTTACCCAAGAAATGTGTGTAGTTCCAAGCTCTGCCTGTGTTCTTCACCACATTTATCTATATAGCTTTCCTTGTCTGGTTATAGCTTTAGGTCAGTCAGGGTAGTTGATTGCTTCTCTTTCCTGACTGGACAGTGTTCAAAACCAGAACCACATCTCAAGTAAATGTTCTATTTATATGAAGTTTTGACTGTTGTGTTTAATAAGGACACTTTTAATAACCTCTCTGTATGAATAAAAGTGTCCTAATTTTGATATCTGCTGATATAACAAATGGCCATAAATTGTTGATACCCTCTTTTATTAAAAAACTGTATTTTCTTCTCTTGAGAGTTGTGAAACATTTGTATTGTAGTGTTGGGCTGGTGAATCTTCAAGACTTCTTTTCCCCAAACTTGGAGCAGGATAATTCCATGGAAAGGAGCACTTCTTGAACCTCCTTCTTATTTGGTAAATGTCATTGGAGTAGCATGAAACATTTTAAGAATTCAGTGCCTTGTTTTCCTGAAGCAAGTTGCTGGGATGGTCACAGCCTTTCTAAGAAGGCAAGGGCTCATCCTTTCTTCTGTTGCTCAGTACTGCTGTGCATGGCAAAAGCATGTATCTTTTCTGGGGTCAAAGAAGGTCCTACTATTGCAGCAGAAACTCCTGTTAAACTACATTTCTGTCTTGCATTGTCAAAGCTTAACTTTTACTAGTTCTGGCAGAAACTGGGAGTATTATTTTTGTCAGTAATACTACTATGAAGAGGTAGCATTATTTTCTCTTCCTACTGCTGTGTCACAATATCCAGTAGTGAATTTTTTTTTTTTTTTTTTTTTTTTTTTTTTTTTGTGGAGGTGGAAAGGTGATTTGAAATTTCTGTGGGTCTTAGTGGACAGCTCTTCTGTTACTCTGTATCCTGCATCAGGACCTATGGATTCTCATTGTTGTCATCAGCTGCTGCAGCCACTGTCCACAGAAGCATTCAGTTGATGCTGTGCCCACATACCAGACACTATCCACCTCTGTTTATTTCATGCCATGAACTAGAATGGAAGATGTTTGGAGTTAGCTCTGCTCTTTATGAATCCTTCTATAAAAGGATTACCTTACCCTTAGGAGACCACGTGTGGTTGTTTCCTCTGAGTGGTGCTTTGTCATCCCCAGTGTGACAGTGTAAAGCCTTTCTGACAGCTCCTGTTGAGTATGTGACAAGAATCAGGAATTTCCACTGCTGCTTGGTGTCTTAGCTATGAGAAGTGCCAGCTTCCAAGAAGACTAATAGAGCTTTGGACCAATACTTCCCTAAGGTATGAAAAAGATCATTGACCGTAGTGATTCTGAAGTACATTTTTATCAATTAAAACCTTTCATTCTGTTATAAATAAGAGTACAAACAGTCTTCATGGACTTAGAAATCTCACTTGGCTCCTTTCCAGGTAATTAATGTTTCAGAGTATTGGGCTAGAAAGCCAAAAAAAGAGAGATAGAGCTATCCTCTGAATGCTTATGTTCCATAACTTATGAATGAACTTACAGAGAAATTACTGGTGATCAAGAAAAAACTCTTTCTCTCAAGAACTCTTGGTATTTGTGACTGGATTACCAGACACAATGAATTAACTTAGACCCTATTCCTCAGGTACCTCAACTGCAGTATGCTGCCAGCGAATACTTTTTTTTTGTGTGTGTAGACCATTAATATTTAAATTTTAATATTTTATGGAAATCTCTTCACAGGTTTCTCCGAGGCACTCTTATTGAGTGTTCCTGTAGCTTAATTTATATGTACTTTGTTTCACCTGTAGGTCTGCTTTGTTTATGTTACTTTTCAGTTAAATGAATCCTGGCTTGGAAAGAGAACATACAGGAAAGAACTGGTCAAGATTCTTTTGAAATGTATTTAGCACACAGGAATTTCAAGGGCTATTAAAAGAACCAGAAGTCATCCAGCTGAAGCAGGACAGTGTCTGAGAATGCCAATATGTTTTTTTAGCTATCGTTTAAATACTCAGTGCTTTAAAAAATGCCTTTGCAAAACTGCATGGAGTGTGTTCCCACAGATGCCAGGACAGCTTAAACGGTCTGCAACTAACAAAGTCTTAAAGACTACCCCAAACTCAAATCTAAGGCAGATTTAGACACTTCACCTTCAAAGTGTTACTGATAGCTTTGCTAAGAACCTTGCTAAAGGTATGTGTCCTTTTTTAGCCATGCCAGTTGTTGGAGGTAGCCAAGCATGGAGGGCCCTGTGTCCCCAGGGGCAATATCTCCTGTTGTAGCTGTATAGGTAAGTGCAGGATGCTGTGTCCCCAGGGCCAGCCAGCAAGGAGAGCAGATTCCCCATGGGTGTGTGTGCATGCAAGCACCCATATACAGAAAATGCATACACAGCTGGCTGTGCTGGGCAGCAGAGACTCAAACCAGGGCTCTTACTGGCACCCACATAAACACACAGAGCACTGAGGCAAGAGCAGCATGGACAGCCCTGTCCTTTTCCTCCTTTCCAGCTCCTCACAGTGGAAGTCCATTGGTGGAATTTTCGCAGAAACTCGGTGCGCTCTCCCAGCCAATTTTAAATGCTCTAAGTAGTTTCTAGCCCCTAAACGCATGAGCTCTCAAGATTCATGTTCTCACTCCATTTGCTGGCACCTGGACCTTATTTACTTGCTGACCAATCTGACTTGAAATTGGCTTCAGTTCACACGTATGCACTCAGAATACAAAGTGCATCCACTAAGAAGACAGGTATGGGGTTTAATGACAATATAGGATGGACTGTCATGGTCAAGGGCAGGGATTAGTCAGACAAGTGCAGGGCCAGATGCTCATTTGTCTAGACCTGCCCCATTTATCCTTTCTCCTTGCTGTTTTCCCTTACTTATTTCTTTACCCACTTTTATACTGGTCTTCGTATGCATCTGATGCCTTCCCCTGAACATTTCATAGTGTCTTGCTTATTCTCACAGTATTCTCACAGTACTGTGGTAAGTTTTACACAATCCCAAAATGTTCATTCTCCCTGCATCCCATAATAAGTTCCATACCCCTTAAGACAATAACCTTTAGTTTTCAGTTTTTTTTGGGAAGGGTTTTGACTCATCTTGCTGGGTTTCACATTGGGGGAATATCGTCTACTTGATAGTCGTAGGAGTAGCTGAGTCTCATTCTCCATTTTTGCTGTTGAGGTTGTTAGGGTTGACCTGTTGTTTTGCTTCTGATCCTTGCTGGATCTGTTTCTATTATGGCTAGCTTTTAATCAGATAACCTAACATGGGTCTCCCAGGGGCCTAGTAGCACATGTCAAAACTGGATCTGCTTGGATTTTTTGCCATTTTATATGGGCATCTAAGAGACTGAAATTAGCTGAGGATATGAAATGCATAAATGCTTTGCTACTACTTTTCAGTCTCTTGGAAGTTTGATATTACAGTTTTGTCTAATGCGTAACTCCTATTTAGTTTTTAGACCTATGTTTCTGGAAAGGAGGTGTGATGTATATTCTTACCATGTGTTAGAGACATACTCTCTGCTTCAGACTTGCCCTGCTGGATGTGTCAAGCTCATACATCTAATGAAGGCAAAGCTCAGACATGACCAGAACCAAGCAGTGGTACTTACTCGGCTCAACTGGTATCTGTGCTTGTCAAAAGATCCATTTGAGGTAGCACAGAGATGCATAATAATAGTAAACACCTCTGGAGCATAAACTGTCTCACATCCTACTTCTCTGTGGTCTGGTTCAGAAAAGTGATGTCTGATAATAGTGGTCAAAAAGTGCCAGTTTACAAAAGGCAAAAAGAATCATTTGACTGTCATTCTAAACAAGGCTGTGTCTCCAAGGTAGAGTGGAAGGCCCGTTGTTAATCTGAGCTGCAGACATCGAGGTACTGCTCAATTCCTTTGCAAGGTAGCTGAGCAGGCAGAAGACACAGAGCCACAATGTGTGTTAATTATCTTGCTATCTGACATCAGTATTCAGAAAGCCTGGCATGTGTTACTTCTGCTCTTGGAGCCCAGGAGATAGCTAATACTTGAGACTTTGCCAAGTTGTTCTTCTCGGGAAGAGAAGTTTATTATATGATTTGAAGGTTGTTTATATGTGTATATGTGCAGTGCTGTTTATTTACACAAAACATGTAAACAAAGCTCTTTTGCTTGAGCAGAGTAGAAACAAAGTGCAGCAAGCAGCTATTTTGCTGTTGTTTTCAAGTCTGCCTGTCTAGTGAGTACTGTACTAAAAAAATACCCCTTGAAATTAAAAAACAACACCCAAAAAGCCCCACGCAACTCTCTCCTGCAATCACAGGCACAGCACTTTTTTTTCTGCTTTTTCAGCTGTTGTGTAAAAGACCTAATGTTCCTTTTTTCCTATGACTGAAAGGAGGGTATTCAGCCCAAGTCTCAGCCTTGACTGCAGCCAAATACTGAATGGTTAGAGAGCAGCTCAATCTTAGACATAAAATTTGTGGGACAAAAATGCTATACCTAAAATAAAACTTACTTAAAAAAAAAAAGTATGTGTACTATAATACCTTTGTTAACTTTCTGGAAAGTGCAGTTTGTTCCCAGGTCATGCTGTATGGCATGTGAGCACTCTTGCCCTTTACTGCAGATAGTTCCTGTCAGGTCTTCCCCATGGACAGGTGTGAGCTGCTTTAAGATCTGTCTTTCAAGGCTTCTGCCAGGTTTCTACTGGATTTCTTTGAGGCAAGAGTGTTTAGATTATGACTATCCTGTGTTTTGATTGTAATTCCCCCCCCCCCCCCCCCCCCCCCCTTCTCAGTGTTGCTTTTCTTCTCTAGAAAGCTTCACTGGGTTTTCATGTGGTGTTTCATCACCCTGCTCCATTGGTCAATACCTGTATGAGCGTCCACTGGAGCTGTAAAAAACCCATCTTCCTTAATTCCTGAAAGCTTCTGAGACTAACAATTTCTTGGTTCTCTAAACTACTTGTAAGTCCTTGTTTTGTTCACAGCAGGTAGTTCAGGTGTGTACTGTTGCCCGCACAAAGTAATCTGAGATTGAATTGCAGTGGGGTTCTGTATGGAAATAATACACTGGGACATTTATCCTAGAGTTTTCCCTTTACCTCCCACTCCTGTCTTCATTCTTGTCACTCCTTTTGTTGAGTTACTGTCTGGTCACAGTCCTCAGTCATCAGTTTGTTTCGTTACCTCGTGCCTTTGATTTTGTGCTGTTTATTTGGACATTTATTTTATGATGTATTGAAAGACATGTTAATATATGAAGTGAAAGAGACTTGAGAACACAACAGGACTTCACTTCTATGTGTGTGTGTATGTATATATATATATACATATATATATAAAGTTTGATAACTCAGTTATCAGCTTGTAATGGCTAGAGTTCACAAGAGACAGTACAATGTTTTGTGATATAGCAAAAAAAAAATGGTCAAAGTATATACTGAAGTATACTCTGTGCCTGTGTCACAGCTCTATCATTCAGCCAGTTCTCAGTCCACCTCACTGTCCCCTCATCTAACCCATGTTTCCTGAGCTTTTCGTCTGAGGTTGTTATGGGAGTCAGTGTCAACAGCCGTGCAGAAGTCAAGGTAGATAACGTCCATTTCTCTGTCCTCATCAACCCAAGCTAGGGATGCCACTGTAGGAGGGCATCAGGTTGGTCACACATGATTTCCTCTTGTGGAATCCATGTTGTTTCCTCCTGATAGCCTGCTTTTCCTTTCCATGCTTAGAGATGCTTTAGATACTGGTGCACAAGGGTTAACTTGTAAATTACATAGCACTGCATTTTTCTTAGGATAGGTACATTGTAATAATTAGTGGGCTACAGCTATTTTTATTGAAATATCAACCTTGATGATTTGTATTGTGCATACTGCCATGTATAAATGGATTCTTGTGAGTAGCTTAATTGATTGGAGGAGGAATGTATTATCATAGAATTTTAGAAAATGCCAAGTTGGGAGGGACCCATCAGGATCATTGAGTCCAACTCCTGGCCCTGTACGGGACACCTCAAGAGTCACACCCTGAGCCTGAGAGCATTGTCCAAACACTTCCTGAACTCTTGTCAGGCTGGTGCTGTGACCACTGCCCTGGGGAGCCTGTTCCAGTGCCTGACCACCCTCTGGGTGAAGAACCCTTTCCTGATGGCCTGCCTAAACTTTCCCTGACACAACTTCAGGCCATTCCCTCTAGTCCTGTCAGTGGTCACAGGAGTGAAGATATCAGTGCCTGCACCTCTGTTTTTGCTCATGAGGATGTTGAAGGCTGCAGTGATGTCTCCCCTCAGTCTCCTTCAAGGTGACCAAACCAAGTGACCTCCTTATGTAACTTCCCCTCCAGAGCCTTCACCATCCTCATGGCCCTTCTGTGGAGGTGTTCAAGCTCAGGCTGGACTGGGTGCAGAGCAATCCCCTCAAGTCACAGGTGTCCCCACCCGTGGCAGGGGGGTTGAACTGGATGAGCTTTAATGTCCCTTCCAATCCAAACAGTTCTGTGATTCCATGATTCTGTGAAATACAGCAAATACAAGGCATTACAGGCAGCTACTATTTACTTACTCAGTATTTACAGGTGGAATTGGTTAAGAGCATAGTTAACCTTTTGTCCCGAAGCCATGAGTGTGATACATCTCATTTTATCTTTTGTCCCCAAGTAATTTAATGCGTTTAAAATCAAGTCCTCCAGAGCTGAAAATCAGAGTTTTGTAATTTAAAATATAAGAGAAGATTGGGATTTTTCAAGTTTCTTTCTAATTACATTTTGGCATGTTTGTTGCTGCTGTTAGCATTCAGTCCTATAACTCCATAGCAATGCAAAATTCTGCTTTTTATTAAAATGTTATTTCATGGCATGTAGTAGAAACTGTTAGAACTTTGGGGAGATACAGATTGGTATCTTTGTGCTGGATTGAAGGATTTAAATTGCTGTTTTGTAGCAGTGTGGGTGATGTCAACAAAATATCAGTGGAGGTGATTTGTTGGGATTGAATCACGAGCTAGATAGGAAGATGTAAAGTTGAGTTTGTAAGTCATCTTATTTTGTATGTTGATTTGACTTCAGAATGCAAATTACTAGAACCACAAAATGCACAATTTATTTTACAAAGGAGAAAAATTAAATGTAAGGCAGAGTAATGCTTTACGGAATTACAAAATGCTTTCAAATGTGAGGGACCTTTGAGACCATCTGGTTCCAACCTCTCTTAACATGGGTGAGGACAGCTTCCACTTCAGACCATGTTGCTCAAAGCCCCATCCAACCTGGCCTTGAACACTTCCAGGTTTGGGGTACAGCTTCTCTGGGCGACCTGTTCCTGTGCTTCAGTTTGAAGGTGTTCCCTCTTGTCCTGTCACCACATGTCCTCGTAAGAAGTTCGTTCCTCTTCAGCTTTCCTTTAGCTCCCTTTTGCTACTGAACGGTGCTCTAAGGCGTTGTCAGAGCCTTCTCTTCTCCAGGCTGAACAGCAACTCTCTCAGCCTGTCTCCATAGCTGAGGGGCTCTTCCTGCCCTTTGGTCATCCTGGTGGCCTGCTCTGGACTCCTTCCAGCAGATCCATATCCTTCTTCAGGTGGGGATCCCAGATCTGGACACAGTACTCCAGGTGGGCGTAGAGTAGTGGGGTAGAGGGGGAGAATCACCTTGACTTGTTGGCTGTGCTGCTTTGGATGCAGTCCAGGACACAGTAGGCTTTCTGAACTGCAGGCACACATTGCTGACTTGTGTCAAGCTTCTCATTCACCAGCAGCCCCCAAATCCTTCTCTTCAGGACTCCTCTCAATCCATTCTGCACCCAGCCATATTTGTGCTTCAGATTGCCTTGAGATTGTGCTTCACAGGTGCAGCAGCCTGCAGCCAGCTGTGCTGGACTTCACGAGGTTCTTTTCTCCCAGAGCCACCTCTCCAGCCTTTCCAGGTTCCTCTGGATCCCTTCCCTGCAGTGTGACAGCACCGTGCCCAGCTCGGTGCTCTTGGCAGACGTGCTGGGGCTGTGCTCCGTGCCTGCCCCTGACAAAGGTGTTCAACAGCTCCGAGCCCAGCACTGAGCCCTGAGGAGCCCCAGCCCTCACTGCTCTCCTCTTGCACATCGAGATGTTGATCGCAGCTCTTGGAGTGCATCCAGCCAGACCATTCCTTATCCACAAGTGATCCATCTGTCAAATTCATGTCCCTCTACATTAAGGACAAGGATATTGCACGGGACAATGGCAAATGCTTTGAGTCATCATACTATTGCAATAAATATTTCATTTGGCAGTATAGTTTTCTTGGTTTTATGAGCTTCCTGCCAGTTACATTTGGCAAATATGTCTAGATAATACTAATTACTGTTCCAGTGTTGCTGACATGACTAGTTCAGTTTTCCCAAAATCTACTGAATTCTGCAAGGTCGTATTGTGCACTGCTTAAGGTTTCTTTTTTTTTTTTTTTTCTTTTTTTTTTTTTTTTTTTTTTTTTTTAAAGTCTTAGTCGACTGCAGATGGTTCTATCTGTATACTTCTGGAGAATCCAGGCTCTTGTTGAGCTGGAATCCATAAACATAATTAACATGATGGTGGTGGTGTAGTGTAATTAGGTTTATTAACAATATAAACACAGAGTGTTTTATTCACAGGAGATTACTAGCATGTCTTTAACTGTATGACTGTCATTTGTCCATTTAGAGCTTTTCTTCCAAGTGATTTGATTTGATTTTTCTTAGACTGGGATTCTTAGTATGAAAGATACATATTATATATACATGTATATATGTTTCTTCCAAGCAGGTATGGAGAGACCTACCATGTCTCTCCATATATATATAAAATATACCATGGTATCTATATTGTCTGAAGAAAAGGATTCTTTTCCCTCAGTTTGTTTTTTTAGAAAGAACCGGTATTTCAGTTTTGAGAAATTGTTTGAAATGTAAATATAAAGGCACATGTAAATGTAGCATGAAATATATCTTTAAAATGTTATGTGTTTAGCTCAGGTTAGCATCTCTTGCTTTTTTTCCAAACGAAATAAAAAAATTCACCTGATTTTCTCTTGCACCTGTTTTAAGTCAGTCCTAATATCTCAGTGTTGTTTTGGTGACTCCTTATCTTGTTTCCACTGTTGTTACACTTGCAGTTTGCAAACATGAGAGGATTAGCTAAAAGAAACAGATACTGACTCTGGTTTCAAAGAGTGGCATTAATTTATGCCCACATTGATTGAAGGTATCTGTCTCCATCTAATACTCTTGTTTCTAGCTTACTTTTACCAGGCTGATGATTAGAACATCCTTGCCTGAGGAAAGCTTGATCTTCTCTCCCTCCAGGACTCATCAATAACCGTATTTATTTGGAGAGTCCTTAGAGTTTTAAGCAGAGCACCAATAGTCATTACTGCCCCTCAGGTTCTGGTTGTGCTGTGGCTAAAATGTTGCCAGCCTGTGACAGTCAGAGCACAAGGCCTGCATTTGGTTATCAAATGGTGTTGTATTCGTACTGCTTTAGCTTCTAAGCCATTTTAATCAATCTTGTGGCCATTTTTACTGTCATTTTTATTTCTTCATGTTGTGTTGCGCAGTTATGGATCAGCGAGGAGCTACGGCTCCTATGGTTGTGATAATTCTTTCCTGTGTTTCACATACGTTGATTTATCTTTTGATGAAGCTTGTGCTTTCTTGGAATTTTTTGGTGTTACAGCAGGAAGCAGCAGTTGTTCTGTAGCTTTTGGCAGGTGCTTGCTGTGTGTGCACACCCGAACAGAGCCATGCTTGTGAATGGGAGGATTGCTTAGTTAGGGCAGTGCTGCTGCCCTCCTTGGATCTTTGTAGGCTCATTAGGGAATTAGTATCGGGTAATACTGGGATTAATGATTAATGAATTATGGGCATAGTATTAGTTCCCTCTTCTGTTTGCTTTCCAACAGGAAGGCTGATTTCTGGCACAGAAACAAGTACCTAGAGAGCTGGTGATGCCTTGTACTGTCCCAGCTGTCTTTGAGGTGGATAGTTGCTGGATTTCTGGTTGGCAAATCCTGTAACAGGATTTTGGTGCTGGTGACATGACAGGCTTACCCAGATTCCTTATGCTTCCCACTGAACTGCAAGGGATTAATAGCTATTGTATGTGGTTCTGTGAGAAGGGCTCGCTGCAGCCTTGGTGTTTTGCAGCCCAAGTGAGTAGTTCAACTTATCCTCACTAGCACCAGCCTTCCTGAAGACCCTTTTGCCCCAAAAAGTTTTCCACCACAATGAGCTGAGCTAGTTTGCTGGGGCATCAGGTGAATGCCAGAGCCTGAATGCTGGATGAGAGTGTAACATTCATGTTTAGGCTTTAAAACTCCACCTAGTAGTAACTCTTGTTACTGTTCTAAACCAGCCTTAGTGCTTCACCATTATTTTGTATGCTTTTTTTGTTGTGGTCCTTGCCATTACAGCTGCAACTGGCAAACATTCTAGCATTAGTTAAAAGAAAGTGTTGCAGTTGATGTTTTAGGATTTAACAGAAATTCTGGCATAAAAGAATATGGTGATCTAGATGAAAACTCAATTGTATTAAGTAAGATTATGGAACGTCTTTCAGCATACTGAATAATCAGATGCGTAATAAAGGTCGTGCATAGTTCCACACAACTGAGTTCTTTAGTAATCCTTCAATGTCTGCTTGCTATGTAGGCAGACATTTCTTTCATCTTAGTTATTAGATAGTGTGAACTTCACCTTAGCATACTGCGTGGGTATTTTAGGTTTAAGGTACATTAAAATGAAACAGCAGTAAGAAAAGCTATGAAATATTCTTGGATATATGGTTCCCACTGAGGAATTCCAAAGTCAGTCACTCCTTGAAGGCTGATGTGCATGAAGAGCTCACCTACAAAACAAAGGTTCATTTGGTCTTGTAGAGCCTTACCACCCAATTCCTTCCAGTTTGGGGGGATGAAAGTTGAGGCTTTAATGGGGGTTTTCTTCTGGATCCTGGTTGTCTGACAGGACCATCATCAGCTTGACATTTTATTACTTCTCTCCAGAAGTGTCCAGGATAGCTGCTATCCATGCATTTTGGTGGTTTCCATTTTTACCATTTCTTTTCAGCATTAATTAATCCATCATCTTCTAATTCACAGATCAACAGCAGCGATCAGTCTGTGTAGTGTAATAATTTAATTTCTTGTCTCAGCAGTTCTTATTTGCAGCAGTGGAACTGTTAGACTTTCAAGGAATTCTGTTTCTGTTTGATAAAGCTTTGACTGTGTAGTCATTGATATTTGAAGAAGAAGTGTATAACATTTGGACTTACGAGGATTACATGTCCAGCACATGTGATGCATCACCTCTAAATTTCTAAAAAGGAGAATATTGCTAAAGCAAGCCGTTGGCTGTCCTATTAGAATTCATATGAAATCATGATGTGTTCAGTGTAACATCCTCCTGAATGTACCATGCATGGCAACAAATAGTTATTTGTGGATTGAGAAGAGGTGTTCTGATCTGTAATCAATATTATGGCTTTTTTAGATCAGTCTTAGAATGAAAAATTTTTGTAGATTTTAACCCTAGTTCAACAGTATCAGTTTCAAGAAAAATTTTCTGAACGGTAACATAAAACCCCACCAAAATATTCTAGAGAATTACCTTGTGCTTTTGCCCATTTCAGTGATTTCTGTGTCAGCCAGAAGCTGGAAATCTAAAAGTAGTCAAAGACTCATTTGAAACATCAAAGTGGCTGTTACAGACCATAATAATGGCTTCAAGTTCACTGTGTCTAAAATGTTATGTTTTTGTTGCAGGAAGGGTGTTTTAGCTTTAAAGTTAGAACAGTACATAGCTAGATTAGGCTAGTATGAAAGGACATTTAATCTAAGTTTTAATAACCCCAGGAGACAGGGCTGCCTTGTTGATAGGTCATTATGGAGGTAGAAGTCACTGAGATTTTGACAAGGTGACTTAGGGTGATGGCATTTGCTTTCTCTGAAGCAGTTTAAAAGGAGAGACCTTCAAATACCAGTGACTAAAAATATTGCATGATTCAGTTTCATTCTGAGAAGAAAGGCAACAGCTGGCAAAGGAACTCTGTTAATATAGTAAAATATAAGAGCTTTCTACCTCTAGTACATGTTTTGGCTCAAATGCATATAATATGTGTCATTATAAAGTATTCACTCATATTATACTCTTAACATTGTTCAAAGCAGTATCTATTAAAAATGCTGTTTCTTTATCATAATTTGCAATACAAAATGTTGAATTAATCAGGTCAATAAGACTCAGTTATAATGCTGAAGTTTGCGTAGAACGCTAATGATTTTTAATACAGGGTTGTACTGCACTGATCAAGAATATGAGATTTGTGTGTGTGTATATATTTATTTCAGTATCGTTGGCAGGAGGTATGTTGGGGTTAATCACCCAGCTCACCTGAGTTTTGTTCTTCATGAGTCCCATTATGAACTATGTGTATTTACCCTTTAAGGCATTTGTACTGTATTTATGACTGCATAGTTCTTAAGGTTCTGTGTTAAATTTCACAGAGAAGATATTTCATACTGAAAAAACAGGAGGCCACAGTTTCACAGTTTGCTTAAACCTGTGATTAAAGTCTTGCCTTATACCCAGCACTTGCTTCTTCTGTTTATCTTTAGTGCTGGCATGGGTGCTTTGGTGTAATCAGTTGGATGAAGGTTTGATGAGCCTGAAAATTGCCACAGAAGATGGGAGCAGGTTTTTGTCTGGATTAGGGAGCTACGTGGCATAATGGTGTGAACACAAACACAGGCAGAGGAAGTGCCTGGAAGTAAGCAGATGTCCTTTTCACTGGAAGAACCGAGCTGGATGTAAGTGAATTGTACAGATTCTTGGGTGATAATTCTAATAAATATCACTCAAAAAGATAAACTTAATAACAGCAAATCCAAGAACTCATTGGCATTGAAATAACTTAGCCGTCCACATCAGGTTGTGCCTGCATTTGCAGTTACTTTGCAGCTGGCCTGTTATGATTCAGCTTAGTAGAACGACTTCCAAAAGACATGAATAAAGGAGTTCTAGAGCTGGTGCAGAGGGCAGGGCTGTGTGAGAGAGAGGAGCAAACTGCCTCTTTCACAGCAACACTGAGTTCAGGTTCTCTTTGGAAGTGTGAACTCTCAGCCCCAGGAAAGGAAAAGGGGAGATCAGTTCCTGCCATTAAAAATGGAAAGGAAAGGAAAGGAAGGTGTTGATTCTTTCTGAGTGTGTTTATTCTGTGTCCTATCTTGCTTCAGCTTTATCACTTGTGGCTCTTCTGTTCACTGCATTTAGCCTGTAAAACACAAAAATTAGCTGATGGGTTTTGCTTTGGAGGCTTTTTGGTGGATTTAGCAATAGAGGAGGCAGGTGAAAAAATTGAAGTAAGGTGTTTGACTTCCTGCTCTTTTAGTGTTAGCACTAGTCATACTGATAGGGTCTGGATAGTAAACTTGAGGGATTACTGGAGAAACTTTAGAAAAAAATTACTACAAGAGGGGAATAATGTGCATAGAAGTGTAAGAAATGTGAAATGAAGCTCACGGGGGAAAAACCTTTGACATCTACTGATGGGATCTAGTGCAATTATTATCAGTGTTCAAGCCATGCTGGGACCACAGGAGTCACAGCTCAGTGACTCAGCTGTAAAAGGACTGTAAGGATGATGTTAGAAACTGTCGGGAAAGGAAATAGTGAATAAGCACTATCTTGTGCCTTAAATATGGTTTTCATATCAGAAAGAATAAAATGACTGACAGAAATTACATAGAAAATACAAAATGGTGAATGAAGTGTAAAAAGCAAATAACAAATATTTTTTTTCTGTTTCTTCTCACAGAGGAAGCTTGCATGCAATTTTTGAGCAGGCAAGAAGGAAATTATTCTTCAGATATGGGCAGTTAAATGTGTAGAAGTTCTTGCCACAGGATGTTAATGTTAAACTTTCATCAGTTCAAGGAGCGACTGAGCAAGTTTGTAGAAAAATATTTCACTGAAGATTGATAAATACACAGATTTTATCTGTGGCCCTGTAGTAAATGGGTGCAGACTGGGCCAGTGTTTGGCTGTTGTTTGATCATACCTGTACCCTTCTCAAGGTGTCCACTTTCAGCTGCTGTCAGTGTAACTGTTCTTCTGTTAGCAGAACTCAAAGTAGCTACATGGATTGTCAAGATACGTTTGGTTTTGGAGAAAGTTAAGGTATCTGTAAATAGCTTGAGTAAATCTAGTTTTTTTCTTACTGAACATTAATGCACCACACTTAGCACTGATAGCGTTTGAACTCTTCAGGTAAAGAAAAAATGTTTTTGAAGGTAAAAATTTAGAAGTGTTGATTATTATACCTCTGCAGATAGAATAAAAGTTGTGCTGTTTTATATTAAAATTGTAGAAGAAAGGTTAAATCACATATACAAAGTGATTGATATACGCAATACGCAAAGTACTGAGAGTTGCAAATTCATGCTATGTTTTTAAAGACCTTGGTCAGTGTAGATGCCTGATTTGGATGTCGTGTCTGTAGATAAGAAAAAGTTTATATGTGTGGGTTTGGAAGTGATCAGTAGTATATAGTAAAAATCATAAACTTGGTGTTCTTTTTCTAGAAAAGGTTCTGTATTAGCCCTTCTTTGTGAAGACTGTTTTGAAATGGTGAGCAGTGAGTTGTTGAAGCCATTTCAGGAGCTGTGCTAAAGGCCATAACTATTCTCTAATGATTTTTCACTTGGACATGCCATGTACAGAATAAAGAAATAAACTTGTACCTTAGGTTTGAAATGCATACAGAAGTTATGAAGGTGTTCCGAAATGTTCCCTTCCTACTCTCAGAAATGTTTTTGAAACTAATCCAGCTCTCTGCATTTTTTAAATAAAATTTCTAGTCTGGTATATTCTCTGTTTTGCATGAGTCAGATGTGCATTACTAGTTCTCACTGTTTTAATTAAAAGTGGCAGAGTTGTTGAATCCTTATCAAGACAGACCGAGGTGGAAGGGACAAAACAGAATAAAACCTCACATCTCATCTTAGGTTAATCATCTCTAAAGTCATAATAACATAATTCTTTTAACCACCTACAGAATCTTCTAGCATAGATGGTAGTTTTATGTTGAAAGTAAGAATAGGCAAGGAAAATATTTAAATTCCAAAAGGAAAAGGTACAGGTTTTCAAGCTTCATAAGGAACTTGCAGAAGGAGGGTATGTAATCCTACATATTTCTGTATTCTGAAATAGTTCTGTTTTTCAGAACTATTTACAGCATGTGTGTTTTTTTTAAGTAAAAAGCTGTTGAGTGGTGCAGTGTAATTTTGATGACCATAGCAGTGCAGCTACAGTATATGTGAGATAGATGGAGGGTCACGGGGTTCACACAAAACTGGAAAACCCCTTTCAGTACTTACCTGGTTTTGAGGTTGCTGTATATATGCGTGGTATACATTTTATATGTATTTTATAGAAATAGAAGGGCTGGGAGTATGTACAGAATTAATGAAGTCATCACAGTGTTTTGGAGTTCTCCTTGAAGAGAACCAAAGCCAGAATTTTTCTGTTGAGAGAAGAGTACTAATTCTTGGAAAATTTCTGTTCCGTTGTTCTTCTAAATTTACTGAATTAACCTCAGAGCTTAATGGCTTTAGGGTGCAATCCTGATTTTAACTTGGTTTAAAAATGAAGATTTAAAATAATTTAGAAGTTCTCTTGTAGTTTTAGTTGAAGCTTTTGTTACAGTTGAGAAATTTCAGTCCTATATATGAATGGGATCCATTTTAAATCTAAGTAAATTCAACTATGGCTTTCCTGTTTTCATAACTGGTGTACAAATTGCATTCTCTGATTCTTGCATCTGGTAGCTGACATCACATTCATCTTGTCACTTGTGTGTGTTTCAGATCTCTGTTTTGATTTCCTAGCTTAGTTTCAATGTCTCTCACAGAAATGTGACTAGTCTTGCAAGTAACTTCAATCTCTGTTTGCCATAGTACTGCCACACAGATTTTGGTTGCACCCATACACTTATTTATTTACTGAAAGCTCCAAGCCATTTTCAGTGATGCAGTGTTTGTCCAGAGCTTTAGCAATGCTTTAAAATGCTGAAAATCACCTTTGTGTAAAAAAGTTATACCACTGCTTTTTTTGTAGGAATAGGAAAAGGCATTTTTATAAGGTTAGCTGTGAAGTTTTTTATACATGTTAATACTGCCTTATCAACAGCTGAGTTCCCTTTCACCAGTATATACGTGTAGCACATGCTGCCTGAACATTACACCTACTTGTCCATACTTTTGAATTTATTTTTAAAAAAATCTGAATGACAGTTCATGAGCAGTGCTGAAGATTGTACTCAGCCAGACCAACTTTGAGGGTAAGTGGTATGACTTTGGATTTAGGGTATTGTGCAAGTTGTGTGACTCTGGTCTGCTGAAAGAAGGGAGAAGAAAAATCCTCATAAAAACACAGTTCTGTTTTGCTAGACTGTTTCTCACAATATTCATGGTTGTCTTTAGCCTGTTTTTTTTACACAGACTGTTCTACAGTGTTGTTGCAAAGAACCTCCTTTCTTAATCAGCCCATTGACTGTCAGGCCTTGCCAGTGATGCTCAGTTTTATTTAAAAAGAACTCCTTTGATTTTGAAGAGAGCATAATATTTTGGTAAGTGGCTTGATCTCCAGGCCTTGTTTTGATACAGGTGTACATTCAGTAATTGTACCCATCTCCAGGAAATGCAGTGATCCTGTTTCTTAGGAGAACATTTTTTTAATCTTAAGTATAAAACGAGAGTCTGAATTGGATGCCTTCATGTTATATTTCTCTACTGCTGCAATTTCTCTCCCCTCATTCTGTAATTTAAGAGGACAAAGAATCCGTAATATGAGCAGTAGGGCCTTCAAAAGCACTCAGCTTTATATGTTCAAAGGTGGAATCTCCACTTTTCTGCTAAAGCTCCCCGGTTGTGCTGATAGGGCTGCCATTATCTGTAGTGGTGTGACCTTCCTGTGTGGGTAGAGATGTCATGACAAGACTTCATGGGGACTCCAGAGAGCCATGAGCTGAGCATCCCCTGCTGTGCCTTCAGAGTGCACCCCAGGCAGGCTGTGCCTGGGTGGCTGTGCCTGGAGCTGTCTGTGCCCCTCAGCGTGAACCTGCTCAGGCACTTCTCACACTTCCTGTGCTCTTCCCAAATTCCTGTGACCCGGTGCAGGAGAGGAGCGTGGCGATCTCACCCTGCGGAAAGCCTGTGGATGTGATGTGCTGGGCAGCAGGACACGGAGCTGAGCCCCAGCAGCTGGCAGCCAGCCTGCTGGAGAGGTCTTCTGCAGTGAACAGAGGTGTTGTTCTGGAGCACCTGACACTGAGGAGGTGCTCAAAGGCACCTCCTGGAGAAATGAAGTCAGATCTGTGAGCCTTTACCTGAAGATTTCTGTGTTGTCTCTGTGCAGAAGGATCTTTGTTACAGCTATGCATGATTGCTTTGTCCATCGTCTGGATGGATACAGGCAAGAGAGTGGTTTCCTGAAATAACATTGCAATGCAAACTTAAAATTACAGAATACCATATGGTATTATTAAATTAATTTACTTAGAAAAATTGAACATATCTTTGGGCTTAGAGCTTGTTCCCCAGCTCTAACAAGAACCAACTCATTGTCAGTCTGGTTGAACAATCCTGAGCCTGAATACTAGCCTGATTTTCATTCCCAGTATCAAGAATTCTTTATAAAAGATTGACACTGTTCTTATCTTTAGACCTTTACCATTTTGATACCACCATGGTGCACTTGCATATGAAGGCTGAGTCCAATCTGAGTGTCTTTATTTTGCATTCTGGTGTTTGACTATCCTTTTAAAGTTTTCATGAAATGCTCCTTTATTCTACCATTCAGGATAACTTGATCTTTTAAAATTACATAATTATTTGTAATGTCTCCAAATTCTTGTAGATTAAGTGTGAGGAGTAAAAGAGATAACAGTTTGAGTTGTTTGTGTTATGAATTAGATTTAAGTATTTGTGAAGTATAGCCTATCATGGCAGAAAAGTGTATCTATCTATAAGCTTTCAATGTGGATTAGACCCTGTATTCAGACACATTTTGATTTAACTACAGGCCCTATCCTGGGAGAATTGAGGTCAGATTCTGCTGTTTGGAAAGCAGACTTCCAAAACTGTCACTTGCTGTTCTATTCATACACTCTTGCAGCAGTAGTTTCTGAACTTCCCTGTCCTTTTTGCATGTTTATTTTAGGTGGCTGTTTCTGCAAAACATGGCCTCCTTTGGTTTGAACTGGTTATTGAGCTGTAAAAATGAGACCTTCAAGAGCATATTTCTTAAAAAAAAAAAAAAATTTTAAAGTTACTTGCTTCTTTGATTTAGAGGAAAAATATGGGAAAACACATTGTTCATAGCCACATTCTCATTTTGACCTTAAGCATTTAACTTCTTGCAGAGGAGTTTGTCTAGTCTTTGTGGTCACTAGTGCAGCAGCATACTTAATGATGCAACATTACATGCCCTTTTACTTCTTTTTGCAGTAATTTTTTGCTTGTAAAAGATGAATTTACAAGTTTTATTTAAGCTAATGCAATTTTACAGTTAAAAAAAAATCTGTGAAGTTTTAAATTGAGCAAATTACTGTGGGTCATTTGGGCATAGTTCCTAATTGTTATTCAATCTCAGGTAGAAGAAGGAAGCAGGCAGAACTGTGACTTTATTATCAGCCATAGGTTAAATAAAGCTACCCTGTTTCAAGTAGCTGTGCTTTTCAGGTAGATTGCTTGGTAAATCTGGGGTTTTTAACAAGAGTTTTAGCAGTTTAGGCACTTTTCACCTGTTCACTTTTATAATTGATCTCTTCTAGCAGTGAATTGCTAGTGAATTTCTTTGTGTCTTTCAAAAAGCAATGTAATTTAAGTTAAAAACCCAAAATGTCAGTGTATTGCTGGCATTGTAGGGTTTTCTCTTAAAATCTATATCCATAAACCTTTTTTAGGCATGGAATCATATGCTCAGTTATTTAGCCTTGCAGAACTGTCAGAAGCTGAGGAAAATAAAGTGTAGCAGCTCATTTTACCTATGTTGCCCCACCAATAATCTCTTCTATATTAAAAAAAAAAAAAAAAACGTTTTTGCAGGCCTTACCCTTTCACTTGTTTCTGTCCTGGCTCCTCCACCCACGGGAATGGAGGCAGGGCAGTCTGCAGCTACCTTTCAGGTGATGAACTCAGTTTACAGTGCATTTATGAGTAGGAGAGTGCTGCAGTTTGTGTTCTCTCTGTGTAGTCACATGAAGCACTAAGACTACATGCATCCTGATTCTCATTTTCTCTAAAGAATTTTAAAAAACCCCAACTCTAAAAGAATTAAACAGTAAGTAGAGCAAGGGAAGTAACACTGCAACAAACAAGTCATGTTTTCCACTATTTCTACCTTTTCCTAAAGAACCATTCATGTACAAACATGCAGCTTGACTGTTGCATTTGAGTTTTAAAAAGAAAATCCTTCCTAAGACAGGTATAAGTATACAATTAACAGGTAATGTAAAGAAAATGGAAAGCTTTGCATTTCCCTCAAACGTGTTTTCAGATAATTTTCTGTTTTTCTTGAGGATGTTACTCAAGAGGATGTCTTGAATAAAGTCTCACACTATGATTCCTAAGGTCCCCATCCCCAGTATTTGTGTAGAAATACTGAAATCCTAAATTTGTTTTGTAAGGAGTGAATAATACTGTTTATTTCACTGTGGAGTCTATGTACTTCTACACTGCACATTGATTGCAATGCAAATGATTGCCATGTGTTTTTTTTAAAACTGTAACAGCAGTTTTGCTCACGTTGTTTCTGGTTCCTGAGAATTCCCTCAACGTGAACAAAATCTACAGAATCAGTGGGATCTCCTTTTGCTTTCATTCTATCTGGCAGAGATGTGCTAAAACACCTCAGGAGCTCAGAAATTGTGTGGTGGCTGTGTATCAAATCTGTTTTTTTAAAGGTAAATAGCTTTGAAATATCTCAAAAAAACCTCTCAAAATTGCATATATTTTGAGGCATCCGTGTTAGTGTGGAACATCCATGTTCCTTTGCTTGTGCATGTGTGTATTCTTGACATTTTCATTTTGTTGCAGTACCCAAAGTGACAGTGTATTCTGCTCCTTCCTTTACATATCAGGATTTTAGGTTTTAAGGACCCTGTTTTGCAAATTAGTTTTTTATAGGCTCTTAACTAAAAGGGGGGAGAGAGAGTGCTTAATTTTTGTAGATTCTTTTATTTTTGTCTATTTTGTCTATTTTTTGTCTGTTTTGTCTATAATGATGTTTTGTGAGGAAGACTGTAGTTTACTTTTATTTAAGTGAATATTAAATACAATTATTAGAGATAAACACCTGAAATAAATGGCAAAAAAAGGAGGAGCAGAAAGTGAAGGGGCAAAACGATGTAGGGTTTTTTTGCCTCACAATTGAAGTAAAATCTTTGTACCTACACATTCTTCTTGTTGTGATCTCCACTCTTGAACCAAACACCTTTTTTTTAGTGGAGGCTGTGGTACCTGCAGTTCCAGTCACAGTTCAAAACCAGGCAAGAAAACACGAGCTAAGTCAAATTTCTGACATCTGTTTTCCTTTAATTGATCCAAACGTAAAGCAGAGTCAAAAAATTTACAGGAAATAAATGAATGTATCTTCCTGTTTATGGCTGTTTTCTGCTCTTGCTGGGCTGGGTCAGCTGAAGGCTCTGTGTGGAAAGGCTGGAGTGAGCAAAGCCTTGAAGATCAGCAGGGAAATATTCCTTCACCTGTCTTTGTCCTAGCTTAGACTGCTATTTTATTCTACAGATTGGAAAAAAACAAACCCAAACATCAAATATCCATGGGTCTTCAAACCCACTTTATAATAACAGTTTTGCTTCTTTTCATTGATTATTAGGCAATGCCTTTTAAAACCATTTCAAATATATGTAACTGTGTGTTAGCACTTAAAGTAGTGTGGTACTTTTTCCAATAGGATCTGACAAAAAAAATAAAAATAAGAAAGTCAGAGCAAACTTCCTGAGGTTTACCATGAATTTTAAGTGCAAACTAGTATTTTATGTTTAAAATCAGTTTTCATTTAAGGGTATATTCCTATTCATTTAGTTGTATTTATTACAGTGATCTTACCCTTTTTTCCCAGTTGATCTTAAAATTCCTCACAGTACTGACAGATGTGTACATTGTTCATGTGCATTGGAAAAATGTACACCTTTTGTGGGACGTACAGCTGAGAATGCTGCTGCATGTTCAGACTCTGATCAAAGATCACTCTGGTACTGCAGTTCTTATTTGCATGAAGAAGCAGCTGCTTTCAAACTAGAATTGGTTCATTATTCATTTTTATAGATCTTAATGATTCATAAAGATTTTTTACTTTTTATGTAATGGTAGACATAGGTAAATATCAGGCATCTCTGAGAATAGCCGTTTGTACAGAAATAGCTGAAGGGAAAATTACTTTTTCATGTTATTGGATTAAGTTGCAGCTTGCTACAGTTTTGTAGGGACTTTATTTGGATATATTACAATCACCTGAAAAATAATAAATAGCATTATAAAGTCCAGGTTTCTTTGCAGTCATAATAATGAAGTAAAATTACAATGTACTACACCGCAAAACTTAATAAAATTTTCAATATATTGCCTTGCTACAAACACGTGGAAGACTTCTACTAATTTATAAATTGCTTTTAAGAAATGGCTGTATTCTGTAGATTGCTAAGTTAAAATCTGCTGTAAGATTGGAGTTGCCTGGCCTATACTGATTTTTGGCTTCTGCAAATAGCTGACAGTGAAGCCCAAACAATTGATTTTAAAATTGTTCTCAATTATCTTTACCTGTTGTCTTTAGGTTTTTTAGTGCAGCTGTCTTCAGAGAAGTATAGTTTTTCTGATTGAAACTTTATTTGGTGGCATGTTTGGTTCATTTTATTCATATTCTGGGAGCATAAACAGTTATCATTGGAATTTAAGCAACCCTATCTTTCAATTGTTATAATCTCCTCCTAAAAAGGAAAATTATTTTTAATAAAGCTCATTCATTTATTAACATATTTGAAGTTAAATGCCTGTATTTACTAGTTACCTAATGTGTGAATTGTCCCTTTTTTGCCATTGCTGTAGACAGTTGAAGTCAAGTCCTTTTCTAAGTTCTAGTTTCTAGTCTCCTTACCTTTCTAAATTAGAGAGGTACATTTTACTTTCCTGGCATATGGCTTCAGAATTGCAATGATGGACACTATTCTTTTCTAATTTAGCCTGTAGTGCCTAGTATTTTGTGCTGTTACTTTCTTCCTGTCAATGACAATTATTTAATCACATCTATAGAAATTCAAGTTTGGAGAGAACTATTTTGAAGTCCCATTTTATATTATAAATTACATATGTTCTTTTCAAGAGAGATGACACCTGAGTAGTATATTGGAGTAAAAGATAAAATTACTTTAGAGAATGTCTTCTGTGCATTCTTTTGCAAAACATTTGTTTTGTGGGGCTGTCCAATGTTAACTAAAGCTGAGCAGTAGTCCTTGTGGATGACTTTGGTAAATATTTTTAATTTCAGGTCCCCTTACAATTCTAGAATCTTATTTATTTAAAATTCATGAGCTACATAATTATTTTTGTGTAAAATGATATTTTAAAAGGAAATGTCATTTCCTTTTAGAGCTACTGATTAATCTACTTCTATTTAAAGGTCTAATAACTCATACCATAATCACACTCTCATTAAAAAATAAATAGACAGTTCTGGGGAGTCACAGTTACATGAGCTAGTTGTAGACCTAGGATGTTAGAAACAAACAAAAAAACCAATCAAATCTTTGTTTTCCCAAAGATACAAAGAAATTTATTTTGATTATATTATATGATGGAAGTATATGCATTTATTCTATTCCATTTTATCTTGGTGGATTTTGGTCAAAAAAGCTATGTCAGGCCCAGTTCTCTATAGTCAATACCAGCATTTTGGATGTCAAAATGGCAAATGAAATTCAGCCTAATAGATGTTGAAGCAATGCAGACTTAAAAATAATGGTAACTTTTATAATAAAATAAAGGATTCTGAGGTGATAATCATTATTTAGGGAACTGCTGTTTAAATAGATGCTTCATAAAAGCATCAGCTTTGTGTTCAGTAGTGATAAAAACAGGCAAATACATGGTTAGAAATAAAGGAGGAGGCAGCATGGTAGAAAATGTCATTATACCAAAATATACACATTGCCTATGGAATATTATGTACAAAGAGTACAGCATGACAGGATTCAGGGAAGAATGAAGAGTAGGATCTTGAATCGTAGAGCAGCTTTCCTGTGAGGAAAGACAAAATTGAGTAGGATTCTTCAAGGCTGACAAATGGATTGGAGAGGGTGTAGGGTAGATGTCTCTAAAATTGTGTGCCAGGAAGAAGGTGAGTGCAGAATGAATGTTTGCAGGCTTTCAGGACAAGAATCAGGGTATCAGGGCTACAGAACAAACACGAGGTGATGATCTCTTGGAAGAGGTGTAAGTGTGCTCTGGGATTTCATGCCATGCCATATGAGAATGTTAGAAGTTTCCATTTGCTCAGAGGGGAGCTGGATAGATTTATGGAGTAAACATCAGGTGGGAGTTACTAAATGCACAGGAATCCCATCTGGTGGCCTCTGAGCTGCCATTTTCTGGAGACCACAGAACTGCTCATGGGAGGAAGGATCCCTGTCTGCTCTTATGCTGTTCCTTTGACATCTGCATGTAACTGTTTTTCTAAATACAGTTTATTGTTCTGTGTGGATCACTGAACCGACCTAGAATAGCCTTCTAAAATCATTGTGCTCAAGTTCCTGCGTCTGCTCCTTTTTGTGGGATTTCTGCCCTCAAGATAATTCATTCCAATTAATCTTTTCTTCTTTAGAGCATTTTGTTTGGAAGCAAGGCTGTATAGCTGAGAAAGAGGGTAAGACTTCACTCTAATAATAATAATAATAGATTTTAGATATTGGCTTTATGATATAGGGAAGAACTATACTTGAAGTAAAAATTACATTTCTGATTGTGTAGATCAAGGTTTTTAATCATCTTTTGAGTCTTCCTCAGATTGTCTGCACATAGAGAATTCATGTAGCCTCTGTGTCTCCCACTCTAATATTTCTAGTAAGAAATTCTTCCAGACCCAAAAAAAAAAAAAATTGCTTAAGACCAGTAGTTCTTTTCAGATCATGTTACCCTTGAAAAAGTGTTCTGAGAGAGTCTAAGACAGGTGAGGAAAATAAGACTTAGATTTTTTCTTCTGTGTAGAAGTCTCTGCATCATTTACCACCCCTTTAAGTATGCTTGGAATGTATTTTGTGTTCCATCATTTTACAGTAAGCTGCCTAAACAAAGGTGTTTTGGTATTGAAAATGTATTTTGAGCATCATTCAGTGGATTGTTTGATGTTCAGAGGTTTGAGTGTGTCTCCTGATCTCATGCCTGGTGCTGAAATCTGAGCACCAGCATGGGTTGGTTGCCCATGAGAGACGTGGTAAAATCTCCATCCTTGGAAATATTCCAAGTAAGCCATCTGGAGATAGTTCTGGACAGCTGACTCTAGGTGGTTTGGCTGGAGCAGCATGGATGTTGGACCAGATGATCTCCAGAGTCCCTTCTATGACTGTGAGCATACACAACCTGTATTCAGAGGAAAAAAACAACACCAACTCCCCATCAGAATTGTGGGACAGTGTTTTTATGGCAATATTTTTATAGGATTTTTATTTTAAACGGGGAGGGGGGAAAGAGAAGAAGGACATGCCATCCTATTAAAAGAAGGGGAATACTGAAGGTTAGGCTGGCTTTCCTTTGTTTCAGATTGCGTTACAAAAAATAGCCTTCATGGTTTCCTATCATGCCTTTTTGAGAATAAGCCTCTTAAAGAAATAAATTAACTTACAGTTTATTCACAGGACAATTGAAAACCACATGATTTTGTTTATTTATGAAGTATGGAGCTTGTTTGTCTTTTTGAGTGAAAACAAGGGGAAACGAATATCCTGAATTCCACATGTGTGTATTTCCTATGCTATGCTTTTGAGGCTAGTAATAAAAATATACTTTGAATGTCTGATAGAAACAATCTGAGAATACTTAAAGCTGCTTCAGCCAGTCTGGAGGCCTCCAATGAAATCTAAATGTTGTATGTATGTTCTCTGTTGCATATTATATAAATATTACTTAAGCTCATTTCCTGCTTACATGGAACCTATGTTGGCAGTAGAAATCAGGTCCAGTTTCCATGGCAACGTGGTGGCACTGGGAGAAAGGCTGATGCTGTGCTGTGCTTGGTATTTTTATACAAGGCAGAGATGCAGTCCTACATTTTTAGACAGGAAATGTATTTCAAGGCTCAAAAACATTTAGCAATTTTTATAATTTTTTTTAATTAGATACGTCTAACAGTAGAAATTAAAACCTATTGTTTGCTGTTTGCAGTGGAAAAAAATGTTTAGTTTTATCTAGTATTACAGAAAGCTGCTGTTAAATATATAGAGCTATAACTGCTATATTTGTATGGAAGTAGCAAGGAGAATTATGTACTGAGGAGAAAGTAACTATTGTCCTGAGGCAAAACAGGGACAAAATAGACTGAGGCGTAGTCTCCTAGCATTTTCATTCTTGGTATTCACCTTCTGAACTCCTTTCAAATGGTTTTTACAAATTATAGTCACAAAGACTTAAAGAAATATTTTTTTTTTAATGGCATTCCTTTTGCTCTGGTTCTGAATTTACAAAAGATAATCCTTGTTTGTTTTTTCAACCCTCTGTTATCCTTTGGTACTTAATACTGGATTCATTTAGGGAAATGATTTCTTAATCCTGCAGTATTGATGTGACTCTTTGTTCGTCTTGACTGTTGAGTGGGTGGTTGAGTCACTACCCCTGGAGGTGTTAAAAGATGTTTAGATGTGTAGGTAGGGACATGAATTAGTGGTGGACTTGACAGTGCTGGGTTAATGGTTGGACTCGATGAACTTAAAGGTCTTTTCTGACCCGAGTGGTTCTGCGATCTCTTTGCATTTCCCTATTCCTCCTACACACAAAGTACTTGTTCCACCTCAGTGAAGTGGGATGTTCTGAGAAGTCAAACCTTCTGAGAAGATTAATCAAACTGGAAGCAGAATTCTTTAGAAGTGTGAAGGGCTCTGTTCATCCCTATGAATCATCATCTTTCTTTCCCCACCCTGGCACTATACAGTTAGTCTGTGTCTGATGTTGCCTAGCAACAATTCATCAAATGTCTAAAGGGAACTGATTTACCCTACTTGGGACTCTTGTAGAAATCCAAAGTAGATAAAATGTTCCTGGAGGAATATTAGCCTTTTCCTATGATTGGCACCCACACTATCAATCAGGATTAAGCTTGAAGGCATTTTACAGCTGGCCAAGGCTTGGCTGCCTTGTCGTGCTGATGATTTAAGGATATTTCATTTTATAGTGGAGTGCCTCCATCCCATCCTGCAATCAGCCTGTACTTCAGCTATCATGTTTTCAGAGGTTTAGCAAACCAAAACTGTCAGTGGTAGCCTGTGTGCACAGCAGCACTGACTACATATACATATCTTCATTCAGGAGGAGAAAACAAACTTTGCAGTAACTATAGGTACCTAAGGGGAGATGATCCTTCTGTGTTTCCAGTTCTTCTTGGCCTCATCTCCTGAAACAGAGCGGTTCAGCTCAGGGTTTTCTTCAGCTCTTTACTCTTCATTATTACTGAGAGTCTGCATAGCTTGAAGGCTTCTCTGAGGCTTGTTCCTGAGCCAGTGGCAGAGAAGACTTTAGCTGCCTTTTTCACTGTCTCAGTGAAAGTCACAGCACTGGCACATCACAGACATGTGTAATGTGTCATAGTTTTAGCACCAGTCAGATCAGAAGTTTTGTCACCACCATAACACCTTAATATTTACATGTTCAGCAGCAGTAAGCTTGCCATTTTCCTTGGACCTCGGTTTCTGCTTGTAAAATGTTAGGGGTTTGCAGTCATGCTCTCACTGTCCTTTACTGCCATGAGAACACTCAGCACCACAGTGTTTCTGATCTTTATTGTGCCATGCCAGTTATCCTAGTCACTTGACTTTTGAAACCTGGAATAGGAAAGTTGTTCAGTGTTTCAGAGCTCTGTGTAGGATCATGTGCAGCAGACACCATTGTCCTTCCCTGACAAACTGTGAAGAGGTTACCCCTGGAAAAGAAGTGAACTGGAGGCTCTAGACTCGTGGAAGCAGTAGTTGCTGTCCACTTCCTGTTATAAGCTGGGTCCAGAATTTACCTTTACAAGGTGAGTTTCCTTTCCTGAGCTGTAGAGTTTACTGCCCTGGTAGAGGGAGCTTCTGTCACAGCATTCTGGTAGCAAGACACAGGATAGGGAAAGATCTCACTCTCTGAGGCAGGTGCCTCTTGAGTAGGTGCATCTTCTCTACGAGGGAGATGGTTCATCTGGGATGTCATGGCAGCTGGGATTCCTTGAGTGCTTTTCCACCATGGATGAGACTGTCTTGTTGTTGGAAATAGGAATATTCCAATAAGTGAGTCATCCAGCATCCATGCTGTGAGGTAAAGTATGCCAAGGCTGGGATGAGTCAGATGGTCTGATAACCCTTATTCTCAGACTTGCTGACACAAAATAGATTCTGAAAATCTCAACAGGAATTGTCACAGTGTTTAGTATACAAAACTGCCACATTCAAGCCAGCTGGACAGTGCTCTGTAATACTGGGGTGACTTTGCTAACTCTACTGAAATGGCTCCTTGCTCATTGAAGATTCAGTCAAATGAAAGGTCCTTCACTTGCATGCTTTAAAAATAATGGAAAGCTCCAAAATTTCCTCTCCAGCCCCCAAAACAAATGGTTGATATAAGTAAAAGATGGAAAGGCATTTCCCTGGAAATATCTGGCAAGACAGAGGGCACATGGAGGAGTCTTACAGACTGAGAATGATGACCTCTTCATTGAGGGAATGTGACAGGAGAGCATGCTGAATGCAGTGGCTTTTGGGAACAGCAACTGCATAAAATAAATAAAACGTGCCATGTTCTGTGAGGTTGTTGGGCAAGAGATCTTCAGTTTTGCATTAAGAAGTATGAAAAGTAAACTAAAAAAAATCAGAGATCTAGGCATTTTAAAAAGATAAAAATTTTTAAGCCAAGACGCTTAAGTAACTGCTTTCTTAAAGATCAGTTCATCAAAGTTATCCAGACAAAAAGTGTTTTCACATGTTTGAAGAATAATTGCTACTGCCTCTAAAGACAAGAAGAAAGAAAGATTAAGTAAATGGTCATGAAGATAAAACCAGCTGCTTGTTATTTATCTCTATTTGGGTGAAAATGAGTTTTTGTGAAGAACATGTGTGATTTTTCCATTTGCTTGCTTTCAACTACAGCTGGACCCTGCAATCTTTTTACCGCTTTTACTTATTTCTGTTATGAAAATCAGTGCTTAAATTAACAGTAATGAGTGATACACAGAAAGAAACTCAAAGCAGACATTTCATATATTGTACTTATGACCACATATACCCAAAATGGAAGACTATAACTGACTATTGAAAACTAGCAAAAAGTTTTTGCATGTTAGGCGTCTTTGCAACTTATGGGTAATAGTTGAAATGTTTTGAGTTGCTTGTTCATCTTGGTTTTATCAGTTTGAATGATATTGCGATGGAAGCTGGGTACTTCCAAAAATGCTAGTAGGAATTGTAAAGATTTATTGCAGCTCTTGTTTTGTAGAGAATTACTACTGGGATTTGGAAATTTGGGAGAGGAGTTGTGTGTTTTTTGAAGGATTGAGTTCAATTCTTTATCTTGAAAGAAAACCTGTTAGTGAAAAGGAGTTATGTTAATGTAAAGAGTTCATGTAAAATGCTCATGTCAGTCTTCTTGAAAGCAAGGTTAATGAGCAGAAGTCTGGTATCAATAGAATTCCAACTAGAGCATTTGGTAACAAATACATGTTTGTATTTGTTGCAGTCAGAGGAGTTCTTCTAATTGCTGGCTTAGTCATGCAACCTTGTTCCCTAAGGCTCTGGTTTTTTTTACCTGCCAGTTATGTCCTCAGTGTTTGTCCAGTGCAAAATGCCTGTCTGTTTACCTTTCTCTCATAGCCTGAAGAATTGAGTTCCCCAGACATAATCCAGAGCATGATGCATTCACACTTAATGGGATGAATGGGTCTTCTAAACATTAAGTAAATGTAGACATGAAAAATGCATTTTTGCACTGAGATGATCACATGAAGCCAGGATTACATTTTATCAGGGTGCTTTAGGGGTCAGAAAAAAACACAACCAGCCAAAGGCAAGAGGTACTCTGCTGCTCAACTTAATTTGATATTAAGTGAAGGGTTACAGTTTCACTATTCATATGAAGTCTTTTCTAGTAGGCTGTTAAATAGGTAAAAAGGGGGGTGAAACACTGCATTTGTTGGTTTACTTTCAACTCATTTTGCTTCATTTGTCTTCAGTTGTCTTCATATGGTTTTGAACATACAAATGGAATATGTACTTCCTTGAAAGAGTTACCGTCTTGTGATAAAGACTAAATCCTGCATTTTGTAATTTAGTTAAGAATTCATATTTCAGTCCATATTTGACCTCAAAGGGCCAGTCACTTAAGTGGTTTTTGTGCAAAATCAAGTCAAATCTTCCAAATTCTCCAGATTCAGTTAGGGCTCCTGGAGAGTAGAGGGTGATTCTTCCCCCTCTCCTTCAAAACATGTAAATTTGTTGCTAGTGGCAACTGTAGGATACTGAAGCAACAACAGCATGTTTTCTGAATGTATCTTATTAATAGAAAGACTAGAGACACTATAATTTAACATGCCAGAGAGAAAGGCAGAAATTAAATACTACAACATAACATGCCAGAAAGAAATTAGAAAATTAATTTCCATTTATACACTTATGAATCATTCTGTTAAAAGTAATCCATTGTGTGGCCTTGATGAGAGGGAAAAGAAGTCAAAATAGTGGCCATTTCTGTCACTGTCTGCTGGCATTTTCTGTCAGGTCATCTTGTTGGTCAGAAGTAGAGGTTGCTGCACATAGAGGAAGAAGCTTTGCAGGATGAGAAAGGATTGTCGTTGCAAGAGAATTTGAAGCAGTTGGTTTATATGTAGTTTATGAGACTAGCTTATTTTTTAACAAATTTTTTATCATTGCATTGGTGCAGTATTCCGTATCTTACATACTTCAGGTGGAGGCTTTATTTTCACATGTTAGGATGTATATATAAGAAACTGTATTCTCCATTGATCAGTACATAATACATGGCTTTATGACAGCTCTGTTTCTCCACTTTGGCTCTTTGGGATTTCCTAATTTTTTTTAGCCAGGGACCTCCTGATGAGACTTGGGTGTTACCAGAGCTGCAGTGAGAGATCAAAACACAGTGTAACCACCCTGTGCCTATGAAATACAGCCCCTAGTGACTTCAAGCAACCACAGAAGGCAAATAGGGCATGAGGAAAGGCTCCTCT
The DNA here is from genome assembly GCF_963662255.1 of Cinclus cinclus. Taxonomy (NCBI): domain Eukaryota; kingdom Metazoa; phylum Chordata; class Aves; order Passeriformes; family Cinclidae; genus Cinclus; species Cinclus cinclus. Next base: position 8,996,174 of record NC_085049.1, read on the forward strand.
GCACAGAGGCCATTCCTCTGGCAAAGTGGAAGAATCAAGTCCATGCAACCCAGGAGCCAGGCACCAGGCTGTGACATCTGGGAGCTGCTAACAGAGGCAATGGACAGACTCAGTAGTTGGTGCAGGAGGGCACAAAGAGGCACCCTCATCCCCAGTCTCAGCAGTGAACCCTGCTCAGGGATGGTCTGGTCAACCTCAGAACTCATTCCCTGGTAGCTGCTGGAGTCACTGTATCAACTGTGACAAGGACCTCCACCCAGACACACCTGATGGCAGGTGTAGCTCTTCAGGTCTCAGTTTGTCCAGTGCCTGATGTCTCTCTGTGAAGCTGGATCTGCCAGTCACTTCTTCTGCAGAAGGTGTGTTACTGATCTCTTCACTCACATGATGAGTGACAGGACTTGAGGAAATGGCATGAAGTGACTCAAGGGAGGTTTAGGTTCAATACTGGGAAAAAGTTCTTCACCCAGATGTTGGCTGGGCACCCAGGGAAATGGTCACAGCACCAAGCCTGACAGAGTTAAGAAACATTTGGACAAAACCTTCAGGCACATGATGTGATTTCTGGGGCTGTCCTCTGAAGGAATGGGAGATGGATTTGATGATGCTGATAGGTCCCCTCCAACTCAAGATATTCTGTGATTTTAACATTCTCAGCCTTTACAACGCTTTGCTAGTGACTAGAAATACAAGGTAAGATGCAAGCTTGTTGAGTATCTATTTATGTATTTTCTTTTGGTGATGCCAGGTGAGTCTGTATTTTTTAATTAACTGCTGACATTTTTTCCTTTGCAAGTCTGTAATTGATGACTTGTCTGGAAGATGTAACTGTGAGAAAAACAGTATTTGAAAAAGAAAACATACCACTTTTGCAAGTCCAGTTTAACTTGGGGCTTTCTGGATAGATTAGGCATCTGGTTTACAGTCTTAAAAACACTTCAACAGAATTGCATTTGTTAGGGAACAAAATTTCATTTGGGACTGACTTGCAGAGCTTGTAACCAGTTACTCCTGGGAACTTGGTGTAACTGTGTCAGAGAGAGGCCCTAAGAGCTGCCTCCTAAAGTTAGCAGACTTTACTGCTTCATCCTAGATGTGATGTGATGTAATGGTAGGGTGCTGCTGGGTCCCCTCAGCTCTGCCCGTGGTGATGTGCTTGTTCTTCCTGTGATGCTGAGCTGGGGCGGTGGCGTGGTAAAACTGCAGTACTTGCTGCGTGAAATGGCATTTATTTATAGTAGCCGTTGTTTTGAATGGAAGAAGGCAGTGTTCCTTGGTATTTCACTTGGACTTCGAGTGTGCATTCAAGCCCAAGGTGGCCTCCAAAAGACTAGTAAGCAAGATGGGAATGAAAAATTAATTCTATGTTGCTATTTGAGGTTACAAAGGCTACCTTGTCTCAGCCTGCTTCCTTCCCGGAGGGATTTTTACTGGTACTTCTCTTAATGTTTGGTGGCTGGCTGGTATCTTTGGGAGGAATGTTAACAGTCCTAGGAGGAGTTCTAATTTTGTTTGATAATGACCAGATGCAGAAACTGCTTCATGCTTGTGACATACCAGCGCTCTCTCTTTCTATGCATACATTTTCTAGAATTGGAAGTTGTAGTACAGTTTTGTATTACAATAAGAACACAAATAGTGCTTTTCATGTATAGCAAAGCTGTCCCTGGAAGCTCACATCAGCAATTTCTTGGAGTTAGTTAAAAACACATCTCCTTATGCTCTGTTTCCTTCTGGATTTGTAGACTTTGTTTCTGAAAACAGTAAGATGACTTCTGGCATAGCTAAAAATAATGATTAAATTACAAATAATTTATCCTAACTATTTAAATTTAAAAATATTCTGAATTATAATACACCTAAAATCTTACTTGAAACATGGAACATCATTTTGTTCCTTGAGTGATAACTTTTGAGATACTTTGATCTTATTTATGTTTTTTGTGTTTTATGTGTGTGAATTTATTTAGAAAGCCTCCATTTAAGGCTGCTTCCGGTTCAAACAGCTCAGCATTAGAAGGCACCTGTCTAATTAAGCTAAATTTGCATTTGAGAAAAAAGAGCAGGCAAGAATTCAGCTCGTAAGCAGACACCATTTGAACAAAGGAGAAAGAGATCCAAATAGCTGAGCCTTTCAGCAATTGATAACAGCTGTAAGAAATTTGTGTATAGAGATTTCAGACTTTTAACTCTACAGAACCTTGACAGCCTTGCCTGGAAGCATAAAAGCTTTTGCTTTCAGGAGCTGGAGAGGAGCATAGCTGGAGCTCCTTCCAGATGGACCCACACTCAGGAGTAGATTTTGTAAACCTCCCATCTCCTAGGAGGCTTACAGTGTAATTCTTCTGATGCTATCCCTCCCCCTTGCTCCTTCTTTTTACCACTTCAAATTGAAATTCCCTATCGAACCTCTGTGGATATGGCAGAATTGTTAGAATATCATTTATTCTGTATTTTATTAGATATATGAAGAAGTCATTTAACCTAACTTTTATTAAATTTTCTGTTAGCAAAAAATGTCTTTGGTCGTGTTCACCTGAAAATCTTAAAGGGAGTTTTGTTTTTCCCTGAGATTGAGATAGTTCTTAGTTTAATCTGACAAATTTCTCTCTCCTTTTTTTTTTTTTTTTTTTACTTGACACAGTCTCTTCCTTCTGAAACGATGCTTTCCTAAAGGTAGGAGAACCAGGTGCAGGTTTTAGCTACTTTCAAGGTAAAACTTCGTTTAGCTAAAAGTAGTCTCACCATGAGTGCAGTACAGTGTTCATAGAGAGGGACTCCTGCTGTTGTACAAGGTTTTCCCCAGATAGCCTTCTTCTACACCAGTCTTGCCTGCAAGACATTCTTAGCCAGTACTTCACATTGAAAACGTATTTTTTATCTAGAATTTCAGATAAAGAGGCCGAAGTCTTGTTTTGGTTTTTAATAATGGAAATAATTCATTTGTTGAGGGAAAGAAAGGAATGCCTGAAGCTGCAGTGGCTGCACAAGGACAGACCCAAGGTGCACCTCCATTCCCTGTTGCCTGGGGAGGAGTGCAGGGTTGTGCCCCAGTGTGCTGGATGCTGTTCACATCCAGCAGGCTGCTGGCCTTCATGTCAGTCAGTTTTTCTTCCATGCGTTTTTTTGAGCCCTGTTTGAACTTAACTAGCTTCTCTTATCCATGGTTTCCCAGGGTAAAATAAGTTCATTTAGTTTTTAACATCATATTGCCTGATTTTTTTAAAATTTTTTTTTTCCAGTTTTTCATCAACTTGGCTCAGTTTGTGTGGGATGAGGGAGTGGACAGCCATTTCCTTCCTATTTGCTTTCTCTGTATCTCTCAAGATTTCGTAGCACTCTGCTGTCTTGTTTTCTTGGCTGAGGAGTTCTAGTGTGTTCAGATACATCACATATGGAAGGCATTTTGTGATTTTAATCACTCTCACTGCTCTTGTTTTACCTTTCCCAGAACAGAAGAATAGCAAATGACCCCACAACATTAACAACACAAAGAATGAACGGAATTTTCTGGATTTCTCATATAATATTCTCAGCCTTTTGAGGTTTGAGCGTTAAGGAGATTGCTTTTACTGTTGGCTCTTACCCAGTGGGAGCATGGAGTAACATGTCCATGAGGGAGAACAGTAAAATTAAGTTGTCAGAAATGTTGTGTTTCATAACAGTGGGCAGTTGATTTTTAGTAAGACGCCATGCAGGGTTTTGACGCATTTTGTTTCAAGTTCACTGTAGAGGAGAAATACTTCAGCTTTTCTTTTGTCTTTCACTAAGTATTCCCTCTAAGAGCAGTTTAAAAATAGGATTTAATTGTATTTTGATTGAATGTTGCTGGAAATTTATTTTTGTCCATGGAAAAGGCAGTAATTAAAATACAAAAAATGCTGGCTAGTGTTTACTAATTTTTTTTAGTATTTCTTTCAATACATTAATAAGGTTTGTCATTGTTGCCTGTGGAGATGGTCAGTTCCCTGCATACCTGCTGACAAAATCCTAAGAGTCTAGAAATGGCATGTTGTCTTCTTCTGTTAATTAAGTGTTTATGCCTGGATGGTGATGAACAATCTAATAGTGGTAGACCACAGAGTACCTAGTGATTACTTCAGAAAAAAAACCAGGATTAATATTTATTTCTGTATGCACATGTTGCCTAATGCACATAATTACATAGCATTTTAGGAGTAAGAAAGACTAATAACTTGAAATAATGGTTGTTGAATGGCTTATGTTGTAGTAGTATTTGATAATGATATTTCTGAAAAGGAAATGGAGATTACGGACATGTTTGTGACTCACAGGTTTCTAAATGGTTAGAGTTTTTAATGTCAACAATGTTTTAAAGTCTACTCAAAGGAAAAAATAATTTACATTTTAGCAGACTATACTGGAAAAAATGAAATCTAAGTTCAAAATCTAATATATGAATAAACCATACATTCATGCCCTAAATCGCAAATGAAGATGTTGAAGCATTCATCATGGCTTATCTTTGCAATTCAATAAAAGGGCTACTGAGAAATAGCAAAAGTGAAATTCTCTCATTGATGTCCTTCCTAACAGTATGAAACTGAATTGGCAGAAGAGTAGGATTGGGGATGCCAGGATGAGTTGCTCAACCTGTAGGCAGAATTTAAGCCGTGAAGTGTTGAAGACTTGACATTTACTTATATCCTAGAAGAGTAAAAGTGAACAAAACCAAAGAACTGTAAGAATCTCTTGCTAAGAATTCTAAACTAGAGGGAAAAATTGATAAAAATGCAGAATTAGCAGTAAGACTGATGTAACTCAGCATGTTTCTTTCCCCCCCATCTTTCTGTACTAATACTTGATTGCTCCAAGATATACAAGCAAAGCTAAATTAACAAAACCAAGATCTTCCTCAGTTTAAAGAAGTGTTTGATTATTTGCAGGCAAAAATCATAAATAACTCCAGAAGGAAATACAGTAATATCTTTCCTTCCTTCTTGGTGTCCACAAGGTACAGTAAGAAAACTCTCCTGAATATAAAGATCAATTGGCATTGAAGACAGGAAAAGTAACCCCTTTCAAACCAAAATAAAATACAATAGTTTGAGAAAGAATCAGAACCAACCCTGTTTTCTTAAGCTATTTCAATGAATTTTTGAACTTACACCATACTGCATTTCCCTATCCTACCCTGGACTTTTCTATACTTGTACCATTTCATGTGACCAAAATAGTAACATGGACACTTGAGGTCAGAACAAAGTAAATGATGGTACCATCCAAAATAAGTGTCCAGGCACTGGTCAGTGTGCCTGTGTTCCTGGCACCCTCCTTTCAGATACATTGATGGAGTGCAGGCTACTTCACTATGCATTCTTTTCCTTGCTTGTAGAATCATTTAGGCTGGAAAAGACTTTTAAGGCCATCAAGTCCAACCATTAGTTTTTAATTTTTAAGTGTTCATATTACTTGATCTGTGTATCCAAAATGGTCCTGTGCCTGGCAGATGAAGTTTCAGGGTTTTTGTAATGTAGGTCCTTTTGTGGTGGTTTGTTGGATTAAAGCTTTCAGATCAGGTGTGGGAGCTGTCAGCTTGCTGGCACCGTGAAACCAGGCTGGTTCATGAAACAAGGAGGGCCAGTAATCCGGGTTGTAGTAATATCAGCTGGTCAGAGAATGTGCTGTACCTTCTATTTGCAGTTTACTTTCCTCTCGGTGTACCAGATAAAGACATCTGTTGGGAGCCAAAAATGAAAGAGGGAGGCAAACAACGTAATTTAAGTAGGAGCACGTGCAAATATATTTATCTACTCTACAAACAGATCCCTTCTTTCTCCTCTGTCTAGTTTAATGTGGTTAAAAATGATGTAAATTAATTTACTTCATTAGATTTCTCATCATAACTTAACTCGTCAATAAATTAGTTCAAAATACACCTTTTAAAATCTGACCATTTATTGACTGAAGAATTTTATTATCTGAAAGGGGTAACAGGCAGATATATTTGGTATGCAGTGCAGCTTGCAGTGATGTCCTTTTAAGCAAAGACTGTTAAGCAGCTGCTGTGCAGGTGGTGAATGCCAGTGGCATTTTTTTCTGACCTGCCATGGTCTCTTTGACACCAAATGCTGTCTGTCTGTCTTTAACAATTGCAGTGTGTAAAAAGAAAAAGGAATTATGAGGAAGATGACTTAGTAGTTGGACTGTTTTTACTCATGTTGAAGGAAGTATTTGGATCTTAATTCTAGATGCTGAAACCTCAACAAATAACAGATTTTTTTTGACATATTATTTCCCTCTTTTTTATGTGAAGGCCGAAATACTGTTAATACAGTGTGTTTTAGTTGTGGTTAATTTGAAGCAGATGTAAGTGTAAGTTACAGCAGCTTTTGATGGCACAAGTGCTTTTAGTTACTTTGCTAATGTATTTAGAAATGATATATTTATTTGTAAGAGGTATGAATACAAAAAAATAACAGCATCAACCTCTTTGGGGAAGGCTTTCTTAATTATATGACAGAGTGGTCAAGGCATCATTATCACTTCAACCTTGGACTTAAGTCTGTTGAAAATACTCAGTTTTGAAATGTGAGTAATTCGTAGTTGTACCAAGTACAGATTTATTTGGAACAGGATATAAAATACATTTCACTTTGGTTGGATTTTTTTAAAAATTTGAGCTGCAAGACAAAAAGGAAACCATTTCTTGCCTGGTGGTATCAGACTTTAGTGATTTTGGTGTGGTGGTTTTTTTTGTTTTTGTTTTTTTTCTTTTTTTTTTTTGCATGAGCATCATGGGCTACCTAAGAAGATGAGGTTATTTCTCTTACTAATAGGGGTTTTCAGTACTTCATATACTGATAGAGCATTCCATAGTGTTGTCAGCAGCTTCAGAGGAGAAGTGCATTAAGATTTGGGTCAGTGTCTCTAGAAGATTGTTTCTTGCTGTGTATTAATGAGATCTTTCCTACTTCAGCTAGCAGGGAGGAGCTTTTGAATAACTTGAAGAATATTTCTTTGAAGAATATTTCTTCTCAGGGAGATGGGTCTTGTTAGACTCATTAAATCGTCAGGAATTTTAAAAGCTTGTCATTGTCTGGTTTATATAAATATACACACATAAACACACACATATACACAAACACCTAAACACGTGCATATATATGTATACATCTAGACATATACACATATACATATATACATACATATAAATATACACACACACGTATATATACACACACACATATATACACACACACACACATATATACATAGATATACATATATACTTTGTGTCTGACTTTGTGTCTGTAGCAAGCTCTTTAGTAGAGACCTGCTCTTGGTTTGAACTAGGGGGATGTGAAAGGTGACGGTGAGAACGTGAGATGCTTCGTGGGTTTTTCATCTCCCCTGAAGGGCTGGGTTACCCCAGTGAGAAGTCTCTTACTGAGTGTGTTTTCTCTCCCATTTCCAGGCCAGAGCCTCAGCAGAAAGCTCCCTCTGCACCCCCACCTCCACCTCCACCCCCACCTCCACCCCTGCCGGAGCCCACCCCGCCTGAGCCCGAGGAGGAGATTTTGGGCTCTGATGATGAGGAGCAGGAGGATCCCGCAGATTACTGCAAAGGTGAGGGCAGCTCTCCAGTGGTGGTGAGGGTAAACACTGCCATGACAGTCTTAAGGTTTTTTAAAGAGCTGATCTTTACTTATGGAACTTACTTATACAGGAATTAGGAACAGCTCTTCATTTTGGGTCCTGATGCATAATTGTCTTCAGCATTAATTTTTCACTTAGCCATAGATCGTTTATACATTTTTTTCAATAAATATGCAAGTACAGCATTCCTGTGTTCTTCCTGATGTCCTCATTATAAGAATAGGGAATAAACTTCCCTTGATTCTTTGTGAGTAAGAGAAACAAAAATACCCAAACCAAGACAAATAACTCTTCTAACATTCAAAAACGTTCTAAAATGTCTTGGTGCCCTTGAGAGCATTACCTAAAGTTACTTTTTACACTGTATCAGTTTATTTTCCCTTCTTCTCTCACTTGCACTAGCCGAAGATGTTACGTTCTTCTTTTCCACATGGTGACTTGCACAGCTCTCAGCATTGACTGAGGCTCTCTACATCTTCATTTTATCTCAATTTCCTTATTTTTTGTGCTGGTTATATTCAGTTTTTAAATATTGTTAAATGCATAAAAGCATGACTGTGGCACAACAGTGTGAATACTTAAGTTTATTTTAATGTCACTGCTGAAGTTGCAAGCCTGTTCCCATTAGGGTAGAATGTATACTGTACTTAGATGAAAAATGATAAATAACAGTTCTGTCAACTCTGGATTACCTGTTGTAGTAGATTTCAAGAATATGAATATACTTATATCAGCATTTTATCACTTCAGATCAATGTTTGTGAATAGTCACAAAGCACTCTATGCACACTGATTATAATATCTGGTATTCTGTATTCCTCATACTAAGAAACATTTCTGTGTCAAATATGGCAATGTCTTATTAATCAGAAGTTTCTGTATAAGCCTGGTGCTATTTTAAGAATTTGCCTTCCCAGCCTGGAAAAGTGTTTTTTATTTACATGTTTAACAATGGAGAGTGACTTTTACATTTTGGTATAAGAAGTTTAATTAATTTATTTAAAATGTATAAGTGACTTACAAAGCCAGTAGTGAAAGCCAAACAATAAACTCACACTAGATGTCAAAGTCTGCAGCACGGAAAAGAAAAACATGTTGCTAAACCATGCTCAAGTATTTTGGTTGGATTTTTAATTATTTGTGTTAAAACACATTTGTTCCATAAGGTAACTCTTTTGGTGTCTTTAACATATTCCATCAGTGAATAAGGGTTTGTTTAAACATCTGTGTACTCGTAAACATCTGTATTTCCTTGAGATTAAGCATTTCAAAGCTCTGGCTTTATTCTTTCCTGAAGTAAGGGCTGCATTTAATTTCAAACAATCTATTGTTGTCTGTTTTCCAATATCCCTTGCAAAATGTCACCATCTGCAGCAGCTAGATCACAAAACAAAAAAAGTAGTCTAAAGTCTAAGTTAAGAGCCTGTTTGAGTTACCTGTCTAATTAGAGCAGGTCAGTAGTGAGATCTGTATACTTTAGAAATAAACTACATGTTACACTAAGAATGCTTGCAGGCTTCCTGAAAAATTAAAGGGAACTTCTGTATGCCTAAAGGTTCTTTTGAATTCTTCTGATCCGGAGGCTTTGAATTTTTGAAAGTATAGTAAGGATGGGTCAAGCTTTGGTTCATTTGGATGTCATGATCATGACTTGTTTCTGTGAGAGCAGTGCTTTTGTTGCTTCAGCAGATGATTTACTTATTTTCTGCCCCTAATTTTCTGTAAGACTGAGCAGTGCATTTCCTTCTTTCAGTCTGCTGATGTGGAACTGAAGGGAAGGTCACTGTAAAGATCTGAATTCCATGACCACATTGAGATTTGTGTATATATTTTATATTCTGTATAGGGAATGAGTAACTTATTTGGTAGAGAACTCTAGAATGGCTTTTAGATACATTTTCCTTTTTTTTTTTTTTTTTTTTTTTGAGAGTTAGTTTTGGGTAGCCTAATCTGTATTTACAGAGTGGAAGATAAAGATTTGGAAATTACTATTTACTACTGGAGTGTCTCTCTTATTCCTGATTTTGTCTTCAAAATGGCAGTCTTCCAGGGTTTTTGTCTGAGGCCCAGAGCATACTTCTTCTCAACCCCAGTGTGAAATTTTACAGGAAGGAAAATTTTGATGATGGGCATATAATTATTTTTTTCAGGAATTCAGCATATGAGCTGTTAGATGTACTTTCTATTGAGTATTTTTGTTACTAATTTTATTTTTAAGAGTATGTTACTGTGTGCTGGGGCTGCATCTTGACCACATTACATGGTGATTAGTAAATAGTCATAGTAGTGTTTTTTAATGAGGAAATTGGATTTTATTAGCACCTGATGTGAAAGAGACTGACTAGCAGCCATCTGTGAAAAGCAGACTAACTTCCATTCCCTGGGGGCTTCCCCCAGAGCCTGTTTAAGTCTGTGACATTACTTCTGTTTGTGTCACTGAATTTGCATAAGATGATTTTCAAATATTTATTTGTTTAAGGAATGGAAATATCAGATGTCCAACTGCGTGATTTTTTGAGGGATACTGTAAAAGCTAGTTTGTCTTTTAAAAGCCTTGAAACCCTTGGTGGATTTTTTTTTTTTTCAAGAGTTGGTTGTGTCATGGATGTAATTGGAATTTTTTGCTTCTCGGATCATCTTCTCTGCCCCTTGGAGATGTCTCCCATTCATCCAGTTCACAAAGGGAATAATTCCCTATACAAACATAGAACGAGCCAGCTACAATTACCAATACATTCAGGAGACATTCTGGAATAATGACCTCATTTTTCTGACCCTCCTTCTTGCATGCATGTAGCTAGCTAGCTGTGAGAGACACTTTTTTTTCTGTGTATGCTGCAGTGAATAGTACTACAGGGTGGGGTTTTTTTTTGGTTAGATTATCAACAGTGTCACTCATAAATTGTATATTTTCGAATGCCAGTATTGTTGTTTCCAAAAGTACATAATTTTTATCAACTTGTTAATTTTGCATAGATGTTTTCTTGTTACTGGTACTTAGGAATAATTTTGGTATCGTGGAGAACTTAAATGGTTGCATTCATTATAGGATGCCACCAGTTTTTAAAATGCACTTAACTAATTGGGTTGTTACCTGGTTGTCCACAATCTGTAAATGCATATGTTGCTGGTATGAATAATCAGAGAGTAGTATGTACAAGAATGATAACAGATTATTTCTAAAACTGTTCCTGTTGTGACTTGGGACAGTGGAAAGTATCTTGTGAAATATATGTACTCATATGCTATATGTGCTACCACTTTTGTCACATATGCTGGTGTATTGCTATAATTAGTTATGACAGTGGTGTAGGGATCAAAACAACATGATCTTTAGAAACATAATATTGTTATGCTTCCAACCCATAGAGTTCACTAAAATAACTTATTGAGCCCAAGTTTATTAACTTTGGTGTCTTTGTCTGATTTCCTCTCTAAGCTGTTTTTCTTTTCTGTCTGTGATGGGAATAAGTTATCACAAGTTTTTTATTATTTTTGACCCTTTGAAGCACAAATACACCAAAAGCTATTTGGAGAGTGAGACTTAAAAGGCACTTGTTTGCCTAAACTATTCCTAGAAACATATTTTTATCTGTGGTGGTGTATTATGTGGAAGTCTCATATAAAGTCTCATATAAATTGTGCAGGTGATCAGATTTGATTCACTTCACAAATGCAAACCTTTTCAGTAATGAAAAGGTATAATTCCTGTATGTTCTGTTAACTTCCTTCTTCCATCTGTGACTTCATCATCCTACATAGAACTTTGTGGGGAAAAAAATTACCAAGTAATTATATTTTTGTTTTAAACCAGTCAATAGCTGTCTTAAATAATGGTTATATTTTTTCAGATTGTTAAATGTCTCCATCAGCTGTTACTGGAAGGATGCTTAAATAGACAAAATCAAATTTAGTTTTGTTTTTAATTTTTGTATCAGTATTGATTCATGTATTTGTGTTTATTCAGCAAAATTTCTGTAATAATGAAGCTGCAATAGACTTGGGCTTCATATGTGGCTGATCCTGTTTCTGTTTGCAGATGGACAGAATAATAAGTCAACCTTTACTCTCAGTAAGTCCATGTCTCCCCTTCTCTACTGGAGAATAAGTCTGGTCAGGTGTTCCAAAAGTGATCTGGTTTTTGATTTGGAAACAAGGAGTTCCTGCTTGGCAGTGTGGGCATCCTTACTGAGGTTGGCATGACTCAGCAGTGGAAATGAAAATACAATTTTCCTTTGCTGGGTGAGTTGTCCTGGCAGCTTTCATGAACATTTCCTTGCCAGTGATGGAAGGGCTGGTGAGGTCTTCCCCAAGGGAAGGGTCAGCTTTTGAATGAAGCTGTGTCTGCTATTTGCTAAGCTTGCAGTTACACCTCAGCACACATATATCAAAACTGAGTGTGTTTTAGAGTCTGTTAGACACACCATGATCTAACACAATGCATCATTTAAGCTTTATCTTTTCCTGAGTATGTAATAGTTAACAGTTCTGTAGCACAGTTGTGTTAAGTTTAATCTGCTCTGGTAGCATATGAGAGTTCATAGAACTGCTGAACTTCTGTTAAGGCAGAAAATATTATTAGCAAAAAAAGAATATAAATATATCCAGATTTGACATCACTGTTCCCACAGATAAAAGGATAGAGGGGAGAATTTTCTGTTTTAAATCCAAGGAATTAAGTTATAAATTCACATTGTTGTCTTAACCAGTTCTAACAAGATTTTCAGGGGATTCAAAACAGTTGCAGAAACTTCGAGAAAGTGGTCTGAGGTTTTCCTGATTCTAAATGGATTAGTCAATAACTGAGGATCCTGCCAAAGGACAATTGGGCATGACATAGTGAAGGACCAGAAAGAGACAAAGAAGTGGTTCCTGGAAAGCTGCCCTGAGTCTGCTGCTGGTGATGTCCTGGAGGGTTGCATGGTGCATCTTTATTACTGGTCTGCAATTCAGGCAAAATTATGGATACTCTTGTTGGTGTGTTAAGGTCTGAATAAAAATCTTGTGTGTTCGTTGCCTTTCCTGTGTTTAACTTAGGAGTAAGAATGTCTCCCAAAATACAAAGGAAATAAAAAGCTTCATTAGACCTCCTGGAAGCCTGAGCTCCAGCTTGCTCTGTCCTCATGGGGTTGTGGAGAACCTGTAGAGTGGTTTGAATTTGGGCTGCAGACTTCAGTAATGAAACAGCAGTTCAGACAAAGCCTGCTTTCTCTTCTTCCTCCTCGTTGCAAAACCCGCAGATGTCAGAAAAATGTATTTGCTGCTGTGGATCAGAAGCCAAGTAGAAGAGCATCAGTGAAGTCTGCATTGTTCTTAACATTTTCTCAGGAAGTATTTTATTGCTGCTTTTATTACTCGAAAGCAAATGGGAATTAAAACAATCTCTGTTGAGATTCTGCAATCATCCAAAATATGTTGACTGGAGAGGCTTCAAATATGATAAGGAAATAATGTAGATCTTTTTTATGTACTGTCTGTGAAGTGGAAGATAAGCCCGAGGAAATAGGGAGCAGATGGTAATATTACCATAAATAAAAGCCATAAGAGAGAATGATGAATAAACTCTACAGTGGTTACAGGACATGAGTTTTTTCCCTCCAGGCCAAGCAAAGCAGAATTTTTACCATTAAGGTTTTCTTCATATTTCCTATTTATAGTACAGGACAATTTGAAGTGGAAAATCTATACTACGGGAGAATTACTTGGAAACCTGGGAATTGTTGCTTATTTTCTAAATCTTCTTCTTTCTGCTCATTTTTTCATCAAAGGAGGCTATCATCCAGTGAAAATTGGTGATCTTTTCAATGGCCGGTATCATGTTATTAGAAAGTTAGGATGGGGACACTTCTCTACAGTCTGGCTATGCTGGGATATGCAGTAAGAAAACTTAATTTTTTTCATATACTTACATTTGTTTTCTTAGTATGTTACTTTATTTTGTTTGCAGTAACTTTTGTTTTATGTGCATGATAAAGTTAAGTAAGCGTTTACTATAATTTCGTGCAGAAAAGATGCCTACAGTCTTATTTTGCTTTTGATTAATGGTGTAGTTTATGAAAGCGCTCAGAAATAAATTTAATTCTATTTTCTTTGACAAATCAGCTTTGCTTATTGAATTTGCATGTTGTCTTGAGCATGCAAGAATAAGCTTGTATTATAATTTCTTCTGAATCTTTATTGAAAAAATATAATTACCTTCATTACATGATAAAATGTATAGGCAGATTCCTCATTTAGAGACAGTAGCATGAAGGAGACTAAATACTCAATAAGTTACACTGTTAACAGAGTACTGTTAAAAGTTCTTGTTAAGTGTGATTTCACCATTTTCTGTACAAATGCATTAGACTGTGAAGTATTGTGTTTAAAATTTCCCAACCTTCAAAGTATGTTTGTTTTATCTCGGTGTGTATGTTGAAAATGTTTATCTTCTTTTCAAGGGGAAAAAGGTTTGTTGCAATGAAAGTTGTAAAAAGTGCCCAGCATTATACAGAGACAGCCTTGGATGAAATAAAGTTGCTCAAATGTGTAAGTATCACTATTGCAGTACAGTGTTCAGTAACAATAATAACAGTACCAGTGAATTTAAAAAAAACACAGAGAATTGATTTTAGACTCGTGGGGGTTTTTTTACATATTGTCTTCTAAACGTCTAGTTTATTATGAGTTAACATGTTTTCTGAAGCTCCAATATACTGCAGATTGTGTGGAAATCTAACTAATTAGGTTTTTTAAGTGATTTTTTTTTTTTCTAAAATGTCAGTGTGTGCATTCTTGGTTTAGGTTCGTGAAAGTGACCCTAATGATCCCAACAAGGATATGGTTGTACAGCTAATTGATGACTTCAAAATTTCTGGAATGAATGGAATTCGTATCCTTTTGAGAACATGGCATTCTCATTAAAACTCTTCTACTGAATTAAGTAAACATTTAGTTCTGGATTTTTTTTCTAGTTAATCTTACTTTAAATATGCAAAGTAGAAACACCAAAATGTATGTAGATGCAGAGAGAAGTGCATTGTGTAAGGCACTCTCTGGAGTGAAAGTAACTTAGCTTTCCTAAACACAATGCAAAATTTAACAAGAAATATTATGTATCCTGTCATGCTCTGGAAGAACTAGAGATAGATTATTTAAAAAAATAGTTTACTGAAAGCATTCGTAATAATTAAAGCTTACAAGAAATATTTTTTTTTTCTAGACTGGTAAAGAAGAATTATCAGTGTCATGAAAAAGCTGGTTTCTGTTTTCCTGTGAGGAGTGTGAGAGGTTATGGAGATGCTTCTCTTCATGTAATTATCTTTTGGCCAGGTGTTGACCTTGTTTTTGGCAAAGTCTGTAAATCTTTTGTCTTTGAAAGCTTCCTTTAAAAAAACAAAAGAGGGGTGGTGGAAAAAGAGAGAGATAAAGTAAAACATAACCGGCTCATTCTCACTGTTAATTGTGGGTCTGTGAATATATTTGATTTTAGAGTCGAGCTAAACTGAGTTCTCCTTGCTAATTATATTAGGTATTTCAGCAGCTTATTATATTACTGTGCTTTCATTTACTGTTACAGCTGGACTTGTGGGTGCACCCATTGCATTTTGGAGCCCAGTAACAGACCTCATTGTTCATGGCTCATATTGCCAGAGAGACAGTTCCTGCTCTAGAGAGCCTAATTATACATTGATTTTGGTCATGTGCCTCCAACCTTCAGCAGATCAGATTAAGGCAGCTTTCACCAACTCCCATCTTTTAGGAGAGGAATGTAGAAAGTGGCTGTCAGTAAATGTGAATGCTCAGTAGAAAGCACCCTTCCAGTCAGGAGCGTGCAAACATTTTTCATCCCCTTCATCTCTCTCTTGACATTAGTTACAGAGCCTTTGGCTACATGGTGAGAATGAGTGTGAGGTCAGGTGTTCTTAGTAACACATGGGTGTCTAATCTCCTTTGCCCATTTTTATTTGTTTTCATCTGGCAGTAGTACAGTTGAAGAATAATTATTCTTAAAAACCAAAAATTTTGATTTACTGTTGTGTTGTAAAACACAAATATGAAATAAGGAGTACGAGAGTGCATTCATACCTATATATAGAAATACCTGTTTATCAGAATAATTTCCCAATAATGTTCTTAAATTCTTGCTAAGATACACATGCATTTATACAACTGTATTAAAGGTGAGGACTTTCTAGGTGTGAGAAGTAAATTTTGTTAGTGATAATACTTTGAAAACATATCCAAACTTACATGTTTTTGCAATATAGCACTTACACTGAGGTAGCAAAAATAGACCACGTGCTAGAAAAATAAGGGGTCAGGTAACTTTGTATTGGCAAATTAAAACTGGACAGCTGATGTTGATTTATTCTATTTCAGTTTTGCCTTTGTGTTGAAAACTGGCAGTACAGAAATTTTTATGTAGAAGGCGAATGTTCCCTGCCTTACTGAAAAGTACATTTTCCAGAAAAGTACCAATATACAGGATGGGCTGATACTGGACTCACATTAAAATTGCATCTGGAAGTCTGTCAAAGTCCTGACTGCCAGCAAAAATATGATACCGAGTACCTTATGCTTTGAGTTTTCCTGAGAACAGCTTGTGCATCCTGAGTTATTTGAGCAGCGGTTGGTTGCATTGATTATTTCATCAGCTGCTTTTTCAGTTCTAGGGAAAATAATTTTTGGTGTAGGTTCTCTTAGGATGGTGCAGGTAATTGATTTTAATGTTTTGGTGGTTTTTAAAATGCTGCATTGTTGCTACATTGGTGTCACTGAGTTGCACATGTTGAGAGAAATAGTGTAATTTGAGGTTTTTTTCCATGCTCTGCTGTTTCCAGCTTCCTTTGGGCAAGTCACTAAATACCTGTTGCTTGACTATAAAATAAAACAACATGTACTTCATAGAGGCTTGATTATTTGTTATGAAATGCATTTAAAAGATAAGACAGAAGAGAGGTGGGTGAATCCTTTGGATGGCTAATAGCACAAAATGTCATGGATCTCCCAAACAGGGAAAATTGTCAAGAGCCGTGTAGAACAGACCTGGGAATGTGCAGAGCCATTGGCCTGCTGTATGTGACTGCAAACTGTAGTCTTTCTCCTAGGAGCTGTAGTAAGTGTTTACATACAGAGGAGTTTTAGTAATGTGTTATGCTGCACTAGGCTGATAATTTTTTAGCCAATTGTATATTTTGCAAAGATATGCAATTATGACTTTTTCATGAAATAACAGAATTCATGATCTTGGGCACCTTGGTGTTTTCAGTAAGTGTAATTTATGTTTGTTTGCAGTGGACATTTATTAGAGCCATAATAAATGTTCATTTCAGTGCAGCATTTTTTAAATGAAAGAGTCAGATAATCCCATGATGGAACAAGTGTTTTGAGAGACAAATGGAAAAAAAAAAAAATCAGACATTATAATGATTGTAATAAATGTATCTCCAAAGAATATAGAGTGTTAATTAAATGTCATAGCACCTAAATGCTGCCAATCCAAAAGCAACAGAGATACATCCTAAAGTATTCTGTGCTGGTACTAGAGCTGAACTAGCCTTCAGCTTTTGTCATATTTCTAAGTGCTTGAGTAATGTGTATTTGTCAATAGACACAGGTGGGATTTGAGTCAAGAAAGAGCAGCTCTCAGTACTTAAACCTGTCAGCTGATTAATGTTACATTTACTCTCACTTCTGCTCCTGTAAGGCATCCCCTGTGCTGCTTTGAAGAGCATTTCACAAGAAGCATGTCTGCTAGGTGGGCTTCAGGGTTTTTTTTTTTTTTTTTTGCTGCAGGACCTTTTAAACCTTCTTACCTGACTGGCTCTGTAGGAGGATCCTGAGACTTACAAGGCTGCTTTCCTAATAGTTCATGCCAAGCTTTTCCCAAACTCTTTGTTCTGGACAGTCTGGCTTAAGGTTAATGTTTTTCAGATCAGGATAGTAAATCAGACAGCAGACATTTTTGCATACCTACTTCCAACACTGAGCCTGCTCTGTATCTTCTCTCCATTCCAGTTGTCTATCCAGTATGGAGTGTCCCTTGAGTTTGTCCAAGTCCTCCCAGCAAAATGTTGCAATCTCTTTTTTCAGGTGGACATTGCTTTCTGGTGACCTTCCTTCTTGATGCCTGCCTCTGCCGTTCCTCTTACATCTTCCTTCTTGGTGCTTTCCCTTTGCCTCTCAGCTGTTTACTTCCCTACATCCCTTTCTCTTCTGGTTGCTGGCAAGGCTTAACATTTCTGTAAGTGCAAGGAATGTCATGAATGTGCATTGGAGAGTCTGCAGCAGCAGTGGTCTGAAGGACTGTGGGCGGGTGTCCTATATTTAATTTCTGAATGTTGCAGCGTCCTGCCTTTTTGCAATCTGTGCTGCTGTAGCTTTGCAGCTTGACTGTGTGGGCTCAGTTAGTGAGCCCTGCAGAGCTCTTGGCTTTTCCTCATCCTTTATGATGGCTGTGTGCTCTACTATTGACTTGTGTTCACTGTGGGGTAAAGTAATCAAGACTGTTTCCTCTTCTGAATGGAACAGAGTTCTGAGTACACCCAGTTGATGTGAGTGGGAAATGAATATTCAGTGGCCTCTCTAATACAGGAATTCAGAAATGTGAAAGGAGATAAACAGTTGGCAGCAGTTGTGTTACAGTTCTTCCCTGTGTGCTTTGACCTGTCTTGAGACCTTTTGCTGTTGGTGTAACTTCAATGTATATGGAGGATGCAGATGTTACAGCTTGAGTTACCTTGATGTATATAGGTAGGTACTTGAGAAGAATGTGTGTGATAAACTGACAGACAAGGTAAGTCTCATTTTGACACGAGGCAGTGACTCTTGAGATCACTGCCAAGACTGTAGTTAATGAATCTTAGAGAAGTAAGGCAAGATTTCTAACAGTGTAAAAGTGGTCATCTATATGAGTGGTCTCTGACATAGTCTAATTTATTGAGATTTTCCTGCAGTATCCATAAATTAATTTTAGGTTATTTGTATTGCATTATTCTTTGCAAGATTATAGTATCATGTAGGTAAGATTTTAACATCCTTTCTGATTTCCAGGTACATTAAGGTCATTCCCAGCTCATGTTTGAGGATTAATTTGGTATAGTCTAATTGTATAATTTCTTGCCAGAGTGTTGTGGATGGTAAAACTTTATATTAGCTTCAATATCTGAAGATATTCTCCATAGAAAGGTAACCTACTCAGGCATGTAGGTATAGAATCTCTTAACTTAGAAAGCCCTTGAAGCAGAAATCACAAGAAGTTCCTACATCATATTTTTTTCCTCATAATCTCCCCTGAGAATCGACTGTTTGCCTCTGTCAGGGGCCAACAGTAAATGCTGTGTTAAATTAAACATTTTGGCATTGTATTTTTTGCATGTTGCTTCTGAGTTCCGCATTTCTTTTGTTTGAGAGTTCTTTGGTGTTTGCCATAATTCTCTGCAGTTAAAACTGCAGGTTTTAAGAGATCCATTCTCATACTGTGTTAGTATTTGTTGTCAAGTGATTCTATTGAGCTTAATTAAAATATGGTTATTATGGTTCATTTTCTAAAACACAATTGCTACTTTTAATGCCCTCTATTAATATAATTTAGAATTCATTAAAAACTAGAGATCATAGGCCAAATCAGTACTTTTAACTGTCTCAGAGAAAAGAAAATTGAGTTAGTTACATTTTACAATTACTTTCTTAAGTTTTCACCCTAATGCTGCTGTTAACATGTAGAAGTAATGAACAAGATTTGTGCAATTAAAATGTTTTATTTTAATTTGTTCTACAGTTGGGCCCTGGTTCTGTATGGGTTTGTATATAATTGAAATGAGGTACTAAAGCATTTTAGGGGAGCCATTTTCCCTCTAAAAAGGGGGTGATGACTTCTTTAGCCAGATCACAAGCAAACATTTATGATGATCTCATGAAATAGTTTATTTGGAAGTTATCCTTAATTAAATTACAGATGTCTGCATGGTCTTTGAAGTACTCGGACATCATCTTCTAAAATGGATCATCAAGTCCAATTATCAAGGCCTTCCTATCCGTTGTGTAAAAAGCATAATTCGACAGGTAAGTTTTGTTAATATTTTAATTAGGTTTTTTCCACAATTGTTAACAGTTTGAAGGTTAGAATTACGATATCTGAACTGAAGTTTTACTGCTGTCTAAGATAATTTTATGTTAATCTCTGTGGGGTTTGCAAGAGCATCTTAATGGGTAGCCTGCACTTCTGCATACAGGGGTTTTTGGGGTATTTGCATTGTGTTTTTTAATCGAGGTTTCCATGTTAAAGGAACTTTCTAAGATGCTTTAGAGAATAAAAAGTTGAAGCAGTGAGTCTTCTTCATAAATGTAACTAGAAGATACTCATATTAAATTGCAGTTTTGGTTGGCATGTCGTGCTTCTAAATGGATATAAATGATCTGGAAAATAAATTATTGTAACCGTGGAAAATATTAATACCATGATGATGATGATAGTGATGAACAAAAATGGTATCTCTGAAAAATGAAAATAACGTGTTCTTTAAAGAAATTGTCTGTATTTAGTTTTTGTAGAGTCAGAGTGTTAGCAAGTTGAAACACTGCAGAACATTTCATTGAGATGTGTTCTTTCAAAATATGTTCTTTTGCTAATCTGTGAAAATCAAGTTGCTGAGAGGTGATTTTAAGGAGGAAGTGCTTAAGCAAGGAGAAGGCATATATGTAATACATCATAGAGTAATTCAGGGTGGAAAAGACCTAAAAGAGCATCAATTCCAACCATTAACCCACTGTCAAGTCCACTAAACCATAACTGTCACATCTGTACTTCTTTTAAATACCTCCAGTGGTGGCGATGCCAACACTTGGCTGGGCAGCCTGTTGCCTTAGCAGCCTTACCAGCCCTTCAGTGAAGAATTTTTTCCTGATACCCAATCTAAACCTCCTTTGGTGCATCTTGAAGAGACTTGCTCTGGTTACTGTGGAGAACAAAGTGACCCCTACCTGGCTACAGCCTCTTCTCAGGCACTCGCAGAGTGAAGTCCCCCCTCAGCCTCCTTTTTTCTACAAACACCCCCACCTCCCTGCCTTAGACTTGCACTCCAGACCCTTTCCCAGCTCTGTTGCCCTTCCCTGGGCACATTGCAGCACCTCCATGCTTTGTCTTAGTGAAGGGCACAAAACTGAACATAGGATGTAACATGTGTCCTCGTCAGTGCCGAGTACACAGGAACAGTCAGTGCCTTGGCCCTGCTGGCCACATTGCTGCTGATACTGCCAAGATGCCATTGGCCTTCCTGGCCAGCCAGGCACACACAGGCTCCCGTTCAGCCACTGCCAACCAGCATCCCAGGTCCTTTTCCCTGGGCCACTTTCCAGCCACTCTGACCCAACCTGTGGCACTGTCTGGGGTTTTTGTGACCCAAGGGCAGGACTCAGCACTTGGCCTTGTTGAACCTCACATAATTGGCCCCAGGTCATCATCCAGTGTGTCCAGATCCCTCTGCAGAGTCTTCCTGCCCTCCAGCAAATCAACACTCCCACCCAGCTTGGTCCTGTCTGCAGGCTTTGAGTGGGTGCACTTGGTTCCCTTGTCGTGGTCATTGATAAAGATATTAAACAGGGCTGGCCCCAGTATTGAGCCCTGGAGAGCACCACTGGTCACGGCTGCCAGTTGTGGATGTAACTCCATTCCTCACCAAGCTTTTGCATGTGGTGTCCACTCAGGTTTTTACCCAGCAAACAGTGCATCCATCCAGTTCTGCATTTTGGGAGGTAGTTGGAAGTGAGTTGGATAAAGGCTCTGAGCAGGCTGGTCTGATTGTGAGGTTACATATAAATTTGAAGGTGGTATGACTTAGATGAAGGTTTGAATCACACAGTCTTCCAACCTGAATTGCTTTTTGAATGTAGACAGAGGTAATTCAAACACTTCATACCTGAGAAAAGAGGAGAAGCTTAGTACTGGAAGATTATAAAGCTTTTGTTTTTGTGAGACTGGAATTAGCTGTTTGGACTCGTGAGAATGGCATTGTTTGGTAAGGCTTTCAGATTGCTTATTAAAGACAGTGTAGATCTTTCTTCTTTTTCTGCTTGGACAAAACATGTGCTACACATGTTTTAAAAACTGATATCTGAAAAGTGAATATGAAGCAGTTCAGTCACTGCACTGGTGTTACTGTGCATCAAACAGTTTTGCTTCATAAGCTTCTGTAATTCCATGCTGCAGTAGAAAATCAATGTCTTTATGCTACTATATTACTTGGTAATATTTTCTTTCCAATTTTTGGGTACTTCTGAGCGTTGAGATAAAATCAGGCTTATTTTAAAATGCAGCTGAAGATTGAGTTTCTTAATAAATTCAATTGCAGTTTCAAGCAGATTTTTTGAAAAAAATCCCTTTTTTAATTAGGTACTTCAGGGTCTAGATTACCTGCACAGCAAGTGCAAGATCATCCATACAGACATAAAGCCAGAGAACATTTTGATGTGCGTGGATGATGCCTACGTGCGCAGGATGGCTGCTGAAGCTACCGAGTGGCAGAAGGCTGGTGCTCCTCCCCCGTCTGGATCAGCAGGTATGAACAGGATATTGAACTGCACTGTGGTAAACCATCATCAGTATATCATTGGATGTTAATTAATATTAAATGGAAATTTAACAATTTTAAATTTTTAAAGGATCGCACGTGAAAAACGCATGTGTGTTTAATTCTTAATTCCTCCTCTGGAAACTGTCAGTAATGATTTCCTACTGGTTTTGCACGTTCAGGTTTTCGGGGTCACCAGATACAGAAAAAGATTTATTGGTATAAACTTACTCCCCCTCCCATCCCACAAGCTTTAATGCCTGGGTTTTAGTCACACTGGAAGCTTGCATCTCTAATATTGACAACAATTAATAATCTTATCTAAATTATATGTAGTTCTGTTGGAATTTCATCAGCATCCTTGTGAAATCATCTGCGTTTTTGTCTGTTCTAGAATACTCTTAAGATGCAATAAAAAGTTTTACGTTTATAGCTTTTCACCCTTAAAAATGGAATTTATTATACCTAACTGAACTTGTGATAAGCCCATTTTCCTAGGGGTATAAAATGTTTTGTGTTAAGCTTGCCAAGAGTTTAGATAGGAACTGTACCTTATGTTTAGCTAGGAGAAGCCAAAGTAAAGAAGTTCACAGCAATAAGTGAAGACAAACAAGGAGGAAGTGTGGCTTTTTTAGTGATTTTCTTTTTAGTACTATGCACTGTATATTTTTAGTACCATGGTTGGTACTAATTTGCCAATTATGCACATCAGCTACAGGCAGTGGAGAAGTAATTCCCTTCGTACTATTATCAGAGAATACATCACAAATTAAAATTGGTGAGGTATGCTAAAAACACTCTCTGTATCAGGAGCAAATACAGTGGTCAGAATCCATTTCACAGCTTTATATATTTTTAGATGAAAAATGGTATAAATAGTGAATATATTATATTGAATTTGACATCATGTGTAATCACATAGCTACAGATTTTATATTACTTGTGTGGGAAATAACTTCATTTTGTTCATGCAGCTTTTATATTGCTTCCTGACATTAAAAAAGTATTATTTAAAGGAATGGCATTCTTATCACACTTCGTTCTTGGCAAATTGTAATTAAATATATGGCTTTCCACACAGGAGCTGAAGATGTGTTTTCTTTACAGCATTGCAAGACTAGGTTGTGTATAATTTCCCTTTTTATAGAAGTGGTAGTGCTCAGGTTTAAGAATCCTTTTGAAAACCTTACCCTTTCCAGGGGTATTCGAGCAGGTTTTTCCCTGAGTTTAGCAGCAGGATCTGAACCTATACAACACCTCTGTGTTCTATTTGGCATTCCTTAATTGCCACGGGCCTGTGTGTCTGAAATTTGGGAGAGGTTCTCTCACGTGCAGTTCCTCTTGCTCACTTTCACTTTGTCTGTGTGTCCCATCTTTGGTTATTTCTGCTGGTTTGATCCCGGGGGCAGGTTTTATGTGGCTCTGTGTGTGTGGCAGTCAGCACTGCAGTCTCACCACAGCCACTCACTGCTGGCATCCTGCTCAGAGCTGCTCGGAAGAGGCCCATGCTGGAGCTGCTTTTTCTGTGATATGGTGTGATCTTTGCCTTAGGCACTTCTTCATGCCTCCAGCCCTGGCAATCAAACTGCCTTGTTTCAGAATAAAAAACATGAGTATTTGGCTTTTCTGTTGGGTACGACACAGCAGTTGTATCCTTGCTAATATTCCCTGAACTATTTAAACCAGGCTATACCTGCTCTGCCAGCTGACTACATACATTTAATCTGTGAAATCTCTGCAGTCATTTGAGGTTTTCTATCCACTCTTTATGGTTCAGCCTTTTTTTTTTAATTTCATAACCTTTCTGCCAACCACAGCACAGTGAACACAGATAGCTGCTAGCTCCTTCCAATCCTAGATGCTCTAATGGAGACATCAGATGATTTCAGGCAGCATGGACTTGTGAAGGGTAAAAAATCTGACTTACAAAGTAAAGCTTAACACTGCCTCATTTAGTTAAGAATATTCTAAAATTATTTCTACTTGTTTTTTCTTTTATAGAGTTGTTTTTTAAAAAAGAAAACCTTTATTTTATTTATAATTTATTTTTTGTCTTTTTAGTGAGTACAGCTCCACAACAAAAGCCTGTAAGTATTGTTACATAATACAATTTAACTACCTTATTTTCTGTTTTTCTCTGGGTATTAATATGTATTAGGCTGTTAGTAGCCTCAACCCTTTTTAAAAGCTTCCTTTGGATAAAGCTTTTATCTTTCAAAGAACGTTTTTCTTTTAATGTCTCTGGCCTTACCAGTTTTAAGCACAGTATTTCTGTGATGGAAATTCTCACAGACATACAGTTCTGTAGCAATGTCAGACTAAGTTAAGCATTGCCATTTTCTTCTCTTGAAGAATAATCCATTTGGTCAAATCCTGGCAAAAATGGGTGAATGCACTAAATATTGTGCATTGCAAATATCTTAAGGGCATAAAGGCCTTAATCATCAAGGCCTGAAAGTTGAGGCAATTTTGTGAGGTTTGAAACATCTCTTTGCCATATGCATATAGCAAATAACCAGTGGTAATACAACTGTTCAGAAAGATCTGTGGTCAAACCTGCTTCCTGTGTATACAGAACATGTATCATTTCAGTGGGTGTACAACATAGATGAAAATTATTAGGGTTGTGAAATTTAATGTCTTGTTTAGACTGTCCCATGGCTTTTTATGATGGTAACAGGATTAAGAGATAAACCTTCGAGGAAATGTTTCTCTCTGTTCCTTGTACTTTATTTTTTGGTTATGTGAGGATCTCTAACAGTGACATTTAAACAATGAATGAAAGTTGGACAGATGTCATTTATCAGATATTAAAAATAGAAGCCACAATTCAGTTAAAATTGAAGTGTTTCAATCCAAGCTCTGATACATCCATTTTTCATTTCCTTGTTGTTGTACCTGAGTTTTTCAATCCTTATGTTATATAAAATGAGAAACTTCATAATGGCCATCTGCTGTTTGTAATTCGTATGTTTTAGGCCAGAAGGGAGTAATAAAAATCCTTTCACAAGCAAATAGCTGAAAAACACAGGTTTTATTTAAACGTCACAGTTTTCAGTTTCTTTGGTTTTCTCGTGTCTTTTTTCTCAGAATACTTTTGCTGGTTACTACCTGCATTATACAGAGAGAGAGAGATATCAGGTATTCCATTTATGTGCAAACATCTAGTATGATACCCAGTTATTTTATACATGCAGTATCATATGTTAATCTGGATTGAAGTTTAAGATTATTGTGTTTACTCAAGGTTATAGGGTCATAGCAGTTTTATTATGCTGTAGATATACTTTCCTCTTGTATCTAATAATGATCAGTGAAAACACGATTATCTTTGTAATTTTTTTTTTTTTAATTTTTGCATCATATAATCCTTTATCATTCCTGACTGGAAATAAACTGGAAAAAACAATATAATTACTAAATTAGTTCCCAGTTAGTATTTTCAAGAAAAAAGGTAATCAAACTGTAAATGAGTTTGGTGTGAGATGCCTTGAAAATAATGAATTACCGTTTTTTATTTCTTTGGTATTAATATTTCAGGTTGGAAAAATATCCAAAAACAAAAAGAAGAAACTGAAGAAAAAACAGAAGAGGCAAGCTGAGCTGCTAGAAAAACGCCTGCAGGAAATAGAAGAACTAGAGCGGGAAGCTGAAAGGAAAAAAATAGAAGAAAATGTAACATCAGCTGTACCATCAAATGAACAAGAAGATGAGTACCACCCAGAGGTGAAACTAAAAACAGCTGATATAGAAGAGGTAGTAGATGAAGAACCTGGAAATGATGATGGTTAGTATTACTTGTTTTTATTGACCCTGAGTTTACTGTTTCAGAGGGGAAAGTAATTGTGCAGTGTTGCATCTGGTGCAGTGAAATAAGTTTCCAAACTCTCCTGGATCATTAAGTTAATTTTCTTCTGTAGGTAGAATTGTAACTGCAGGGAAAAATCAAACCTACTACAGAAGTGAAGAAAACCATCAGTATCAGTCTATAGCTATAAGCAACTCAAAAAAGCACCTAGAAAATTCAGCAGAACAGTCACCATGCCACATAAAAGTGGAATAACTGAGTGTCCTGGTGAAGTATAAGAACAATAAGATGCATTTTTGTATAATACTGTAGTAGTTGGAGTCATCATTGCTTTCCCCTTTTCTTCTTACAGAAAATGTAAGAATGCTTCCCCTTTTCTTCTTTGTTGTAATGATCTATCAGGTAACAAAGATTGCAACTTCTTTGCTAAAATTTTTTATGTGTCTTGTTAAAATTAGTATTCAGCTCTGGTGACTTGGACCATAATCATGATGGTCCAGCTCTATTCTGGCTCCCCTGATTTTGTGGTCAGCTCTTCAGTCCTGATAAACATGTAACTACTGAGACTGTAGTTCAGTTTGGTTTGTTCCCTCCTGAACCACTTCTCATTGTTTATTTTTCCAACAGCCTTACATAGTCCTTTCTCTTGCCTTTAATTTGTATTTTAAGGATTGCATAGTTCAGTGGTATTCAGTGTTTCCTTGTGTGATATGTCAGAAGTCAGGTAGTTACTGAAGAGTTAAAAATTATGAATGCCTAATTTAAGTCTGGTTCATTGATGTATGATGTAATGTGTTTCTTGCTGAAATATTTCAGGTGAAGGAGAAGATCAGGATGAAAAAGAAGACACAGAGAAGGAGAACACTGAAAAAGATGATGATGTTGAGCAGGAACTTGTGAACACTGACTCTACAGACCCTAAGTGGATAGAATCCCCCAAAACAAATGGCCATATTGTGAACGGCCCATTCCTATTGGAACAACAGATTGAAGATGAAGATGAGGAAGAGGAAGAATGTCCAAATCCAGAGGAGTATAATCTGGATGATCCAAATGCAAAAAGTGATTACTCCTATAGCAGCTCCTATGAACAGTTTAATGGTGAATTGCCAAATGGACGTCATAAAATTCCAGAGTCCCAGTTCTCTGAATTTTCAGCGTCGGTGTTCTCTGGGGCTCTAGAGTCTGTAGCTTGTGGTTCTGCTGTTTCTGAAGGATCAACTGTAACTGAAAGAGAGGAGAGCAGCCCGTCTCATGACAGGAGCAGAACGGTTTCAGCTTCCAGCACTGGGGATTTGCCAAAAAGTAAGTGTTCCTCTTAATGACTTCTGTCTAGTAGTGTGGGTGTGTGTTAAATGAGGCAGGTAAATGGAATACAAAGGCAGTGGTTAGGTTAATAAAAGATTGATTAAGTAAATTGGATGATTTTTCTTGCAGAACTGTGATTTACGACTTATTTTCCTCTCTAGAACTTGCTTTTAAGGGGTATTAGATAAATAAATTATTGTAGAGTGAATATTTGCATTGACAAGTGAGTCTACATGTGAAGGAGAAAAGGAAATCTATAGCTGCAAATAAACATCATTCCTGCAGTTTAAAGGTAAAAGATGAGCATGAGATTATGTAACCTGGTGTCCTTTGATAACAAGTCAGTAATATACCATCTTTTAAGCCCAGTAACCTTCATTGTTGGCTTAAAACATTTTTCAAAGAGAAAAATACCTTTTCTTCAGTGAACAAATGAAATTATAATCTGGTGTGATTGAATTGTGTTCCACTGCTTGGTACAGTGAATTGTTTTAGAAGAATTGTCGCAAGTTTGAACTTGTCTGGCTGCAGCTCTGTCTTACTTCTTGTCACATCTTTCCTCAGTCATACTGAAGAATTCTGTAATATGCTATGTTTTCATTCATTAATTGTTCTTTCTGTGTCACACAGTTTCTGTCTTAACCTTTTATTAGTACTCAACAGGGCATGTTGCCAAACCTCAACTCATTATGGCATTTCTATATTCAGCATGGTTTTGGAAATGTAAATTCTGGTCATCAATCCAGATCTTTTGCCTGTAAATCCATTCGAAGACATGGAAGGTGAAATCTTGATGTCATTGCAAAGAGCTGGATTTTTGCCTTTGAATTAAATAGTTTCAGATATTACACATAGGTCTTATTTATTAGTGCCAGTGGTAAAATGATAAATATATGGGCTTCAGCTTTAATAAAGGAAACACTGAGAGACTAAATTTGTAAGCACATAGAAGAAAATGGGAGCTTAGGGAGAAGCTCACCAAACCTGCCATCAACATTGTCACAGATTAAGTCACTAAATTTAAATGGAGCTTCGTTGAAAAATGCAGTCAAGTCTATTTCTTGGTTGAAGTCTTTAAAAGAGCAGTTCACACAGTTTATTACAGGGTCTGACAGGTAAGGTAAGAAATAAGAAATAAAATACAACTCTATAGAACTGCATTTCTGGAAGTTCCAGGCAAATAAGGCTTCTGGTCCATCTCCTTACCCTCTGATGTCCCTGGAACAATACAGAGGAGCTTCCTGGATGCCTGGTAGCTTCTTTTGTTGTGCCAGCTGTATACAGACTGAAATTCTCCACTGCTGTTTTCCTGGGGTGGCGTGTAAAATCCTCATGTCTTCAGAGATTAAAGCTGCTTTTGTCCTCATGAAACATCTTATCTCCATAGCTGGAGAAACAAACCTACTTTATTGCTCCGTGATGTTAGCCCATCAGTTCACACACCTTTCTTGCAAAGAAGGAAGACAGACAGTAAATTCAGTGATAGTTGACTTTTTTTGAAGAAAGAGGAAAAGCTGGATATTACTGGTATAATATTTATGATATTAATGGCATCAATAATAACATTGAGTATAGCAGTAATAAAATAGATGAAGGTATTTAGAAAGAAGAGGCATATAGGAGTTAGAGGCTAATGGTGCTACATAATTTTTTAATGGTGCTACATAATTTTTCAGCATATCTGTATTGTTCTTTTCTAGTACTGAAGTAGACTTTTCTTTGTTCCTTTCTCTAGGCATTGCTATGCATTGTTAAGTGAGATTTTTTTTTTTTATGTACTTGCCTTATTCAGTGCACAAACCAATTTGTGTTCAGTGGATGAGCAGTTTTTATCTTTTATAAGTTTTCACTGCGTGACCAAATGCCCTGAAGATAGATCTGTAATTTCCTCATGACTCTCCTCCTCCTCTTTTCAGTGTTTGAATGTTTGCTAAGTACGTTGTCATACTGAGACTGTGAGAATAAAGGTGATACTTCTTAAGTTTTTATGGAACTAGGACACAGAACTCTTCACTCATTTTGTGCACAGGCTAAGCTTATTTGGATGCTTTTTTTTTTTTTTTAGTACTTTCTAGAAAATACTCTTGCTCTGACTTCACTTTCAGTTGTAGATGATCTTTGTTTGTCAAATACAGAATCCAGGAATTCATCTTTCAGAAGAGACAGGACTTAAGCATCATAAGTTTTTTAGAAAAAAACCCAAAAATGTAGGCACTTCCCTATTACCTGCTCAGGTCCTTCTCTTAGAAAAAGGTTGAAGAAAGCTGTTGCCATATTCAGATGTTTTCCTCATGAGGCTTTTTTTCCCCTAAATTCCACTTTATTTACTGCAGTCCTTCAACAAGATGAGTGGGAAGGATTTATCTAGCATCATCTTTTTTCTTTTTCCCAGAGACTACTGAACTGAGAAAGGTCCTGTTACTTCTTCAGTAATGCATGTGATTATGTTAAAAAATTACACTGTACTATGCAGCATGTTTTTAAGGGAAGACTTTACTATTAAGCTTACTAGTCTTACTAGTACCAATCTTTTGAGTGTTTTACTTCTATCCTTATGTTGGTGCCTTTTACAAACTTGAGTCTTGGACTCCATTCCAGATTTTTTAGAGGGCTGTTTGTTGAGGTCACTGCCTCCTCTCTCTGCCTTTTGCTGTTCACTCCTCTGTTTTCATTCCCTCTCTCCTCTGGTGGACCCTGCCACTTTATTTCTGGTTGGCTGATGTTCAGTGCTCTGATGACCCATTCAGGCTTCCCATGCCAGCAGCTGAAGGTCTCCATCTGATTTCAGTCACTCCTCATTCATCATCAGACATCCAGTTATTTTTTGTCCCGGTCCTATGCCTGGTGTATTTTCCTCTTCCAGGTCTTTCTCTGGTTTATCAGATCATTGCAGTCACAAGTACTTTTTGGATCTAGTACCTCTTTCTTATCTTACCTTCAGTTTCCAATTTGCACCTTGTAGCTTTGGGACAAGGAAACAGAGACCAGTCCTGTGCCTCCCTGTGATTTGTGAAATCTGGTTCTGTCTTCTGCCTTTAAGTCCAGGGCAGTTTAGGAACTAGCAGGTGGAATGTCAGAACACAGAAAAGTAGAATCTCCACTGATCTGTGTTAAGGTTTCAGTGTCCCAAGAGTCTCGAAAGATTGAAAGATTAATCAGATTAAAGTTCTGCCTTTTTAGTCTGGACCATATTTGTTGCAAGTGGGACCTTCAGAGAACTTTGAACGCTGAATTATTTGTGAAAAGCATGACAGCCCCCTAAGCAGTCAAATTAGCCAGGTTTTCTTGAGTCTTTTACCCCTTGGGATAGGTTTACAAAAAAAACAAAACAAAACAAACAAAAAAAAAAAGGGAAAATCCAGCCAGATTTTATTTACTGTAGCCAGACATGGAAGTGCAGGATTTATTTTCTCAACCAAACTGTTCAGGAACACAAGAACATGTCTTTCATGTGTGTAGTGGGTGAGCTCTTGGAGTCTGAGTTACCATATTTTCTGTTTGAATCTGTTCTGGGAAACATATCCACTGGTTTTGCTTAGAAGCTCCTCTGTATATTGCATTAATAGTCATTTGACAGCTGAAAAATGCAGAATATTTGCACTTGAAGTGTATAAGGATATTTAGAAATCAGGATAAGAAATCCTATTTATGTTGCTTTAATTTCTTGTAACATTCAGCAGATTATTTTGATGTCTTCAGTGTATGACAACACTGAGCAAAGTGTCAAGGGAAAACTGCTTAGAGATAATTAATAGTAGGCTTAACATACTAACTATTCTGCATTTTGCTTGTGTTAGCAAAAACTCGTGCTGCTGACTTACTGGTGAATCCACTGGACCCAAGAAATGCAGATAAAATTAGAGTTAAAATTGCTGACCTGGGGAATGCCTGCTGGGTGGTAAGTCTAACTACATCATTTTAGCTGTTCACTATTTAAAACAGGTCTTTTTATAGTCCTTTTTTTTCCATTAATGTGGTTCTTTCCATTTTAGCATAAACACTTCACAGAAGACATCCAGACAAGACAGTACAGATCCATAGAGGTTTTAATAGGAGCAGGTTACAGTACACCTGCTGATATCTGGAGTACAGCATGTATGGTAAGAACAATGCAATGTGTATTTTACAAGAGTAAAGCTCCTAAAAACAGTTGCTTACTTAGTGAGGAAACCTGATAAGGGATGGTTTTGACATTTTGACACAAATACATTGTTATAAATGATTTTGTATCAGATAGCTGCTGATAATTTCTTCCTTTTCTTTCAATTTCTCAAGCCTTCTTAATCCAAAGGAAATATTTTGGAGAGCACATCTAATTTTCATGTGATACATTTTAAACTTGTAGTCAGAAGCATGCAAGTTTAGAGAGAAAATATGAAAGAAAATATTTTGAATTACAAAATGTAACTGAAAAAGTACAACTGCTTGTTTTGTTCCAGTCTTAGAGCCTGCACCACTGTTAGCTGCAATTACATTCCTTTGTCTTGGGTAAAGTAGCAAAACAGTGAAATACTTTAAATTGGTGCCAAGTGCAGTGAAAACATGGATTGGATTAGGCTTGGTTCTAAACTTTCAAGAGAAGGAATTCAGTTTATTGGTGTAAAATATGAGGTCACATTCTGTAGAATTTGTTTTAACACAGAATTGAAATTACAGCTTTTTGAGAGTCTTTAGAGAACAGAAGAAGTGAAAACTTAATCATGCAGCTTTCTTAAACACTAACAGCTCTTTGAGGATGAACAAGCTCTATGCATCTTCTCATTAAAGGTAGTATGTATTTCCAAAAAAAAAAACAAATTTAGAAATACCTTTGCCTATTTAAAAAGTGAAAACTTAATCAAATCTTTATATTTTACAAATACATGTCTGATAAGGGTAAGTGTGTGAGGAGGAGGAGGAGGAGGAGAAAACTCAAATACTAGACACAGTTTGCAGGCGTGGGTGATGAGAAGAGTTACACAGCTTGGAGGGAGAGGAGGAGGAGGAGGAGGAGGATTGAAAGGAACATAAAATCCTACAGATATTATAAGTTCAGCAGGCCATGTGTTGGAACTAAGTAACCCATAGGTGAAATTAAAGTATGTTTTCTCTGGAGTTTAATCCTATCTTTTCCTTTAGGACACAGAAAACCCATCCATTCCAAATTTATTTTTCTGTTTGGGGACAAAATGGAGAATTTTTCTATTACATTGAAAACAAAGCATATAAAATATTCCACAGTTTGTTCTTTAATTCTTTTAATTATTCTTCTCTTAGCTAACTGCAAACTCATTATAGAGACTTTGTTCTGATACCTTGTATTTTGTAAACCTCAGTTGAACTTGATAACTTCTGTTCTATTTGACACCCTGCATTAATCTCTTAAGTTGTACCTATCACTGTTAATTTTATATTTTAATGTAGTCTTTTAGTCTTGTAGCTAAAGGCAGAGAAAGTAGGCTGAAGTCTATCTGGAATTGTGTCTAAAGATAGTGGAGTACAAAATAAATTGCAATATCACACCTAAGGAATATAATATTCTTGCAATACTTGGGGTTGCCCAGCCTATTACAACTTCTCCTCTGTGTTACATATAAACAGTACTGCTTTCTTCAAACTCAGGAAAAGAAAAATGCCTAAAGCATCACTGCCTCTGGAGGTATCTTAACTCAGATTCACAATTATATGTGAAATTTCAGTATTTTAATGAGAAAAATGTATTTCTGCTTTTTTGTTATGTAAGCCTCGTAGGTAGTAAAGCATTTGAGACAGAAGTGCTGTAATTCTGTCTTCTGTCACAGTCTTTAGGTTTTTGCCCTTAAGAAATGCAGTAGAAATGTTATAACATAAAATATATAGTTGTTTTATAAGTTGTTGAATTCAGTTGTCATCATGGTATACTTGTCATCATTATATATATGTGTGTGAAAAATAGAGAGCAGTCTCTGAAGCTGATTGAAAAAATTAATTATTTGAAAACCCCCAGAATCTGTCTGCATTGCTGTGTGGCTGAGAAAATGGGTCAGAGCACTGGGGATGCTGATCTTATATCAGATGGAAAGCAGCTCTGAGGTAGGGATTGCCTTGAAGACCTTAATACCTCTTTCTGCAGAGGACTTGTAGCAGAGATTAACAGCCAGGAAAGCATTCCTTTTGTGCAACTGAAAACTCCCAAATAACTTACTTAGGCTGTCTTTGGAAATTTTAATGTGCACCTCTCCAGTCCCTAAGGCAGTCAAGAACTGTGAAGTGCCAACGTGTTTTAATGCCTCTACAGCCCCACTTGCTTTCTCAAGTTTGGTTTCCTTGTACCTAGATTTGGTTCAGAAAATGCCCTTCTAGGTTATCTTGCTTTTGTTTCATATTTAATTGTTCTGTTCCACGTTGACTGTGTTTTTAAAGGGATTGTCTGCTGGAGCAGGTGGTGTTTATTTTCATTCATAATACAGCAATACAGCTCAGACACCCTGTTAGCCTTGTTGGCCAGGACTCCCAAAGGAGAGAAGAGGCAACTTTACTTGTACAAGTCCTGAGTCAGGAAGGGCATTTTTGGAAGCAGTACAGTGCAAAATGAGTGGTCCAGCAGTATTTCCATTACTTCTTCCTTGGCAAGTTTCCATCCATCCATCCATCCATCCATACTTGACCTAATGTGACAGCACCAAGAACACATGAACACTGCTTAGCTTACAAAATAGAAGATTTTCTCCATGTATTTTATATCCACTGCTATGTCAGGTATTCTAGCTCACATCTCCATTTAAAAAATTGCAGTGAAAAAAGGCCTTTCTTGGAACTTAGTGTGCTAGGGTTTCTCTGTCAGAAATTTATGTGTATATAAAACACACCAGTCTTTTTATGTGTCCTGGGTAATATGAAGGATGGCTTGGAATGCCTGGTAACAGGATTCACCTGGGGTCTTGTGCTTTATAGCTCTCCATTTCAGCCTAATGTTTGCACTGCCTTTTGCTTGCTAATGAAATAATCTTGCTCACTGAGGGTAGCACTGACCATGTGTAGCCCAGCCACTGGTTCTTGTATTGACTTGTATTTATGGCATAAAGTGTGTTAAGCACAGAAGGTTGTGTTTTATCTCATCAGCAGTAGAATATCTTTTTCCATCATGCCTTTTTCTTGATCATTTTACACAGTCTTTAATAATAAGCATGAAGATGAGGTTTTTCAACAAGGCCTCTGATAAACAGGCCCTGAGAGCATGCAAAGCATCTGTGTTCCTGTGTGCACAGCAACTTCCAAAATATCCCCTTATGAATCTTCTGGGGCATGGTACATTGTGTCTGAATGGAGAACATTCCCTGCCTGGGCTCAATTAGTTTGGGATGGCTTCCTTTAGCCAGGAGCTTGATGGTTTTGACGCAGCTTCCAGGAAAGAAAGTCCTGTTTTATTTGTGTTGACTTCAGGATGGGACTAGCCAGTTTCTGATCAGGATTACTTCTGTTGGGAGTGTATGTAATCAGAGCTATGTAAGGGCTCTACCCAAACAGCAAAAGAGGGCAAAGTAACTCAGTGCTAATAATCTTCCAGTGCTGTTTCTTTGGTGTTATGTCAATGAATAAGTAGCATTAAAAGCCAGCAGCCTGTGAGCTGAAGCTTCTAATTTTAGATAGTTTGACGTGGCCCAGTTTTTGTGCCCCGCACTTCTTTGAATCAGGTTTAAAGGATGAATGTGAATATCCTCAGACCACTACCTCAGGTGATCTGAGTTGCAGAGTCTCTAATTAAAAAACAAATAAAGGAAGGGAAGAAAGAGGTTGATGCATATCTTTGGAGACTTATAGTCAGTGCATGCATGAAGTGCTGTGAAAGAGGTTAGATGTCAGTGGGCTTTTCCAGACCACAGCAGAGTTGTTTGCTTGTTCAGTGCTTGGCAAAGAATTTTACAAAGTGTAACTTATATTTTTTTCTCTAGACTTGGGTGATCTTGGAGTGATTGTTGCTGTCATTTGCTGGACATGCATAAGTTTGGTTAGGGAAATTGTACAGTGCCCTTTTATTTTTTTTTTTAACAATGTGGCCTGTTTTAAGTGAAACACTATGCTATTCTCATGGAATGCTAGATACTGGGGATCTCTCCACATTTACTGAATTCTAGAAGATGTTCCCTTACTGTACAAATCCCAAATTTAATTCTGCCATCAGGGAGGTGCATCTCTCCTTTTCACCCAAGAAAGGGAATAGGTTTGGAGCCAGCAGTATCTTTGACAGGATTGAAACCCCTCTTGATGATTTAGTTGGTTTGAATTTCCACATTAACAGTATTGAGCAGGTTGCTTTCTTTAGTACAGAAACTGAACAGACACTGAGTGATTTAGCATTTCCTAAATTCCAGAAAACATGGAACACAGTACTCTGCTGCTGCTGCCAAGAAATCCTGGCAAGATAATGGAATTAGTACTGGCAGAAGGCATCCCTTTGTATTGCTTCTGGAAATGACTGCAAGCACCATGATTCCCCTGCTTTTCCTTGTTCCAGTCTCCTTGGATTGGAGACAGGAAAAGCACCTGAAGTGATGAATCTCATCATCTAAGTTTTGTTCACCACCTTTGTTTTGAGCTGCGGGCTGTGTCACAGGCTGAGACATGAACAAGGCTTTTTAAATTTTTAACACTTTTCTGAGGTGTCCTTTGTGGAGACTTGTGATTCCTGCAATA
This sequence comes from Cinclus cinclus, assembly GCF_963662255.1. Taxonomy (NCBI): domain Eukaryota; kingdom Metazoa; phylum Chordata; class Aves; order Passeriformes; family Cinclidae; genus Cinclus; species Cinclus cinclus. Next base: position 9,032,111 of record NC_085049.1, read on the forward strand.
TCTTCTCTTTGTAATAAGACCTAGCAAACAGATGACAGCTGCAGATCAGCAGGAAGTCAGAGAAGGTGATAATTGTACTTGGTATTTTATCTACCCAGAGAGAATACAGATGATGAAAGAAAACACTACCAGGTGTGAGGGAAAGGGAACAGGCAAAGAGCTTTCAAAACAAGGGACATGCTACTACAAGGCAAGGAATTTTACAGCAGTGGGGTTTATTCATGGGCATTTCTGTTTATGTGGGAGAACTCAGAGGAACAGAATGAAGAATGAACAGGATATTGTAAGTTACAATGTTAAAATTAAACCTACATGTAAGTGCTTGTAGGTAAATTGCAGTTTTGTGGTCCCAATTTACTTTTTTGTATGATGTTCTCTGTTCACTACATGGAGTAGTGGAGAGGTAACTGTCCTTAACTACTCTTCACTGTTGTAAGCAGGGAAGAAACGATCATGTCTCCATGGGATCATGAGTATCATCATGTTAGTATGTGTGAGTGGCACATAGCAAAGGTGTGATGACAAGCCTCAGTCTGCACAGAAGCAGTATTTTCAGAAAAAATGGAAAATCAAAAATGTAGTTTTGAGGGGAGAAAAAGCTGAAGTTGCTGTGCACATATTTTTCAGTAGGCAGATACAGTACAGAATGCTGTTATTACTCACTGTACACCCTTCTTGAAAGTAGTGGGTGGACAACCTGAAACACTCAAAAGATGATGATTTCCCAGTGGAGCTGACTTTCCAAAGCAACCGCTCGGTATGTGCCTGATTCCAAGATTGGAGTACATCAAATAAAGAAGCCTGTTTCCTTTCCAAGCATCCCATGCAAGTCTCTGTTTTGTATATTTGACCTTTGTTACCTTGCAACCCTGCAAAATGCCTTTCATACTCTTCTCATTGCCTGGCTCTTCAGAGGGAGATGTCTGTGGGAGAGCAAACTGTCAGCTGGTGTGTGTACCTCAGAAAGCTTTCTGATCTTCTTTCCATGCTCCCACTGACCTGTGCAACAGTGTTCTTAAAGCCAAGCCTGTTTTTAAAGCAGTCAGTCTTCTCATTTACATAATTTCAGCTGGGGCAGAGAAGCTCTGGCCAAGAGCTGCATCTCTCATCTGTCAAAATAATAATTCTGGCCTATAGCTTGTTGTTCTTTTTCAGCTGGGCCTTCAGTTCAGGGAGGCTGATGCAATCCAAGTGAATTGTTCTTCCAGTTCTCTCCCAGACAGCTTTCCCTAGGCATGCATCCATCCTTCAATCACCAGATTGAGTACACAGCTGTCACACAGTGAAAATGTAGCTATTTCCAGTTGTGTGGTTAGATATGGGTCTATTATATAGTGATGCCACCAGTTTTGTACTGTGGTAGGTTCACAGACAAACGTGTGGCAGGGAAGAAATAGAGCTTCTTCAGAGCCTATAAAACAGCAGCGTAACCATTTATATGAAAGGTTCACCATCTGCAGATGGAGAAAAGCAGTCAGGACTGGTTTTCAGTGAGAACCTTAGGAAAGTGGTAAGTAGAAATTGCCAGAACAGTCAGTAAGGATGGATCGTTGCCTTGGGCTTCTGTGCCATATGTTTAGTGTGCTGTATCTATTTTTTTATCTCCATATAATAAATGAAATGCTGACTTCTCTTGAGGTAAATGTCAACATTAAGTAAAAAATCATGGTATTTAAAAGTTGGAGCTTCTGTCAAGAAGCTAGTTTTTAGAAATTATTACTTTCAAAGGGAAAGTAAGTAAATGCGGCTTGTCTGCGTTTGTAGCATCATGGAGTTTACAAACAAATACAGGTTTAAAGTGATCTCTGGTATCTGCCTCCTCCTTGAACAAGGGTTGTTGTCAGAGGTAGATGAGATCACTGACAGCTTGTCCAGTTGAGGGGTATGGGAAGTACCTGTAAGAATGATGTTTCCACAGCCTTTCTGAGCAGCCTGTCCCAGGACTCAGGCAGTCTCACCAAAGCATTTTTCTTTCTCGTGTTTGATTGGAATTTCCCATCTTGCTGCCCGTGTCTGTTCTTTGTTATCCTTTCATTGGGAAGAGTGTATCTTGTTCTTCTCCACTATTGTTCTCAGGCAGTGGAGTGCAGCAGTTAAATCCCTTCTCCTGTTTTACCCCCTGAGCAAGCCCAGCCCTGCCAGCCTCCCCTCCTGCATCCTCTGCTCAGCCCCCATAACTCCAGAGGCCAGGTCCTGCCTGACCTTTCTCCACTTGGACAGGGTCTCTCTCATGCTGGTGGCCCCAGACTGGTGACAGCTGGGCAGACCAGACCTGTGGTCACTGTGCTGCCCTTGGGGTCTCGGTGTCCTCGTGTCATCACAGTGTCAGTGACCTCCCTTATGGGGACTGGGGGGTTGTATGTGCCTACAGGTGGGTGTAAAGTGTGTGTAAGTGGTGAAAATGCCCAGGAAGCCCAGAGCAGCAGTGTTTCCACAGCCAGAGCTGTGGCTCTCAGTATGCAGCAGCACAGATCTGCTCTTCCAGCAGCACCAACAGCACGGGCTTTCCAGTGCACAGGCTTTCCACACCTTTGGACAGGGGTTTAAAGAGCAGAAGAACTCTGACTGATACAATCCAGAGATGTATTTGTCTTTCTTACAGCTCTTTATATTTATTAATGTATCTCTAATGCTCATTCTTTATGATAAAAACCTTGGTCTCCGTTTATTCTTTTTTTTTACAAGGACAAATTAATTTCATTTATCTTGCATGTGTAGCCGGTCTGTCTTGAAAATAGCTGGGAACATACTACCAGGTTGCCACAGATGAATCTGTGAGACATTGTCTTCCATGGATGCTAAGCACCATCCATACATATATTTATCAATCACAGCATCTGCCTCTGGGCTGTCCCTGTGCCCATCTGAGTCAGAGGTGGTTTTGTTCTTGGAGTCCTTCAGGGAGAGTCAGAAAATCAAATGTGTGAAATGCTGGGGCCCCAGCCCATCCTGGCCATGGAGTCAGAGCTGTGCAAAAAGGAAAAGAGAAGCATCATCATTTCCAAAAGGTTTAGTTTTTGTTCAGCAAGAGGGTGATATACATATCCAAAATCTATGAGAGCTTTCAACTCTTGTGATACACGAACTGATCTCAAATTCAGAGTATCACTGCAGTGTGCTTACCTCTAGTGCTTCTCTACACACAGTTTTCACAGTTCTTCAGTTTAGTACTTTTAGTCCCACGCAGACATATTCAGCTATCAGTACTTCATTTTTGGGATGGAAACGATATTCATTTGTAGTCTACCTTTGTGGGTAAATTCAAGTACATTTCTGTTCTTCTCCAGGGATCTGTGTGTAATAGTAGTGAGTTCCTCAGTGTCCTCAGGAATCAGCCCCATTGGTGTGAGCTCTCCAGGGAAAGCTGCTCCAGCTCTTTCTGTGAATAAATACATTGCCATGAGATACAGAGAGGACACTTGGGTCTTCTCTCTCATCTCAGGAGAACAGTGGTCTCTGTGTTGTGTTTAGAGATCTCTCCCAGTGATCACTTCCGGGTGCTCTTAACATTTATTGCACTTTAGAAACCTGATATTTTATGAAGTCCTTCAGATTTTTTTTCAGCTGTAAAATGAAAATTGTCAGTCAAGATAAGAGTGGAATAAGAAAAGTAGGTAATGATTGTTTATTGTGATAGTAAGTTTAGAAGTTAACAGCCTGTTCATAGGATCAGCAGAAATGTCAACAAGGGGTGTTCTTGTCTTGGCTGCTATATGTGATTGCAGTGAGTTATGTTGGCTGTAGCTCACTTGGATGACACTGCAGTTCACAGCTTGAAGAAGCCAAGTGCTCATAAATAGGCTAAATTTACAGGTGATTTAACAAGTCCAGATTATAAATTGGATCAGAAAAATGTCTTATTTTCAGGAGACAAGTATTTTGTAGTAAGTGTTCTAATGGAGTGAAATCCCATCATAGAATTGTGCCAGGAAGCTCTGCCTCATTTTTGGAATGCTTTTCTGGATCAGTTGTTTTCCCATGTCTTGGACATGGAAAATAGTTTGATGTTTAAACCACCTGGAAAGAATTAGATTCCTGTGGCTGCTTGGGCAATTGGTGAGCCAGAGCTGAAAGAGAATAGTTTTAAGAAATTGGACCAGATGGATCAATGTCTGGACACAAGCAGGGGCTCTCACAGTTGCTTCAGTACTTTGCAGCTTTTCATATTCATTGCATCCATTAAAGAGAAGTCAGTTTTGCCCTCACCTAAGACAGGATTAGCATCCCATGGAAGCATTGCCTGCCCTGAGGAGATCTGATATCCCAGTGTCTGTTTTGGATTCTTCACCGTTTACTCCCATCATTGAAGTATGCAAAAAACTCTTTCAGCTTTAGAGTCTTTGAAGAAGCTAATTCAAGTGATTAATGACAGTTATAAATGGATTTTATTTGTGATTCAGACTTTTGAAATTCATTCAGCCTCCAATATGCAATCTGACCCTTCAGATATATGTGTAGCTCTTATTATATATTTAGAAGCACCTGACGTGTTTAGAAATATTTGACACAATCACCAGAGCACACACGAGTCTGCAAAGCCACGTTTAAGGTTGGCTCAGCTGGGCTCTTGGGAGCTGCTTCCTCAGGAGCCTGGTGCTGCTCCAAGCTTGGTAGCAGCTCCAGAGCACTGGGCTGGGGCTGCAGGGAGGGACTGCACTCCAGCCCTGCCAGATTTCTTTCCTTCATCCTGCCTGCATGGGCAGCAGTGTCTGGGCAGTGGGCATGGTGCTGTGCCTCCAGCCTCAGACCCCTGCAGAGCTGGGCATGGGGCTGGGTACAGAACTGGGCACGGGGCTGGGTACAGAGCTGGGCAGAGGGCTGGATACAGAACTGGACATGGGGCTGGATACAGAACTGGGCATAGGGCTGGATACAGAACTGGACACGGGGCTGGATACAGAACTGGGCACGGGGCTGGGTACAGAACTGGACACGGGGCTGGGTACAGAACTGGGCACGGGGCTGGGTACAGAACTGGACACGGGGCTGGATACAGAACTGGGCACAGGGCTGGATACAGAACTGGGCACGGGGCTGGGTACAGAACTGGGCACGGGGCTGGGTACAGAACTGGACATGGGGCTGGATACAGAACTGGGCACGGGGCTGGATACAGAACTGGGCACGGGGCTGGGTACAGAGCTGGGCATGGGGCTGGATACAGAACTGGGCATAGGGCTGGATACAGAACTGGACATGGGGCTGGATACAGAACTGGACACGGGGCTGGATACAGAACTGGACACGGGGCTGGATACAGAGCTGGGCACGGGGCTGGATACAGAACTGGGTACGGGGCTGGGTACAGAACTGGGCAGAGGGCTGGATACAGAACTGGGCATAGGGCTGGATACAGAACTGGACACGGGGCTGAATACAGAGCTGGGCACGGGGCTGGGTACAGAACTGGGCACGGGGCTGGGTACAGAGCTGGACACGGGGCTGGATACAGAACTGGGCACGGGGCTGGGTACAGAGCTGGACACGGGGCTGGTTACAGAACTGGGCACGGGGCTGGTTACAGAACTGGACACGGGGCTGGGTACAGAACTGGACAAGGGGGTGGATACAGAACTGGACACGGGGCTGGGTACAGAGCTGGGCACGGGGCTGGATACAGAGCTGGGCACGGGGCTGGATACAGAGCTGGACACGGGGCTGGTTACAGAGCTGGACACGGGGCTGGTTACAGAACTGGGCACGGGGCTGGGTACAGAGCTGGGCACGGGGCTGGATACAGAGCTGGACACGGGGCTGGATACAGAGCTGGACACGGGGCTGGTTACAGAGCTGGACACGGGGCTGGATACAGAGCTGGACACGGGGCTGGTTACAGAGCTGGACACGGGGCTGGATACAGAGCTGGGCACGGGGCTGGATACAGAGCTGGACACGGGGCTGGATACAGAGCTGGACACGGGGCTGGTTACAGAGCTGGACACGGGGCTGGATACAGAGCTGGACACGGGGCTGGTTACAGAGCTGGACACGGGGCTGGATACAGAACTGGGCACGGGGCTGGTTACAGAACTGGACACGGGGCTGGATACAGAGCTGGACACGGGGCTGGGCACAGAGCTGGGCACGGGGCTGGGCACAGAGCTGGGCACGGGGCTGGATACAGAGCTGGACATGGGGCTGGTTACAGAACTGGGCACGGGGCTGGTTACAGAGCTGGGCATGGGGCTGGGCACAGAGCTGGACACGGGGCTGGTTACAGAGCTGGGCACGGGGCTGGGCACAGAGCTGGGCACGGGGCTGGTTACAGAGCTGGGCACGGGGCTGGGCACAGAGCTGGGCACGGGGCTGGGCACAGGGCTGTACATGGGGCTGGACTCAGCTGCACATGGGGCTGGGCACAGAGCTGGACCCGGGGCTGGACACGGGGCTCTCTCCAGAGCCCAGGCTCATGCTGCTGCACTGTAGGAGGGATGTCCCCAGGTAAGTGGCCTCTCCTCAGTCTTCGATCTAGTCACAGCTCTTGAGGTTTGAATGTGAATTCCCTCTCACTTGTGAGATAGCTGTGATGTTTTGCTGACATCTTAGGAAGAAGCATTACTTCTGAAATACCCACGACTGTGTCTGTTATGTTGTAGGCGTTTGAGCTAGCGACTGGAGATTACTTGTTTGAACCACACTCTGGTGAAGACTATTCCCGGGATGAAGGTATGACTCTTTTGAGGTATTGTAAGAGTTTCTTGTGTTCTCATACTCCTTTTCTTAAATTTCCAGTGAGCTTACAGTGGGGTTTAAGTTTTGTATTTGAGTAGAACTGTTCGTACGCACTATTTTCAGAATATAAGTATGGTTTTTTTTCTTTTTAGTTTTAAGTTCCACCACTAGCAGTGGGTGGGTAAAAACTCCCTTCTGCAGATGTTCATCTCCTTAACACCTGCCTGAAGGAATTAAACTGCCCTTCTTGTAAGATTGCATATGTGTGGAAACCTGATTGAAAATAACAACATTTTAGTTTAGAAAAGGAACGACAAATTTGAACTATATTCTATTTTTCTCTTTACAAGAGTGACACTGGAATAATGTTTACGTTGTGTAATTTTATTTGAATTAGGCAATTACTAATTATTTTTTTTTAAATCAGAGTTAACTCCTGCTTCCATCTGTATACCTGTCCATTTTCATGCTTGTTTGCTTGTAAATGCTCTTTGCAGTGGTAATGTGGGCATCATTCATTGTTCCTAAATGCTACTAATGATGCCAGAGCTCTGCTGATCCTGGAAACCTCTGCATGGATTTGCTGCAAACATTGTTGATTTGAAACTATTTCTGATTTTTTACTAATTCCAGTTTCTTTCCTCTTCTTTTTTATCCCATCCTTTCCCTGCCCCTTCCACTCCCGTATCCTTTTTTTTCTCTCCCTCATAGACCACATAGCACACATCATAGAGCTGCTAGGCAATATCCCAAGGCACTTTGCTCTATCTGGAAAATATTCTCGGGAATTCTTCAATCGCAGAGGTAGTACCTCTTCTTTTTGAAAGGTGCCGTGATGCAGACAGAAGTGGAATTGCTGTTGCTGGTTGTATCATGTCCCAGCGAGGAGCATTTCCTGAAATCACAACAAAATTTTCATTTTGAAATGCAAAATTCCCAGGAATCTCTGACAATTTTTTTTTCTTTTTTACCCAAATTTTCTGAAAAAATAACTACTGGTACATTTTAAATTACATGGCAAAACTCGTTTGTGGCAGCTGACACTCAAACATTGTTTTGAGAAGGAAGTTTTGCTGAAAGCTTCTTTCCAAAGTAGCCACTGAGTGAGCAGTCTGCCCGTGTGTTTTTTTTACCAGGATCAATCTATTTCTGTCTGTACCGGGCCAGTGTTAGTGTGTGCATGCAATGTACTGATTAAACTGTTGTATGTTTCTGTTTTGCTGGCAATGTTCTCCAATGCAGACCACATAGCATTGATCATTGAACTGCTGGGAAAAATCCCTCGAAAATACGCTATGTTGGGGAAATATTCCAAGGAGTTTTTCACCAAAAAAGGTAACGGTATTTATGCAACACTAATTTAAAGCATAATACTATCCAAAAGGAGAATATGTTCATTTATGGGTACTGAAGAAATATATCCATTTAAATGGAGAACTCTTACTAAAGAAGAACTTCGGTGTAAACTTGTGTTTGTGGGCAAAGCCACGATTTGTGGTGTTCATTTCAATATTTCATTTAAAATTCATTTGGGGATGTACTCAGCGAAGTGTGGATGTTAACAAGTGTCCGTGTGAATCTGTTGTCTAATGTTCATGTAAGTGTGAGGATTCAAGTGATGCATAGCTTGTAACGTGGTGAAAAATCATCTGTCAGCAGCTTTGGATGGTGGTCCAGCAGGTGGTACTGGTAAGGAATAACAGGGTTGGGAAGGGAGTAGCTGGGCAGTGGGCACTGAGCTGAGTGTGGCTGCTGTCACACCCAGGGAGCAGGCAGAGCAGATGGGTGTGTGCCAAGTGATGGAACTTGGCTCAGGCTGCTCTTCAAGGCAGGTTTTTGACTCGCGGGGGAATGTGGTGATGCCTCAGGGGTCTTCCATCCCCTTGGTGTATGAGACAGCCCTGTGCTGAATGGAGGGACAGGGTCTGTCAGGAGCATCCTGGTACATGGTGGGGAACATCCAGAGCTGCCAGGCACAGCTGGGGATGGCACTTTGCTGCTGACACAGCTGTGATGGCCCTGCCCGTGCCTGAGCTGTGCTGTGGGCTGAGCTCAGCAGCTGCAGTGAGGTGTCAGTGCCCAGGGCTGAGTCCGGCTCTGGAGCTCAGGGCTGTTATAAATGAGAAACAAAAAATCTTGATATTTAGCAAAATTTAGATTGTTTTATTTGATATAGACGGAGCAAGCAGCACTGGGGAACGTGAGGGGTCACTGCCCACTCCACGATCCATCCAACCTTGGTTTGCAGCCTCTTCTTATGGTATGGGCTGTCATTGTCATTTTTAACTTTGCCAGGTAAGCAGTGGTGGTCGAATAAACATCTGTAAAGTCTCTGGGTGATAGTCAGTCTCATAGATAACCATCTGGTCTTGGTAGGTAAAAACCAGCAAAAGTGGGGGAGTCTGGTCTTTGTAGATCAGCAGCATTGATCAAACGAAGGCAGGAAGTCTGATTTTGCAAAATCTACCGGACTATCGGAAAGTCTGATTTTGCAAACTGGTAGTAAATACAACTTATTTAGAAAACATAATATTCATAACAGGACAATTTAAAACAGAATGAGTGATCATATTTTTTCCTGTATCTAATGTCCATGCTTCACTTCAGACCGTAGTATTCTGGTTCATACAAACCCCAATACTTCTATGATTAACACAAATCTTTTATCAGTTCTCACAGGGCTGTGAGGCTGGACACAGTCAGTGCTTCACCCTCTCATGCACGAGGGCTGCCTCCTCTGTGCTGGATATTCCCTGTGCCTCCTGTCCTTAAGGAGGCTGTTAATGGTGGCAGTGCAGAGAAGGGCAGCAGCAAGGATCTAGGAGGGAGCAGCTGCCCTTTGGGGGAGGCTGAAATGCCTGTGGCTTTTGGGTGTGGAGTAAGGTTTACCAATCAGGAAGTCAGGGGACAAGCTGAGGACAGAGCTGCTGTTTGCCAGCACTCACAACTCAAGAGCTGGGGAAAAGCCAGTGAAATTTGCAGAGGATGGCTTTGAAACAAGTGCTTCCCTGCACAGCAGGCAGTGAGCTGCAGGAGCTGGCTGCCATGGAGGGCAGAGAGAGGGGCTGTGTCAGGGCTTTAAACAATCTCCTGGTAACTGAGATGTACACAAACTCGAGGCCCACAGGTCTGGAAATGTACAAAGCAGTAAGAAGGCTGGGCACAAGATCCCCTGCAGCACCTCCAGACAGGGATTGCAGCTGCTGGAGTGTGTCTCACATTGCTGCTTTCCACCCTACAGCAAACAGGTTGGCATTTTCTAATGATGTTATAGAACTGTAAAATTACCTTACTCAGTAACTGCAGTGTTGGCAGTGCACAGGAGGGGGCAGTTTGTAAAATTCCTATGATGTGGAGAGTGTCTGGTGCTTCCATGAGCATCTTCAATTGCAGTGTCGCACTTGTCCTCTAGGGCTGAACATCAGTGACATTCCTCAGCGGCACTGGGGGTGCCTCTTAAATCCTCAGGGTGGGATTTAAAGTAGGATTTAAGGCTTGGCTCACCAACCACACAACATAAAAGTGCAAGTTTGCTGTGGAAGATTAAGTAGACTGGATCCCACCTGTTTCTGCTTAAACCCCGAGAATCTCAAATGCAAGACAAAGGAGTAACAAACCAAGCTGCTTTTTCAGATCGTTATCAGTTATTCTACTGTTTTATCAGTAGAATAGTCTGCTGTTTTTTATCAGTTACTCTACTGAAGTGTTTTGTGGAAGAAAACTGGAGGTGACAAGTGTCCTGTTTACTTGAGCATCTTTTCTTTGCAGCAGGCACCCTTTCCCTTTTCCCTGGCCACCCCAGTACTGGCAGCCTCTGGTGTCCCCAGCTGGGATTTGTGTGTGGTGGGCTAGCAGGGTATGAGGAACAGGCTTCAGTGTCAGCCAGCAAGCTGCTGCATTTTGTACTTACTTGCTTGTGGCTTGAGCACTCGAGATCAGAAGCCTTGTGGTACAGGCCAGAGGCTCTTGGGAGAATTTCTCACTGTGGTCTAAAAGTGGGCTTAGAAATCTTGGAGCTCCTGTTTCGAAAACATCAGTCTTGGGTGAAAATCAAGAAATCACAATTTGATTTTTTCTCCTGTCCATGAGGATGTTTGACCTCAGAGAGATGCTTTAAGCAATCGAGTTCTGCTACTGAAGTCCCAGGCACAAAAAGAAATATGTTAATAACTTAAAGAGTTTACAGGACCAAGTCCTTTCTCAGTAATTACCTGAAGCAGTTTTAGGCATTCAAATAGGGCACATTTAAAAGAGGAAAAGCATTTGTAAGTTGCATCTTATACTATAGTACAAATGCTCAAATATTGTTATAGGGTCTCATCTTGATTGAGCCCAGTAATAACTGCAGAGAGTCTTTTTCTTCAGTGTCTTCATGGAAGCTATTTTGACTGTAAAAATTATTAAAGTGTTTTGGCATTAAAATGTAAAACCCTTTTGTTTTTCCTAGACCATGGTCCCTTCTGGCTTTCATCTGGTATCTGCTACTCCTGTTTCCTTGTGAGCTAAACCTGTGCAAGATACTGGCCAGGTGCTGGCTTTGCCCTTTGGAAGCAGCAATGAGAAGCAGTCATTGTGATGCTGCTCATTTTCCCTCCTGGAAGGGTGGGAGAGCTCCCTCCACGCTCCTGCTTCCACCCTCTGCACCACCAGTCCTTGCATTAGTTCTCAGATCATGTCAGAGATGTGTAGCAGCAGATTATATCCCTTCACATCATCCATGTCTTACTGTTCAATAATCCATCCTCCTCTTGCCTGGTGACACATCTTAAATTTGTCTTTGACAAATTGTACAGACTAGCTCTGGGTTTTTTTGTTTATTTTTTTTTTTTTTTGTGTTACGGTCAGCAGATAAAGCTTTATATAGCATTTTTCCCCCTGGTCCTTTGGATTTTTTTTTTTTTTTATTATTTCCTTCTGGCTTAACATTCCATTTTTCAGAGGGGTCATTGCTGCCTCTGCTTTGACAACAGGAGTTCTACAGCTCTGACAACTCTGTTGTCCTCTGCGGATTATCTCCTGTGTTCTTTGCTATCAAAAGTCCAAATAAAGAGCTTCTCTGAGGAATTTCTCATTATTACATTTTCAGCATTTCTTTGAAAATTCATGCTTATGCCCTGAATACAGATAGTGCCAGACTAGTAGGGCTTGTGGTGTTTTGATTTCTCCCTTAAATACAGCCTTGCTCTCCTCCAACTACGCAGTACAAACATCTTGAACTAGATGAAAATACGTGTTGGCAGACACCTCAATCACCTGTGCTACTCTCGTGCTTTAGGATGGAAATGAGAAGGACCACATGAAAATGATTTCTTAGATTTTTTTGTCCACATGAATGGTGTTAATTGTCTTTTACTTACCCTGTTTTGTTTCCATAATTAGCATCATGATCCTTACTGAAAACTGAAACATTAGTTTAAGCGTGCCCCCACACCAAGGATTTTTACTGTATCCTGTCTTCTTAACCACTCTTACAATCTTCACAGAATTTCTTCTGGAAAATTTCACCCAGTGCTAAAACTTCTTAGTGCTAAAATAGTTTGTTCCTTAGCAGAGAAACTGCTGATTATTGTGCTGGCCTTAGCATGGGAGTTCACAAAATGAGGAGTACTCAAACAGCAAGAACTCTCCTTCCACAGTGACACCAGGAGTCTCATTGTGCAATCTTACCTTACCAGATCTGAGGGAGGAAAGATGCTGGAAATGACAAAACGTGAGTGCAAAGATGAAGACAGTGCTGGATGGGAGCACACCCACCCTCCCTGAGAGCTAAGCCTTATTTGGTACATGATTACAGCAGCCCTTGCAGTGAATTCTGGGAGCTGGAGAAACCACGGACATGATTTTTTTTTAGTAGTTTTTTTTGCTTGCAGTCAGTAACAAGTCACTTTTCTATCACTTTTTGGCAGTATTTGAGCTCATGCTTTCCTGTTATGTAATTTACTACCTGTTCTTTTAAGTAGTCACCAATACACTCTATTGGAAGCGTTCCAAAAGGTAAGATTTTCAGCAGTTAAATTTCAGGGTTGCACAAAGATTTAAAGGACTGAGAGGGAGCCTGGAAATGAATGTGCTGCTCCAAGATGTGCTGTCCTTCCTGTTGTGTGGGGCAGTTGTGGGCCCAAAGTAGAACCTTTCTGTGTCTGTGAGTACTGATGGGGCACACCTGGAGCTCCTGTTACTAGCAGGACTCCTCTGCAGCTTGTGTGTGATGGATTGTTTGCACACTTGCTCTTGTGGGGACTTGGTGACAGCAGCTGGAGAGCTGCTTCTTCAAGCACTGCACCCTGCCTAGGAGCTACTGCTGAGGGCTGAGGCAGCAGAAACAGAGCCTGCTGAGCCTTTGGGGCTTTGAACCCATTGATGTTCAGCCCCTGGGGCAGTTGGATGGACATAGGTTACTTCTACTGCTCTGGAACTTCTCTGGCCACAGGGATGTGCAGGAGCTCCAGCCTGTGAGCTGGTGTCTGATGGCATTTTATGGGCAGGAGGTTACAGCCAGGGACAAGCACCTGGCTGACAAACCACTTGGCTTAGGAGTGGTGTGGTCTGGATGCCCCATCCCAGGGGGTGAAGTGAGCTTGTGAAGCCCATTCAGCCTCCAGTATTGGGTGAGACTACATCACTCTCCTCAGTGCAGAAGCACCACGGGGGTGTCTCACGCTTTTTGCAGTGTGCCACAGAGGCTGCCTGACACATAGATAAGCTGGAGAAGAAGAGAGATGGCTGTGGATTGCATTAAGAGTAAAGAAATTTGGCAGAAAACAATTGTCCTTGTGTTTCAGCTGCTTCCCAGAGATCAGAGGGGCTGGGTGTGGCAGGGCTGAATTTACTGATTAGAACACATCAGGCACTCTTAATTTTCCCAAACACAGGTTCATGGCTGGTGTAGTTTGTTGAAGCAAGAGGCCATAGATTCATTAGATTGTTGGTGATAAATGCACTGGATCAGCAAAGTGTAAGTGCACTACATACAGATGTTCCTGGCTATGGTCTGACACAGTCAGAAGGCAGATGTTACCAAAGAGATGTCCCTGCTTTGGGGAGAAGAGAGGAGCAAGCCTGTTGACTTGGCTGTGAGGTGGGGTCCTATTCCCATCGTCTTCAAGGAGGATTTCAAATGTCAGATTTATACTTTCGGGGAGAAGTGGAGATGCAGCTGCAGTCCAATTCCCTGTTACTGCCATCATGGTGAGGGGGCAGCCACACCACATGTAAATGAGGGATGCTGAGAGTCTGGATTGCAAAGGCTGTGGGTGTGGTACAAGGTGTGACACCTCAGTATCTCTCCCTCCTGATGGCAGCAGGGAGGGTCATCGGGCCTGACAGCTGCTCATCCCTCTCATACTCACAGTAATCCCTTCACCACGTTCCTCATGGCATATCTCATGGCTTTGGGCCTCGTTCCTACACAGTGGAGGAGCAGGAAACTCAAGAGTCTTCCCCATCAAGCTGGATGACCCGTGGACAAACCTGGATAGTGTAGCTGGTTTGAAGGGCAGAACGGTTCTCACCTCCTGCCTTTTGGTCTGGGACACATTTCCAGGTTGGCAGAAGTCCTCCCTTTTGGGGGGAACTCCAGTCCTGCAGCTGCTGCCACCATTTGTGTTGGTGGTTCTTTGAAAGAAGCCTGGGCAGCAGCAGGTGCTTCCTTCTCAGGAGAGATTCAGACCAGGCTTCCTGGGGGTGTTTGCCTGGGAGATGGAGCAAAATCTCCAGAGCACCAAACCTCTGCTTGGCTTGGTTAGGAATGAATCGGTGCTCTGCTGCATTGCTGGCAAATGCCACGTGGCAGAGCAAGGACCTGTGCTTCTGAGACGTCCGTCTTGGGATTGGAGCAGATTCTGTGAAACTTGGGTTTGTTGGCTGATGGAGGAGAGGCCTGCAGTGTGGTTTGGCCATGGTGTGAGCATGAGTGTGAATGAGTGCCTGTGTGCACGGGAGAGTGAAGACAGCAGAAGAATCAGTGGAGTCCAGGTGTAACGTGCTGATGGCTGTAGGAACAGTTTTGGCTTTGACATGGAACACACTCATCTCCTTTGAGGACCTCGAGCAAGCTTGGTGTGCGCTGCCCTTCCTAAACAGTGATTCCCAGCCTGGTCAAGGTGCTGTGAATGCAGAGTGGGAGAAAAACGAAACAGGGATTAGTCGTTGACATGAATAACAAGGTGTTTTTCTAACTGCATTATTATTTCTGTTTGCAGGAGAACTCCGACACATTACCAAGTTGAAACCTTGGAGTCTTTTTGATGTGCTTGTGGAGAAGTATGGTTGGCCTCATGAAGATGCTGCACAGTTTACAGATTTCCTGATCCCCATGCTAGAAATGGTCCCAGAGAAACGCGCTTCAGCTGGAGAATGCCTTAGGCATCCGTGGCTGAATTCTTAGCAGAATCTTCCAGCTGTTTAAAAAAAAAAAAAAAGCCAGCAACTACTTTCCAATGCGTTGGACCTAAATGGTGACTGTCACAAAATCTTTAGCAGGATCACACGTGAGCTGGCTTCAATCCTCAGACCTTTATTTTGCTTGAGGTACTGTTTGACATTTTGCTTTTTGTGCACTGTGTTCTTGGGGAAGGGTAGTCTTTTTGTCCTCAGCTAGTAGTTTACTCACCCACTTTCTTCAGAAAACACTTAACGTGTCTTTAAGCATTGTTTCTTGTGTTGTGTGACATTCAGATGTCAGATTTTGAACAAAAGAAACTTCCCCCCATGTGTTTTGGCAAGTTTTGTAACTATTTATGAAAAAAAAAATATTTTAGCTGACGCATATTATATAATTTACGAGTGTAAGAAATTTATCAAGTCAGAACTGAGTTATGGCGAGGAATTGTACAATTTTATCTTCTGGCAAAGGGATGTCATTCTTGTATTATAGTGTATGTAAATGCACCCTGTAAATGTTTATTTCCATTTAAATATGGGACTGGGGACTCAATTTCAGAGTAAAGCAACTAAGTTTTAGAGAGCTTTATAGCAAACCAATTGCATGTAGTGGACTTTAAACTGCTTTAAGGAATTGTGTAAACTTTCTATTCTGTAGCAATTCCTGTTCATTGGGTTTTAAACAAAGTGGCTCTGGTTTACAGGATTTCATTCCCCAAACGGCACTTTAAAGGAAGGCTAGACTTCTTTCTAATAAAGTATGCATTATCATTCAGCACTCCCTTTTAGAACTTTTGCCTATTTTAAGTGCTTTTAAGAAAAGAAAAATAGCAATTTCCCTTACAATGTGATAGTGAAGACATGGTACCATATGGTGTTGCCTTTTTATAAGCACTGTAAGTTGTACTATACCTTAAGAAAAAGAAAAAAAATTAAAAGTAGAGCATGAGAACCACTCTCTGTGTAGAATTACTGATCTTTTATAATAAAAGTGTGTGCTTGGCATCAGTTAAGGAAGGATATAGCTACAGATATTTACAGTGCAGTGGGTAAAATAATCCAAGAAGCAAGATCATGCTCATTCCATTCATAGCTTTACATGTTTCTAAAACAAATTGCACTAGCTTTATTCTTTCCCATCTGTAGACATACAACTGCCCATTGTAAGTTGCACGCAACAATTATGTGTTTCCTAGGAACAAAAGCTGCATAGGCTGAAGCTTATAGGCAATACAGATTTTAGAATGTACAGTATGGAGGTGTGTTTGGGCCTCTTTTAGAAGTCAGTGGGATGAATGTAAGCTTACTCCTGATCTTCATGTAACTACAGTGCCACTTTTTTCTTGACTTTGTCCATATAAAATTTATTCACATGCCTTTGCAATAACTAGATTGTGAGAAGATAGCCCCATGCTGTAACAATAACCAGTTGTTTGAGGTGCTTGCAGTTGTCTAATTAAAGTGTTTTGTTTTTTCAGACAGTGTTGCTGGTCTTTGGAATCTTTGCCTAGCCACGACTCAGCTGTGGGGGTGCTGGAGGGCTGGGAGGTGGGGACTGGCTTGTCCCGGCCAGAGAAAGGCAGCTTGCCATGTTCCTTTAGGAAACACATCTGGTGTGGGTGTCAGAGCAGCCCCACGGCTCTTGTGGCAGGAGGGGCTGGGTGGGAGTGGTTTGCTGGGTGAAACGTGACCAAAAAAAAGCGTCTTTCCTACCAGCTGTTCTGTAACAAGTCCTGTAAACAAGGGAGTGATTGTCCCACTCCTCCATGGAACTGCCAAGGCAGCGCAGTGTGGAACACTCTGGTCTGGGGAGACTTGTCCAGTGCTGAGGCCCCCACAGCAGTTGGGTTTCAGGACCGTGTGCCTTCACCCTCATCCCTGGAGCTGCTTCTAGTGCCTGCAAGGACAGCGCTGCTCAGAAGGACAATGCCACAATGGACTCACGCTGGAGGTAAAAGTTCTGTTCAGCTTCACAGCCAGCCCAGCTCTGTAGTGCCTGGCTGCTGCAGGCAGTTACAAAGGCGTTCTTGAATACACAGGAAATGCTGGCGCTGGGATGAAGTGCCAGGGCAGCCCAGGGCTGGCACAGCTCTGCCCTCTGCCTGCCCTTGGTGCCTGCAGCAGCCCTGGGGAGCCCTGCCCAGGCCTCGTCCTGTGCTGCTCCCCAGTGCAGCAGTCCCTATACTGCACCAAGACCTTGCCAAGCACAGTTGGATATTTTGCTTCTCTTGTATTTTAAATGATGTTGTCACTTCCTGGAGGTACAGAAGAGGGGCAGATAACCAGATCTGAATGCTGGGCTAGACAGGATGATGCTCTTTATTTTTTTTCCCAAAATCGGTGTCTAAGCAACTGCACAGAGGGTGGGTTGGGTTTTTCTGCCGTTTTTGATAGCCTAATGCTGTCCTACACTACACATGCTAGTGTAAAATGTGAATTCCAGTGTGCGTTCTGCAGAGCCAGCAGGTGTTCAGGAGAGCATTTCTAGTGTATGATTTTAACTAGATAGATTTTTCAGTAGTTAGAAGCAAATTAAGTGGCCCCCTGAAGTCTTTGTGTTGAGAAGAATCTTTGTAGTGGGTAGGAGTAGCCACTTCCCTTGCTATGCCGTGCTGTTCCAGCTGTCCTCACACACTGGTTCCCTCTCTGGGCCGAGGAGGAGCCCTTGAGCACGGTCCTGCTGTGTGAGCAGAAGTGAGAGCAGTTACTGCAGAGGGCAGGATGCCCTCACCGTGAGAGTAACTGCACTGGGAGCACAACAGCACCATCTGGGCTGCCCCCTGCAGCAGCAGGAGTAACTCACTTCCCTTCCAACATCCCCAAACTGCCACACGGTTTGTAACGTTCTGTACCCCTTACACACAGCTCCCCCCTCCACCCCAAGTGGAGGGCCTGAGGAGGCACAAGAGAAGGGAAATAGGAAGGTGCTGCAGCAGCCACTGCTTCCCTGCTCTGTAACCAAGGTCACAATTCGTCAGTGCCCCAATCACCCTTCTCAGTAAACTGAGCCAGGATGCTGCTGTGCTTGGGGAGGGTGATTATTCCTCAACCTCTAAAGGGAGGAGGGGAAGGAATCCCCCACCTCCAGCCTGTTGCACATCTGTCTGTGCTACAGCAGTGAAGCCACAGCTGGAAACTGCAGCAAAGTCAAGAGCCCTGCAGGGAGCAGGGGAGATCAGAGACTTAAGGCCACTTTCCTGCTGATAATAGCACCCTTTCAGGACAAGTAGGTAAAACTGACATAATTGTGATTTATTAACATGAATTAAAATGCCCAACCAGTGCTGCAATGTGACAGTATATTAAAAAAAATTAAAGATCATATACTGTACTACTTTCACAAAGATCACACTTTTTTTTTTTTGCAAAAGACTTATTATATACAATACTATATCAAATGAAAGAAGCTTTAAGCAACTTTACAAGCAAAAGAAATACAGTATTTACAGCACTCGTCTGAGACATTAGAAACAGTCTATACATTAAATTACATTTTCTGCAAATAACTGATGAAACAAAAAGCCATGTCCACACCAAAACTATAAAAATCTGTATTGCATTGTTTCCTATCTCTATGCACACAAAAAACTGTTGACAGAAAATGAAAAAAAAATTGTTAGTGCCATCACTTAGCCTGTGTACTTATTTAATTACATATGTATAAAAGTAATATAGAAAACTTTCACTAAATGAATTTAACTGCAACAATAAAATTTTAAACATTATGCAGCATCAAACCTACTGCCAGAAAAAACAGCTGGAATGTCCACTTACAAAATAAAAAGAAATACCTAATACTGGCTTAACAGCACGTTTTCAGGAATTTTAAAAAGCAAAAAATGGAAAGGATACAATGGAAGAGCACTGGTGTTTGCTTTTATACAAAGTATCATGTACAAGCTTTAAAAAGTACCTTGAACAGGTACATATTAAATATACACAGTTTATATTACAGAACATTTTAAAAATGCTTATAACTAAAGGGATCTGTTTTAATGCCACCCGGACCCATGGTAATTGTTCTGAAAGGTGGGTGGCACCTGTGCTCTGTGGATGGGGATCTGTCCTGGCACGGGCGAGGCCTGCTGCTGCCCTTGCACTCCGTGGGGAAGGGGCACGGAGCCAGGGTGAGGGCAGAAGCCGGAAGCAGTAGGTGTTGCAATACTGTTTGGTCCTTGAGGTTGGATGTGAGGCCCCTGACCAGGGAGTGGGCAGTGAGGTCCTGTGCCAGCAGGCTGATGTTGAGGTCCAGGTCCTAACGTCGTGTGATGCGGGGCTTGCGAGGAATAGGAGGAGACGCTTGTGTGAGTGTTGGAAGGGAAGTGGGGGGGTCCTTGATGAGATGGGTGGTGTAACCCCTGTGCTGATGGGGGGTGGTGCCCCGAGCCCATCACGCCGGAGGGAGGGGGCGGCGGGGGAGGCGGTGCCGAGTTTACAACGTGCTGGTGTTGTGCTTGCAAACCTTGGTGTCCCGTGGAAGGATGGGGAGGTTGGTGGTGGGGGAGAGGACCCGGTGGTGGAGGCGGTGGTGGCAAATGGTGACCAGCAGCTTGAGAATGAATGTGTGATCCAGGAGCCACTGCCATGGCGTGAACTGGACCGACAACATGTGCTACAGAGTGCTGCTGATGAGTACTTTGCTGCTGGACAAGGTGGGGGCCTGGAGCAGGTGGTGGTGGAGGAGGAGGAGGAGCAGCAGATGCCGATGCCTGGTGATGAATACTGGGGTTCTGAGAGGGCAAAAAATGCCCTGCAGCTACGTGGTGTCCTGGCACCGTTTGCTGACCCGCAGTGCCAGGAAGTGCTTGATTTGGTCCAGATGAAAACACAGTCTGTTGGGGTATGCTGCCCTTCAGCTGGCTGTAGCTCTGAAAGTTTCCAGAGGGCTGCTGGCTTTGATAGTAAGTAGAAGAAGGGGGTGGAGGGGGTGGGGGAGGTGGCGCGTTGCTGTTCAAATTTTGTTGGTTGAATTGGCTGTAGGAAGCTGAAGATTGTCCTGATGTTGTCTGAGTGAAGAGCGGGCCGCTCGCCTGCGCCTGATTACTGGGCTGGAGGGTCGGTGCTGCGGGGTAGAAGTTCCTGTGTGTTTCCCTCTGGGGCGTTCCAACTTGAGGTGACTGTGGATGATGAGGTCTGTATGGAGATCCCAGCTGCTGTGAGTGAGGCTTTGGTGAAAGGTAACCGTGCTGCACAGGCGCATGAGGGGTAGAGGACTTGGGGGGATTTTCTACGTGAGGCGAAGGGGGGCAATGCAGCTTCAAAGGTGCAGAAGGCAACTTCTGTGAATGTGAAAGTTGCTCAGCAGAGCTGCGCAGATGCGACTGAGATGGATGATTTTTTGAAAGTGCTTGGACGTTGTTTGTCAGCTGTTTCTGTTGCAGCTCAGACTTTGGATGATTCGCACATTCAGTCTCAGCTGCATTAGCTGCAGCTTCCCAGTGCGAATCTGGTTTTGTGGGTGTTTTCCCAAGTGGCTGTGCTGAAACTACAGGACTCGGTGAAGAGGGCTGGAATGAAAAGAAAGGCAGTCAGTGCTCAATGTTCAAAATATTCAACCGTGCACGCGGTAAATAAAAAAGAACATCTCGGAACATTCTCCTCCCAGGTTATGAAAAAAAGTGCTGAGGCACTGGATATATATTTGGTGTGAGAAAAACATCAGTAACAGAGTTAAGCTTAGGAAGGCACTATTTTTAGCAAGTATATGTCAATAATTCTTCCACGTCAAAGACCACTGAAATATTTTAAAGTTGTAACAGAATTATGATCCATTAGGTCAATCCATTCCTTGTTCAAACTCTTAGATTTCTGAATCTGAAAGAAGTACTTCCAGAAAAAATACAGAAATAAAACAATTATTAACATTTTAAAGCTGGGATACTGCAAGCGAACAAACGAAATACAACAACCTGAATTAATTTAATATGGCAACTACTCAACATCCTTTTCCATATTTTCAGAGCCCTGACTGCCAAACAGTGCCAAACCCTGGCAGAGCAAGAGCAACCTCCTGTTAAATCAGATCACTGCTGTGGTTCTGAGTGACAGTTCTTCAGCATCTCTTCTTTGTCTACAGAGTGTAAGATCACCCATAAACATGTACAGCTACTGAAAGCATAGCATATAAACCCACTCTTTAGTGTATATGGACAAATATTCTTGCAAATGTCTACCTATGTTAAATTACTGCACAGACAGATGAACACGTGTGTATGTCACCAAAGCAGTGAATCCTACAATTAATATTTTTTAAGGTACATCAGAAATGGATGGAGCTGTTCCTATGCATATTGTGCAAACACCTTGCATTACCTTGCTTGCTTTTGATGGACTCTTGCAAGTCCTTTGTGAAGTATCTGGGGACGGACATTCAGAAGTTGGCTCTGGATTTTCAGAATCAGGTTCTACAGAAATAAAGCAGAGATATCAAAGTGCGAAAGTCAAATCTTTTGCAGAGATCACTAAGCACTTTATATTTGACTTTAAAAGAGCTATTAAAGTTGTTGTTAAGACTACTGAATATGTCAAGTGCCATACAAGGTCATCTGCTTACTGACCTTCTGTAATCTCAGTGAAAGAAGGGACCTTAAGCTGCAACTGGGAAATGAGATTTGAATGAGATGGAGACTGAACATGAGACGGTGAGCATGGCCTACAAGGTGATTCTCCCCCTACAGATGAAGCAGACCCAAACACATTATTAGAATTATTACAGATTACCATGTGGGAATTGGTTAGATTTATCTATCTTCAAAACAATAAAACAACTCACCACTGTCCTTGTCTTTCCTATGATCACTGAGAAGTAAAGCTCTCTGATAACTTCGTTCTCTCACTTGCTCCACAGAGGTTGATGCAGTCCTGCAAGAGAAGTCCATTTTAAATTCAAGGGTATGTGCTCCAATGGACCAAATTTAGGACAATGTATATGCAAATACTGAGTCAGAGAAAGTTTACAGCACTGGCTGCATGTAACAACCAAATAAATGGTTGTGCATAAGGAATATAATTACTGAAGTGGTTTGTATCTATTCTCTCCCACTTTAAATACACTGATTTCCTGCAACCTTGTTACATTAAAAACCTGTCATTTCTTCTTACTAATGAAGTATCTGTAGATCTGTGGGGCTCTTTTTGTCTAAACAACTGAAAAGTAAAAAAATAAAAGGTCACAGTTACTAGTTCATAGTCTCAATTTGCAGAAAACTGTCTTCTTCCAGAACTGGAAACAGTCATCTTGTTTGTTTGTTTGTTAAGAATGTGCTCTTTAATAGCAGATGCACAGTTGTAAATTGTGTACCACCACAAATCTCTGTTTAAGCTTCTACACTTGCATTGCCAGACAGTGGGTATGCAGTGGCAGTCACATCTCTCTTATAACCCATTACATCTTTCAATCACAACATGACCAGGAGCATCGTAAGTGACCAGCGGCTCCACAAAACTATTTTCCTTTCTGGCAAGGACACATGGCATCACTTCACAACACTGCTGCACTGGAGTAAGTTTTGGTGCTGCTCTGCAAGGTTACTGCAAAATCTGAGTAGGAAATTCTTCCCTGTTCAGCCTGTTTCCACAATTTAGTGTGGCAGCTTCTGCACAGTGGACTGCATTTATGCTCTCCCTTCAACTGGCTTTACAAAACCTTCTCAGTAATAGTTGGAGCATCTGAGTGGAACAGTGTTCAACTCCTAAGCCCATTGATTCATCCCCACCAGTTAAACCTTCACTACAGCATGAAGAACATCTGCAGGATTTGTTTTGCACTAATAACGTTTTGGAGACAGTGTCACCACAGCTGACCATCTATTTTAAAGCTACCAGAAACTCAAGAGTGCCTTCAGTCTGTGAAAAAAACAAGAGCAAAAGTTGTGCTGTATTTCCTCCCCATCCAAACTCCACCCCTCCTCAGGATCTGGGACTGTTTGGAGTACCTGGCATTGCACACACTGCCCATGTGGTCTGCAAACAAGGGAACTACTGAGCAACTGCTGAGTGTCACCACACGCTCCCACCTGAGCAGGAGCTGCTGCTGCATTCAGCCCTGCACAGGGCAATTGAACAACAGCAAACATCCCACACACGTTCCAGCCACAAGACTGAAAAAACCTACCCCCTCAGGTCTTCCAGAAGCCTTTGCTAATCACTATAGATTATTCTCCTGTTGCACCTTATGCCCTACAGTACTTTTAGAAAGGTTTTGGGATTTAACATGAAAAATTCTCCTCAGCTCACAGACAAGGCAGCAGAAATATAAGGATGCTCAGACCAGTACCTGTTTTGTCATTAGAAGATAAAAAAGCAGAATTAAAATAATTAATAAATATCTTATGGGTAATTCTTCATGTATTCAAATCATTATGAGATCTCTGCTGTATTTCTGAGGAAAAAGATAAGACAACTCTTTACCAAGCTGGAAGAAGGTCTTCCAGTCAGTAATCTGCAACAGCAGCCTTAATAAAAAATTGATTTCAAATACCAAAGATTTAGATTTACATAAATAATTCTTCTGAACTTTAGTCCTGTAGTTTTGTGGCTTACCACTGAACTTCAGGTTCATTCTTCTCACTGGAGGAAGATTCCTTAACTGCACAGTTGTTGCCAGTGTCTTCTGGAGCTGCATTATAAACAGTAGTTGGCAGTGGTACAGGCAGGCTTGCATTGTTATCAGCTTGCTCCCCGGCTTCTCCACTGTTGTTATACCCATCACTAGCACCATTATTACTACTTGTATTTCCAGCATGAGGAGATACAGTAACCAGGGGGAAATTGTCTGTCTTTGAGCCACTTTTTCGAGCTTCACGTTGCCTCTTACGGTATTCTAACAAGGACACCTACAGGAAAAAAAAACCCACAAACAGAACATTAGAAAAGAAGTTTTACCCATTTTCTTTCTCATATTTTCTATTAAATGCACTGTATTTCAGTACCATATAACTGGTTCTTAAAAAAAAAAAAAAAAAAAAGTGGAGATTAACTGAAGATACTTCATCACATCTGCAATGGAATTTACAGAGTACTGAGCTACTACCAATTGTAAAGGTGATATTAAAAAAATGCTTCTGCCAAGAGAAGTATGTGTCCTGCCTCAGGGAAGAAGCAGATGACAGGTCAGCAAAAGGTCCTCTGCTAAAGTCATTCTGTTGGTTGTAGTTTCAAGGGACTCTACAGCTTCTCCTGGAACTGCAGAATTTTATTATACTGATCTAGTAAAGCTAATTTCAAGAGATGTCACATCCTGCTCTCAACTGACCCCCTTGCATCAGAACCCACTACCCTTCTGCTTCATCTACCAAAGGATTCACTGGGCTCTTCATGCCTCTTTTTAACATATAAAATTTGCAACTTTTCCTGGTTTATTTTGAATTTGTCTTTACTGCACTTTAAGAGAGACCCATTAAGAACATATTTTTAAGCTAACTCTTATTACCAAAAATAATGACACATGGTATATATAAATGAATATAAAATCACTACACCAAAGTTCCATAAAAGAGAAACCCATTTTGGTGGTTAGTAAATTGCCTCCAGTGGGAAAAATGTGTTCAAATGTTTTCACCATTAATCTTCAGGATTTGAAGTAGAAAGCTGAAATACTGACCTTCAAGACCTACTTTATTCAGTAACTGCACTAGTTTGGTAAAAATTACATTTAATGTCTATAAACTGTCTTCTAGTTACCAATGTCCTGCTCTGAACCATACAGCATCCAAACCAATTAAGTGCAATAATGAAAAAAAAAAATAAAAAAAAAAATCGATGTTTCACTGACTTAATCCTCAATAAAATTGGACATCCATTTCTACATAGACAAAAACCAAAGCAGCTGCTGCTCTGTTTGCAGTCCTAAGGGGTTTTGTTTGTTTGCTTTCAAAGAGATCTATTTGAGACCCATCCACACGTGAGAGTAAAAACAGTGAAAAATATCTGATTCTGTATAAAAAGGTTCATTAAAAAATTATGCAAAAAGAGTTTTCATAAATCAGTTAAGAACTGATCTTGCTTTCAAACAATTTTGTATTCATTTCCACATCATGTGGCAGGGACTCCCTAAAGAACACTGCTTCAAAGAAAGCCTAAATGTTAAGAAACCCACGTAGCAAGGCCACAATGTACACGGCTCTATTGATAAAGGACTTGTGCAACAGTAAAAGGAAATAGGAGAAAACGTCCACAGAAATGTAGAAAGATGCAAAAACATCCTGCAACTACCTAAAGATATTGCTGTCTTACATGACCATAGGGAAAAGGCTTTTTTCTTTTTTTTTTTTTGAGTCTCCCACAAAATTCCTAAATTCTCACCTTTCACCTTAGGAGGGACCCAGCTCACCACCTCTTTTTTTATACTAAGGTTTCAGATTTTTGTGTCCTCAGAAATCCTAAACTCCCTTCTTTCAGGGGTAGAGATGCAATCTTCCCTGGTTGTTTCTTCAAACTGAGACTTTCAGACAGGAATCCTGGGATTTAGGGGGGTGTCAGGGACAGACACCTTTTTTTTTATTGGAGGATTAGTGTAGCATAAGCTCTCAGCAGTAAGGACCTGGAACAATCCTTGCCAGCAAGAGAAGTAGGGAGGGTTACTGTAGTACTAAGTACTGACAGGATTTGTGGAGACTAATTTAGCCTTCAGAAAAAGAAGAATGTCAAGTTACAGGCATTTCAGCTTATGTTTTCATTTTGGGTTTGCCAAACACAGGAGGGCTGCAGTAACACACACAAGATCTATGAAATTCTCGGGGCTGTGACCAGGTAAGAGATCAGAGCTCATACACTATTGCTCCATTTATGTCTCAGCTTGAATCAAGTAAGCAAAAATCCAGTTCTGATGGATAACTACTGAAGGAAGACTCCTCAGTGCTCTCCAGCAGGAGGCCCCAGAGAAACAGGCATGTACAAGGGGTTGCAGTGTGACCTAAAAACCCCAAATCCCATTGTGCAGGCAGAAAACCCCACCCTCCTCATCACTACTTCAGTAAAGAAAATAAAATCACAACTTTCAAACAAGAACGATTACTAGAGTCTGTGATGAGAGAGAACAGGCAGGCTGGTACACTGGAGACCACTGCCTTTTATCTCTGTTATTCTTTCTGCAGAGGAAGTCAACTTGACAGTACAATGCAGTCTAAGAATTATGCAAAGGAACTTCCTATTCCTGGTATGAGTTACCCATGACTACAACACTTGTTTCATGAGAGTAGCAAATTTAGACTGTACTTATTTTTCAAACAATATTAAAAAAAAAAAAAAACAACAAAAAAAACAACAAACCAAAAACCAAATTAAGCCAAGAAAAAATATTTCTGGGAACTTCTATGCAGTTCTAACTTTAAAGTCTGAGTAGCATAAATCTGTTGTTGCAATTTCTTGCAGTAATTCATAACAGATGCTCACAGTATATGGTCTGATCTATATGATGCTAGCATATATTCTGTATAACAGAATACTGTAACACCAGGTGGTATAAGCAACCATTTTCATTTTGCTGAAAAGCAATTATTTATTGGGCAACTCATTTAAGACTCATATGAAATAGAATTTTTATCTTTTGCGTAGAAAAAATAAATTTACTAATAGTTTTATGCAGCTTTGCTCTTTGCCCTTCATTATTTCTCCTGAATGTCTAATACACTGTAGGTACGTAAATATGAGCCATCAGTTGGTTTTTTATTACATTGGAGTTCTTTCTGTTATAGAAATATCATTAGCAGACAATGGAAGACAGACCAAATGATTCTTAAATTTATAACCTTTTTCTTTTGTGGAGGGTTCTGGGGTGTGCAATTTCCATCCATCAAACTGTCGCTATTGACAGTCCTTCCAAAGCCAGGTGCAATTCCATCTTCTGAAGTACAAAAAACAGATGCTTCCATGAACATGCCTCTTGCATCGTCTTGAATCAGGCACTTTGACTCGCTTATTCTGAATCCACCTCCTACCTCCAACTGATGTGAAGGGGTCAAGTCCCTCAAATTAGAATTCATTGAGAAATTTACACCTGTCCTATCAGGACTTTTGACCCAGGAAGAATAAATTGTGCCCCGTCCACAATGAGCAGTTTCTAACTGGCTGTTTGAATCAGTCCTATCATGTGTGGGGGCTTCCAGGTTTTTATGCAGTGCACTTTGCTCCATTACTTCGAGTCCCAGCTGGAGGTCTGACACAGATTCCATTTCTCCAGTGCACTGCCGTGTGACATCAGTCCTATTCCTTGGACTGGAATATCCAATAGTCTTTATTTCTTGCAGGCCCATTTCTGTCAGGTTGGAATTTCTGAAAGAATTCAGTGCTAGAATCGATGCTCTGTCATAACCCTGCATGAAGAAAAAACATATAACTATTTTTTCACCCTCCATCAAACCGTCAAATATTTGACATTCAGATGTGCCTTGAAATGGGATATTACAGGCGTCTAGCACCATGAATTTTTCCATTTTTAAGAAACAATTCTACAGCCAGACACTTAGTACTACTATTCCCAAGTATTAGGTTAAAGCATTTTAGTAAGATGTACATTAACCAAAGTAAAAATAAACATGAAGTTCCAGGTTTTATTTATGACTGGCAGAGGAAGATCTTCAAAAGGAGCAACTCCCAGGCCAGGAAGCTAGAAAGCACTTGCTTCAACATAAAAGCAATCCTCCTCAGTGTCAAAACACCTATTTCAAAGAGGGAGAAGGAAGGAAAGGTTTCTTCAAGACACTTCCAAATTTTAGGATGAAGCCCCACAGCAGGTCACACGCATCCTGCAGGCTGGGAGTACCCAGGCATATTCCAACAGCACTTGCTCTTCAATTAATCCACCAACTATGCTGCTTTACTAACCTTCTGCTCTGCTCTCTCACTTTGAGCATAATTGGGATTAACAAAAACAATTAAGAAATGCTGGTAACAAGGAGAAACGTTAAACTGAATTTAATTACAGTATGGAAAGCAAACTGCTCTTTTTCTGTTCCTGTCTACAAACTGCAGTAGTTACTCCTTTCCATTACAGGAGCTGATCCTGATCCAAATCAGGATTTTTAAGTGATACAGAAAGAGATTAGTTTAAAATAGAGAATATAATAGGTAAAGTGAAAATATAAAGCAATAAGCAAGTAAAACCTAAGGGGGAGTTACCCTTTAAATTCTCAGAAACTTGCAATGGTTAGTGAAAAGCATTCACTAAGAACAGAGCAGCCATACAGGTCACATTGAGACACTCTTCACAGGTTTTCCCAATCTCCTTACCTCTTGACTGTAAGCTCGCCTTTTTATTTCTGGGGAACTGTCAGGTGAGGAAATATTCTAAATAAACAAGAAGAAATTGCAAGTCAATTTCTATTTTAGCCCAGAGAAATACACCCCCTCTCCCATTCTGTAGAAGGAGTACAAATACTCATTTACACTGTGATGTCTGAATACTTTCTCTGAATTCTCCAAAATTCATTATAAATCTCACCTCAAAGTGCATGGTGTTTCCATGTATACATGGAGTTACAGGAGTAACTGGTGAATATATGGGTTTGTAACCATTTCGACAAGCTTCATCTTCTGTCTTTACCCTCGGAGGAGTAGCAAACAACGATGGTTCAGATGCAGTGATGTCAGCATGGGTTGGTGTGGCATAGGGAGAAGGAGTAGGTGTGGAGGTTTCTGAGAAAGCAGACTCCAACAGCTGATACAGTCTTCGTTTTTTTAGTGGTGTCGTTAGATCTGGATGTTAAAATTAGGAAAATTAGTTACAAGATTTCCAGATATAAAAAAATTACCGTTGTTTAGGTACTTTGTGGAATGAAATTGTGAACTCCGAATTAAATAATTCTAAGATTTAAAAAAGTCTCTGAAGGGCAGGCTTCCTGAGAGATAAACCTTTTAATAGCCTACAGATACACCAGTTATTAAATTCTGTGTGCTAGGATGCTGAGAAGAACTGTGTATGTCTCCAGAAAAGGTATAGTCAACTGCTATGCATTTTTAAGACTGTTCAGCTAAAAGGTGGTTTTAGTGCACTCTGATTTTCTATTATGCCTGCAAAATTACACAGCTTTTCCCCATGTGTAGCACACTGGCATACCAAGTTCTGAAGGGATTCTAAATACATAGAAAGCATAGAAAATTAAATTTATAACCTGACCGCTTAATAGTAATACCAAAATCATTAGTCTTTTATTGACTGTAAATGCTAGGAAATATAATGTTTTCTTATCTAATACACATTAGAGGGGGAAAAACTCCCAACCACTATACAACTAAGCATTTCTTTCAAAGAAAGTATCAGGAAAACATGCAAATATCCCCAGAATTTTCATCAACTCCTTGATAAAAAAACACAGTGCTCCACAGTCAGATACTTCAACATAGCTCTTATCTAGTGTATTTACAAAAGCTTCACACCTGTTAAGGAACAGCTGTCATTCAGTAATAAAGAACTTTTATGTTCACCATTGATGGCCGGACTTCTAGATCTCTCTTGTGATGGTGAATTAAATCTATCAGTTGTTGTTGAATTTTCTTCCTCCAAAGCCTGCTTCAACCAACGCTGTAATACAACAAGAAGTTCCAATTAGTGACTTAAAACTTTAATGACAAACATTTCAAAATGTGTAACATGGCTGGTTTGCCAAACAGCCTTTTTTCTGCCTGAATTTATGCTAGAAAATGAAGACTTCTTTTTAATTAATTTGGGATAGAACACCGTAATGAAGGGAAGCATTACCTTCTTACAAGAGCCAGTAATGTTTTCCACAGGTTCTTTTTTCCTCCTCTTCTCTGAAAGGAATGGAGAAGTAAAACGGATATAGTGCTTTGGAGTTGAGTACACGTGTGGACTGTAGGTGAGACCAGGTAAAGAATTGAGCTGAGTAGCCAGAACTTCAGGGTCGGTGGTTATGCGAAGAGGCCTTTCTGGGACAGTGTCTGCAGGCTTCCCTGCTTTATCACTCTTCTCACTTAACCATTCACTAACCAAGTGCTAAATAAAAGAGAAAAAAAAATAGTGTTTTGTGAGCGTGTTTACCAGTGGCTTTTAAAAAGTATTTAGTTCAATTATTCATCTACTCAACTATTACACAAACCAGAAACAGTTTGTTTCCAGGCTCCAAGTTTAAGAATATTGGGCAAGAATGAGGTCAGTTTTAGAGAAATAATGGGGTCAGCAGAAGAAATCAGTAAAGATTTGCTTGCACACCAGTTTGGGGCAGGGGTGTTTAGTTTCTTGGGTATTTTTTTTGGTTGTAAACTACTTAGTTCTATTGCATTTAATCCTCACTGAACATTACAATAAAAGTACCCAAATCAACTGTATTTAGGATGTCAACTTACTAAAAGAATTCTAAACCAAAATTCAAATTGTGCCTGAGCACCCAGGCTGAGGAGAAATAGTGTAAAATGAATAGAGCAAAGTTAAAGAAAGCCCTCGTGAGATTTCCATACTGTGCCTCAATCACCATGTCAGGCAGCTGCCCTGAACAATCTTCAACTGCAATAGTAAATGTGGTATAATTTTAATACAAATATCCCCTGGTCTAAAAAGGCTATTTTTCCCTATCTACTTTAGTGTTTTTAAAAAATATGCCAGTATATTTTAGTTTCTATTAACAGATAAACCAACCTTTTTTTTTTACAGTGATTCAAAATAAAGGACATGCAACATTAAATACAATGAATACAATATTAAGGCTTTAACACAAATCATAACACATTTCGTCTTTTAAAAACCTATTTTTATTTAATTAATTTTTAAAACAAGATCTTCTCTGCACTTGGAGTACACTGGGTGCAATGCAGAGACATTTCACAGATACCTGAAACCTGAATTTCACTGCACCTTTTTTGCTGTTTCATAATATTAAGGAGGTCTTCCTTCTTTTCTGCTATGCAACAGGCAAGAAAGGAAGAAAAGTTCTAGTGCTCCCTGTCACAAGAATATAACAGTGGTGCAAACAACCAGTGTTACAGGATGACTCAGGTACCTTTTGGAAAAAAAAAAATCCAAATAATGTTTGATGGTTTAAGATAAAAAACCCAAACAAACAAAAACAAAAACAAAAAAAAAAAAAAAAAAAAACACCAAAAAACCCAAACAAACAAACAAACAAAAAAAAAACTAACAAAAAACCCTCTTGAAATTGCTGTTTTTCTTTTGACAACAAGTTTTGACCTATGACTTCCTCCCCCTTAATTTCCACTGATTAAAATTTTCAGGACTTCTTGTAAATCACACTACAAATACTTTTTAATGCATTCTGTGAATTTTAAAGCAGAAAGCTGTACTGCTTCTGTTACACTTGCAGATTTCAGATTTCTGAGTGTCTTTTCATATTATGCCATTTTGTACAAGTTTTTTGCAACGCAGTCCAGTGGAAAGAAATTTAAAAAGCAAGCACTGAGGAGTAAAGAATCTTCCCTCCAGACATGCACATACACATCTGGGGTGTTCAGATCCATTCACTTCAGAACATCTGAGAAGTACCAGAAGTTACTGATTTCCTTGGAGATACTGTTTGCTATGTGAAGCATACAATGAGCAAAGGAAAGAAAGGCAACTTTTATTTCCTTGGGTTTTTCTTTAAATTCAGCTTTTGGTTATGTGTATTATTTCAATCCATTCAGAAAGCCCAATTAGAAAACATTTTGTGCCAAAATAGCTCTGAAGATGTATTTTCAAAGTGTCTTAAATCCAAACTAACTTCCACCAAAGGATGTTATACATATTTTAATCTACTACCAGTGAATGACGATTTTTCAACAAATGAGTAAACGTTTTTTAAAAATCATACATGCAGTTGCATATTGATGAAAGAGCCTGTAACTTCTTGAAAACTGTGTTAAAGTCCATCTTTTCTCTATCCCTCAAGAGACTTACCTTCTTTGTTTTTGGATACTTAGTAGGGCATTTACTAAGTGCTGGAGCTTCTGTTTCAGTAACCATTTCTGTAACAACAGTTTCTGTTTCAGGCTCAGCTACCAGTGCTGCATTCTCAGTTTCGTTATGCTGTGAAGTTATTTCCACATCAGGAGAGGAGGGCTGAATATCTGAACACATGCTGACAGTCCTGTGTCGCCTGCGCTGCTGTCCAATGTGAGTTCTACTCCGGGAGAAGCTCTTTCTCTGTTTTGCTCTATTAACTTTTGCTGGGGTGGGCTTGGTGGCAGTTTCTTCTTTTGCCGGTTCCTGGGACAAGACAGAAGTCTAGCAAACATATCTCATATGCATTTAGAGCTTTCTTAGGAATGAAAAAAAAGGTCAGCTCCCTCTTCTTTTACAGGTCCTAAAAGTCTCATTCTCATTTTTGTTGTCAGAACTACAATTTCTCTCCCCTCTTTGAAGGTAAATGACAGGATCTCCCTGTCATTTCCTACCAAGAACATGCAGTGTCATCAGCAGTACTGACACACATCACCAATCAGATGATGACAGATGTGCCTAAGAACTGACATTCCTTCATCCATACGATAGAAATCAACTGCTTAGATCATGATATCTTTTAGTCCAATATTCTTGCTGCAATTCATAGTTTACTAGGTGTTTAGCTGTGTCACAAAAGGTACTTAAGGCTGACACACATAGCTCAGGGAAACAACCTGGACTGAGAATCATTATATGAGTATTTGCAAACTGAGAAGCATCCACTAACAACAGAGTTAAAAACTGTTTATAAAACATTAAGTATCATCTGCAAGAACTCAGAAAAAGAATAGATTTTACTAACTCATTTCCTTTAAAATAACAGAAATATTATAATACTGTGTACTCCTGAAAAACCCACTGAAGAAACAAATTGTTCTCCACTGGTTACAGAGGGTGCCTAAGGACAGCCACCTCCTGTGCCTAAAGTCAACACTGATAAATACTTCCACCCTGAACTTCAAAGACAGACTGAATTACACAGCTGGTGTGTGTGTGTGTCTGCATGTTTGCATAAATTCATATAACTAAAATTCTTCATTGAAGAATTCTATATGTATCTTACCTGGAGAAAGTTCAGGAGCTAATAAAATATAATGTCAACGAAACAAATAGATTTCAATCACATATATTTGAGTCGAGATGAAAAAAAAAAATTCATACATCTTAATACGCACCTCACCATCCAAATTGACAAAATATGCATTGTTAAAAGCTGCTTTAAAATAAAGCCCCAGATAACTACCTGAATAAATTCAGCATCATTGAGAATCTGTGGTTCCTTGCATTCTGATTTAACCTCAGTTTTTGCTGTGCTGATTCTTTCCAAAGCCTGTTCTCTTCTTTTTTCTCTTTTTTCTAGTCTGGCAAAAGCTTGCAGGATAGCTTCCATTTTCCGTTCTTCTCTCGTCTGATGGATGTAACAATCATGATCAGTTTTAGTCATAATCTTTCATACATGTAAATATGTAACCACTCACTCTCCTATTTTTAAGTACTTTAAAACATGTTCAGTGTATGTCTGACATGAAGATTAAGCTCAGCTGAAGCTCAGATTAAAGGGATGTTACAATTAATGTTACATTAATTAATGTTACAATCACTGCAAATCCTAGACTTCTGAAGAAAGGCTTGCATCCATACCAGCCTGACAAACAAGAGAATGCTACTTTAGATTTAGGAACTTGCTTAATTTCTCAAATACTTAACAAAAAAAAGCACTTTTTAAGATGATACTTTTACTAACACTGTTCTACCAGAATCTGAAAATTAGGATTTCTGAGACTTTTTATTCAAGTGGGGAATTAAAATAAAATAGGGGAAAATTTTGATTCCCAATGCTATCTATAAAAATGGCCATTACAAATAGCAAGCAATAATAATAGAGCAAATAATTAGACCTAAAACAGGCATTGCTGAGATCATCTAAAGACACTAAAAAAATTACATACAATTGAAAATAAAAGCAGATTTTTGTCAGAATGCAGTGATGAACCCAGATGAACTGTTCTCAAATAGCAAGCCTTGCATTTTAAGGGTAAGTTCATGTAAGGATCCGAGTTTGCACATGTGCAGATTGTACAAGCCCACAAAAAGGCAGCAATTAGCATGGGAAGAGCAGGTGTCACACTAAGCCTTAATGATGCCTTTTAGGCAGCTACTTGCTTCCCAACTTACCATCTTCCTTTTCCTTTCTGCAATCTGCTCCTCTGATTCCATTTCTACTTCATTGCTAATGGGAGTTTTTTCTTCTATATCATCAATAAAATCTGGCTCCTAGAAGATGGAAATGACTGTTTCATAGAAGTTCTACTCCTCTTGCAAACTAAAGTCAGCCAAAAGCTATACAGAACTAAGAATCCTCAGATCTCTATATCCAAAGTAACCAAACCAACAAATCAGGATGGAAGTGCTCCATCCCTACTCCCTCATCCCACCAAGCAAAAAGAAGTACCACAATTAAACCTTCGAACCAAAGGAAACTTTTGGATGTTAACAATGGCCACTGCTCTAATCATTTTATAATCAGTTAAATAGTTTGGAGCTTTATGTTATAAACCCACAAAAAATAGTATTAGTTTTAGCAAAACAGAATGAATGCCAAAGTTGATGTTACTATTTATGCAGTTGTTTTTCTCAGCTCAGCAGTGTATTCAACTGAAGTCACAATTTCCATTTAAACTCTCTATATCATATATCACTATATCATCTAATGACAATGCCATACCATATGGAAACACAGAAGTTACCTAACCAATGTTTTCAGTTTTGAAAGAAAAAACAAGCATGAAAGCGTAACTTCAAAAATAATTAAGTGTTCAATAGTCCTATATGCAATTTCAATTCTACATAAAGGACTAGAAAAAGATTTAAAGTTTGTCTTAAAATCTGTATCTAAACATAGAAACCAGGCAATCTGTAGCTTTTTCCCTGGGGTGATACCTATGATGCTACTGTAAAGAAAGTGAAAATGCAAATGTACTTTTAACAGCTTTATTCTTCCCACAATTCCTACTCTTTAGTTGTGAAAAACAACACAAGTTTACCTGTGACTGTTCTATATAAGCACTGTATAGTACATTAAAAGATCAGGAGAAGATTCCATATATTTTCAAGAACTGATAGCTGGTATGACACAAAACACTTACCAAAAGTAATTTGAGAAAGTTTAAATGCTACCTCTCTGGAAACCATAATTTGCAACTCACATGCACACTTTCTGGACTTCCAGGCATTTTTAAGCTATTTAGCTACTAACACACCAGAAGAATTTATAATCTTAGGAAACCTGGGTGTCAGTATGCTCATTTTTACCTAATTTCCTTCAGTCCTAAAATGATGTTAAAAGAACTAGGAATTGCTCCCTCCCAGAATAACTCACTTTACTCTGCCGCCAAATCGTCAGCAAAAACCATCTTATAAATAAAGCATCCCTACCACCCTCAAAATGAAGAAATATAGACAGTTACTAAGGTAACCATTCAACGTAATTAGATTGTTATCTTTAATAGCTGCTCTGCAAAATTAGTAATTTATGTTATGGACACCTCCCAATAGTTCTTTCAAACTGTCATATTAAAAAAAAAAAAAGACTAATTTAAAATTTACTGTCACAGTACATTACCAGGTAGCTTTACCATACTACCTGTATGTTTAGTTTCAAGAAAACTTTTCCTTCTCCCAACTGAATTGAATACAGAGCTGCAGAGCTCCATTAAAAATGGAGCTGCAGTCAACCCTCAGCATTCTGGGCTAGAGTTCTGTTTCAAGAGCAGGCCTATGTACTGCTACGTTAAAAATACTTCTGAGTAACACCAGCAAACTAAACAAAACTAAACACCTCAGGATGGACTGGGAGCTCCTGAAACCATGACACGAGGCCTTCACATCAGAGTCAAAGACATTCAGAGGAAAAAAGTCCAACATATCTTTAATTACAACCAAGTATTAAGGAAAACTGAAAATAATATATAAAATTGTAAACAGCTTATCCATCATTCCTTCTTTCCAGGAATCTCCACATTGCTTTTCAGTGATTTGTACTTTAAAGTTCCTTTAGTATAAAAGGAGAGTACCTGCATTTAAAAGCTTTTATTTCTGAGAATCTTTGTGTCAGTACCTGATTATTGGAAATGGACAGCCGGAGGGGAGAGAGCTTCCTCTGTTTATTATCTGCAATTTTCATTTTGGTGGCTGCTCCTTCACAATCTAAGGTGATATTCTGATTTTGAGTCTCCTTTTCTCTTGAAACATCTTTCTCTTTCTTTCCCTTTTTCCTTCTAGTTTCATATCCAGTATTGATGTTTTCCGTAGGCTCAGAACGTCTCAGAACTGGACACTCAGGATTTTCTTTGAGGCAAGCACAATCCACTTTGTATTTACTGCAAGTAATTAAATGTAAGAAGGCACATTTGATTAGTTTGTACAGCAATGAGACCCTTCAGTACCTAATCACTGGTATTTCACATTAAACATCTGCTATAATGCAAACCCACCACGTTAAATGCAGGTGACTCAAGTTTTCTCCACAACATACAACACTACTGCAATTCAAAAACCTTATCTAGTGGTTAATTGAAATTTTGACTTCTTTAGCTTAGTCACACAGAATTCTTTTAAATTCAAGGTTAGTATTCTGTTTGAAAGGCAAAAGACATTTAAAACCTGAATATAATCCTAGGTGGAAATACAACCAACCAAAACAGACACATGGAAGTCATGAGTT
This sequence comes from Cinclus cinclus, assembly GCF_963662255.1. Lineage (NCBI taxonomy): Eukaryota > Metazoa > Chordata > Aves > Passeriformes > Cinclidae > Cinclus > Cinclus cinclus. The sequence goes on from NC_085049.1 coordinate 9,068,776, forward strand.
CATTTTATATGCAAAGATGGCAGACACAACTTACAGCACAAGCACACCAAACTCAGAGTCACTTTGCACGATTTTAAACTCCACTTGGACACACAGGAAACGTTAATTCAAACACGTTCAACTGAAAGGGACTGTCAGCTGTTTCAGGTTCTAAACAAAACCACTATGTATTTTTAGAAGGAGTATGTCTACTTTTAACAGTAAGAGTCTGAAGCCATGCTGGGTACCACACGTGCTCTGTGGTCATACATAGTTCAGGTCAAGTAGCAAAGGCATGCCTGCACAGCACTGCATCCAAGCTGGCTTAAGAGCAGGCTACAGAAATGCAGAAATAAAAACACAACTCTGCCCACACACACACTGTTCATTGTAAATACAGTGAACCTTGTGTTATTAAAACATGCAAGAAAGTAAATGATTCAAAACCAAAGCCATCCTGATTTGCAAAGTAACTTAATGAGCATTAGATGTGCTTTAGAACAGCATTCTCAAATACTTACCAATTTCCATAATCAAAATCAAATGCTATGGTAATCTCTGCTCCCTTTGGAATGTTATGGATGGAGTAAATATAAAGATGAATTGTTCCATCTTCAATTACATGTCTCACCTATAGTCAAGAGAATGTTATTGTATTATCATGAATTGCTTTCAAGTTCTTGTATAAAAATTGTAGGGATTGCTCAGGTTATCAGGAATCTCAAGGAAAAGGAGATTCCTAAGTAACTAAAACCTAGTTTAACTTTCGAAATATGCTCACCTCTGCATTTGGTGTACACGAACGCCTGATAAATCGAGCTTCATTTCCAAATGTCCTTGCATCAACACACATTTCTAGCCCATGGAATTTGGAGTAAAACAAAACAAATGGGTATGGCCTGGAAAATACACAAGAAAACCGGGAATTTTGTAATTTCTGAAGATGTTAAATAGTGCTTATTCTCCTTATGAGTCAGCTTTGTAACATGATCTAACATCTTAATCTAAGAAGGACACGTCTGTATTTAAGCTTCATGATTTGAACAGCTATATTCCTCAATATGTTCTCAGAAAACCTCAAGATGGAGTTACAGCCCTGTATCATCTGCATAGGATCTAAAGGGAGAACACTTACAGAGCACTAGACATGGAAGATGCACAGATAACGCTTTTCAAACTTCTGAAAACTTTTCTTATGACAGGCCCCAAAATGAAACTCAGAAACTTGGATGTCTCACAGAATAATTTTTAAAGAAGACCACCACATCCCTGCCTAATACACTGCAGAACCACTATCACCAACCTTCCTTAAGGAAAGGGGACTCCAAATACTTAGCGAATTCATGCTTTAAGTTCTGCTATTCCAAGTGCCAAGGAACCCCTCTCTCGTTACCAAGCAAAAGCTGTGTGTTCTATCTCCTCCAAAAGGCCTTCTGCAAATTTCCAAGCAGGTGTGTTCATGCAGTCAGTGGCAGCATTGAAACCAATCCACAGGAAGAAGGAAGCAGTCACACAAAGCTCAGTAAACTAACTAGACAACTCTGGCAGTAAAATGGCTCCAACATGACCTGTGTCCAGTTTTATTACCACTCTCATGGACTTGAAACCCATTTCTCTCACAAAAGATAAAGCCTTTACCATTCATATATGAATTATTTTCGGATGGCAGACCCTTTCTATTTCCTGGTTTAAGGTACACAACAACCCAACTGAGCAGGCAGGAATCCTGCAATCAGGGAGGAACAAAAAAGAAAAAACTAGCTCCTAAACAGATCTGTAAGGATATCCAGAAGAGAAAGGGACAGTAACAAAGATCCACTTGTACATGAAGCAACAGTTTGGCAAACACCATTTTAACAATTACTTTAGTGAAACATTAGGAATGAACAAACCTTTTAAAGAAATATCCATTAGCTTCAAACTGTTCTCTCAGCATGAACTTTCCTCTGTATTCAATAATAAGTGCATCGGGAGGCAAGTCTTTGGCAGCTTTTAAAATTTTCTTGTTTTTTTGCACGTAACTCTGTAAAGACATAGATTCATTTATGAATTTTCCCTTTCTACTACTTTTCCATTATTAACAGCAGATTACACTTCCACAACTATTAAACTACTTTATATGAGCTGAAAAAACCCCTCCTTTTAGTATTTAAGCCTCCAGATGGAGCTGACCAAGCTGTCCTGCTCCCCTAGCAATGCTACTAGTTATCAATTCAGACACAAGGAATGCTTTGGCCCTAGTTCTCCAGACATGGCTGAAAACCAACATACTCATGTTCTCACAGTTCAAGCACTACAGCCTTTAGTGCACTTAGCTCTCACCATGACCAGGATGCATTGCTGCACTGTTTTGCACAACACTTTCAAAAGGCTTCAATTTCTTTGAACAAAACAAAACATGCAGACATAAAATGACATTCAGAGTTCATTCAAGGAAAAACAGAACAGGGAAATAACATAATTGAAAAAAAAAAATCCTGAGAGAGTTTCCAAATTAATTTTCGTATCTTTAGATGGAAGGATGGCTTTAATTAAAAACCAATACATACCCTGGCAATTAGTGAACTCACACCTCTCATAACTGTCATCACCAATCAAAAAGGAAGTAGCCTCTATGTAGGCAAAAGGCTCTGTAAGTAGGGATTTTCCTCTAAGGAGGGTGTCCCATATGCCATGATGGTCTTTGAGAAAAAGAAGCAAAGATGCTTCCATTAATCTGCTACAGTAACTACTCCTCAAGATTTCTGCTACAAAATGCAAAGACTTTTACATGGCTCTGATTTTAAGCCTGTAAGTAACTGATAACTTACGGATAAGTAAGGCTAGAAAAGGGCATTGCACGATTTCTTTGTAAGCTAGAAATTACAGGATCACAAATTAAAAAAAAAAAAACTCAGTACCAGAAACACCACCCATCAATATCCAGAACACTTACCACAACCCTACAAAAATGCAGACAATGAACACATAGTAGGGGAAAAAAAAACAAATTCAGTTTTAACAACTCTGTTACTATAACCACCCTGGGTGTCCCTCACAGAGAAATAGCAGCAAAGTTGATTAAAGCTAACTGTGTGTCAAGAGACAGGCTAAGGGCAACCCAGTGTTCAGGTTGAGACTAACACCTTAGCTGCTTTTTAGGATAAATGGTATGAAAATGCAAACATAACTGGGGTGGTACAGAATGTTTAAATATCAGTTACAAATTCTGAAAAATATGTTAAAATTCTGATGCTCAGATCTGGTGAGACTAGGAACAAAAAGTGAATGTGAAGTCCTTTTTTACTGTGTTTCTTTTACTGGGTTTATTTTTGTTTGTTTTAGTTTTAGGTGGTTTGTTGTTTGTTTTGGTTATTTTTTGGGGGGGGAATGGTTTGGTTGGTTGAGATTTTTTTTAAGGTATCCAATGTCATGGCACAAACACAGCATGCAGTAATACAAGGCACAGCTCATTACCTCTACTGGAGGTTTGAAAATCAGACTGCTGGTGCTGACTTCTTTTTTGTCATTTCCATTGCCTAATCTGAGAGCTATTTTTTGTGCCTCCCTCTGGACACCTTCACTGTATTGGTTATTATTTGCTTCTTCATAACGATCCATCCATGCCTTGATTTTAGTTTCCCATCCGAAGTTTGAGCTGTCAGTAGGATCAATCTCTGGAGCTGAGCCCTAAAAATTGAAATAAGTGACCAGACATTAGAAGGTAAGATATAAAAACAAAAAGAAAAAATTCTACAGTAAAGACACAAAATGATGGGTGAAGGTAGGCCACTGATTAACGGTTTGGGTATTTTTAGCAAGTCTGGTATAAAACTTTGTATTACTTAAAAACATTGAGTTAAATTCAGTCCCATTACATTTGTCCTTTCAAGAATTTTATTACTTCGTAAGTATCACCCAAGTTCAGGAATACTTTCCCTCCTCAACAGTGATCCCTGCTCTTAGTAGGATGAGAATGGAGAGTGACATTGTTTCCTCCCACAACTGCCCTGCATCAGGAATCTAAATGCAGGAGTTGGAGGGTCAGATCTCCCTGCCCACTCAATTTTTGTGAACATATACTAAGATAGAGAACTCCAGCTTCTATCCTGTAATACACAGACTTGATTTTCCCCCTTCAAAGATCATGCTGTATCTTTTCTTCTGCTGCGTAACTTACTAAACTTTTCTAATTGTACACCTGCTACATTAAGGTTCTGACTTTAATATTACAATAGGCTTTGCACGTAAAATTTTTCACTCCTTATCTGCTCCTCACTATACAATTCTCCTCTGCAGTGCTTCAGATCCTTTCACTTTTAAAGAAAGTGCCATTGTACCTCCAGACCTCACAAGCAGCAGCCAGGCTGCAGCCAACCAAAGCTCCTTACGGACAGCAGCAGCCAGCCAACGCTCCCTTTTCTATCCACCTGAGCAGAGACACTATTAAACATTGATGAAACACAAGTAGTTCAGCAATTCAAATTACCTGATTACATTTCTTTTGTGCATGAAGAAAACCACACACAGAAACAGCATTTCAAAGGTGTGATGCTAAGACAACCATGAAAAAACAGTGGAACCTTACAAGCACCTTATTAAAAAAACCCCAAAAAATAAAGAGATTTTTCTTCCCCAATTCCATCTTCACTCTTTGCAAGGCACATCTTACACATCTGAAGTGTAAATTGCATCCCACTTGTTTTTGTATACACCAAGGATGAATTAACTATGGAAATACCCTGTTCTCACATCATGCACATTTTTACTTCACAGAGAATTTAAATACTGCTGTAACACAAATCTTACAAAGCAGACATCCCAAAACAATTCCCTCAGACTATGCCAGTATCAGTGAGTCAAATCCTGCCAGATATACAGGAGTCCCACCAGGTGAGAGAGCAGAACCATTAACTCAGCTTTCAAATTCAATATAGCCATTTCACTATTCTGCTGCTTAACAATTATGAAAAGCTGGAGTCACTAAGTTCAAATGAGGTGTTCAGTCAATTTTACTCCCTCACAGAGCACACGAGCCCAAATTAACCCACTGGCTCTTGAAATAAAAGTTTGCACTAATTACTTCAGTTAATTTTGCAGGACAGAGATATAGTGGTCATACCTTATTTAAAATCACTGTGATGTATATGTAATATATTAGTTACCAGAAAAGACTTGTAGTGCTGAGTGTATAGCCCCAATTGTACTTTTGGTGCTTATTAATTATGTAACATACAGCTAAAATCTGAAACAAAACCCAAACAAAATCACATTACCTTTACTCTTGAAGACTTCCTGGATCCTTCCCGAAATGCCTGGAATACAATTAGATATTCATACTCACTGGAGGAAATACCCAATCTCTTAAGGAATTGAAAACCTACTAACGGATTAACAACTTTTCATTTAAACATGCAAGATGAAAACAAAAGAACAAACTGCTGAAATCTCAAGAAGATAAGAGGTCACACCTCACAAAATATATTTTAGAAACCAATTCACATTGCAAACTAAGCACACAGTAGTCGGGTACCTCTACCTTTCCCTCACACAACTTGATTCTCCAGAATTTCAGAATCCAAACCAAAATACCAGAGATCACAGAAGAATACACGGCAATGGATCTGAACTGAGAATTGTTCAATCAAAAGGAAACATCAATAACTTATTCTGACATTCAAGTTTTAAAGGACAAAATTCTCATCCAAGCCAATGAAATTGGCTGTGAAAACCACTTGTTTAGGAAGTTCCATGTACTTTACTTCTTCATAGATGTTTTTTCACATATATTATACTGTTTATACATCTGTAGCTAAAAAGTATAATGTCAGTACTTCTTTAATTAGTTTAGCAGCTAACCTTCTGACAGCACACTTCCACACAATTTCTACTCAAATAAATGGAGTCACATCAGGACAAATATTTCTGTACTTAAAACCACCACAAATGAAGTCTTTCAAGGAATTCTTCTTTGGATATCCCACAGCTTGTTCTGCACCACCTCTAACTTTTTCAAATGGTCCAGATGCAATTCCTGTAGTGAGATTCTACCTCAGTTATAAAACTGAACTTGCCCAGGCAGGATATATTAACTTGAAATAAGGAGGAGTCATGGGGTTCAGGCAGCCAGGAAAAGTTATCACATACTGCAGAGTAATACATTTCAAGCTAAATCCAAGTAGTAAAATAGCCTGATTTTTAAATCAGTGTCTCTTGGTAAGATATATCACATAGTTACAATTTGTAACACGAAGTAATAAGAGAAATTACATTCACTTACTTTTTTACATTTTGCTATGTTCTGTTCTTTCTCTCCACTTTTTTTCCTCTTCTTATCATTGACTTTTGTAACTCTTGTAGCAGTTAAAGTAATTGTTGTTGGTGTATGTTGATAAGCAGTATAGAGTTCCACAGGAACCTCATCACCACTCTCTGTTGCACTGGTGTCCCCATCTTTAAAACAAAGATTATTCTGTAAATAATCAAGTACTGCAGAAAGAACATTCACTAGTTACTCTACGTCTGCTTCCCAAACACAAGAATTCGTACTGACAAATGCTCCAAGCACTCATATGCAAAATTCACCAACAGTTGCGACAGCATGAATATGAAGGGCCAATGAGAAACCGGTAATTAAGAGAGGTTTGTAATGCAAGGTAAGAAAAAGGTACCAGATTAAATTCCATTCTCTGAATGGAATTGATGACCATATTCCATTTCAAGCAAAATTAGAATCAGAACAAACAACGTTTTAAAAAAAACAAAATCTGTTAACTCATTCTAATTACATATAGCTTTTACTTGTAATACAGAATTTGGATTCTCTCAGATGACTATTCCAGAACGGATTAAAATTAATGACTGACCAGCATTTCTTGTGAAGCTGCATTAATTAATCACATGTAAGTCACAATCAACTATTTCAACTGCAACTTGCACTGTCAAGTGCGTTTTTCAGGGTTAGTATGTCAATTTAGCCAAAGGCCTTTTGTACTCAAAATCCCCTAACAGCAACATTCTGCGACTCAGGAAGAGAAGAGACGATCACACACAAACCGACAGACACTCTCTCTTTGTGCTGTGCTCTCACAGATCTAAAGGCCAAAGCCTGAAATTTAGCATACATCAGCATTTATGTCAGACAAACACATATCCTGACCTGAAACAGGATTACCCTAGTTCTGCCAAGATGAAAGGCTGTGAAGGATGGGGAGGATTGGAAGAGAGATGATGCACACAGATAACAGACTGCTGTTTGCATGTGCTCAGTACTGCCTTCTCAGATTTTAGCAGCTTTGCCAAACAGTCTGTAAATACACTTCACACTAAGCAAAACTTTCTCATACAGCACAGAAGCAGGCTTTACAAATACTTAATGTGAGAGCAGAGAAAACATTCCTTCTGATCTCGGAATCACTGCATCTTTAATCAGTGCACTCAGCAGTCCTAATTCTCAAAACCTTCTTTACTAAATAAAGAACTCCAGCTACTGGTTACTCTAGATTTTTCCTGCTCACAACATTCCTTAACAGGATCCTTCTGTGCATAGCAAACAATCCAATTTTACCACCTTGGTTATTCTTTTGAACACCTTATCAGGTACATAACTATACTTGATAAATTAGGAATTGATGACATTCCCTGTATTTATTTACGTCTTTGCTGAGAGTATTTTCTAAGCAAGCATAAAAAGCACACAGAAAGAATAAATGTCTAATCAAAGAATAAATAGCAGAAGAACCAATGCCTGAAAAACAGAAACCCCAGAATAAAAACTTAAAATTGGGTCTGTAGTCCATACACTAGTGCCTATAGAACCATGACATCACAGCCACACATCTCTCCCCCTTGCCCCAAACCTCACAAAACACTGTCTTCCTGAGGGAAGCAACATTTCAGTATTGTTGTCCACACTGTGCTTTAACTTACTGTAAAGAATAATTGCCTCAACTGAACATATAATTACATAGAGTTGTTTTGAGACACTCCTTCCTAACCTACATAACCTGCTTTCACTTTGAAGAGCCTTGGTAAAGCACACTAAGGGGAGATCTTGAGTTTGCATGTCAGAAGCAAGATACAAACTCTCCAAATTTCACAAGTTATGGGCCCAGATTAATTTACCCATAACCAGCAAGTGATCTCAAAAGCATCAACTGCAAGACCAAACAGCTTACTGCAACATCCTTGCTTAAGTTATAAATCTAGATACTGTCTATTAAAACAAAAAACCCAAAAAGCCCAAAATGAACCCACCAACCAAACCCAAAACATCCAGTATACAACTGAGTACGGGCTTCACAAAGGTGCTCACTTCACTGAAACATAGCAGGTAATCCACTGCACTGTAAGCTGCACCAGAACTGGACTTTTACACCAGAAAATGAAAAAAAAAAAAACAAAAACCAAAACCAACATGTCATACAACCTCAGGCCCCAGAACAATGGGCTAAAATGTTGCCAGAAAAAAAGGTGATGCGGTTACACATAAAAGCTTAACACACAATTTTCTACCACATTCAATGTTCAATTACAAGCTCTTTTCTTGAAGCAAACCAACCCATCTACTTTCTCCCCACTGTTTATACCTTTGGATGAAACACAGCTAAGCCAGCAACTCTTTAGAAATCTTTACAACAAAAACATTACACTCTAAAGAATAGATTTATTCACCAAAGAGCATCCAAATTGTTCAGTCTGAACTTTTATCAAACACCTGTAAATTACGATTAATTTAAAAGTAACATTCTGCTTCTGCTGAATACCTAAAACATTGAAAAGATCCATTCAAATTGATGCCACTCTACCTTTTCCTACTTGATATCATCTGTGAAAATTGCCCATTCTACTCATGTCTCACAGTTCATACCCAAAATAACTAAGTCCAACTGAACTGTATAGCAGTCAATTTAGAGGGCATTCACCCAAGCTAAATGGAAATCAAGAGGTGTAAGCACAGACATTCAACTCATAAATTATAAATCACAGTAATCAATACTGCACTTTGACCATATTTTAGATTAAAGAGAACTAGAATTTGCCTTTCTTTTTAACTGTTTTGATACTTCTGCTCTACCATTTAGTATTTCCTTTCCTACGAAAGGAAATCTGCCTGTAACAGATTTAGAATACTGATCATCAAGACTGATGTAGGTTAAACACTAACTTCAAAGGTAAGATCTCATCAGCTCCTCCTAAGATTTTTAATTTCTCTTCCCTTAAGTTTAGAGTAAATTATCAGATAGTATGCCTGCAAATCCCAAGAGATTAAACAGCTCAGATCATCAACTTCCCCTATTCGTTATGAAAATTCAAGTTCACCTCACAGTATTACAGACCACTCAGTGAACTTATTAACCCCAATGAGTTACAAATCTAATTGTTGTACTAGTTTAATGGAATCAGCAAAAATAATTTTAAATTCTAAAAATTTTTAGAATTTAAATTTAGTTGACTTAGTAGGCCAACCAAAACCGTATAAAATAAGCTCGGTTTTTTAAAAAGGAAAACAGACAACACAAAAAATTACTGTGGTTTTGTAAGTAGGTCATTAATGCCTTCAAGGGACTTAAGAAAACTTAGTACCAGACAACACCAAGTGTCAACTGCACCAAGAAGCACAGTTGTGCCACACACCCCCCAAACTTTCTGAAGCTATATGAAGTGGGCAGCAGGACCATATATCCACATGGTATTTTTAAAAGAAATCTTTACATACACATACACGCTCCACTATTTCAGAGATGTGATCTGGAAGTAAAACCTGTTACATTTAGGAGGATGACCTCCTCCCAAGTTATAGAGCTTGGAAGTACCAGCTGCCAACCAAGAATTCTACAACATACTTTGGTAAAGGCCAGACAGAACTCCTGACAAGTTAGGCCAGGTGAGTTGTGAAATCCCGCGAACAGGTACAAGAACTACTTGCCTAAAATACTTAAGACTGAAACAGGTACTTGCACTACATGCCACCTTTGTTATCAAAGGCAAAAAACCCTCAAAACATCATTATTACCTACATCATATCAATTTGGTTTAGCAACTTTTCCCATTGTCCAAACACATCAGAGCCATGCCAAAACACCCAATCTATATAAAACACATAAGTAGTATCTCTTCCTGAAATTTTTTTCCAGAACAAAAACAGACTTAGAAACCCTCTCTCATTCCAGAAGGAGAAACTTAGAAGTTCTTTTCCACGTTATTTTCAGCATCTTAGACAAAGGAGTTAGAGCTATTATAAAAGCAACATTGCTTATTAAGAAACTTGAACACTGTTCAACAGATTGAATTACTCCACACTGCTATAAGAAAACCACAGTGCTTGTGGAACTACAGCAATTCTGATATAATGTTATCTTGGTAACAATACAGTCAAGTGAAAGACAGTGACTTACTGAACTGTATGTGCTGAAGGCTCTCAAAACTGTGGGAGCCATGTTTGCACTCTTAAGTCAGTGTATGTATTTTATACTTATTTTGTGACTTTTACTAAAGAAAGAGCTTTAAATTTTACTCACCTGACATATTTTCCCTTTTCCTTCGTTGCAACAGCACTGCTCTTTCTTTATCTAAACTCCTGAAATTAGAAAATAAATCAGTTCATTTAAGTATTAAAACAGACCTCTAGCATTTTCCATGGGGTACTGCAGAATAAACTAACTGAATGTTAAGATACTTAGAAAAACAACTACTTACCTGGGTTGGCAACGTTCACACAGATATATGTCAGGAATATGCTGTCTGTCAATCCCCATGCAGTCAATGTGCTGCCAGACACTACGAAAACACCAAAACAAAACCCCAGCTTTAAAGTATAATTTTAAAATTTGAAAGCACAATACAGAGAGAAAAGTAAGCTGTTCTTTTTTTTTTTTTCTCTGTCATCTTTACTCAGATTCAATACTGCATGAAACTACACCTCAATCACTGCCTTTGCCACTGCTCTGCTAGCTGACTCACTTTCTTTCTTGGAAATCTTTCTCTAGCATCAGAAGTAAAATGGCAAATTATCACAACAGAGAGTAAGACAGAGACAAATACCCTCAGCAACAAGAGGTTTGGTTTTAAACAAAAGGATTCAATTCCCTTTTAAAAATGGGTACTTAAAATATTTTTATACAGAGAAATATACACTAAGATACAATTTTAATTCCTTATATATTTTAAGAGAAATATAAATACACCTTTTTACAGACCCTGTTATAAACTGGTAATACTGTTGTACAGCACAGAAAGAGCTTTAACTGCTTCCCAGAGTCAGGGTGCTAGACTGAAGACTGACCTAGAACAGTAGTCTACACTCATCCCTACACAGCTAGAAGGATGAGGGACACAAAAATAGTTATCTTCCCATTTGGAAAGAGCTGTGATAAAGTCACAACTCTCAGAGAAATTCTTCTTCAAAGGAAAAAGACTCTACCTGACTGGTGACTGTCTACAACTCCACTGCTGGAAGAACATCTTAATACATTTCAAAATAATGAGCAAGATTATCAGAATCAAAGACCACCAGAAATTACTAACAAGCTTGCTACATGAGCAGATAGAAGAATGGAGACTGAATTAATATTTTAATTAGCCATAACTATCACTTTATACATACACCAAGATCTAACAAATACAGCAGCATTTATTAACCGAATGTAAGAATACAGGCTAATATTGAGTAGAAACACAAGATTTGTCTTCTCCTGTTAGGTATATCAGCTCTAAAAATTTTTCATCTTTTTTTTTCCAATTCCAAGTATTTAACAGCAGTCTATTATATGATGATCAAGCAGGTGCTTAAGCAGAAACTCAGAAGCCTGAAAATTTAACTTCAGCTTCTCCAAAAAGAACCTAGGCTAGTCTTTTCATACTTATTAACTGAATCCTTTGAAAAATAAAGAGTAATCAGAAAGACCATGCACAGAGAAACCAATATCCGAGAAGTTTCTTTCACACTATTTTGCATCCTTTAAGTTCTTTGATTCGTGTATACTTAATTCACCAAGATGCTTTATTACTCAGTACATGCAGATTAAGTAATGCCTAGGTCTTCATTTTATCATAGCAACGAGTAACTTGGGACATAGTACCAGAGACATCCTTTTTAGAGGGGAAAAAAGGTATACCCTTATTAAGCAGCAATGCACAACCAAAGGCTTGACCAAATTAATGAGTAGTCAAGACTGACTGAAATTAAATTATAAAATACTCACTGGCCTTAACTGACTATGCTGCCCATTAGAAAACCACATAACCTTCAAGCACTTTTCTGATGGAAGGAAATTTCTTGCAACTCAATGCAATTAAAACACCATTTAGTTACATTTCCTTCCAGTGCAGCCTTAAGTTTTAAGTAATTTTTACTTTTTAAGTTATTTTAATATGCATTACCTGCATTTGTCACAACAGATCATATATCCATCATCATGTGTAAAGCCACAAATGCATCTGGTAATATCTGTTCCGTAGCTTCCATCCTCTGACGTACTGATGGTAGTAGCACTGGAGGTTTCATCAAAGTTGGGAGTGGTAAATATGCCTACTTCATTCTTGCTTATAAGCACTGATGGAGGAGGAGAAGCTGGAGGCGTTGGAGGAGGCCGAGCACCATAGTTATGGTCCTAGAATTTTGTTAAAAGGTAATTTATTGTAAATGCTCAAACACTGATGGTTATTCAAGCCAAAATGTTAAGAATTCATTTGGCAAAGAACTTCAGGCTTCTTGTTTTTGTAGCAAAAGGTTAAAATTTGAGTTATATCCCAATTCAATCTTATTTCCTAACTTCTCAACTACGCTGTACATTTCAGTGCACTATGTTCTGCTCCTGATAGACCATTTTTAGCCAACTTACCCAACTCCCAGTAAGATATAGAAATATAAGCATGAATCAGTTTTTCCAGATAAAAACAGCAGATTTTTACATAATATATTTTGTATAGAATACTTGGCACAAAACTTACTGCATAGGGCAAACCAATGTAACTGTGTGAATGCGAGCCGCTGGTGTACAACTGGTGTGGATAACTGTTCGATTTTTCAACTACCACAGGGCTAGCTTCTACAGATTCTGGTCTGCAAGGCAAAAGAGATGAAGAACAAATGCAATTACTATGCAATTTATATTAATAAACTGGAGGTACTTGCTGCACAACTGCTAATTAACTCCCTGCTGATTCTGTTTAAAGGAGCATATGGGGGCAGGAACAAATTTGCAACCCCCGCCCCCAGCAGCCCCCTCATTTAGCAGTAAGAGAAGCTGCCAAAAGGAATTCTGCCCAAGGACTGCCGCTGCATTCCGAGGGCTGCAGGACCACAGAGCCCTGCAGCGACACCCAGCGGCACTGCCCGGGCACCACCCGCACCGGCTGTGCTGCAAGAGAATCCTAACCCGGGCCAATCACCTAAACCAGGCACTTCCTACTGACTGAACACAAAGAAAAAGGTGATGGTAATTTGCAAGACTAGGCTTTGTATCAAAGGCAGTGCCTTCTTCAATACACAAACTATGGTTTATATGCACTAACCACAATAAAAACCAAGAAAGATAAATGAATACTAGAAATGGAAGTTCTATTTGAGCACAAAAAAATTACATCTTCGTGGCCTTTCTTGAGTAGTTGTTAATGTATGCTTGACTGAGATAACCTGCAAGTTTTTCACTGCACCCTAGGATTTAATCACACTAAGACAAATGAATTCAGGTTACCTAAAATGGGGTTTTTTTTGAACAAAAAAAAGGCATCACAAAATATCAAGATTTAAAATTGAAGTGGACTTGATTCACATTACAAATCAGGTCTAGTTCAGTTTTCTAATTTTATTTTTTTAGTGTGTGAATTCTATTTCCTATCGCATATCTTACTAATTCCTTGAGTTGATTTTTAAAATAAACTTGGTATTTCTGAATCTTAAATTAAAATAGATACTGATGGGATTTTTTTTCTTACACATTAAAACACTTAATAGAAGCTTTTTTTGTTATGCCATGAAGCAATACTAGTTTGACACATGTGTTACTTTTTGGAAAAGATATAATGAATCATTATCTTTCTGAACAAAACCCAGTTATTTTCTCATCTCTTTGAAAGTGTCCTACTAATTGGTTTAGTGGCCCATTTCTGCTTATGAACATTTTCCCATGTGAGGTTACTACATGATGAAACAGTTTGAGAAGAAACTAGTTAAAAGCACTTCCAGGGGAGGGCTTTAGTTTCTAGAGTCCAAAGAAAAAAATCTTTTTTTTAAAACATTACTGTCTTCAACAGTCATCAGCTGCCTTTTTTTTTTTTTTGAGAGAGTGAACAAACATATGAGCACACAAATCACATGAAGTACTAATATCAAAAATTCAACTTCTGACTAGCATGAGACAAACCAAATCTGACAGCACTTGCTCTTCGTTATCTCGTAAACCCAGAAAAATCCTCATTTAACTGTCTTGCACCCCTTCACAATTTGGAAATACAATTTTATTTGGAGTTTGTTAGAATTAGCTTCTAGAAGCAGCTTAGAACTTCAGCTCATGGCTAAAATAAGGACAAAAGATGAAAAAACGGTGCCTTTCCAACTGATTTGCTTTTGCCTTTTTACCAACACACTTGTGCAGTAATCACACATTTCTGATGTGCTCCAGTAATCCTTCTGATGACCCAGCCAATTAAAATGCCAGTGAAAGAGGCATTAGCTATGCATCCACCATGTCCAGGGCAGAAATTAGCTTCTCCAGAAAGAAGCAGGTCTTGACCACTGCACTGCTTCTACTGCTATTCTTCCCCATTCCCTGAATGGGACAAGCAGTAGCATGGGTACTTTTATCTACTCTGTGGATAATGCTCAACCTAGATCTTGCTGAAAAATACTCCGTTTTCAGAGCAGGAAGGTTTACTAATAAAGGACAGGCAGGAGGGGATTCTGGTACAATCCATCCAGGATTAATTTAGGAGAGTTTCCTTCATGAAAAATAAGCATTACTATGACCTAAATACCAGCTACTTAAACACAGAAACATTCAGTGAAAGATAGCGGAATGAAAACCTCCTAAAAAGAGAGGTTGTGTATTTCATCAACTGACTATGAAAATCAAAAAGATAGTCCAGATCTCTTTCAAGATACGAGGCAAGACAATACACCAACACCCTACATCCATTTCTTATTACTCTAGCAATTCATAAATTACTTAGGAGAACAAAATTTAGTATTTAGAGGCATAAGACTGGTGGGAAGCAGAAGCATTAAGCTTCCAAAACCATTCATTTATCACCAACTGCTTTAACACTCATAAAGCAGATTCAGTGAACAATGTTACTAAGAAAACTGCACATCTTTACTTCAACAAGGAAAACCAGAAAAATGGTGGGAGAAAAATCAGGTGATAAAAGGCAGCTATTAAAAAATGAGGAGCACAATCAGCTTTCAGTAAAACTTTTTTCCAAATGCTTATCCAGGCAGAGACACTAGTTTCAATTATAAGAGGCTCACTAAGGCTCTGAATGTAACTGTTACTGTTCCATTTACCCACTGCACTGGGCTGGGGAAGAAACCAAGAATTACAGGAAGGAGCTCCAAGAGCATTCACTGAAGCTAGGAATTAATCATCATAGGTTCCTTTTACAGTCAACAGAAAAGTGATACAGACCCCATAAAGCAGTACAGAATGAGCACCATTCTTCCAGAGAGCCACAAACAGAATCAACTTTGACAGACAGGTTACTGAATTCCTTATCACTTCTGGTTTTGCCAACCATGTGCATGACCTTGAACAGAAAAAATGCCCTCTGTACTCCTGTCTGTTCAAAGGCCAAGCCCTTCTTCTGAAACAGACATCTCAGAACTGCACACTTTAAGAAAAAATGCCTCTTGGCAAAATATTTAATTGTACAGACAATTAAAGCATGAGACACTACCTAATTTAAAAATCAAGTTTTACATTTTTTGTGCTCAAGTACCTGGCCCAAGCAGCAAGGCACCAACTACTGTACTAGACAAGCACCCCCTCATCTCACCATTGGCATCCTTACAGCCATCCCAGAAAGCAAGTTTTCAGGAGGAAAACCTGTAAGCATTCAGATGTGTTAGAACACTGTGAGGCCTTTCTTGTTTGTATTTCTGAACATTAGCCAGTTCTGTCAGAGACTGAGGTACTAAGCCTGTCAGCCTTCTGATCATACCACATTTTTCAGCTTCACCTCAAACAAGTGCATTCTTACTGTGTAACTAAGAGAGATATTTATTGTATTTTTGATGAAAACTGCAATGTTTGCATTACAGTACAGTATATATGAAGCTTGATGGAAATATTACTTCCTAAATAAACAAACATTATTGTGATAAATTGACTGTGGTATTTTACTAAAATATGATATATACTTTTTAAATGTTGTGGTGAGCAATTCAAAACTGTGCAAAACGTTCACAGGGAACAAAAAGCTTTCCACATGCTCTTGGGCTCCAGTGATTTAAGACATTCCTGTACCTTTAAAAGAGAAATATATAATATTTTCTCAAATCAATTAAAAAAGCAAAAATGCCCATATGAAAAAAAGAAAAGGAAAATAAAATAAAATAAAAAAAAAAGGCAGCCTGGAGAGAATTTTCATTTAGCAAGTGAAAAAACTACATGTTCTGGGTCGCTTCCTACTGCGGGTATCTAAAATGGAAACACAGTATTCTGCACGTTGCCAGCAGATGGCATTAGTGAGAAACTAAAGGCAACAGGTGAGACCAGTTAATTTGAAAAACCTCAGTCCCTACACATTTACAGTTAATTTACATTAAGGAAATCAACTGGCAACGATTCAAACAAAGTCAATTCGTCTCTAAAACGTGATCTCCCCCACTCAATTCCTTTTAAATACTGTTTTATTTCTGACCATTTAGTAATAAAGTAAAAACAAAAAGGAAAGGTAAAAAAAAAAAGCACATGATTTTTGGCTAATCTCCAAAATACAATCAGTTAGAATCTGGGGCCATTAACCACTTCCATAAATATGCAGATACTCAAAAGGGAACAAAATCTCACCAAAACTAAAACGTTCAAAGACAGATGGACTATCCAAGCTTTAGGCTTTGAACACCTAGCTAAGAGTACTTCCTGAAAATCTGTCAGAACTACAAATGCAACCTCAGCAACATCAATCTTCCACAATCCAGTTTGATAGGTCTAATTTTTAAGGAATTCAGTTTTGCTTCGTGTTTGTACCAGCACATCTGAACAGTATTTAGCTGAAGGTCATCTCAGATAAAAGAATGCAATATATTTTGCACGAGAAACAACATTTTCTATTTCAAGACACTTCATCTAACCAAAGACACTGACAGGCTTCAGTAGCTAGACAAGAACCAAGGACTGCTTCTCTACTAGGGAGTAGGTTCTGCTACCTAAGCACCTTGCAGCAGGCCCTACAAGTACAGGCTGGCCTGATATTATCTGTATTTAAGACTACACCAATTTTCTTTTTCTCCTGGATACTGAGCTCAATACAGAGATCTGTACACTGATTGTGAGATCAATTACATAGGCCTTCTCTCTAAAAAACATATATTACAACCAGAAAAGCAGTACCACAAATGACATTTCCCAATATGCAGCTTATACTTATGCTGTAAGCTACACAAGCACTCCCTGAAGCCAGGAAGTGCATTTGAACCTTCAGAAATGGCTTGTTCTGCTTACTCCTACAAAGACCTTACCACTGCGAAGTCACACATCCTCCTCTTTACTAAGATCTACAAGAAAAGGTGAAGTATGTGTGTTTTGCCTACAATGACACAAAGATCTATCCGGAGACCCCACTTAAGTACTTGTAATGTAAGAAATAAACTATTTCACCCAATTTTGAAGATCCCTAAACTTCTTAGTAAGCTACTCTACACACAGCTATTTGCTACAATTATTAAAATAATACGTGGAGCTATTAGTCATATAAACTATCCCCTTTTCTAATAGGCTTATGCCTTGGTTTGAAGCACAAGGAAAAATCTTTCAGCACTAAGAGACTGCACTACGCAAAGAGTTTTTTCCTAAGCTTCTTCTGCATAATCAAGTTTGCCACTCCCCCATTCTTGTGTTTGCTCATGCTTCAGCAACTGATGAAGCAACATCAGACTTGCCAGTCACAGTGGAAAAATTCTAGCTCCTCCCTCTTGGGAAAACCCCAGAACTTGCTCAAAGACCTATGACTGTTATTAGTACACTCTATATCCAACATGCTACTCTCTAGAAGAAAATGTACAAGAACAAAAACTAAACCACATAGATGGTGATAGAAAAGTTTTACAACGGTGTAAGCTGGTAGGTTAGGGACACACCTTTGTGTCACACTTCTTGCAACAGTGACACAGCTTTTGAATCAGCAGACACCAATCATGCAACTACACACACTTCAGTGTGAGTACAGCAGAGATGGCAGGAATTAATCTAACTGGTAACAGCCACTTAACAGCTGAAGAAAAAGCAGCTCCTAACTGGGTCGCTCTGCCACAGTATCAAGCAAGTAACACTCTGTGAACTCTACCTTGCTTATACTGACAACTAAACTTATTTTAATTTCAGCACGACATGCTGTGTCTGCTAAGAATGTCAGCAACCTCAGGAATCATGACCCTCTCCAAACATAAGAGAGAGCCACAGGAATAGATAATGAAAAGAAATGTGAATGGTTCCCTAAAGTCAAAAAATTTTCTGCACCAAGGTAGCGTTCATGATATGAGAAGATAGAACAATTTTAAAAATTTTATCAAAAAATGTTGAATTGCAAATTCTTTGTTCTCTTCAAATGAACAGCACAAACCTAGAATAGCCTCATAAATAACTGGAAGCACAGCAGAGAAACATCCCTTCAAAAAGCTGTTCTAGAGTTCTGATCCAACTTTCCTTTAAAGCTTGGAAGAAAAACCACTTGCTTCTTAAACATTTACCATTCATGTTGATGCTACATGCATGGAAAGGTCTGTTTGACAAGAAACTTATCCAGTCAGAGATCAACAATACCTAAACCTTAGCCTATCAACAGTGTACAGGAGACTAGGGGGAAAAAAAATAGAACCACAACACAAAAAAAACCACACATAAACAGCAACAGCCCCTGCCCCTCAAACCTAACAAAAAAACCCACAAGCCACCCTTCTCATCCCCCAAAACCCAGAAACTCACTACATTACAGCATTTTATGCAAAGCCAGAGTTTACTGAATGCATTTCATTGGTTCTTTGTAACCCTTTATACACAGTTACTAAATGAATGATTTTCTAGTAGCTTTACAATTAGAAGTAACTTCCTGAAGACACAGTATTGGCCATTTAAGCTAGGCCTTCAATTTTCATTAAGAAATGCACCCTTGCCTTAATTACTGCTGCGTTCTTGCAGTTTAATGCACCAAATTAATTTTTCTAATGTGCGAAATAAAAAAAAATTTACAAAAGGAAACGGAAATGGCAAAATATTTGAAGTGTGGAGAAGTAAACCAAGCAGCATCTTTATTTCTCAGTCTGATAGACAAGAAAAATATGCATCTGTTGAAACATTTAGCTCCTCTCCTCTGCTCCCACAGAAGTGGAAGAAACTGACATAATGATAAAGTGACAGTTATTAATTTAAGTAAAGACTCAATGAAACTAAGGAAATTTAAAGTTTTCTCCAACTGTATTCAAAAAAACAGTAACGTAGGAAAAAATAAAAGTAAATAAAAAATAAGTAAGAAAACTTACAAATTATGTTCACATACTTACTCTGAGCCTGCAGCCATTTCCAAATAAGAAGTATCTGCTGTGTCAACCCCCAGTGGGATCACTATGCTCATGACGTTCGTTTCTGATAAATTCGATTACTACGGAGTCCTATGCATTGGTATCCAAAACACTGGGGCATGCCAGCCACAGTGCTCATTGCAAACATCTAAGTGCATCCACAAACCCTGTCAAAAACAAAACAAAGCATGCAGAAGATTAAGTCAGTTCATTTTAAACCCAGTCAATTTTATATCACGTACTTATTTTGATAAAAAAATTGCCACTCATATTCTCTCACAGTTATTTCATTGGTTTAATTTTACACTAGCAAAAGGAAAGGTAAACATTCAATCTTCTCTAAAAGTTAACTGCAAATAAACTTCTTTAAAGAGTATGATGATCATAACACCTGAACTTGAAAATATTCCAAATGGACAATCATTCCAATTCATTACTGAACACCCCAGCACAATGAGGGAAGTGCCAGAGACTCACTCACTCAATGGCAGATTTACTAAACATGAAATACATTTGCTTACTGCCCTGTGTTGTCAAAGCTCATTTCCTGTACCTTTCAGTAGAAACCTAATTAGAGAATTTTCAAGTAGGTCTCTGGCAGAGCTGTTCATTTTTGTTTTGCTCTTAAATAATTGAATATCTTAACTACAATTTAGTATTTTTTAAAAACCAAAATCATTCCATTAATTCACAATAATGATAGGAAATATTTTCCATTTCAATAAATCACCATTAGAAGATACTATGCCCATTCAGTGCCTCTTCTGGAAGAGATTTTTTTTAAAGGAGTAACATAGAAATAATCAGTAGTAGTTTTTAACTGTAGAGCAAACTACAATCTGCTTGTCTCACATGAGTGAATACAGGATCTGACCTCTATGCCAGTTACTACCAGTCCCCACCTCCCTTACTGCATAGGGCAGAACACCCAAACAAGAACAGGAGAAATGTAAACAGCTCTCAGCTAATTCACAGATTAGTAAACTAATGCACTTTTATACACTAATACAGACCAGGATTTACACATGTGACTAGGGAATTTAAGTAAAATAGCCCAGCATCTTCAGTACTTACATCATGAGTAATTGCAAACCTTCCGAAATGTCAAAGTTGCAAGACCACAAGACCACTTTGCAATGAAGCACACACCGTGCCTAATGAAGACACCCCTCACACCACAAAAATGTGGTATCTTAGCTGATGTCTACATGAGCACAATTTTGAGACCAATGTATTTTCGCTGATGTCTACATGAGCACAATTTTGAGACCAATGTATTTTCGCTGATGTCTACATGAGCACAATTTTGAGACCAATGTATTTTCACTGAATGACAGAACGTGCTGATTTGGAAGGAGCCCACCAGGACCAAGACCAACTCCCAGCCCTGCACAGCACCATTCCCAAGAGTCACACCAGCTGCACAAGAGCACTGTCAAATGCTTCTAGAGCTCTGCCAGGTTGGTGCTGTGACCACTGCCCTGTGCAGTCTGTTCAGTGCCCAACCACCCTCTGGGGGAAAAACCTTTTCCTAATACTGAACCTAAACCTCCCCTGACACAGCTCCAGGCCATGCCCTCAGGTGCTGTCTCTGTCACCACAGAGCAGAGATCAGTGCCTGCCCCTCCTCTTCCCCCCATGGGGAAGCTGTGACTGTACTGAGGTCTCCCCTTGGTCTCCCTCCAGGCTGAACAGACCCAGTGCCCTCAGCCACTCCTCACACGGCTTCTCCTCAAGGCCCTTCACCATCCTTGTTGCCCTTCTTTGGACACTCTCTAATATTTTAATGTGTTTTTTATATTGTGGTGCCCAAACCTGCCCCCAGCACTCGAGGTGAGGCTGCCCCAGTGCAGAGCAGAGGGGAGGGGACAATGCCCTCCCTTGCCCAGCTGGTGATGCTGTGCCTGAATCCCCCAGGACACGCATGGCCCTCCTGGCTGCCAGGGCACCTGACTCACGTTCAACTTGCCACTGACCAGGACCCCCAAGTCCCTTGCTGTGGTGCTGCTTTGCAGCCTCTCATTCCCCAGCCTGTCCATATATCCAGGGCTGCCCCATTCCAGGTGTAGAATCCAGCATTTTTCCTGGCTGAACTTAATTTGAACAAGTTATCCTTGCCAAACACTACAATGACAAAAAGCACAAGGTCCCGGTGAACAATGGACTTCAGACAAACACCGTGAATTAAATCTGAATTGTCTTCTTTTATTGATTAGGTCAGCACCTTCAGGACAAAGTGGCATGTACAAGACATCTCTAAAGAACAAGACAGCAGCAAGTCTTCACCTAATTTCCTAAATTTTGTAACACCAGTGAATACTGGCAATAAACTTAAGAACACGTCAAGATGTTTCAAGTACCTAAACCCACAGCTAGTTAATTCTCCTTGTAGACAGCAAAAGCTGTATTTTGGTCCTATTATGTGAGACACCAAATACAATGAACTAGAAAGCTATTGGGCCAAGTAGCCATTGGAATATTTTGCTTTCCCCATTTAAACACTGAGCATTTTCTTACTAAATACCACAAGTAACAAACCATATTACTAGCTATGCAAAATATTAGGAAAAAAACATACTATTTTCAAGAATAAGTAGCAAGAAGTTGATGCTAAATCAGAAGCAGGTATAGAAGATTTTCAGCAGAAGGCTTGAAAAAGAGGTAAGCCCCCCTAACAGTAAGTGAGCACTTATTTTCCCACCATATAGCTAACTCTACTCATAGGGCAGAACCCTGAATGGCTGCACCTACAACTCAGAGGAAAACATCAATTCACCTCATCTGCTGAAAAAGCAAGAAATTTACCCAATAACTGGAAAGAAACCATGAATTTTTAAAATCCAGGTAAATTAGGGTTAATGGCTGTTCCATTACTCCCTGCAGTGTGACCTATGCTACCAAATCATTATTCTTACTTTATGCCTCTTATTAGGCAATTCTTAAAAACAGCTTCAGTGGTTTCAATGTAGTCTTAAAAGACATATTGGACAACACTGCCTGGGATCAATATTCTCACTTAGAAAGATGCTTCTTGCACTTAAAACTTCATTTTGCTGGTGTGGCTCTTCTTAAAACATTTTCTTTAGACTCTTCTGACCAGGTAGAGCATTAGCTGTAAAATAACGCAGGCAAAAAGACCCTGGAGACTGATGGAGGTGAAGAACATGCTTAGACAGCTGTCTCATGGCCTGTGACATCTCCAAATTTACAAAAAACAACTGAGGTTACCCAATCATCATATATCCAAGTGACCTCCACTGGCAACACAGAAAGAAGAGACTTGCTTACCAAATCTGATAACCAGGTGATATTTGGGGCTCTTCTTAATGTAATGCAGAAAAAAAAGATCTGCATATCTTTTTAGAGCTATGTATAGATTGAAAATCAATGGCTAATGCATGTCCCAATTAATAACAGTGCCTGACCCAACAAATACATCACCAGTCTTGCTAAAAAACCACAACAAAAACAACAACAACAACAAAAAAAACCAACAAAACAGAGGGGGCACAGGCAAAACAAACTTCCTGTCCTATGGCAAGCTATTCAAATACAGCTCTGACAGAATTCAATCAAAAATTCTAATAGCCTGATCTACACCGAATCAAATCAGAAACTTGAGGAATCAAGATCTTTTTGCCTGAAGAGCATTAAAAAGATGTTTTATCTAAAAGGAAGTGGAACATGATTGCAATACTAACTCACTGGTTTTTACCACCTTCATCAAAAAAGCCTCTAAAAAACCCTCTTAAGCTTTTCCTCTGCCCATAGTTAAATTTGGAAGATTGAACTAAGTCACTGGCGTGCCATACCTACACAGCCAAGTTAATTCAAACACTGTTTATTATTTATGAGTAGCCATCCTCAACAAATGCCTGTAATGGGAGTGGGGGGAGATCTAGGATAAATTAATAATACTACACCCACTTACTAAACAAAACTGTGACCTTATATATACAGGCCATCCAATTATGATCACTAAAGTGATGTCAAATCTGTAATAATGGGAAATAATTATTTTCTGCCAAGTCAGAAACAGAAGTATTGTCATGACATACTAATATTCCCAGTATTTTTATAAGTTCAGAAAGAAAATAACACAACCACTGGGGAATTTTATCTATAAAGAGATTGCTTATCCTTTGAAGCTTGGTATTTTAGGTGAGTCATAAAATACTATCTGCTGTCATGATTTGGTACTTTCCAATTCCTGCAAATATCCATCTATTTCAAGTAATGATTCTTTCAGAACTCTGACAAACTGTCATCCATGGCCTTTAAGAAACTGTTTTCATAGGTTCATTCATTTCCACATCTTACTGTTTAAGAAAGTCTTCAAGCAGTACATGACTTTGAAAGATAGGAAGACCACACTGGTTTCTCCAGTTAATTTCAGGGTCCCAGAGTTAAAAGCCACTATATAAAAACTGCTAGTACAAAGTTAATCAGCTCTTTAGTGGGCAAAGTGGCTCATCTACTGTACCTTAATTGACAACAGTAGAGGCCCTCCAATTTTGTTATAGTCTATCAGTGATAGTACACTCTAAACTCTGAAAGACTTTTGGAAATCTCTTAGATTCACCAAATTCTCTCATAATCAGCCTACAGCTTTATTATATGAGAAAAAAAGCATCCTTATTAAAATAAATTTTGCCTTTAATTAGTTGCAGTAAAAACGTTTATTTTGCCCCAATAATACAATGTTCATCTTAAAACCCACACAAATTTCTGTTCAATCTGGTTAAAACATTTATCTTATGCAACCTCTTCACAGCCATCACACTTCACCATTCATTCATACTGGTTTACACTTTTAATGGCATTTCTCATCTCTAGAGAAGTCACAGGAGCTTTTTTTGGCAACAGTCACATCAAGTCTAAAATATTTAAAGCCTCACCATATTTCTCATGATCCACTTTATGACTCCAGGACACTTTAGCACAAATTAAGTGTCCTCAACAACAGAACTCTAAGAGTGTAATACATTCCAAAATATTAATCTCTGTGGCTTTGTACAGAGAACATAATTTACACATTAAAGAACAGAAAATAACTCCCACATTATCCCTAAGGTATTCCAGTAACATCATTCCAAGGTCTAACAAAGATCACATTTTCTTTCTGTTATGTCCTGCTAGGATCACGTTTGTAGTGTGATCTACCACCAATGTCACATCAGAAGAAAAAAATTAACTTTTACACTGGTACACTAAGGAGTATACCTTCTCCTCTTCAATCAGAAGGTAAGTGCATGATCTCCTGAAATTACATCAGTAATTTTAAATCTGCTAGACCCTATGCTGTATGTCTAAGAATACATAAGAATAAAGCTCCCATCTCAATGCACACATACAAAACTTCTACAAAAAATCAATGACAAGAGATGGTGGCAACACCAGTGACAACTTATTTGTCTTAAACATAAAAAAATCCTAAAGAGACATTAATATATTAAGACAGTATTATTACTTACAGTAATATTATTATTACAATGTGGCAAGGAGTTTTTGTTTGTTGGGAATTTTTTAACCATGTTTACATCTAATACTACAAAAACCAAAGACAAAAAAAAAATTAATGAAAGCTGTTTTTACTGCTCTTCTTCACATCTCTGACAGCTTTTTACACAGTGTCACTGTTCCTCGTTTCTCCCTTCCCACGAATCAGTTTTCAGATTGTCGTCATGTGACATATACAAGAAGCAAAAAGCACACAAAAGTTAGAGAAATACATTTACTATAGAAGTTAGGAACAGAATTTAAAGCAACTTGAAACTTAACATTTGTTTTCTAACTTATAAAGGGACATAACTGGAATAATCAATTAAGCTTACAGTTAAGATTATATCCTACCTCAAACATAAGAATCTTCCCACACACACAGAAGAGTACACTAACTTAAGTACATGGATTGTTAGATCAGTTCAAGTTTCTCACATCACTAGGCATTACAAAAATGCTGAATAGTTTTGTTCCTGTTTTTATGACTTCAACATACATGTAAAGTCCTTCAATATTTTTTTTCTGCAGTTACCAGTCGTCAACAATTATGAGACAAAAAAACCCAGTTATTAGATGGTTTAGATGGTTTCAAGATTTCAGAGATTTCATCACAGGATGCCTCTGCAAAGAGAATTACCAGGATCTCTAAACTCAGAGGTTTAAAGAGAAAAATCTAATTCTAATCTAATCTAATTAGGCTATTTCATTAGATGCCACAGTGCTGGTTATTTACATTTTATACTGGTGCATACAACTTCACCATGAAGTCCTCAACTAATGTCACTACAGAAATATTGATACACTAACCAAATTACCATCTCTATACTGTGTCTACACTGTATTTTCACAAGGTCCATAAACAAAAACCCACACAAATGGAGTTGAAGAAAGACTAACCAAAACCTTCTAACCTATCTACATATGACAACTATCTTCCCTTAAAATCAAAATTATATAGCTTGAAATATGTATTACAAAATACGTGAAGGTGAAAGCAGTTATTTCCCCATATGCAGTAAACTGAGTAACTGAAATGGTAAAGAATGATTGGCAGTCCCCCCTTTGTAGGCCAGACCACCTACAAAGTTACATGGTTTCCCAATTTACCCAGTTCACCTCACCTTTACTCAGAGCTTATTTCCCTTGAACACAAGCACAGAACTTTTGCTAAACTGTGAGTACTGGTAAACCCCTTCCCTCACACCTTTAGATCCAAGCAAGGAATGACTAACTATTTCCTGGAGCAATATTAAGTATCAGAACACACACAGTATATATGAAGGCTCATTTTCATGAGAGGTATACAAATCTTAAGGGTATCAACTTGAAGCAACAAATGAAATTGCTGAACAGTCAACCTTCTCTTCAAGCACTGACCAAGGAAGAAGAGAAAGAAGAGTTACAGATAAAAAAATACTTCAGTGTTAAAACAAACTATCTGCATGACAGTCCTGAGTCAAGCAAGACCTTTCAGTTTAATACAATGCTAACCTGGTTGTTACTTCAAGTCAACTTGAATGTAGAAATGTTCTACAGCACTAAGACCAAACCAAAACTCTTAACTTCCATTTGCTCCCAGTAGAAAATCCACCCTACTGTGAATCCAGGTTGGCTCCAAAGTTACAAAGGATCACTACAAACTGATTGTTGTTTCCCACATCAGAAGGTCTTTCATGCAAGATGCAAAGATTTCCAAGATTGTATCACTGCCTTCACACCTCTGCTGACTCCTGCATATTTTATTGTTATTTGCTGATACAAAGTCATCTCAGGTAATGGATGACCAAAAGGTAGTATTCTGTTTTACTGTATTTTATTACCTCACCAGGCATCTTCTATGCATACACTGCATTTATTGAGAATGCAATCTAAACATTCTCCTCCTCCCTCCAATTACATCATATGTGTACACACATTTTGCAATCATGAGCAAAAGCCATTCTTGTCATATTTTCCTTGAGATTTACAGGCCAATAACTTTAACCCATGGTCATGGGAACCACCCTTGACTACAAGAAATCCAAAATACAGGACCTAAGGAAAGTTGATGCACCTATGCCCTAGCACAATATATACAGGAGAAATCTAACTAAAAATGCAACTATCAATATTTTGTCAGAGTCCACAAACACAGAGTGAAAACTAATGTCCTGAACTGTCACAAGGTCAACAAACTAAGCTTTACTACCTGGCTTTCCTATCCACAGGATTTTTTCCCCTCTGGAATCTTTTTGTTTGTTTTTGGTTTAGGAGGTGTGTGTATGTTGGGTTTGTTTGATTTTTTAACTTTATTTTTAATTGGGAAAGGAAAAAGAGAGATTTAAAGAAAATTTCATTAAATAAAATCATGCTTTTCTGAACTGCTGCTTTCTACTACTGCTCTGAGTATACAAGTCTAACAAGAGTAACAAGAATTAGATTATTTTCAAAATTATCAAGAGAAAGTGGCATTTTAATGGTACACTCTAGATATCCTTCAAATAATGAACTATACTGTGCACATGCATACATGTATATGCTTGTATCAACACATAAATATGGAAAAAATATGCAGCATATATACACATACCATAAATAACTGTATAATGTAATCAATATTTATTCATTGCTGTCTGTTTCTCAGGAGGTAACACGCCTTTAATCACACCTAGAAGCAGAATACATGAATAAATGACTAATCTTACATACAAGGAAGTTTTGTCTGTTTCTCCTAACATGCTCTGTAACTGTACAGACTTTCCTAAGAGATTAGGATGGATATCCAACTTCCAGATGTTACACCACTGCAGTTGCAGCAAGAACTGTGCAGGCTTAGAAACAACTGCAAGTCCAAATTCAAATTTGCTATTATTTGCTGCTTTCTATGGTAACCTAACAGGTAAGTTAGCAGTTTACGTCTAATTTGTGCTGAGACAGAAAAAAAAAGGCAGAGTAGGAAAAATAAGACCTAGTAGGCACACTCAAATATACAAATTAAGACCTATTAATGACCAACTCCTGCAAATCATATGGAAGAAACAACTTGTTCTAGAAGAAATCTAGTATTTGAAGCATGTACTCAAACATTCCCACTGATTTAATGTTCTCTATATCCCTCTCAGCAATATCTTCTTCCTCATCACAATATTAACTGCTTCTAGCCTCACTCACAAGCCTCTAAATAATCTCCTATGCTGCTCAGGGTCACCTACACACTTGTCAGTACTCATGTCAATCTAATCTCCTCCTCACACGCCCTGTCAGACAGACAAAAATCCAAAAAAGTACCTGCTATGGCTGGTGTGAAGTCACACATGACAGACAATGGCTAAAATCATTATGTTTTCTCTCCCCGTTTCTCTCAGGGCATTGCTCACAGCTTCTCCCATCTCCTTCTGGATTTCCAGTAAGCTTCAGAGATCAAGGCTACTAAATTCCTAGCTCTGAGAAATTTCTGGTTGTACTGACACAGACACAACCTAATTATCAGACCAACTTATTTAAGAAAGGCTGCTGTTACAACCAACTACAAAGCAAGACTCCTCCTCCAACTCTGCTTTTAAAATAGTGCCAAAAAGTATGATTTACTAGCACAGAATCACAGAATGGCTTGGGTTGGAAGGGACCTGAAAGATCATCCAGTTCCAACAGCACTGGACACCTCTGCTACCAAGTTGCTCAGGGTCCCCATCCAACCTGGGCTCCAACACTTCCAGTGACGGGACATCCACAGCTTCTCTGCGCAGCCTGTTGCAGCTTATGAAAATCCTGGGGCAAATGCAGGATTTTACATTCAACAAACACCACAGTCACGTTTGGAATGACACCCAAACTTTATGAATTGGTCAGAGTTTAGTATCTAAAACAGAGAAATAAAATCCCCTGCCTCCTTCATCCAAGATTTATGCAAAAAAGCTTAAGTTTCCATCAGGTAACAAGGTTTCCATCAGTACACAGGTTGTAACATGCACCACACAGACTCCAGTCTGCACAAAGCAAGCCACACTTAAGTACAAAGCAAGAGTCGGTCTGCCAGTTTAGCCAAACCTCTGCTATACACCAAAGCTGCTTTCCACAGGACATAAGCTACTTTCCCTGTCTGGTCCAATAGTGCTGCTCTTGCTTATTCTGTGAGTGAAAGCAAGGTCTCTTCCTCAAATAATTTGTGTCAGTCTCTTAAAACATGAAGACTTGCCCTTACCTCTTCTCTCTCTTCACTCCTTTTCTTCTCTCAGGGGAAGTTAGACAAAATATGGGACTAGGAAGAGAAAAAGAATGAGTGGTAGAAGGGAAATAAAGGTAAAAGCAGTTACAGAAAGAATAAGGATTAGTTTACTGAACATGAATCAATCAAAGAAGCAGTAAGCGGAGATATACTAATGCACACCATGCTTACAGATTTCAGATTTTCTATTTGCAGAACTGAACACCCAGGATTGAAAATTAACTGTCAATTGCTTGACGTCTTTAAGTTACTGAACACTTGCTATACTTCTGAAAATAAATCACACCAAAAAAGAGGCCTAGCCATTCAAAAACCATCGATTATTGAACTGGAGAGCAAAGGAACTGTAAAATACAAAACAAGTACAGCACATGAAGAGGAGTAAAATTATTTTTTCATAGCAATATTGCTTATTGCTTGGAGAAGTACGTATTAGCTACCCAACATTAGCCTGTTATAGTCTATCACTGAGAAAAGTAAAAGGCCTTTAAAGAAAAATTCAAAGGCCAAGAATGCTAATAAAGTAGCTTCCCAGTAAAAATATCTTGGGTTTATGTCATTTCTTGCGTCAACTATTTTATTGCAAATAAGTATTTCTCCATGTAGCACAAAATGATAAAAAGATGTTGATTAAACTTAAGACAAACTGCCTGTATGTGACTTAGCAATTACTCTTGAAGAAAACATTTCACCTTTTACCTTACACTATTATTCTTCACAAATATCCTAAAATATGAAGGCTTTCTACAAGTATATACAGTTCACATTCTGTAATAATACTCTAAATTGACATCTACAACTGTATGGGCTAAGTCTATTTATTTTTTATTAAATATAACAATTCAGTCACCAATATTCCTCCCAACAAGTATAGGTTTTGGGGTGAAAAAATACGTAGCTAAAAACAGATATTGGTATTGCCTTCAACACTACCAGCATTTTGTGGGCTTCACAATACCAAATAAAAAAAAAATATTTTTTTCTATGTTGCTTAATAAGACCTGGGAGTCTACTGCAATTATTAGCTAACTACTACACAAGATGTAAATTCTTTTGGCTTATTTCAAGTCTGACTTCAGCTAAGCATGTTTTTGTTTTGATATATTTTCACTTATATAGATTTCAAAAACTAGCTCCTCTTTTTTATCTGTGGCATTTGATTCACCTAAATAGCTCCAACTGCTTCTACTTTTACTCATGGAAACAATTTGTAGACATTCACCTAACTGCTACACTTAGGTCCAGGAATCTAAACACAAGCAAGTCAGAAAGTCACATTCTTTCAAACACAAACTTTTAATTCTTTCTGGCAGTTAGAAGAACTCCATTGTGCAATTTTAACTACAGTTCAACCTGGACTATATCTTTTGGTAACAATCTGGCTGTGTTTCACTGTTCTTTACAAAAACTTGAGGAAGACGCTAGCAAGAAAAAACGAGGGAACAGATGGAGGGACTATTTCATATTCAAGGACACACAAAAAATAAAGAAGTGTAAGATCCAAAGATCCTTCTTACTTTCAATAAAACAAAACCTAATTTATTTTCAATGGCAATTATTTTGCAAAACTATATTGTCTGTGTTAAGTTTGATTCCATGCATTTGAACTCTTTAGCTTTGTGTTTTCAATGGAAGTTTCAGTATGCTTTTCAACTGTAGTAACAGAGAGAGAAAATACCTGATCTTTAAATAAGCACAAAGAAATTCTGCCCAGCAATGGAAGTTCAACAAATAGCTTTAATTTTCACTACTACTGCCACACAGAAGAAAACAAAAAGGAGTGTTTGGCTTTTGTCTTTCAGCACAAGAGATATTACTGGAAACTAAGATAGAGAATAAACACTTAGAAGACCGCCCCCCCCCCCCCCCCCAACACAGGCATCCATAAAAATCCTTCATAATATCAAAAATACTAAAGATTCACATCAAATGCTCCTATCCAAAGCAAACAAAAAAAATCAGCAGCATTACTTGGTAAGTATTTGAGGGAGGAACCTTACCCTTATCATCAGTAAAATGACTACTGTATTGTTTATGAATTATATATAAAGTATTCATGTTTCTTTCACAGTTCTAGAATGATAGGTTTGGAAACCAAAGGACACATGTAATCACTCTGTACCTTCCTCAAAAGTTATATACATAAAGTTGCTGTAATTGTCAAGTCTTCAGTTTAAGCAGAACTGACTAAACCACTCCTTACTAGAAAGCTTTCTTTAAACCAATATTTAAAACAGGATTAACCATCTAGACTGGAATATCATCTGTCTTGTGATACAGTTCAACTCATTATAACCATTCTAACTAGAAGTTAGGTCCCTCTGTCTACTCAAGGCAAGCTAAGAGCATCACCAACTGCCAAAAATATCTTCAGCCCTATCAATTTAGGAGAGTCAAAGAGTAATGAACAACAAACAAATTTAAATATGCAGAACACTTCAAGGTAAAAGACCCAAATCTACCATTCTATATACAACTTGAAATTCCTGAGTGGCAAATCCAGGCTATTAGTTTTATCAGTTTCTGTGACTGATAGATAACTGTTCAGCACAACATCTTTAAACCAGAGAGAGGCATGAATGTGATGGACAGACCATTTGGTGACTAAGGAACTGGATGCATGGCTGCACTAGAACGAGTAGCAGCCTGTCAAGCTCCATGTCAAAGTGGAGACAAGTGATGAGTGGCATTTCTCACAAAGCTATTGGGACCATGGCTGTTTAAAACCTTTGTTGGTGACATGGATTAAACACACTCTCACAAGTCTGTGTATGACATGAAGTTCTGTGGGGTGGCCAACACACAGGAGGGAAGGGATATCATCCAGAAGGACCCTGCCAGGCTTGAGAGGTGAACCCATGGAGTTCAATACAGCCAAGTGCAAGGTGCTGCACACGTGTCAGGGAAGCACAAGTACAGACTGGGCAGAGTGGGTGGAGAAAGAGCCTTGAGGAGGACAGAGGCTTGCAGGTGCTGGTTGAGGAACAGCAGGACACAACTTGGCAGTGTGCACTCTCAGCTCAGAAAGCCAACCATGCCCTGGGCTACAGCAAAAGCAGAGTGGGCAGCAGGTCAAGGGAGGTGATTTTGCTCCTCTGCTCCACTTGCAAGAAATCCCACCTGGAGATCTTTGTCTAGCTCTGGGGTCTGCAACACAAGAAAGAAATGGACCTTTTGGAGTAGATCCAAAGGAGGTCACAAAGACAATCCAGAGGCCTAAGCACTCTCCTACATAGGCTGAGAGAACAGGGATTCAGCCTGGAGAAGAGAAGGCTCCAAATGCCACAATGAGGCCTTTCAGTACCTAGAGGGGGCTTACAAAAAAAGAGGGAGAGTGACTTTTTACATGAGTAGATAGTAACAGGACAAGGGGGAACAGTTTTAAACTAAAAGGTGAGAGATTTAGATTAGATGGTAGGAAAAAATTCCATGCAGTGAGGGTGCTGAGGCACTAGAAACAGGTTGCTCAGGGAAGCAGGGCATGTCCTATTCCTGGAAGCTCAAGGCCAGACTTTGATGAGGCTTTGAGCACCCTGGCCTGTGGAAGATGTCCCTGCCCATGGCACAGGCGTTGGAACAAAGTGGTTTTGAAGGTCCCTTCCTACTCACACCATTATATGATAAGGGGGCCAACAACAGATTATATGGCTTTCTTCTTAAGTTGCAATATAAAGTACAATAATGTCATTAAAATTTAGTCTTATCGTCTTGTCTTTGAACTTGATGACAATTTACTTCTGTGATGAAGATATAAAAGTGAATGATTACCTAGATTATGACTGTATAAAATACAAAAAATGCAACTACAAATGAGAATATACTAAAAGAAAGCTTTCCTTAACCTGAGCCTGAATATGAAATTTTAGTATCTACACTATCCAAGTGCAAACTTGAAACTCTAAAACTAGGAACAATACTACTTTGGCAAGTGCCTGATTTGCAGAATTACTGATTCTTCAAAGTCTCACTTAGGTTTTACAGCACTGGATCTCCATCTAAGCAGTGTATGAACTACCACCTGAATCAAGAGGTAGCATTTTGGTAATACAATACACAAAAGTCACAAATATTCTACTCACACAGGATGCTATGTGTGCTACTATAATACATATACTAGAATATATAATATATTCTTCATATGCACTTTTGAAACACATAACTTGAATGGACACTGATTTACTATAGTTCTTACTCTTATTTTAATTTTGAAAAATAAGACATAAAACCACTTATATTCTGTGCAGTAAAACTGTCTTCAAAGGTTTACAGATAGTCTTATTAAAATTTTCTAACAATCAACACAGCTTAAATCTTGCCTGTTTCATTAAGATTTGCAAGAGGAAATAAAAATAATCTCAGTATCTCCTAGCAAGTATATGAAACCCTGAAAAGGCTCCTTTTAAGTACTTATTTGTTATGCCTTAAAGGTTAACAGCAGGTTTTCTTCAAACACAACTACAGCAAGTTTCTTCTGTAATGTGAAGGTCATGAGGAGAATTTTGGATCCTCAAAGACAATGTTTTGTGGGAACAACTCCTCTGTTACTAAGAAAATGTGAACACTGAAGTAGACAGAAATATCCACCTTGCACCATATTCAAAAGCCCACTACAATTAATATTTTAAATAATCCAGAATTCGGAAGCATGGAATTGAGAGTTTTTTCCCTAATCCACACTGCACAACTCTGGAACCTTTTTTTCCCCCAGAGATACCTTAAGTGTCACTCAGCAATAAATCAGAACTATTTGCACAGTGGAAACACTTAAACAGAGCACCTGTTGAAAAAACACTGTCCAAAAAAATCTGCTTTTGAGAGATTCACAAATGCTCATTTGTATGGAAGTCATGAGGCAAATAACATAGATGCACTTCTTTAGGATCTCTGCAGAAGCCTGAATTGGGTTCTATTTTACATCTTCACCCATCTATATCCCTCCCACTACATTTTGTTAGAATGTCACATGACAACAGCAAAATACTTTCATTAAACCTTCATGTACATTAATCTGCTTAGAACAATACCACGATTCCACAATTACATACACCACTCCTTAACTCAGTCCCACAAATAGTCCTTACTAAAATTAGTTTTAGCGTGCATGCAAAATTAAGTGTCCTTAGACAAAACAAAATCAGAACTGGAGAAACACTCCAGCCTTCAGCATGACACTGATTTCTGTATCTCTGCTGCTTTCCAGCAGAACTTTAGTAGTTGTGTATGCTGATACTGTCCAAGAGAAAGCAGGAGTTGCACTACCTCAAAGTAACCTGAAGAGGTTACTTAATCCTAAGAGCAACTTTCCCTAGATTTAGTCTAAAGAGTCAGTATTATTTCCCCTCCGGAATTTCCCAGACAGCAAAAACACTCACTCAAAAGGCTAAGTGACAATTAAGCAAATTTTTCCTTCAGATATGAAAACCTTCAAGATACATAAATGGTTTCATAACTCCAATACATACTACTGCATTTGTAACACAATGTTTGTGGAACAGACACATGTAAAAAAAGAAGGAATTTACATTTCAAACCTTCCCTCTTTCAAGAAGTTTGTGTTAGTTTTGGGGGAGTGGGAGTATTTCATTCTTTATGACTACATAAATAAAAACACCAATGGAGTTTAAAAATAAAAGTAAAATTTGTTTTATAGTCTCATCTCCTTAAAACAAACCACAGATCTGTTTTTACAGATGGAGAAACTGAGTCACGAAGGCAAACTGACTCATTAAAACTCATACAGGAAAAACTATGGAAGATCTCTGAACTCCCAAGAGGTTCTTAGTGCATAAAGTAAGCTGCAAAATTTGAATTTTTTTGGGGGGGGTTATTTCATTGTCCTTCCCCAAACACTTTAAATACTTTTTGTAAAGTGCATGAAGTTATTTTCCTCTAATTGTCAATCAGATATCTGCTTGAGAACATGACAGAGGCCAAGAAGAGCTGCAGACTGTACAGCATCAAGAACAGGAACTTTCAACTGAAGGCAAAGAAAGAAAAAAGGCAAAAGGTTTCCATAAAGGCCCATATACTCTTTAAAGTCTTGCTCCTGCACTTTTAAATAAAGAGAATAAGACATGGTTTAGGGGAAAAAATGTATTTCTATAAATAAAGAAGATGGGAGTGCACATTACTGGAGAATTAACAAAATCACTCAGCCTTTGGCCTCAAAACACACAAAAGGCATGCATTAACAACACCCTCAAAGTCTAACTACCTTACTGTTCAACTTCAGGTATACCTTAAATCCCACATCAGTGCTCCTAAATGGTATTCAAATTAAAATTCGTCAGAGACTGAACACTGCTTTGCCACTTCAATACCTCACTTTTGATTGCTTAAATCCAGAAGGTTCTAAAGCTATACTGGAACAGGAACTCATATCTCATTAATTTAAAGGATGAGATTAAACACCGGCATTAAAAAAAAAAGGTGAAAATTTATATTTTCTTATTGTTGCTTAAATCATACAATTTGCAGCCTCTATAGTGTGTATCAGAGTATACTACACCAACTACCAAATAATGAATCCTTGTGACCTCCCTTCCCCCCACTCAAACATATTTATAGTGGTGATACTAAAAGGTTCATATTTCATTTAGGAAAAAAATTAGAGGTTACAAACCACACCTTCCCTTAGTACTTGTATGTATATTATCACATCTATAATTTATATAGCAATATACAACATAAACTGAAGAAAAAATGTAATGCCAAGATTACATGGCAATAGAAGAAATTCCACGTCTTTACATAAAGTAACAGGTTATAATCTCGCACGCATTATTCCTTTAAGTTCATTTTGTATTCTCATACTATGAATACATGGAATTACTACACCGATGTGCAGTGAAGGTATTTCCTGGAAGATGAACATGACATTCACGAATGTGCTCCCACAAAGAATTTAGCTGGCTTAGTGATCCTAATCCACTACTCGCGTTGATAAATATTACTGATTTTATGTCGTTAGTAGGACAGACAGCTGTACAGTATCGATCACAAACACAGGAGCTTTTCCAATTTACTCAACTGACATACATATTACCTCACAGTACCGTATACACACCCCTCGAAGGAGCTGCTTGAGTCTGTTGCCTCTTTCCACCCCCCTTCTCCCCGACAAGAGTGGTCTCGTTCACTTGCCTTTCACACACATAACCAATAAAATTAATCAGCTGGAACACAGCATTTTTAAATCGCAGTAAAGTCAAGAGCTGTTTTGTATGTTATTTGAAGGGAACAGCCTTTTCATTTAAACATAGTAAGAGACTAATACGCTGCAGACAAACGCACTGCATGGGGTGTGGAGGACCCGAGCTGATTAGATTACCACAACATCAGCCTGAGGCCGCCATTTTTAGAATCTCTAAAGGACAAAAGAGGGAAATTAATAAATTTGCTCCACATTTTTTCAAAAGTAACTTTAAAAGTATAGTGGTGATAATCAATTAATCATACATTGCAAGTACTACCATGGATATCTCCTGCTTTTCTCTGATCTGAACGCCGAGTATCAAAAATGCTTCATTATTCTTCCTTTAAGATACTGTAAATAAACAGACTAAAACATTCCTAAATCTAGATGCAGCACTGAACTTCTGCTTTTGACGACACGTAGTATGTACCATTTCAGCGACCTCAGGGCTTTCAGACAGCGCACATTCCCTAATAGCCGAGTATGGGGGAATACAGGACCTTGTTAATCAGGCTATATATTATGTTTCTCTACCCTATTTTCTAGTACACAGTGAACCGTTTGTTTCTCTTGCCCTGAGTCTGCAGCAATACGGTCTGACCCACCAATACTTACTGCTTCAGGAAAGAGAATGAAATATGCCACCCAGAGAACACGAACACTGCCTGCAGAAACTAAGGCAAGAAAGGGGTGCACCAGTGTAACTACTTACAACCTCGAGAAAGGGGGTGGGGAGAATGATCCCCTTTTAAATTGGCACAGAAACTCCTAGGGACAGCCCTCCGTTTGTCCAGGTTACACCACGAAGCAGAGATATTAACAGGGAGGCAGGCAGGGAGGCGGGGGTGTGGAAGGCAAAGAGATTAGGCCTATAACGAGCCATTTTAGTACCACAAAGCAAAAATACACAGGATGGAGGAAAAAGAACAGGCTTCCCCAAGCTTCGTAAAACTCAATACGCAGTCCCAATAACGCACAAACCCGTTCTGAAAACCGCCAGCCCAAGGAAGCCTATGTTGTCACATAATAGCTCCTTTTGGCTCATTTTCCAAGCATAATGCATAAATCTGGCGTAACTGCCAAAAAATTCTCCTCAGCTCCTCCAGTTACAGTAACCCGCCATATTCATAAGATATAGCGACAGCCTGCCATTTTTTAACCAAACCCCACAAAAGGAAAAGCAAATTCAAGGCAACTTACACAGAAATTAAGCATATTTCAGGGTGGGAAGGAGTTATACTTGCACAGAAGGCAATGAGACATTCCCGTCGCATTTCACTCCCTTTTCCCACCTCCCCCTCCCCCAAAGCACCCACAGCAGAATATGCTGGTAATAACCAAAGACTCACCTGTAATGGTCACAGGCCAGGCAGCAGGACCCCTCAGCTGAGCCCCCTTCTCTATCCCAACGAAAACAATGCAACAGCCCCACTGCGGATATCCCTACCCTAGGTAGGACTCAGCCCTCAGTAGGCTCTAGTAAAAGAAAGGGAAGGGAAAGAGGAGGACCCCCCCTCCCCCCAAACCTAGCTCAGGGCGCAGAACCCTACAGGGACCAGCTCAAAGGCGCCTCTGCCCTGGGACCTGTGTACAAACCCCGGTGCTGCCGCCGCTGCTCCCGTGCCTCCCTCCCTCCAGCCTCCTACGCTCCCTTCTATGTCACTGCCTCTCTCTGGGAAAATGGCGTCCGCTCTCCCCTCCCTCCCCCTGCACGGGGCTCACCCGCCCCGCCTGACAGGGGCAGGGTTACCAAGGCGAAGCCAAACAGCCGCCATTTTGCTTACGGGCTGGGAGCGCAGCCCGCGCCCGCCGAGCCCTCAGAGTCCATTTTGCAACACGCTGAACGGCTCCGGGGTCTGGGCGCGGCCGCGGCAACAGACTGCGGCAGGGGCTGGGCAGGGGGGCCGTGAGGAGGGAAGTAGGGCAGCGGAGGAGGGGCGGCGGCGGCGGGGGCTGGCGCCGGGGGCGATCCGCAGCCCCGGCGGCGCAGCCCGCGCGGGAGGGGCGGGGGCTCCGTCCCGGCCTGTTGTGGGGCCGAGCGCGGGCGGGAGCCAGGGTGTCTGAGTCAGAGCTGCATCCTCGTAGGAATAAACGCCAAAACTCCCTCTTCGGCCGCTCTCGCACCCCCAGTCTCCGGCTTCTTCCTCACGACCGTCGATGCCGTCAGCATACGTGTTCTTTATGAATCTCTTAACAGCACATTTTCGGCCTAGACTGCGCGAAAAGCCGGGCAGACCTGCCGGATCTCACACACGCAGAAGAACTACCTGAGGGGCGGGGAAGAGGGGAACGAGAAAGGAGCGGGAGCTTTTGCAGACCTGCTCAGGAGGTTCTGACTGAAACTCTCAGTAAGACACTCGAGGCTGAGAATCTTCCCCGAAGCGTTTAAGACTCAAAGGCAAGTGGGAGAAAGCTTCTTTCTTTAAAGCGAGTTGGGACAGTACTCCCTGAAGGCATTTCTCTTCTGCAGGGAATGAGACAATCAGCGAACAAGCCTCGTTTGCCCTTTAGGCAACAGCGCTCGGGGAGCAGGAATGGCGCGCTTCCATCCAGACCAGCGGGCGCTGCCAAAGCCAGGAGCTCGCTCAGCCTTTCAGGGCAGGCACAGCCCCGGCCATTCCTATGGAGCCCCCCTTCCTACCACCATCTCTCCTCCCAGCTCCCGCTGTACCCGTACGCCGCCCTGCCTCCCCTGCCCGGCTTCAGCCCCTCCAGCGATACGGCTGATGGAGGGAGGGGAGGCGGCGGCTGGGGTTTCGTTCGACGCCCACCAGGGGCTGAGCGAGCCTCCTTCAGTGCGCAAACTCGGGGCACCAGATAAAAGCTGGGCTGGCAGCTCTTACCCTGCCTCGATGGAGCCGCCACATTCGGGTGACTGGAGAAGCAGTTAGCAGCAGCGCCATAGCCTAGCGTCCCCCCACACCTTGGGCACAGAGAGTTTGGGGCTCTAAACAGCTGCTGCTGCGGCAGGAGGGAGCCGAGGTGAAGGGATCTGCTAGCTGGTTGGACGCAGAGGAGGCGGCTGTAATGGGGCATTAAGTCTGAGGGAGGAGGGGGGGCGATTAAACGTCTTGTGATCATGGCGGAGTCTATGGGTATTTTTTTCCTGTCTAACACTTCTGTGCGTGTGTCTCTTGTTTCTTTCTTTCTCTCTCCTTAGGGCGCTTGGCTGGGGCTGCTCGCTCGGGTTCTGCCTGTTGTTGCGCGAAATGGCGGCTGGCGTCTTGGTGGGTTTGGTTGTCGGTTTTTTGTGTAGGGTTTTTTTTTTTTTTTTTTTTTTCATTCCCCTCCCCGCACTTGTGCCTTGGCTGCGGCTCCGCAGCGAACCGCGGCGGAGCCGAGTCAGGAGGGGGGTGGGAGCGGCGCGACAGCCAATGGCCGAGCCGGCCCGGGTGGCCCGGCGCGCTCTGATTGGCTGGCGCTGACATCATCCTGCAGCAGGGGCAGCCGCAGCTGGGCAGGGTCGGGAGCTGTCGGGGGAGGCGAAGGGAGAAAACGGGCGCCATGATCTCAGCGCCGGGGAGGACTCCGCGGGCAGGGCGTCCCCGAAGAGCTGGCGAAAAGGAAAGCGGGACCAGGCCTGGGCTTCTCCTTCCCAAATAGTGCCGGGGCTGTGCCGAGAGGAGCGGGAAACGAGCGAGAGGGGAGCAACTCGCGCCTGCCTTTGTAACTGCGTCAGTACAAGATGGCGCAGGGTGTCCCTGGAGAGGGAAGGGAGTTGCACGTCCGCCGGAGGTCATGTGACCGCGTTGCATTCCTGTGGGGTTTGGCTGCGGACCAAGCTGGCTTAGGCGGCGGCGGCGGCTGCCCGGGAGAGCCCGGGCTTCCCTCCCCCTCCTCCCGCACAGCGTCGTCGGGCCCGCGCTGGTTCCCTTCCCCCATCAGCTTTATGCACGAGAGTGTAGCTGCTGCCGAGGAAGGTTCTCGCTTCTCCTTACTCTCCACCCACCTCCAGGGTGTAGCTGCTCTTGGGGGAAGCTTTCCATTCCGCCCCCTCTCTGCGCAAGGCTTTCACCCACCTCCGGGGAAAGTTCCCCCCGTGCGCCTGGCGGCTCCGCCCGAGCGTGGGAGCCCGGTGCGCTGACGGTAGTGCCGCCCGCTCGGTGCGAGAGCAGCCTGCTCTAAGTTCCGGGGGATTGCGCAGTGTGGTTCTTACTGGAACAGTCGTTTTAAGCGATGTCCAAATGACCTCATTAAAGCCGCTGAGGAAAACGCACAGGCTATGCGGAGTTGTTCTGTGGAGGTCTTGGCTGTTTTAGTGTTGCTCTGCTGGGGTTACGGGTGGAGGGGCCAAGGGAAAGTCTTCCAGGTGTACATGGGTTTACTCTGAACAGGAAAAGTGGATCGCTGTTCTTCGTGTGTTGTTGGATCCTATTGCAGGAGTTGAGCCGCTTTCTGTGGAGTGATGGGTGTATTCTAAAGTCAGGCCTCAGATGGCCTGCATCTTTAACGTGGGAATTGATGTATGTACTTAGTCCAAATGAAAAATGTGGTCTGCGAATATTTTGAGGACTCCCCATGTTTTACTTAGAGGTCCATAGGAAAATGAACTTGCTGCACAGGTCTGGACAGGCCTGGAAGGTTGGCAAATAAATTTTCTGAGTTTTCTTTTTTTAATTTCAATATTTGCTGGATGGAAAATG
Source organism: Cinclus cinclus (assembly GCF_963662255.1). Taxonomy (NCBI): domain Eukaryota; kingdom Metazoa; phylum Chordata; class Aves; order Passeriformes; family Cinclidae; genus Cinclus; species Cinclus cinclus. The sequence goes on from NC_085049.1 coordinate 9,110,013, forward strand.
AAAAATGTGTGTATGTTTTCCAATGCTAACTATTTTCTTTAAGGAATGCAACTTCTGTTACTGTTTGGTTGAGGTTGTCATATTTTCAAAGCAGTTCACTAGTTCCCATGTCTTGTTCTTCTGTGGCAGAGTGTAAATTTAGCCACTGCATCTAACCCAATGAACAATTTAACAGTTAAAATTCTTGATTTAATGGTGTTTGTTTGTTCTATTTAGAAATGTTTCACTTTTTCTGTTCTTGGTCTGTCCATGCAAAGATAGGATTTTTTTTTTTCTTTTTACCTCCACAGTAGAAATCTGATAGGGCACAAAGCTTGATTATTTTACAAATGTGCTGTTTGAGAACTGGAATGAAAGTAACTGAGTGTATGACTAATAGAGAAGATTCCTGTCTAATAGATGTGCTTTAATATGTGTTACATAAGTAATATGGTGAGGTGGAGTTCAGTTACATAAGAACTGACTGGGGACTTGGGAGCTACTGTAAGTAGTTCATATTGGTCTCATATATAGCCTGCAGGGCATCCTTGTGTTGTGGGAGGAGGGGTAGAAAAACAGGATTGGAAGCATCTAACAACACTGTGTTTTTCCTTTGTAGGTTTATAGAGGATACGAGGAAAGAAAGGGAGAAGCCAGTAATTAGGAATGAGTGTGAAGCTTTCAGAAGTCTGTAGTCTCATTTAAGCTTAGGTTTTAGGATGTAAACTGTTCTCTAAAAGAGCAATCCCCCTTTTTTGAGTGTCAGAAAGTGGCTGTCAGCTGAGCATTGAGCCAGCTGGCTTCTGTGCATACTATAAAAAAGAGCAAGATTCTTGAGTCCTAGAGATTGTGTGGCTGTACTTTTTTTTTAATTTACTGGAAATGGTGTTAGGAAGAGGCAGTTGGTTTGTTGATCAAACATTAAAATGACTGGATTACTGATTCTTCTTGTGTAGGCATCAAATGACCCAAGGTAAACAATCCTTTGTAATAGAAGCTTCCAGAGAAGCTTTCAGTGCACAGTGATTCTTTTAACACAGCACTGATTTATGTGGGACTTAACTTTGAGACACTCCAGATACTTCATTGCAGATGTGTTAAAGGGAGAACATTAATTTCAACTAAAGATGAGGGGAAAAGAACCATTTTATTATTACTTATATTTAGGCATGTGTTGTGTAATTATGAAACAGTAATTGTCTGCCTTACTGTAAGAGAATCGTTTGAATGCTTATGTTTATAGAATAGTTTATATAGCAAATCAGCTAGAATTTTAATTCTTGAAGTAGCCTTTTAGGTAACTCACTCTGATAACAGATTTTGCTTGAAAAGCAAGAAATTAATTACTTTAAAAGTTTTCTGTATGACTTGCAGCTTGTTGCAGCAGCACTTGAACAGAGGTGTGGCTGTGATTTTACGACATAGGTTTTACGATATAGAAAAAGTGATTTTACGATATAGAAAAAGTGATTTTATGATATAGAAATGAATGCAAGTTTTAATGAGCTGGTAATAATTTCTTGTTTCAAGGTGGTTTTTATTAGCAGTTCTCAGGGAAGCAGTTATCTTGAAAGAAGCAATAGCTCCGGCAGCGCTGAAGTGCAGTCTCAAGACAATGTATTATGTATTCTGAATTATTTGTGCTCTGGAAATGAGTAAAAACAAAATGTGTGTATTTCTTTGAGACAGGGCATTTGCCCTATGCCCAAGCTGATGCAAGCTGTTTTAGTCTCGAAGGAAAGAAAAGAGTTGTAGGAGAGGGAGACTGAATAAAAAGTGGCATTTAGTTTACGTTTATGGTAGCTTACCAGGGAAACTAAGAATTTCTGCTGAACTACAATTTGTTCCTTAATGAGGATACTTCAGTGGGTGGGATGTTCTCCAGCAGTTAGACTTGTGGTTCTAACTTGCCATGATAGCCTGTCTGTGCATGCATGTCTGGTCTGAGCCCTTGCTAGGACCTGTTACTTAAACACTGTTGTTCACCTTTAGCCATACAAAGGGACTGACAGGGGTTCAAGGGCATTTAGGGGAGAAAGGAGAGAGATACTAACAGTGTAATAGAGCCAACTATGCATTAATGTCATAGTTGAGACTGTTGAAGTGCTCATGCTGTAAGATGATCCTTCACCCTTTTTTCAGCTGTTCATTTTTGCTTCTGCAAGTGATCATGGGTGTGTAGAAGTGAAGAATGGATCAAACATAAGCCTAATAGAAATGGATGGCTTTCTAATGTGAATCTTCATTGTGTGGCTTGACAAACATTCCTGTTTGAACAGAAAGAGAATGAAGCACCTGCTGGGAAAATGGAGATGTGCAGGTTTTAATTATTAGAGAAGTTAGGTATGCTTTTTCTCAGAAAAGGTGCCATTATTAAGGTGTTTTGAGGGGCCTCTTAAAGGTTTTTTGGCTAGTGTAACTAGAATCACTGAGCCTGGCACTCAATAATTCTAGAGTATGTAAGTCATTGCTAGATGGACATTCAGTTGTGGGTGGCAAGAGCACTTCAGATTCACTGTATTGGTAGCCTGTAAAATTAAGTGAAATGTTATTCTCAACTGCAGGCTAGTTAAGTGTTCATAGGATTTTAGATTTAAGTTTATTTTGTTGGAACAGGGTAAGACTTGAAATAAGCTTGCTTTGTCCAGAAGTGGCTGATAATCTAATAGCTGGAGTAGTCAGTGAAGAATTATTCTTACAGGATGAGTTCTTAGCTAATTGTAAAAAGTGATAGCTGTGGATCACAGCAGTCACAAGCCAAATGAATTTACATTATCTGCATGAGGTAAAGGAGTTCTAGTGATTGCCAGCTGATCAGCTTATCCTCCTGGATTTGGACAGATTCAAACAGCAGCAGGACAAGAACTTCCTTTGCACACTGCTTTAGGCTTTGTGTTATAATAAACGTTTATGAAAAAGTTGAGATTAGCAAGGTTTTCCTTTAGCAGGAAAATACGTTATTGACTGGTTCTACAATTCTTAACAGTGGAGTTCCTCACTTAAAGGAGCAACTTTAAGGCTGTTGTGTGGCCTCCTAATCCTGGAATTAGTGGGAGTTTGTGCCAGGTTCACTGCTATGACCTTTGAGTAGTGAAGTGGGGCATTGGTTTATTTTCTCCTTTTCTCCAGCATGACCTTGTTACTTGAAGTAGAGTCTTTCTGATGAGCTGCTAGTTGCTTTGGAGAGCAATATTAAGGTCCAGTAGCTACTTTCAAAAGTGAGGTACTGGTCAGACATGATTATACTGTAGCCCTGAAACACTGCCAATAGCAGTTCTTTGGTGAAAATAACCAGTGACTGAATGGCTCCTGAGTGGTTTATGCACAATGGTGCTTTTTGAGGATCCTTAGCAAGAAAATGGGTGACAGTAGTGCCAGTTTGGAGACTTAGTCTGTGCCAGAGTTGGGAAATTACTGATCTGGAGACTAGCATCCCAAAAGTACAACTGAAGGTGGTCTTGTTACAGAAAGTGAGAGTTTGTGTTTCTTATAAGCTCAAAAATGAAGCAAGTCTTAGCTGCTATATTTTTGTGCTTAAGTGTTGCAATGACAAAAGAAACCACTGAAACATACTGTGCTCCATATGTGAGCTTGTTAATGGGGCATAGTCATGCAGTAGATGTTACTCAAAAGTAGAAATGCAGCAGCTTTATTGCAGCAGTATATCATGTCTCTTCAAAGGTTTTAGCTTCTGAAGGCTGCTGTAGTCCTACTCAGTGTGGTCTGTTAAGACTCAAAACAGAAATGCTCAACAGGCTGAGAGAGCTGGGGCTTCTCAACATAGGAAAGAGAAGGCTGTTGGGGAGACCTTATTGCAGAAGAAAGGTGTGCTAAGAATGGGTACCTTTTTGACATTGACCCAGTGTGTGTGTGTGTGTATGTAGATAATCTGTTCTATAACCACTGGTTATAGTAATGGATTTCTTTGCAGCGAACTTCAGGAGCTTAGTAACTAATGAAGCTTTCTTTTAGTGCTTTTTTTTTTTTTTTTTTTTTTTGTATTTTATCAACAGAAGTTAGTATCTTTCTGTCCAGTTGGCTGTTGTATATGGGTTTTTGATAGCTGTTTGATCCAGTGCTAGTACAGCTGCTATGGTTGAACCAAATACAAGTCCAAAAGTAGATTGTGTGGCAGATAGAGGTGTTAGAACTAGTGTGGAGGGCACAAGAACTTACACTGAAGATGTAGCTGGGAACCAAGCATTAGCATCCAATTCTTGTGCTAAACTCCCTTCTTCCATGTTTCTGCCTTTACTTAGCAAGTTAGTCATGACACAGGACTGTCGTGTGATTCCCCAAATTTTAGTGAAGCAAGGTAAAAAAAATACTGGAGGTGCAGAACTGTGCTACTTCATTAATGCAGACAAATCAATCTCTCAAAGAGACAGTGGGACTGTAGCTGGTCATGATACTGAGATAGTAATTTAATCTGTGGCCTAAGAGGTATTTTACAAGCTTTATTGGTATGTGCTAAGCAATAGTTGTGCTGCTTCATTTTGGTCACTTTGTTTGTGGCCCAGTTTGTCGGGCTGATGATAGATTGTGCAGTATGGTCTTATCTGTTGAGTCAGGGTAAGCGGTCTCAAATTCCATCCAGAACAACTATGGGTCTTCTAATTAGAGATCTGTTAAATAGCACTGAATGTCATTGTCACAAATGTCCTGATTTAGAAGACTGTTCTTCATAAAGCAAAACTATTGCATTTATCAGAATGCTGCTACTTCAAATTCGTCTCCAAATCTGTGCTCCGTTACCCCAGCATACATATGCTGGAACGAGCTCATAAGCTTATAAAGACATGCTGGGCAGTTGTCAGATCCTATTTTTAAACTGTTTCTGAGAAACACTTCTGGTTCCCTATCTCTGCATAGTCATAGGAAAGGCTATACTTCATGCAGGAGCCACAATGTCTGGGCTCAGCTAACAGTAATTTTTGAACTTGAGTGTCTCCTCTTCAAAGATAGTAAAATTGAACTGCACTGACTGCTGTTATGGAGGGGAGATGACAGATGCCTAGGAAATAGTGGTAGTGGGCTATTGACTCCTTGACTCTAGGTACAAACAATAAAAGATGCAGGTATCTTCACTCCTGGGACCAGTGACAGGGCTAGAGGAAATGACATGAATCTGAGGCAGGAGAAGTGGATATCAGGAAAAAGTTTTTCACCCAGAGAGTGGTTGAGCACTAGAATGGGTTTCCCCAGGGAAGTGGTCACAGCACCAGCCAGGGTTTGAGAAGCGTTTGTACAATGCTCTCAGGCACATGGTGTGGTTCTTGGGGAGTCCTGCATGGAGAGAATCCATGAGCTGGACTCTCTGATCCTGATGGATCCTTCCCACCTTGGCATACTCTTACAATTCTAGGTCTGTGATGCTTGACAGCCTAGCTAAACTTTTGTAGGTTGCCTATTAACTGATGCCTAATATCAGAGCACCTGCTTTGCTATGCTCAGGAGAGTGCAGGAAGAGTTGAGAGCTTTAAATACTTTAAATGGTGCCTCTTATGGTAAATCTTGAAGATAGCAGGTTTTCTTAATCTGCTACTGATTTGCAGTAACCCACTTTCTATAACTGTGTGACACTACTGTATGCCACCTTTAAATTTTCGCTAACACTGGAAAATTGCATAAAAATGCAACTGGATTCTGTAGGCAACTAGTATTTTAAGGCTTTTTCTCCCTGTGTCTAAAATTGCCTACTTTAGTCTAGGCCTGAAGTACAGACACTACATATGGGTGTTCCAGGTATTCCTGTGCTAGAGAGGGAATTCTGAAATTGAAGGACTGTGGAGAATGTATATTATGTAGCTTGGGTCAAAAAAATAGAGAATACCAGTCAAGCATACTTGGTTTTGTTTGTCTCTTAAAACTGGCAAGCAGGGAGATTTCCAACTGGGGAAGCTACTATGAACAGGAAGAAAAAAATCATGCCGATATAAATGAATTATACAATGCAAAATAACATACTGAGTCCGATGTGTCTTAGAACTCTTTCAGGATGCTCCTGGGACACTGCGGTTGCTAGTGAACACCTAATTGATGGGAGAGAATTGTAATTTCAAAACAGTATTAGGACTGAAGTCTGAGGGCTGTATCCAAGCTGACTCTGCTTCTAGGAGTTGACAGTGCAGGGTCTTCTGATTTCTCTTTCTCTAGAACAGGCAAGCTCTTCTTCCACACTTCCCACAGATTGTGTGCTACAAATATTAGTGGCCTTATAAGTGCAGCTGTTAGTTAAATTACTTTGTCTTCTGTTTCAATGGTATGACTACTTAATAATCCTGTTCTCCTTTAAGTAAATTGAGCTAGTAAAGAGAAACTAAGGAGAAGAGCAGCTACCTAAATTTTGCCTTCTAGCCCAAATGTTTCTGCTTCAAGGAAGGGGAGGAACTTAGCATTGGACCTATTTTAACCTCATTATACAGCAAGCAAAGCAGGGTGATCTTTTTGAAGGGTATGATACTTTTTGTGTTTGCTTAAACATGCCCTTTAATTTCAGTAATGTAATGACACAGAAATGGGCTATAGAACTGTTAACTCATTTGAAACAAACCTCATCAATTCCACATATTTCTGTAACCTAAGAACAATATACTCATATGCTTCCTGTTCAGTGTAGTGGCTGTGCCCTTACACTTCTCTGTGACTGAGCCTTTCAATGTAGTTGTAGATGGCATATTACAACTTAGAGGTATTGAGCTGTCTACAAATGATCTGTATATATGGAAGTGTCTTGCTGAAAGGTGCTTCTGTGTGTTGTCTATAGATGCAACATTAAGCTTAGGGTTTTTTTTTAACCTGTAGCCCACCTATGTATTGAACAAAGTGGCTTGCTCTTTTTGCTTCTTTTTGTTTGAATAGCATTGAGCAAGATTAATGTACTGATTGCTCTCAGTAAAAGTAAGCTCTGCATTCTGTTTTGGATGTGGGTATTAATATGTGTAAAACATCTGTTGCATCTTTTTAGAAATAGCATGTTGCAGTCTTGGATTACATTTCAAATCTGAAGCCTTTAAGGGATAGCTGAAGTAAGTTTTTGTAGCGGGGTATTTTTAGATGGTGCAAGAATTGAGTATTGTTTTGTACTGGTATTATCCTGCATCATCAATCCCTACTATAGAAATAGATCAGCAATGGGGAAAGACAAAACTGAACTGGGTGTCCAAAAAAGCAGGTCCAGTAGATCTTGCTTTTCTTCGTGTGTTTTGAAGATGCATGTTTGAATTTGAATTTTGGATGTGCCCAGGTGGCAATGGAGTGTAGGAGAGGGTTTTCTGTTATGAAGAAACACTTCTACTGTAGTTCATAAGCTGAAATCTTGCTGTTCGTCATATCATAAATAAAGATGAGATGTTTCATTAAGCTCATTCACTTTTCTGTTATGTGAGTCTAATGTAAGGATTTATTTAAATACGTATTTTTGAGTCCCATTAAGCAATAGCATGTGTGACATGTGCTACCTCTTTGAAACTCCTTTAGTTTTGATTCTCAACTGGAAGTGTTTGAATGGGGACTCCTGGTCTTTCTGGCTGTTCCAAGGAAAAATAGGAATTGAGTGTATTTTTCTGTAAATAGTGAGCATATACACAGTATATACCCAAGGTCCATTTAGCCTGTTAAGCTGGTTTTTAGCACAGATATGCTGAAACAGTGAAACAGGAAGTACCAATATTATATGAATGACTATTCTTGGGATTGTGGATAGCCAAAGGGGAATGATGGAGGCCTCTGCCTGTAAATGCAGCTCTTTAGAGGCTTGGGTAAAACCAAAAAGTCTATTCCTGATGTTGAGAACAGTTGCTGGAAAAAATTTTTTATCACCGTTTGTAGGTTCTCTAAGCTGTTGTTCACTTAGTATTTAAAAAAAGGGAACTGAAAAAAGCTTGAATTTGAATGCATCAACAGTGCACTTGCAGCAACAAGATGGACTATAAGAAGGGAATCTGACTGAAATCTGTCTGTCTTCACTGGAAAATAAGCAGGCCTAACCTGTAGTTCTTGAACGGTGTACAACTTTCAAATAGTTCAAGGCTATGTACATCTATTATCTACTGATCATAGAAATTATGAAAACAGGCATTGTATGCAACTATGGAATTCTGAAAGACCAGTTTAGGGTGATCTGCATGTGAGTAACATCCTTATTTCAAGCACTTATGCTACATCTGACATCACATGATTCCTAGCTCTTGTGCAACAGGAAAGCTTAGCCTCTTTTCATCCATCCTCTAGAGCTCATGGAGGGAAACACAGATTGGGCTTGTATTTAACTATAACTTCCTTCCCTTTGGGAACTCGCATCCGAACTACTACGGATTTCGGGCCATGTGGTATTCTTTGGTTTCCTCCCCATATGTGAAATTTGAATAAGCATTGGAGTCTTGGGGTGGAGAGGGTGACTGGAGACTTCTTTCTGTGGAAGTAGGTGGTCATTCCGTGCCTCTCCTTCCCCAGCTTTCTGCTTATCTACAATTAGGAATACTCTGTCATGGTCAGCTGGTAGTATGTATGAGCTGACAGTATAGCGTGTAAGATTTATTTAAGCTTTCCTATTTTCAAACTTATGTACACTTTTAATACTTAAGGTAGCTTTGCTGTATCTAAATGAAATTGTTATTTCTAAATGTCAAAAGAAAATGCTGGACTGAAGTCTAGCTGAAAGAATGACAGTTTTATGTCTAAATTTTCACCTGCCGAACAGACTTTGCCAAAATCAGCTTGTAGGTTTGCCATACAGTGAAGAGATTATGAGAAGTACATAAAGAAATCATGGGAACTGGCTGAAGAAGGGGAGATTGCAGTATGGAAAGGAAGGTGCTTATCTTTAACTAGGTATGTATTTTACTTAGAATCTGGGTTTGGGACTAGGTGTTCATGCCCAGTCTTCTTTTGTAGCTTTTTGAAGGGGAAGAATTTCTAACAACCAAATCAGTCACCTTTTTAAATGCAGGAGAACTGGAGTAAGCAAGCCTGTGAGCATGCATGCCTCCAAAATCCTGCAAATGTTCTTCACTTATACTTGTCTGAGTAGCATCATCAGTCTTATGTTTTACAAATTACTAGGATTGTAGTTTCCATGTTTATAGATGTTTTCTACCAGTTTTGTAATGTCTACAGTGGTTTTCCTAGCAGTTTTCTCATGCTGTTTAACTTCATTTTTTTCCACAGCATTGTACTCAACTTTATTATTGAGGTGTTTATTTCCTTTGCCTTCTCATGTGAAAGAGAAACTGCTAAATCTGCAAGAGTTTTCAAGACAGCAAGAGGTGCTTGAAGAGGGGAAGCTAGTGTTCAGGTTCACAAATCAAAATTGGGTTGTAGTTACAGCTTAACTGATTGGCAGGAAAAAAGCTGTAGTTTAAGGACACAGCTGGCAACAGGCTCATGTCTACCCCTAGAAAAGTAAACTTTTCTGCCACAATCTCCAGATCTGTTTGGACAATGATAAAAAAAATATTGGGCAAAATGCAAGAGTTCTGTGACTGTTTGTTCAGAGTATAAATATTTCAGGCTTTGAGTGCTTGTGTGGCTTAAATGTTGCTGAAAGACTGTTATTTTTAGGTTGGGGGAGCAGGAAGAGTACTTGTTTCCTGTTTTCCCCTCCCCCAGGAACCTTGAGTACATTAATGAGGAGAAGCATAGCAATCCCTGAGTTGGTTTGCCAGTTCCATTTGAACAAGGTCAGTATGTTTCCTGACCTGCTTTGTGGAGGGGCTGGTACAGCCACTTTGACAGTATTTTCCCTTTTGAACCAGCACAAAGGCATCGAGAACTTCAACTGAAACAAGTCTGCAGTTTGCTTGATAGTTGCATATGAGTAGTCTTCAAATCAATGACTGCTAAAGCTTATAACTAGAATTAGTCCTCCTGTTGTTGTTATGTGAACTTTGATGCTATGCTATGCACAGGCATGACTAACTTTAGCAATTGGTGAAACTGAATACTCCAGTTCCTCTTAGCTATTGTAACATTAATATATTTAGGTAATAACCAATAATATCTTCACATCAGCTGTTGTTTCTGTTGCACATAGCTACAAATTCATCCTACTTGTAGGTGTTGGTACATATCCATGCTGTAAAACAAAGGAATGTGATAACTTGGTAACAGTACTTGTCCAGTTCAAGCTATACCAGACTGCTTCATTTGGTAGTTCAGGGGTTTTTTGTTACTTTAATCCACAGAGGCATAAAGAAAGCTGTAGCTTGTTTCTTGATTTTTTTTCCTAATGGGGAGAGGCAAAAAATGCATATGGTCTTAGTTGCTGTAAAAGTCAAGTAAGCCAATATAATATCATATTTTCCTGTTGCATGAGTATTGGCAGCAGTACACAGGTGTTAGCTTTGGGAGTAAAAGGGTCTGGGCCTATTGTATGCCTTTCATTATGTTTGCCATCAATGTTCACATACACTTCATAAGCGATCACTCTTCCTGACCAAAACCTGTCTGCAGCAGTCCACCTAGAAGTACAGAGTACTGTGGCACTGTGAAGTGTTCTTGGCACTATGAAGCGTGTGCAGAACAGGCTTAGAATCACTCAGGCAAGAAGCAGAAAAATACTAGCTTTGGCATGCTGAAGTGTCCCCATGTGGGGAGCCAGGATAGAAACAGCAGGCTTGTCCTATCATGCTCCTCCAGCAGTTACACAGGAAAGTAGCTACACTACTATGCAGAGCTGTGCCTTTTCTTCAGTGTGTGTTTTGCATTTATGTAGCCATGGTGGTTATGCTGTCTTTGAAGGTACTGGTTTGTAGTTAGGTCTAGGGTTTTGTTTCATTTAAATTAAAGATGTTAGAAAACAGAACGTTTCTTGCTTCATCCTTCCTGCTGAAGCAAAATTTTGTGGTGGTATTAGCTGCCTTGGGAAACAAACTGTATGAGAGGATACCAACTGAGAATGCATTTTTTGGTATTTTGAATTCTGGAGAAGATTGAGTGTCTACTTACAGAGACTTGCAACATCTTACATCACTAGGCACGAGCAATCAAATCTTAATCTGATGTCTGAATTATACTTATTCAGTTAAAAAGACATAGCAGAGTATGTTTACTTGACTAGTGAGAACATTAGGCAATTCCAGTTGGCTTCAAATATATTTTTAATTTGCAGATGAAATCAAGAATTTTGCTGCTAGTTAAATTTTTTTATCAGTGGTTCTATGGATTTGTGCAGTTTGCTCTGCAGGGATTCCCATTTTCTAACAGTTCTATTTAATACAAAATGAATAATAAAATAGTGTGAACACTTAGCTAGTTAAATATTGGTAGGAGTATCCCTATCAAAAGATGAAAAGAAGCCTTTGTTGTTAAACAGTATATAAATATAAACTGAAGTGGTGAATCACATGAAGGATGGGTGTAAGTCAACATCTACTGCTTTATGACAGTAGGGTCTGCACACTGCAGCCAAATTCTTTTTGGGTATTGAAGGGTCTGAACATAAGCAGGGCTGGCACCTCCTGTTCTTGATGAAGTTGTATGTAGTAGAATTGAGGCTGCAAGGTGAATCATGCTCAAGTTCTTGGTTTGATGCTTTAGAATAAAGCCTTTTGCTGCTTAATTGAGAACTTGCCAAAAACTTGTCCAAGTTGTGAACCTTTCATGGGAAAAGAGTAGGGGGAGGGGGGTGTGGTTTTAAGAAGCTTGTGTTTCAAAATAAGCCTTTCAAAATTCCTGCTTCTGGCCGTATTGTACATACTTTACACATGTGAAACAGATGTGGCTTGGCTAGGTATATTGTAGCCTGTTGGCATGTATCCTTTGGAGGCTGAGAGTAACATTATCTAGATATAGAAGACTGGGGTGAGTTCTTCATATAATGGTCACCCTGAGCTGCTCTAATCTGTGTATGAGCATATATTACAGGCAGTTACCTCTAACTGCACCAACATCTGAGAAGAAAGGAAGGAAGAAAACACATGATTATAGCTTTCTGGTGTTATCTGGTTGAAGTATCAATATTAGGATGCAGTGATAGATATATATATATAAAACACACAGTTAGGCTGAAGGGGGTGCATTAAGATGAAGTTAGGGATTTCCAGTTAGGACAGTGGAACTGAAAGCTAGAGGAAAGGGGCTGGGGAAATTGAGGTGGTATCAAAAAGTTTGGTGAACTAATCCAAATGTAAGAGGAGTGCCTGTGGTGAAGGGAGCCATTTCTAGAAATAGTGAAAGAACAGGAAGCCTTACAAGAGAACCTGCTGAAAGTTAGTTGCTGTTGGCTAATGATACCTGTCATCAGGGAGTCAGTGGAGAAGTCTGGAATCATGGGATGGCCAAAAACAGCACTGAGACAGCTGGTAGGGTTTTCAGCTCCACCTGTGGGCTGGAGGGGTCATGGAGCTGTTGTAGGTGGTTGGAAAAAAGACTGTAACTACTTGGGTAGTAACCCAGCTAAGTAAAAAGTGATTAGCAGTCAGGCTGTGTTCCTCAAGGTGACTGGAGTTCAACTCAGCCTTGAAACACAGCTTCTTAATGTGCCTGAACTAGGAAGTTTTATGTTGGGGCAGTTGTGGATGCCAGAGGCAGTCGTGGCTTGAGATGTTGTCCTTAGTTGCTCTTTACCAGTCCTATAGGCTATTGTTCTGATACCACAATGTAGTGCTCCATCACCTCAGTTGTTGATCATTTGTGGGACTATGCTATGAACAGAGGACTGATGTGTTTAATAAGATCACTTCTTCCTACTCCTGTATTCAGTTTTTGAGTTGGGCCTGACTGTGGACCTAAGAGGAGTCAAAATAGAGGCAGAGATGTATGATGTGAAACACAATCCCTCCAGGACTATACTGCTGCAGAAATACCTTTCTCCTTTTCTCACTTTTTAACCTGTGAGTGGATTTCCAAGGCACATCAGTACTTCATGTCAGGGGCACAGTTGACTAGAAACTATTGGCTTGAGGAAAAGGCAGAGATGGGGCAAAGTCTTGGTAAAGGCATATTGTTAAATATTACCATGAGATGCTTTCAGCTGTACTTTCATTGTTAAATTGTCACAATTTAACAAAACTATTGCTGCAGGAAATGGAGCAGGGATCTTTTACTGGTAACATGACAAAAAATAAATTAGGCAACAGAATGCAGCCTATAATTGCAAGCCATATAAAACAAGGGTGTCCAGTGGCCCAGGCAGTCTGTTCTGACTTTCTTCAACTTTCCCCTGCTTCTTTTCATAATGCTGCAAAACAACAGAAATGAGTAGAACTGGATTTCCTGCAAGTGTGTATCTTCTGAGCAAACACTTTTCATTTTCATTTCATGGATTAAAGCAATGCAATAAAATGAGCTTAATGACAAGTCCTGCTTTTTCACAGGCCTTTTTCTCCTACCCTCCCCTTGACTTTCCATGGTAACTCTGGGACCTCATGAGTTACTAGTAATGCTGGCAGAGGCTCATGTTTACAACTCAGTCTGTTTTTTGAATACAGGCTTCAGTCTTCTCTGGCAAATTAAAACCAGATGGGAACGGCAGGGAGCAGAATGGAATTTATTTCTCTTATGTGGCTTGTGATGTTAACAAAACTCTGGGTGTTTTTATTGTTATTTTGCTTAGAAAATGGCTTGTACCTTCCTTCTGTCCAGTCTCTATAATGTGGAAGCCTACAGCACTTAGTCCAGCACACGGGAAACCTTCACTGAGTTGCATTGCTTTACTTTCACTGCAGTGTCAGATTGTGGTATAAACCTATTGCGTTTTTTGTGGGGTGTTTTGGTTTTTGTTTTCAAGTAAAAGGATAAAAACTAATTAATCCATCCAGAAATGTTTTTTTTCTGCTGTTCTTGCACAGCTGATGGAGGTGAAATGCAACTGTTTCACAACATTTAACAAGTCTTTCTCTTTCCTCAAGCTACCCTAGGTGAAAGTACACTAAAGGAAGACTTGCTGAAATCTGAAGAGGGAGACAGGCTCAGTCACTCCAACTCCAGTGGTTCCAGAATCTGTAATGTAGACAGGATAATTTTTTTCCGTGCAGTTAGTGCTGTACTTTTTTTTGCTGGTTTCTCGGGGGAAAAGATTCAACATGTTGAATCACAGAGATGTTACTTCCTGCTGGGTTTTGGGATTTCCTTGCAGCTCTCCCCTCCGTGGCTGCAGGAACTGTTTTTGCTTAGTGCATGTTCTAAGGCAGGAACTTGCTGGAGATGAAGAGAGAAGCCAACTAGTTCTGTGCTGAATGTAATAGTTTCTGACTCAAATTGTGTGGTAATTGTCAAAATATCATAGGGTGTGGTAGGAACTGCTTTGTCAAACATGTCTGAGGATTTATTCCTTTATCATTTGCCTAAATAAGTATAATGTGCTAATCTGAATTAACATACCAAAGTCGGGGAGAAGATTACTTGATGTATTCTAGCCACTTGAAACCTGATTGTGTGCAAAAATAAATTTCAGCATGCTGGAGTATTCGCGTTGTTTTTTTCTTTTTCCCCACTTGCTCCATCTTAACTCCCATTCTTTCTGACTTCCCACAGAAAGAAAGAAAAGCTACTTGCTATAGCTTCAAAACAATTTACAAAAAATTGTGAGCACTGGAAATATGATAGAGCATCGGATTACTATCAGTTTCACTCAGAATGAAAAACATGTAATCCTGGAAGTTATGGTAGTAAATTGATATCAAGTATTTTGACATACATACCTGCTTCATACAGCTGGCTTTCCTCACAGAAGAGAAGTATTCCTAGCAGCTTGTTACAGTACTGAGTTTCAGTGTCAAGTATAAGATTGGCATGTTTCCTGTGAAGACAGACTTTAAGAGAATTTGTATAAACTCTACTTCTTCAGCAATTGTTCTTGATAAACCAGGTCTTGCAGCTCCAAGAGGCAAACAGGAGAGGAATGGAGGGGTTGTAGTCAAATTTTCAGGCAGATCAACTCCAGTTGGCGTTAAGCTCTCCAAATGTGGAATAATGTCAAACAGTGCAAAGCTCCTGTTTTTAAAGTTGATTTCAGATCTGCTGTCTTTCTACCTTGCAGTGCTAGAGGAGAGTTCTGGATGAAGCTGTTTCTCTCTTGTGTTTTAACCTCTGCTGTACATTGTATAGTCCTTTTGGTGGACTGTCCTCTGGTGCTCTTTGGAGAAAAGGAAAAGAGTTGATCTGTAGATGAGTATCTGAAATATGGGACTTCAGACGAGTGCCTGAAGTTGTTCAACCTAGTGACTTAGAGCATCTAGAAAAGTCACTTCACAGGATGATCCTTCCCAGCACATTCCATGATAATGTTTCCAGTTCCTCTGAGTTTTTGTCTGGGCTCTAATCATCATTGGATGTGAACTGGCACCTAAGCTACTATCAGAAGTGCAACTTCTGACATAATTTTAAATAAGTGAGTCTTCCATCCCTAGATGTAGTTCTTCCTGGATTGGAAAAGGCTATATATTTTAA
Organism: Cinclus cinclus; assembly: GCF_963662255.1. Classification (NCBI taxonomy): domain Eukaryota; kingdom Metazoa; phylum Chordata; class Aves; order Passeriformes; family Cinclidae; genus Cinclus; species Cinclus cinclus. The sequence goes on from NC_085049.1 coordinate 9,125,382, forward strand.
TTAGGTAGGGTCTATGTGTCTAACTTGACATTAAAATGTTTGAAAAAATAATATTAATGAAAATTTTCGTTAATAGTGGATGACAGATGTGTAAACACTACTGTTAGACTGTGTGTGTGAGACTGACTGTTTGTTAAAGGAAAAGCCTGTTTTCCAAGTGTGGTTTTTGGACTTCCAGACAGATTACACAAACTCAAGGAGGCCCAGCCCACATCCTGTGTAGAAAACCAGCTCACAGAAATGCTCATTGTTCTTCAGGGTTACAAGTCACTGTATTTTGTGCCTCCCTCTATTTCAAAATATTGTATGGAAAATACTAAGGCAAAGGAACCCATAGCAGCTTAACAAGTGCTTGGTCCTGCCAGGTACTGAGCACTTGCTCTTACCAGGAGGCTGGGTGACTGGGATTAAAACATTATGCTCCCTGGCTAGAGAACAAAGAGTTTGTGTTGGTAAAAGTAGCTGAGAGTATTTATCAGGTGAGTAAATCAATTAATAATTTACAAACTTTCAACCTGAAAATTGTTTATGTGTGGCAATGCCAGTATTTACTGTCTCAGAGTGGGAGTTACAGGATATGAAGTTTCCTTCAAGCAGGGTGAGTTCTCCCTGATGCTGATTCACCTCTGCTCAGTTTTTACTGCAGAAAAAGAGAATGTGGGGTACCTGATACCCCACCAGAAAGTGGTTAGTGTTTTTGAATCTCTACTTATGCTTATTGCTGAGTTGTTCCACCTGCAAGCTAATGGACCTATCCATAAAGGGAGCTGTCAAGTCAAAAATGCTGAAACCTGTTCACTCACTCTTCCCTTTTTTGAACCTACATTATCTTGGAGGTTATATTTTAAAAAGCTGAGGTGTTTTCATTTTTCACTTCTAAGCAGGAAAAGTGTTCCAATGTTAATTTTAACCCCTGTGTATTGTTTTTCTTACTTCAAAAAAGCAACATCCTGTATGTTTTGCTAAGTTCAGTACTCATTTAAGGCAAAAATATTTGTTATGATAATACAGATGTAGCTAAGCAGAAGGCTGCCATGAGAGTGTTTGAGCTTGTGTCCTGCTTTTCTGAAGTCCTCTGAATGTAGTCACTTCCCTTTAGTCTCTGCCAGTCTCCTGACTGTGCAGAATTCCCAAAATGGGAATTCCATAAAATGGGATTATAGGGAAGGCATTCAAGTAAACAGAAGTTCCCTTGGGATGAGATTCACTTTTTCATGTGGAGCTCCTCTGTGCTGTAGCCTGGCACTGGAATGAATTCTCTTCTTGGTGACCCCAGGGGTGGGAGATCACCCAAGCCACCCTCATGTTTTGGGGGCAGTTTTCTCCTGGCTGGCACAGTGGAGTCCCCGTTTGCAGTGGTTTTGGAAGGACACACCCAATTGCAAGTTTTTCTGGGTCTCTTCACTGTCTCTGTGTAACAATAAATGACAAGTCTCATGATGTGGCTATAGCTGCCAGAAATCCGCAGTGAACCTACAGCTGTGTCAGTCATTAATTGTACAGTGTTGCTGAAGTGGCCCAATGCTTTTGTGAATTTTGTTCAAGGGTAAGTAGCTGCTTAAAGATAAAAGCCTTTGTGCTTCTATGAGTACACAGTTACACTGGTGGATAATAGTGTATTTCTGGGATTACATAGTCCTGTTCAGCCTGTTCTGTTGAAAGTATACAACCTGGGCAGGCTCAGTCTGCAGTTTGAGTACTTCTGAGTCCTTTGTTGAGACTAAATTGTATTGGTCTCAGCATGGAACTTTTCCAGACCTGTTCTCTGCATCCATCCTGGCCTAAAAAACTCAGACTGTCATTGCTGCTTCACAGGATGGTGCTGTGTGGGATAGCAGGGCACAAAGCCTTCAGACTTGTGTTCATTTTGCTGTAGCCATGTCTTATATTTTGAAAGAACTTGCCACAAATGGATGTCATCCTCCTACCTTTCCAGTGGCTGCTAGTCGCCAGGAGAATGGTTCAGTCAGTATTGTTGTCTTTATCATAGACTCATAGAATTGGTCTGGGTTGGAAACGGACTTAAAGGGCATCTAATTCTAACCTCCTGCCATGGACAGGGACACCTTCCCTTGGCCACATTACTCAGAGCCCCATCCAGCCTGCTGTTGCACACTTCCAGAGATGGGACATCTGCAGCTTCTCTAGACAACCTGTTTTAATGTTTCTCACAGTAAATGTTTCATTCTCACAGTAAAGTATTTCTTCTGATATCTAATCTAAACCTGCTCTCTTTCAGATTGAAGCCATTCCCCTATCACTACATGCCCTTGCAGGAAGTCCTTCTTTGGTTTTTCTGTAGGGTCCCTTTGTGTACTGGAAGGCACCTTACTGCCAGTAGCAAGGCTTCAGATGCTGGTGACCTTGTCTTGGCTTCGTGGAGGTGCTGCTCTTCCAGGAGATGCTCCCTGAGCATGCTGCTCTGTATGGCTGCTTTTGTGCAGGGGGAAAGCTGCAGTTGTAGATACTATCCTTAAAAGGGCAGGAATTAATAAATTCCCGTAGGTGACTGTATTCCAGATGTGGCCTGTTTTTGTCATGTCCTTGATGTGCAACTGGGCATTAGTGAGGAGTCTGATAAGAGATCACAGAAGATGGGAAGATGCCCTCTACATTTGGTCAGCACAGCCTCATTTCTAGTGACTTTACCTTTCTTTAGAGGAGACTCTGAACAGAAACAGTTAAACCTCTTGCAATTGTGCACCGTTGAATCAATAGCAGCAGTGAGATTTTTCAGTTATCTGAAGAAATGTACATCAGAAATTCTTGGTTTTTTATTTCTGCACCTGGTACAAAGAAGTAGAACGGCCCTGGGAACAGGCAAGACAACACAGTTCCTGCCACTGTCAAAAGCAGCAAGTCCATTCATTTGTGTACCTCCTATTGTAACCAAAGCAAAGAATTACTTGCTATGGGTTCTAAATCAGGAGTCACTATTCTTTCTCGTTTGGTTTCTTTTGAAAGCCTTTGCAATGGGGAGCATGCTTACAAGATTGAGAGGTAAATATGGGGCCTGTATCTCACACACAGGTGACTGCACTCAGGAATAATGTAATTGTCACAGCTGTACACTGCCTTTTTTTTTTTTTTGAGGGTTAGATTCTCATTTATAGAGGGGGTATAAATGAGAGGCTGATTTCATTTGATGGCAGACTGTTGATAAGAGTAGTGGTTAATTGAAGACTACATAAATCCTATTTAAAGTTGGGATTTTTTTGGAAACTGATTTATGGGTGTATTTTGTACAGGAGCCCGTTCAAGAGCTGGGTCTGAATAAATCAGTTATTTGCTACATCTCCATTTTCATCATATTCATTATCCATTTTCATCATATTTCAGCTGTATGAGAGTTAAACAGGATTATTAAATAAAATCTTCTGAAGGTCAAGGAGATTAATGTATGTTTTTAATACCTGCAGGTTTTAGGAAAACTGATGCTGAATTATGAGGGGAAATACCAACTTGTTTAATAACTGTATTTTTCTAATAAATATAGATGATATAGCTGTAGCAGCAGGGAACTGAAAATGTCATGTGAATAACAGTAGCACCTGCATGTATTTAATTTAATTTCTGTGTGGGATTGTTTATATTGTAGAAAATGGCAGTTTATGAACAAGCTTTTGAGGGGAATGATATGTTGCTAAGGCTGCAGTATTTTGTATTATACTGTACAGATTCTGTATCATAACTGAAAGGATTTGTGAGCTGCCTTTCTTTCACAGTCCACCTGCTTACCAGTGCTGTCAGGAAGGTTTAGTTTAGCAGGAGAGAAACATCACTTACCTTGCAGTGTTTGATTGATGCCAGCATAGCTCTGTGAATGGCTTGTTACAGGATCAGGTAAGTGCCAGTGCAAGGGAAGCAGGAGGGGGAGTCTCCTGTTTTGGCAGCAGTTGGCAATCAGATTGGCATTATGGTTTCATGAAATCCTACCTGTAAGTTATGCCCACATCTGTAACTATCTGGAAAGCCGTGGTTGGTGAAGGTTGTGCTTCCCTGCTGTCAAGTGCCACTCCTCTCCTAAGCACTGCCACTCTTTGTTGGCTGTTTAACAAAAAGGCAGGTGGGGAACACAAATTTGTCTGTCTTTGAGTTTCTAGGATCTGGTTAGAAATTTCTAGGACTGACGGAGAGAGAACTGCTTTACACATCAGGTTCAGATGGGCCTGTATGTTCACATTACAAGATGAAATAGGTGGCTCTTGGGTGACTTTAAAGAAGCATTGACTCAGACCTGGGCAGCTGCAATTTTCTGGAAAACAAAGGAATCCACATAGTAGAAAGAAAGATGCAAGAATGGCTTACCAAGACAGTTGTCAGCACAAGACAGCACTAGTATAACTTGGGGGGTGGGGAAGAAGGAAAGTTTTAGAAATCCCAGCCAGTTTATCTGGATCATTGGACTGATGTTGAAGTACTGAAATTTGTGGAGTGGGGTAAGACAGTAGAAGGTCACCATCACCTCGGAAAAAAGGCCCCAAGCAGTGTGTCTCCAAGGACCTGGTTTCCTACTATCTACTGTTAAGAGTGACACTAGAGATTACTAAAAGTGGAATAAACTAGATGAACCAAACCCTTTTCTTGTTTTCTGGTTAGCACCATTGCTAGCATTCTTGGCAGAACTTCACAGGCACTTTGCATGGTTTTTCTGCTTGGTTGCACTTCCTGTCTCATTTATTGGCATCATGATGTCATTCTCACACAGCACTGGGGAGGAGCACAGTGGTGTGCTCTGATGGCTAAAATCCAAATGGAAGTTCCCCTTTTTGAGCCTCCTCTGGATGCAAGTGGGAAGCAGAGCAGGAGGAAGAGGCAGCAGGAGGAGTGCCGTGTCCTGCCATCTTCTGTGGGAAGCTACATACCTGGAGCCTGCAAAGCTCTGTGTGCACTTCCAGAGCCTGTGTGGAGCTGTAGAAGAGGAGGCAAGGGTAGGGAATATGATTTCCCTAAGCAAACAATGCAGTGAAAAGCAGGAATGGGAGCTTCAAACAGCCCTGCTCATGGGAGGAAGGCACTGAGAGAGTCCTATTTGCCTAGTGCTCTTTCACAGACCAGAAGAGCAGCAAGGTTTGTTTCTCTGGTTCTCCTGCCTGTCCCAAGCACGGATGGAGCAGTTTGTCCTTGGGGATGTTGCTGCAGGAAAGGGAGGAATGTGGCTGCAGGAGGGGAAGCAGGTGGCCCTGCAACCCTGGGGAGCAGCGTGGGCCTGCTGCTTGGTGAGGTCTGTACCTGTGCACAGGCCAGGTTGTGCTGGGCAAGCTGCAGTTATGCAGGGAGCTTTTAAAGTGGTAAAAATCAGTGTGTTAAAATGAACTTGGGATAACTTCTTGAATTTGGCTCAAAGGGCCTCTTCCAGCATGAGTCATCTGCAGCTGTGGAGTAGCCCTGGGCAGAGCCTTCCTCCCCACTGCTGAATGGAGCTGTCGGAGTGCTCGGAGCCAGGGCAGGGAGAAAAAGTGCCCCAGTTCATTTCCTAACAAGGTATGCATGGAGAATTCCTCGGGGCCCCCGGTGGGGGTTTGTGGATCTGTGTTTTTCAGTCCCTCAGCTCCACATAAGAACGTTGTGCAGCTTGAAACACCCTGAGCCCATCCCCAGGAAGCAGACAATAGTGCTGATATGCCTGTTGCTACAGAGGAAGTGGCTTCTGTTATAACCAACAAGCAATCTGCCAAAGTCCATGGTTTGGGTGGTTGCCAGAATAAATTTGACATAAAATTATTTTGCCTTTTTGGCTTTTGTCTTGTTGTCTGGAGATGTTTCTCTTGCTTCCTAACATTTACATCTCACATATGGCAGGATTTCCACCCCCTCACACCCTCCCACTGCCCTAAAAAAAAAAAAACAAAAAAAAAACCCCAAAACCCCTTTGAAATTGTTAATAAAGAATCCAGTCTTTATTTAATAGATGATGAAAATATTCTTAAATGCTTTCAGGAGGGTAGCAAAACTGACGCTAAACCATACGTAGCTATGGCGTTTCTCAGGGCTTTGTCATGCTGTTAGAAATACGATGTACTATTGCAGAAAAGACAGTCTGTGGAAGTTGGACTCGAGATGTTGGAGGCATCAGGCGCCCTCTTGTGCTGTTTCTCCGGGAGCAGCATAAGGTGAGCAACTTCCTGGGAGCAGAGGCTGAGCCAAGTTCAGCCTTGGTTTTAGTTTTGTTTAGGGGGTAACTGGTGTGTGCTTTGGCACTTAATCACGATCCAGTGTGGTTCTGATGTGTAGGAGTTACTTGCTGATGGGTCCACAACCTTCACTCTAGCTATACAGTGTGGACACTCAAAATGAAGCTTTGAACAGAAAAAAGAGACAGACTTATATCTTCCAAAAGACAAAAATAAAATCTTTAGATTCACACAAAGTAGCAATGTCTCCTAAGTACTAAATTTCTCTGATGGGCCAGGTTTTAAGTTGAATTTCAAACTTCAGTGACTGTTAATATGATGCAAGTTTAGGTTTTGTTTGTTCATTTAGATTGTGCTGTATGTTTATAATAATTCACCTCTTTGGGCTGTAATAGTATCAGGAAAATGTGCTGTATTTCCTTGGAAGTCAGTTGTGGGTCTAGTCAGATACTTGTTCAGAGTGCTCACTGCAACTGTGTGAAAATACCTAATTTCTCCAGATACCAGACTGTAAGCAGAAGTGCAAACTCCAGAGTAAATGAGGCACATCAATTTTCAAAGTTAACTAAACAAGTATGTCAGATCTGAAAACATGGGTCTTTGGTGATTTAATGCCTAAAGAAATAAGTTCCGCTATTTCTTGATATGTAGAATTCAAAGTCATTCAAAGGACACAAAATATCACCATTTTTTCTGGCCTGATGCAGTCTCAAATTTACTGGTATATCCAGGATGCAAACACAACTAAGCACAGTGTGTGCCTTGCCAGCACTTTTCTGTCTCTTCAGAGATTAAAGATGTTGCTTATTTCAGGCTTATTGACTCAGACTAGTTTTAGAGTGGGATAGCTGCCATTCTGTGACAGCATTTATAGCAAAATAGGAGTTTCTATAAAGTTTCTCTCTGCATGAAAACTCCTGAGGATTATGACCATTTCACAGAGCAGCAGTTAGAATATAAAAGGAGAATGGTTGTTCTGGGCCTGGCTGAGATCCATTTATCTGATACTGATCCTGTCTGCAGCAGACACTGTAAGCAGGTGCCTTGATAAAAACCTGAGAGAGCAGATATAAATGCAGCTTCTTGGACTGCTGTCCCAGCTTCTAATAGTTTTCATGTCTCGAGCTGAATGTGGAGTTTGTGCATTTAGCAAACCATGATAGATTTAATTCCCAAGATTTTTCCAGTCCTCCACTGAGCTAATTCTAAACTTTTGCATTCATAGCCACCTTGTTGCACCAATGAGCTCAGTCCATTGTGAGCACTGACCATCTTGTCTCATGTCTCCTATTTTTAACAATTACTTGCTCAGAAGGACCATCTCATGACCATTCCTGATGCTTTGTGAAAAATAAACCAGACTGACATTTGGGAATCTGTGGTGTACTAGTGGTGAGGGATGTGTGGAAACACCCTTCCTTTGCCCACAGAAGTCTTTGTGCTTACATTTTGTCTCCATGAAGAGGATGGGGAAAGTCTTCAGACAGAGATTAAGAAAGCAAAAGCTTTTTAAAATAAAGTTTTCCTGGGTATTTTGCAAAGTACTGTGTGAAGCTCTTAAAAAATCTCAGGACTTCACTTGCGTGGTTTGCATAGCTAAATATCTAATGTAAATGAATAGAGAAACAAATCTCCCAAGTAAAATCATCCATTCCTGAGAACAGAATGTTGTCATTAATAATTTGAGCAAAGTGTGTGGTCATTATTGTCTTTCGTTAACCCTACCTACTTTAAAATATCAACAAAAAGCTCCTTGTGGCTGCACAGATTTACCTCAGTGTTTAAAACTTTTACAGTGCCAGGTCTCATGTAGCTGCTGGGGAAACATTACTCGCAGATTTAGTCCTAAGTTACCTAATAAAATGAAGCAAAATCTGAGAAGGGAAAAAATGCTCAAATAAATCCAGCAACTTGGGAATAAGTCATCTTCATAGCTTTTCTAAGCATCTGAATTACTGCTCAATGAATAGTGGAGTAACAATTTGCAGAAGACTGTCAGCTATACTGCAATGTTTTGATAGAGAAATGCATGTATTAGCATGGGCCTGATAAGTGTGTGGATTCAAATATATGCACTGAGCATGTGCAAGAACTGACATTGTTGAAGTACAAGAACATTTTGTAAAAGACTGAATCCAAATTGTTGTTTCACATCTTCTGCTGTTTCAGTAGGTTTGTATAAGTGCCTAAAATATACATTGTGTATGTAGGAGACAAGATGGTCACTGCTCACAATGGACCAAGTTCATAATTGCAACAAGGATGCTGTGAATGCAAAAGTTTAATATTACACGGTTTATGACATAACTGAAAGGTAGCATCTTGCATTTACAGGAAGAAAGCAGGGGGCAGGCAAGAGTGCGTGTAGCAGAGCTGCTGGCTTGCAGCAATCCTTATTCAGTATTCCAGCAGTTAACTCCTGCCTTTTAAAAAAATGAATTGTTTAATTTTACTTTCCTAGATGCATCCAGGAGCCAGCTCTGTGCCCTATTGCCACATTGTGTCATTGCGTGCGAGATTATATTTTCAGATAAGCATGAATAGAATTCAAATGAATCAATCAATAATCAGTGGAAAGGATGTCATAATGCAAAGTCTGATACTGTACAAAAATATACAAGTCCCTGAAAACGTGTTTGGAAAGGAACTGCTTTATTCTTAACATAGCTGCAGGTCTGGCAGCAGCAGCTCGTGAAGAGGTGTGGGAATTAGCTGAACAGACTCCCTGCTGGCAAGGAGAGCTAGGAGGCTGTATGCTGCTGATAGTAGACTGACTCCTCATTTTTAAGTCCCTTTGGGTAAAGGAAGATAAATTATTTTTCTCTGCTGATGAAACAAATTGTGAGGCAAAGCCACATTTGAGAAGAAAAAAATAAGTGCTGAATGGAAATAAAATCTCTAAACTCAAGTGAAATAAGGTAAGATTCAAATTTCTTTTAAATTGTCATAATCTCTTAGATTCATCACAATGAATTCAGCTAAAAGAAGATGTATGAGGAAGGTGGGCAAAGGAAGAGATGTCTGAAGATGAAACACAATTTTTTTAATTGGTTCTTTTCTAATTCTCTGATTTGGATCTGCTTATAATTAAGCTAAACTATTTTCAATGGAATTTTTCTTTGAAGCATTTGCAGCAATGCAGAGTATTTGTGGTACTGTGCTGAGTGCAAGGAAAGAGTAAACAGAAATACTCCCTTGTCCTTTGAATGCCACAGTCTCAAAGGACTCCTGTGACTATTAAGCAGGCACTTTTCCCAAAATCTGCTTTCTTACAGCATCATTTATGGGGAACTTAAAAAGCACTCTGTAATGATGCCCTCTGGTGACTCCAAGAATTTTTACACTATAATGAAATAAAAAACAAGATGGACTTTGGCCTGCTAAGTACTCTGGCAAGTTGTACTATTAATTAAAGATTTATGAGCAAATCAGAGCTCCTAGAGCTCAATCAGGCAATTTGTATAAGCCATACACCAACAGAGGTCCAGGACTACCTCCAAGTGTTGTAGGAGCAGAGCTGTAATGTGTAAGACAGTCCCTCAATTTACCACGCAAGTAATCTCTTGTACATTAATGATAAAAAGAAACCTACCTTTTAGCACTGCAAACTGATAATTTATTTTCTAGTGCTTAGAGAAAAGATGAAACAAAAAAAAAGCTCTTGAGCTTTTCTTAAGGCAGAGAATGTAGAGGATGTTAATTGATTATATGAAATCTTCAAAATTAACCAGCTGTGCAAAGGAACGTCTCTTGTATATTCTACACTTAGTGTGGCTGCCACGCAGTCTTTGGAAAGCTGATTTCTTCCATGCACTGTCTCCTCTCTTGGATATTGCTTTTTATATTTGCAATCTGTCTGCAGCATCTAATGTCTCTACATTTACTGCCCATCATTTTCCCACTATACAGGCACACGTGACTACTATTGTACTGACTCTCAGGCTCATGTGATTCTTCCTCTGTTCTGGTTGAAAAGGACTCCTTTTATTTGTGGGGTTGTTTTATTTTACAGCCAGATCTGTGGTTGTATAGTCTCTGCAGACCAGTGCAGATGGAAGGAAGCAAGTAACAAGTACTTGTGGCTGGGAATGGATGGAGTAGGTGTGGGCATCACCTTCAGTTTTGCTTCTGTTTTAAATCATGACTATGAAGCTATGTCCTGATCCATATGGATGCAGTACTGGCAAGGGAATGAGATTATTGAACTCTAGGGCACTTAGCCTGACAGAAAGCCATCCACATGCAGATACAATCAAGGTAATGAATGGGATAAACAAAAAAAACCCCAACCCAAAACAATAAAAAAACCCAAAAACACATCACCCACCCAAAACTGTATTGATGACGTATGAGGTATGAAGTATTAACTAATTACTTCATATTTATTAACTGAATTGTCAAATTAGTCTTATACTCCCAGTAAGTGTATCAGGCAAAGTAACTCCACTGCTTTTAAGCATTCTTTCCCCATGCTATGCTTTGGAGAGGACGCATCTCTTCTCATTCATGTTCCTTGCAAAACAGCCCCTTAGGCACAGTGTAGATCAATTGGGTTTTATGCATATTTTCTCTAAGAAAACTAAAGGACTAAACAAAATATTTGTTCTGACAAGATGCCTACTTTGATCATAAATGTTAAAATCAGAAGGTGCAATGATTTTATTCTTACTTCCCAAACTGTGTAATTGGTAGAATCTTCTTCACTAACTTCTTCATTAAGTCAGTAATTTCCCTTTCAACTGCAGTTCGTATTTTAGGAAAATACTGTATCTTGATTTTACAGGCCCTTTAGTATCTGTAGAGGAGTTTGTCATACCATTTTGAGGTCTGATAATGCATCAGGGGAGGGCTGTTTTTCTGTGCTAGCATTTGCAGTGTTTCAGGGTATGTGTCTTGCAGTCACACAGTGCTTTCTCCTGGCCTGAACAGTTACCAAGGTTCTTCAAGGAGGAGAATAAACCCTTTGATAAATTCATATGTCTTTAGTGCAGTATCTATGAATGTAGCACACCAAACTTAGTACTTCTCTTAGCAGCCATACCTAGCCTTTCATTTCTAGCTAGGCTGATGTTTCATAGAGCCCCTGCTTCCTTCATGATCAAAACTGGAGTTGCTTACTCTGACTGCTGGCCTGCTGATTCTTTCACACAGGCTTCCATAGCTTGACCAGTTGTCTTCAAGCTCCTCTTTCTCTTGCAAATTTATGTCTTATGTGGTATACTTGAGCAATGATTTTTGTTGTGTTCAACCATCTTCCTCCATAAAAGAACTTCATTGCTCTTCAGTTTAGCCTCAGTGAAGCTGTCAGGCTCGCTGCCCTGTCTTCATCAGCTGGGGACTGATCAAAGTGATATCTTGTGCTTTCCACAGTCTGACAGCCTTTGAGATCATGAAAAGAGCAGTAGAAGGAGACCTGGGTTTATGACTGACTGGCTGTAGACTATTGTCTGTGCACATCTTTTCAGCTATACAGTAGGTCTATTATACAGTCTGCTATCACAACACCAGCAATGTGTCAAACAGAGCTGATTTGAGTACAGTGCCCATTAAGCGGTCTGCTTTTATTTTTCCAGTCCTCTCCATCCATGAGTTATTCTGGTTTAGCAGCTGGAGTAAGACCTAGAAAGGAATGTGTATTCTGCAAGGATTTGGGGGACCACTCTGAAGCTCATAAGCTTTTGCATATAAATATGTTTGTATATTTCTTCTTACCCTAGGCTGGTGTAGGGATTGCTGGCATATAGATAGCTCCTTAGGGGAGGCTGCCAAATGGAGATTTTTGCCTCAGTTATGATTCAGATAATCTGCCCTTTTACCTGTTAGTGTGTCAGTCCCCCCCCTCTGTTGTTACTTGCCTGCTCTCCCTGTGGCTTGTATTTTATACTTGCTCATAGCTGTGTTGGTTCAGTTTTCACACAGGTTTTCACTGCACTGGGTCTGTTTCTTACACAGGTGAAAGAGCCGCTCCTACAAATCATCATCCTGGGCAGCAGCAGCAACAGCTTACCCTAGGACAGGACATGAAACTTGTCAGTTAGCTGAAGTTGCTGTGCAGATCACGTCACTATATTCCACTTCTCTCTGTGCTTTGTTATGGTAGGTTTTGAATAGAGAAGTATTGGCTACAAGAGAAAGGTTGTAGAAATACAAAGAACCATGCAGAGCTACAGAGAAGTTTCACACCTGAGGTACGTGGAGGATTTTTTTGATGTCATCAGTGAGAGGGAGTCTCCAGTCAGACAACTACTCCACTGACATGTTGAGGCAAGTAACAGCTCTGCAGTGGAGAAGAAATGTCCCCAATGCAACTTTCTCAAAAGCACCTTCACATGGAGGTTTCTGACTCAGGAATTAATTTGCTTGTGAAAACTCATCAGTCCACAGAGCCTGGGGTAACAGAGTTTTGGGCAGATTGCTCTCGTGGGGATGAGGATGCACAGCTGTAAGCAAACCTAATTAAGGCCTCTGACGAGCTTTCCAGCATAACTGCACCAGTAATTGTGAGGATCTATGAAGTAAATAAAAGTTAGTTGTTCTCTCAGTCCTGAGAGTTGCAGAAGTTTATAATTATCCTATCTTATCAGGAATGAAATACATTGAGGCCTATTAAAGGAGGCAGCAGTTGCTATTCACTGGTGATTTGTTAACAAATAAAAGCTTTCAGAAATAGCACAAGATGAGTCTGGCAGCAGTCAACTGACCTGTAATTTTAAGATTGGGGAAATGATTAGAAAAAGGAAGCAGAGCATATCAGAACTCACAGCCTGGTAATTCCCATGAGCTTATCTGGAGCTTGAGCTGCTATCACGAGTGAGACCCTGAGTATCTGAGTCTCCTGAACTATACAGGTTTGTACTGCTAGTCACCCTTCTGGGAAAAAGAAGAGACAAGAATGTTTCTGACAATGGTTTTGTGAGCAGCTTTTTCCCTTCTAAGACATCAGCCTTATAAGCAGCATGGATACCAAGGTCTGCTTATTCTATAGACATAATATCTTAGCCTTTTTTTTGTATTAAAAGGTAATTCACTTAAAGATGATCGTTACAGGGAGTGGCCCAGTTATGAAGATACTGGGGCCAAATCTTTTGCAACTCCTGTAAACAAGTTTTGCTTGATTCTGGCAGCACAAACCAGTTTTAAACCTGATTTTAAATGGCTAGCATTCATGGAAGTCCACTGCATATACCAGTGGACAGGAAAAAAAAGGTGCTGTCCCAACAGATGCCTGCTATCAAGAAGTCCAGTTGGCAAGCACTATGTAGAAGCAGTCTGGAGTCAGCACCTGAAAAATGACTTCTCATGTAGGACAGGAAATTGTTGAATGTCTGGAGTATCTGGTTTATTTGCTGTCAGCTTTTCAGTCTCCTAAACAAGATAAATACAGTGAAACATGCGAGTTTGTGAGTCCCTGTGCTGGCATTGTGAACATTCTTCTGCTTAGGAGAGTGTGGTGAAGCAGAATAATTAAAGCAACCCACTGTGCAGCCAGATGTGCAAGTTTATGTCTTCCTTTGCTAGCCCCTCACCAATGAAGGTGAAGAGGCCTTTTGGAATCAGTTAAGTCCAAGGAAGCTAGGTGGTATATTAACCTCTTTCCTTCAGAACAGGGTTAACTGCAGAAATGGAAGTGCCCTCGCCTTGTTCACCTGCTAGATTACTCCAGTCTACCAAACTTTTGAACTTTTCAGCTTAGAGTCATTCAAACTCTCAGGTTGGTATAAAAAAAATGGGTCTGTTGCCATATACCTTGGGATTCTTGACTTCTCAGGATAATCTGTCTTAGAATAATACTTTCAACATGTGTTTCAGAGTGAGGCACAAACCCAAAGGGATTAGCTGGTTGTGTGACTATAAAGGCACATTCTTCTTTCCTGGCTCTGACATATATACCTTGGGGAATATTTGATTGATGCATATGGTAAGATATCAGCACGCATTAAGGGTATACAAAAAAGGGTGTGCAATTGCTATTGCACAAGAAAAAAAAATTCAGCTTGTCCTTTTGAAACACCCTGGCATGGTTGAATTCAAGAATTGTTTATTAGGGAGACTTTAAAGTAGGATGAAAGTAAGAAATCCTATGAGAAAAAATTCTGTTTGTTTCTTAAATTTTCTCTACCCCTCCCTCACCCTGAACTGTTCAACATGGTTAGAAGGAAAATCCTTTCCAAACTCTTTCAATCTAAAGTATCATCAGACGGAGCAAAAGGAAAGCTGAACTTCCCCCAGAAGCATTCCCACGCTGAAATGTTAGATGCTCCAGCCCCAGAGCTTGGGATAGAGGGAGCTGTGAGTAGCGAGACGTTCATGCTGTTTGTGGAGGGGGGATCACACAGTGTCTCATGCCTTGGATGCTACAGGGGACAATTTGTCAGAGCAGAAGTCATCCTTCTGTTCGATGATGTGGTGACTCTGGTGCAGTACCAGCCTACATACATCTGTCCCTTGCTGGTTTCCATGCCATGGGGCAGAATACTTGTGGGAGGATTAAAGCAGATCCCTACAAAGAGCACTGAAGGCCAGAACACTCACAGGGCAGGGTGGTGGTGTCCTTTAAAGCCCAGAACTGATTGGATTTACAGCATGACTCCACAAGCAGTTGTGTGCTGGTGATGGTCTCTCACATGGCTCTGGTGGTAAGGGTGCACTTGTGCACTGTGCTGTCCTTGCTTTAAGCCTGTAGGTGTGCTCTGGAAGGCTCTGCTCCAGCTTCAACTCCATCAAATCATGATCCTTGGAAATAAAACTTCATAAAATATAGTGTCTCTGTGCTTCAGAGCAGCTGAGGGGGCATAGGGAAGGTTCAGATGTAGGTAATAATTTGCTGTCTGAGCTTCACCAAAACTGCTCAGTACTGTCACCTCTTTTATTGAACAGCACTGTCACAGCCCTGCATTCAGTAATAGGACTTTGAGGTGAGTTTAAATTCAACAAAGATGGAAATGCAATCTACTAAACAGCTATAACTTTATCTTGTCATACTAGACAGGAGAGGAGATAGAAAGCATTTCAGGTACTGCAAGATTAGGTGAGATAGAACTACTTCAAGTTTTGTAACACAAGTCTGAATTTCTAACTGCTTGCTAAAAAAAAAAAAGACAAAAGTTAGTCTCTTACTCTAGTCAACTATGAGTGCTAGCAATTACCTAAAAGCTTATTTTCCTATGGCATTTATTATTACAAAGAAAATGAGAGAAACTGCGTGCCAACATTTATTATAATTTCATTAGTATCCAAGTAGATCTAATTTATGTGGAGGTTCTGTTTCTAAGATGAAGATCAAATGAATCTCATCTGACAGGCAATTGAGTTATAAAGGCTTCACATGAGAACTGTTCTCCAGCAGAATGTAAACAAGACATTGATTAATAAGGTCAGACTTACAATAGGGAGCTAAATTTTGGCAGGACTCATCAAACAGCAACACATGCTAGACCTTCTTAAATGGTGCAAGTTAGCATGCAGTAAAGAAAAAGTTTTAAATTAACCCTAGTATTTTACCCTCTGGGCAGTAGAACTAGAAGTTAGAGGAAATAAGTTTATAAACCATAGAAGTAATATGACTCTGTGTGACAAGTTGCAAATACTTGAATTTCGCACAGATTTTTACAGTGTTAAATATCACTGTAATTATTAAATCTTGCATGAAAAACACAAGGAAACAAACTGTAGCATAAATGTAACATCTGAGACTTAAAATTTATGTTCTGGGAACTGACTGAAACCGCACAAGCAAGATTCATGTAGCACAGTGTTGAAAGGGCATCCCTGCTAAATGCCTTGTGGAAAGTGCTAAGCAAACTGGAATAGTTCCAAAATATGTAGGTGGGATTGCTCTTCACAATGCTGGGATTTACTCCATTATTGTCCAAGTGACTCAGCTGAAATTATCCACAATCTACTAGATATATTGTATTGTCAATGCATTTTGCCCTGGCCTTTCCTCTCTGTGGCTACATGGTCTTAATTCACCCAAATTTCTAAAACAGTGGTGCCAAGTGGTCCTGATAACACCACTGCACTTTCCAGATCCAAATATTATGTAAACTCATCTGCATTTTCAGGACAGTGTGTCACTGCTTTGTATCAACATCTTCTTTGTTAATCTACTACCAAGAGAAAGATACTGCCTTCCCTGCTTTTGGACTGAGCTCTTTCTCTTCTGTGACATTGCCAGTTGCTAAATGACCTTGAAAATTATTCCCAAACACAGAAGAGCACTTATTTGAAGCCATGATGCTTAATTAAACAGTCAATCCATGAATCGTGTTTGCTCTTACTGTGGCAGAGCAAATAGGCCTTCTGTCATTCAAAGATGGATTGGGCTAGATCAGCTCTGTGCAGATAAAAACACAAGGTTTCCACTTCTGTATCTCACATCTGTATCTAGCAGGATGATATCCCCTGATGCTGTAGTCCAACACTCTTAGACAGAAAATAGGTAGTTCTTCCTGCCTTTTTATCTAGAATACTGTCTAACTTAAATATTGTATCAGGATTTGGTCAGTCAATTCACAGCAGTTCATGTAATCTCAAATGGAGATTAAAATCCATCCCAGTGCATGGATTGCAGTATTTTGTTTTTGGGACAGCCAGTGCCAGCTGCTTCAGCAGAAGGTTTAAGAAGCTCCTTAGAGGACAAACATCAAATATTCTTGAATTCTACCTCTGAGCATTTGAGGGACAGGGCTCTGAAGCACAGTGGTTTATACCTCTAGCAATTTTTCAATCCTTTCTACAAAATGTCAGACATCCTCATTACCCTCTTAACTGTACAGTGATGTTTTGGAACCTAACTCTCAACAATACCTATTGACAGAAATTTTGTAGCTTGGCTTAAGGTGTCACTTTGCTCTTACAAATCTGCCATTTCTAATTGACTTGCTTTCCATTTCACTGTTTCTTTCATTCACCTGTCATAGCAAGATACATACTGGAGCTCCTAAGCACTTTTCATCTTCTGGTTCTAGTATTTCACTCAGCAAATTAGATGCCTATGCACTACCCTTCATCTCTCCTGGCTCCCCAGGGCAAGAAACCTGGGCATGTTGGCCACCAGGAGATGCTTTGGCCAGGTACCATGCAGGTCAGAGCATCCACTTCCCCTAAGTCTAGGTGCAGCTCTGGTGCTCTTTCTCTATATTCTGTTTGGGTAAAGTTCTCTGTAGAATATTTTACTTTAACATAAAATTCCCTAGAATTATTGCTGTTTTAATCAATAATTAATTCTCATGTAAATACCTTAATATGCTCTTTAAGATGAAGCAAAACATACCATTGCTCTTTATTAAGTCTTCTTAAGCACATTGGATATCCCAATGCCAAAACAACTGCTCTTTTATTTTGGATGGGGGCACACATCTTAAGAACTGTGTAAGCACCTAATTCCTTTTAAAAATTTAGTCACAAAAATAAATTCTCAAGTACCTGACCACTTTTAGAAATGCAGGCCAAACAGAATGTGCTGAAACTTGCTTCGTTGGTTGTGATTTTGCAAGATGAAACAGGATAATCTCTGTGTCTCAAAAGGGTTCCTGTTACCAGTCAGGATAAGGAAGAGGCCCTTCCTGGAGCAAGCAGCCAGGAAGAGACAGGACCTAACAGCTAACAGGGAAAAAAAAACCCTATAAACTGAACTTCACTAGTGCTGGTAAGCCAAATTGTAGGGGCTATGGGGATGATGAGGGGCTGCAGGAAGAAAAGAGATGGCTAAATTTTGAGGTATAAAAAAAGAAAAAAATACGTGTTTTTTTAGGATACTGAATGGCAAAAAAGAACTATTGGACCCCAGGCTAACATTTTCAAACCACTCTACTGACAACATGTCATAACCAGACCAGAACACAACTACAAATAATAGTAGGAAATCTGCCTACATCATGCCAAGAGAGTGAGTCAGTGTTAGTCATTTGGTGTTTTTCTTAATAAATGGGGGGTTTGCCCAAATACTACTGAAAATTACTCCTCTCCTTCCTCTGTAGTACCAGAAGGTATTTGATATATCTATATGTGTATTTTTTTCTCAGATTTCATGCCTTCACTTTGCCTGCCCACAACATTTACCAAACTCCTTACCATCCTTATTAAAAATTAAACTTGTTTATTGAAATAAATTCTCTCAGAAGCTTTCCAGCAAAGTGGCCCTGCCCTTTGCAAAGCACAATTAACACATGGGATGGAAAGTTCTGTGGAGAAAAGGGAGAACTTGTGCTGTTTTGGTGACATTAATTCCCTTCATCTTTATACCCACGTAATCACTAATACTGATTTAGCAGCATCCTTTTATATTAAAGTATGCTGTACACAAAACAATGAAGACAGTCCTTCTTACATTCTTTGACTGTTTCATTAATTTTCAGGTTTTTTTGAGATTTATAATAACTGATTAAGTAACTATCAATATATTTAATAATGCAGCCCATTGTTACACTTTAGCATTTTAGTTTCTCAGCATTCAGTGCTTTGAAAGTCTGTACTACCATTTGAAACAAACTAGGAATAGCTTGTTTAGAGGATTTTGCTAGAAGATCCTTTGAATAACACTTACAACTTATTTGAAATTATTTATCATGCCTCAATTAAAAGCAGCCTTTTCTAATAGGTAACAGCTTTCTGTGGGTGTTGATACTCCCTCTTCTGCAAGCAAAGTTATATGTGTGGGGAGCTGCCTATGGGGTGGAGCAGAGCCTGGGGAACGCAGGGGACTACAGGCCATTCTTGGGTCTATTCTGGCAGGTCTGCACTTCAAGGGACTAGTTTCTGGAGAGCCCAAACAAGTTGTAAGTTAATAACATGCTTTATAGGTCAGCTGCAAGCCTTTTTTTTGTCCCAAATGTGAAGAGCACCAGGTGGGCTGTTTTATATGTAAAGCAGTATTTTATGGGGAAGGCCAGTTTGGTCATACTGATTGATTAAATTGAATTTTTTAGACCAAGGTTGACCTGAAAAATCCACAAAGAACATACATCCATAGAAATGCCTTCTTTCCATTAAAAACAGTCAACTAAGAGGGTCACTGAATTCAGGATCAAACCTCATCTTTGTAGGTGTCATGGTTCAGTAGGGAGGTAAATTTGGTTGTGAAAATGGTCCTGCATCAAACTAAATACCATCAGGGAGATTTCTGTGTGGCGTGGAGCTATACCATCTATACCAGTACAGCAGTTCCTAGCCTGGTTTTGGCCTGAGGCAAAGATGGTCACCCAGATAAGGCTGAGCTAAGATTTGGGAATTAGTGTGTGCTTGGGTGAAGCCATGCTGCTTTAGAGGCTGAGACTTCGATGAAAAGGGTGTGGGCCACTCTCTGCCAGCAAATGGTTTCAGACAAGTTTAATTTACTTTAATAAGTTAATTTATATACATGGTACTGTGGAGTGTGGGTGAAACCTTAGAGGGACAGGCATTGCAGCTGCCTTGGCTTTTCTCCTGCCCCAAGGGATTCAGAGCTCCTTGGTGCTCATGGATTCTCTGCTGCTGCACAGCAGGAGAGTGTCTCCTGCTCCCAGTTTTGAGTAGTTTGGTAGCAAACAGACGTGTGAGGAAGCAGAGTGGCCATTACAGTAGTGGTATCAATACCCAAATATATTAGTGCTACTGTGCTCTTGGTTCCTGCCAGAAGCCCCAGCTACAGACCAGCTTCTGGGAGGGAAGGGAAACCCTTCCAAAAGAATCAGGACCATCATGTGGAGACTTGGTGTCCTGTTTCTGTGCTGCTGGGGACCAGCTGTAGACCATGTGTCAGTCACTGATGAGGGTCACTCGTGAGCCATATTTTACCATTAGTTTCTGTGACGATCCCATCACTACTGACCCACACAGGTTGGCAGAATGGGAAATGTTACAGTGCCTATGGCTGCATGTGTGCATGCAAGCACATGAACTGTTTGCAAGGTACAAAACCCCATCTACCTCCCACTGCTGTACCTTTGCATGGCTCTCTTGAGTCAGGACTAATAAATCTGCAGAGGACCAGCATCCCTTGTGTATACAAACATGCTTACAGGCAGGCACTGGGGCCCTGTCAGAAAACAAGATGGTTGCAATGATAAAGTACCAGTATAGTCTTGAAGGAGCTGTATTTGCTAAGAATGTGCAGCTCCATTAAGGAGTTTTTGTGGGTTAAAGCATGTTTGAGCTGGTAAAAGTAAATGAGGGGTAGGCCCTGATGCCCAGGCAAACACCCAAAATGACTGCACTCCTGAGGCAAAATCTTAGAGCTGACAGAGTTCCTGCAGGGTGAAAATGCTGAGCAGAAATTGCTAAAATGCTTTAATTAAACCACAGAGAGGAGGAGAAGGCAGATGTTTCTCAGGAAGGAGAGCATCTTGTGGTGTTTCCTCATGGGACTTGACTGCAGTGGATCAGAGAAAAGCCATTGCTTCAGACAGGAGCTGTGGCCCAAATATCAGCCCTTGGCATCTTCCTGCAAAGAAGAATAAACATGCAGAGGTGTTACAAACAAACCTACCCAGAAAAATGGGGCTGGTGGGCTGGTACTGCCCCCCTCGCTGTGACAGCACTCACTTCTGCCATGGCAGGAGCTCAATGGAGGGATGTCCCCAGCATGTCCAGACCCTGCTCTCTTGATTATTTTTTTCGTGCTTATTTTTTTTGGAAGTGTTCAATTGATTTAAAGTGCACGTCGAGGTGGCACAAAGGAAAAACAGGTTCTCCCCAGAAATCCTGTGAATTGTTGCTTAGCCATTTACTGTTGCAGTCAAAAGAGGCACCAGGAGATGCAAGAAGGACAACTTCAAAGTTAATTATTTACTGGTTTATAGACTTTCAGCTACTTCAGCCTGGCAGGTTTGATAAGGAGGCCTGGAGCTTCAGCAGAAGCAATTAGCATGACTTCTATGAGGTATTAGTGAGTAATTGTGCCATTGTTTATTTCCCATAAAGTGACAGGCTACTAGAAAGGGTTTGTTTGCTGTTTGTAGATTATTTGTGTCAGGGTGGATGAATTCACCAGGAGAATGGCAAGTAGAAGTGAGAACACTGCAGAGACTTTCTCTGTGACGGTATAAGGACATGCACTTCTCCTCATTTTGTTCACTAATACATCTTCTCTTGCTTTTTCCTTTGGTGTTAATAATAGTGATGATACTCAGGGCCAGATCTGTATTGGCATTAGCCTTGAGAAGACCCCAGGAGGGGAACAAGAGTGCCCTGATTAAATGGATGCTGGCAAAGGGACAAATCACAGGGGAGATTTGTGCATGAGTCCTAGAAGACTGGCAAGAAGATGGAGGTGTCCTTGATAATCAGGATTAAAGAAAACAGTGGAAGAAGTAGCAAAGGTTGTATTTTCCTCCATTTGCAAGTAGGTTTTCTTTTACAGTTTATATCGCTTCCTGCCAGACATGAAATTGAACCCCTTTGTATGCAGGAATAATCCCGTTCACCTCAAACCAGTTCCTGTCAGTTCTGAAAATGAAACATAATAACTACTAAAAATAAGCAACAACAGGGCATGAAATAAATAATCTACTGCTTTGTCCATGGAGAAATACTTTAAGACTTGGTCATCAGCAAGTAACCATCCTTGTGGGAACTGGCTAAGAGGTTAACGTATCTAAAGTGCATAGCTGACCTTGTCTTGGGGAAGATAGTGGCCTGGGATACTTTTGAGGCCCTTTTCAGGTATGATTTGAAGAATAATGCTATAGAATTTATTTAGAAAGCCTCTCTTTTCAGCAGGGAGCGATTTATTATTTGCCTTTTTTTTTCTTTTTTTTTTTTTTTTTTCCTGGAACTCCTGAGCATTTGGACACTTCAGAAGTTCTCAAGGCACATATTCAGTTGTTACAAGTTTTGGAAGCATTGTGAAAGATAATGAGGATGAATAGGATATGTAATTTCTAAAATACTTTCGACCAAACAAATACTTAAAATCTGTGAGTACCAGTACAGCCAGAAAAGGAAGTAGATAGGAAAATTTTACACATAAAATACTGTTCAGTTTAATGTTGGGAAAAACTGATGTTGGGAATCCACAAAGCCATCTGAAACAAGCAGGTTATCCCTTTGGGAGAATACCTGAAGTTCTTTGTAGTGAAAAAAAAGTAACTCTTAGGAAATCATGTAAGTTACTATGAACCACCAAAGATATCCCAAGGATGGGGTGCAAGGCAAAAATAAAAAATAGGGCCTCTCAAGGCACTTTTGAAGTGATGCAAAACTTAATTAGTGAAACCAAGATTGTCATGAGCATCACTGTCCTTAGAGTCAATTTTGACACTTGTACTTAGGACTTTTAGTTCCAAGGTTTCTTGAAGGTTGAGTGGACTGAATGGCAAGAAAAAAAAAAAGTCTTGTCTGCACTCCCTGTGTGCTGAACCTCAACTGGGCTAATTCTTTGCAGCTGCCTAGGCAGAGAGCCAGACCCTTCAGGTGGTGGATTATGGACAGAACAAGAGAAGGAGTTCTGGCATCCTTACAAACAGTACACCCACCCTTGGGCAGGGGAAAGCCCAGAAAATACCAAAGTGCCTGGTGTTGCTCTCCCACATGGGCTTTGTAACAGCTAAGATAAAGAGCATCCAGCAAAGCAGTAATATGTAGCAGTGGGACTCCAAAAGCTAGACCATGGAGAAGGGGAAGGGATGTAGATCAACTTTGTAGATCAACTTTGATCACGACACATGATTTTACTTATCTTCATAGGGACCTTTGATGCATGTGCACAATAAAATTAATGTGGATGTTAAAAACCTCTTCTGCACTATAGTCCTGTCATTCTGTCATCCCTCCATCCTCCCTCCCTCCCTCATGCTGACTAAGCCTCTAATCCACTATGTTTTGTGTTCTCCTCTCAATATTTTTTCTTCTGTTTGAAAATAGTTGGTACTCTATTGATTTAATTGCTTTCCTATTATATTTCCCTTCAAGTAAATGCTCTCTGTTGTAGTCAGTCTTTGGCACAGCACCTTCCCTTCCCCTAACAGAAGCTGTCTCATAGAATCAAAGAATGTTTTGGGCTGGAAGGAATCTTAAAGGCCATCTATTTCCAACCTCCTTGCTGTGGATAGGGACACCTTACACTAGATCAGGTTGCTTAGAGACCCATCCAACCTCGCCTTGAACACTTCCAGGGATGAAGTATCCTCAACTTCTCTGGGCAATCCATGCCAGTGTTTTACCATCCTGATTGTAAAAAATTTCTTCCTTCTATCTAGTTTAAATCTACCCTCTTTTAGTTTAAAACAATCACCCCTTGTCCTATCACTATGGGCAATAGGAACACATATGTGAAGTGTAGAGAATTTAGAAATGATTAAACAAAAAGTCATTATCACATTTGCCATAGAACCACTGTTCTGCTGCTGTTTGCTGGGATTATCTCTGTCCCAGTCTTTCACTTAGCTTTAATGGCAACAGGACAGTGACAGTGGGTTGGACTAGATGACCTTTAGCAGTCCCTTCCAACTCAAACTATTGTATGTTTTTAATTCAGACGGGGGTGCTGGTCAGTGCTGGTCAGTGCTGGTCAGTGCTGGTCAGTGCTGGTCAGTGCTGGCAGGCACCCAAACCCAGCCCCATGGAGGCAAGCTCCCTGCGTGGATGGCTGGGGCTGTGTGGCAGGAAGGAGCTGTTGTTTCCTGCTTGCTTTGCTGGCTGTTGTTCTGCTTAAAATGTGAGGCCAAAAAGAGAGAGATTGGGAAAGCAAAGTCTGGTTGGAGAGTTTCAAGTGTTCTTGCTTATGAAGGATTAACCTTGCCCTTTTCAAGCAAGTGACCAGGAGATTTGTATTAGCACCATCAGAACTGCCTGTCACACGCCAAGGTCGAGGAGTTATTTCTTAAATGAAATCCAAAGCCTGTGTCCTGTAGAGAGGGTTGGAAGTCCCTGCTGTGTCCATTGGCAGGCCTGAATCTGCCCATCAGCAGGGCTGGATTTGGAGAGCTAAGGAAGGTGTGCAGCCTCTGGCTGAGGGCTGCAGGGTGAAAAGGACCTCTCTGGGAACTAGCCTGCCAAAATCTGGCTCTGATAAAACAGCCCAACCCATCCTGTAAAGATTCTTACTGAAAAATCTTGAAATAATCACAGAGGAAATGACAGGAAATCAGGCCTCCCTTCCCGCCCTGGCCAGACACTCCCTGGCCTATTCCGTGCTGGCCACCTGACACGTTTTGTCCCTGGGGAAGGGTCTGGGCTCCTGCTGTAGCACAGCCGTGTCCCTGGGGAAGGGTCTGGGCTCTGGCTGCAGCACAGCCGTGTCCCTGGGGAAGGGTCTGGGCTGTGGCTGCAGCACAGCCGTGTCCCTGGGGAAGGGTCTGGGCTCCTGTTGTAGCACAGCCGTGTCCCTGGGGAAGGGTCTGGGCTCTGGCTGCAGCACAGCTGTGTCCCTGGGGAAGGGTCTGGGCTCTGGCTGTAGCACAGCCGTGTCCCTGGGGAAGGGTCTGGGCTCTGGCTGCAGCACAGCCGTGTCCCTGGGGAAGGGTCTGGGCTCTGGCTGTAGCACAGCCGTGTCCCTGGGGAAGGGTCTGGGCTCTGGCTGCAGCACAGCCAGGATGCAGCACAGCAGGCTGACGGAGCAGGGATTGCAGCCACTGCTTCATGCTCCACTCCTTGAAGGATCATGGAAATGTAGGGTCGAGTTCACGGATTGCAGGGAGAGGAGAGGGAGGTACAGACTGATTCCTCTGGCCTTAGTGACATTTTGCTTATTTATACCAGCTGCAGATCTTATCTGGAACCTTGTGAGACTTTAGTGTGGCTTTCCTCATTTGCATTTAAGAGGGCATTCAACTAACACAAGTGCCACATACTGAAATACCTGCTTTATGAGAGGGCAGGGCTGAAAAGCTTAAAAATACACAGGACTTTGGATTATATTACTTCCTATGGAAGAGTTTCCAGTTCTGCTGCCCCAGACCATGTATCTCATCGCTTAAGGGTGGATGAGGTATAAAGAAACCACTCCCGTGTTTTTATCAAGAAGGTGAGGCCATTGTGTTTGATTTTTTATCTTGTAGTTTGTAACGTGTCAGATCCTGGTGAGACCATCTGAATCTGGCATTGGTTTGGTACCTTTGTAAGTTGCTGAACACCACAAGGGGATAATAAGGAATATGCTGTACATGCTCTACCTGCCCTCCATCCTGTCTGTCTTCCTTGGATCATCCCGAACTTTATTTTAAGTGCAACCTCCCTCTGTTGCATAACTTTCCTTTAATGCTGTGTTTTTTTGGTGTGCACTAATGTATTCTTGTCCCAAAGCAGCTGCAGAGGAAAAGTGTGTCAGCAGGCTGCAATGTTCATGCATGTGCATACACTGTGGTCATCAGTCCACAGGTACAGTTCTAGGCTGAGGAAGTTATGCTTTTGGGAGCTATGTTCCTAACGCCCCAAGATTCACCTGAAAAAAACTCCAATTTTTAATTTGTGGAATTGCACAGCCTGGTGGCAGCAGAACACAAGCAGGAAACATGAGAAAACAGAGAAAATAGCCACAGAGATGCTGCAATTTTTGGTAGCAAGTATGTTCCCCCCTTCCCCAGGCTTCCTTCCGAAGGTTGCCGCCACCACCACCTTACACTTGTTTGGCTTCACAGACTTCACCCTGCATCCTGGGTAGTGGCAGCAGCCTGCAGGACATTTCCTGTACCTTCGCACAGCTCCAAGGTTCTTAAAGCTGCTCCAGACTCCAGAGAAAGTGCATGAAGCCTGTTCAGCCTGTATGGAGAAGCTGATGTTGCCTCAAGGCAGGGAAGGGACATAGAAACCACCAAGTGATCCAGCCAGCTATGGGAAGAGTCACAGAAAAAAAGAAGTGAGCTGGCTTCGCCCTGGTCTTTGGGCATCTGCAGTCGCTCTGAGGCTGCAAACCACTTGTGGCTTGTCTGTCATCTCCTGCAGGGCAGAGTGGGTTGTGTAGGCCACATAAAATGCATGAGTCCCAATCCAGTCCAGACTGTAAAACTGGTTTAAATGAAAACAGATTCGGGCACTTCTTGGACTGCGGGCAGACATCATCTCTGGGATGTCGCAGCTCCCTCTGGGCTTCTGTTGGTGGGTTGTCCTTTTGCTGCCTCAATGGAGCGTTGGCCTTCCTCCCATCCCATGACACAACTCCCTGCTTTTGTTCCTTCCATGGGCGACCGGAGAAGTGAGTGGCAGCAGCGTGGTGACCTCAGGCAGGGCCAGGACAACCGGGGTGGGAATGAAAGCCTCCAGCTGGCACTGCTCGCCGTGGAATGCCATCCTGTCTGCCACGTTCTTGGCTGGTGCCTGATGAAGCCGTGAGCCCTTCTCAGCTGTTGGCTGCAGCGATGCCAGGGATGCCCTCAGATCTGTGTTCAGGTCAGGACAGGCTCTGCAGGCACTCGCTAATCCCCTCCAGGAAAGTTCCTGTGGTTTATTCCAAACGTGCAGTTCGAACTGGTTAATCCGAGCGGGTGGGCTGGTCTGGTGGTGCTGACACATGTGCTGCTCTGGGTGAAGGTCAGCTGCTGCCCCAGGGCAGTGACAAAGCTGCTGGGGCAGGGACAAAGATGCCATCCCCAGCCAGGCCTCTGCCTGCAGCCCTGAAAGCTTCTCCTCCAAATCCTCTGCAGTTCTGCACCCTTTCCCATGCAGCTTTCAGTGCTTTTTGTCCTTCCTTAGTTTAAAACAAGACTTCTGTTGCTTCTCTGGTGAGATTAGTGAAGGCTAGAAGGATATTCATCTTACATTCTCTCATTGCATCTTATTGTACACCCAGGTCACAAAGTAATTTATCGTAAAGAAGCATATGGTATGAAAATATGACTGTTCCCAAATTCCACAGCATCCTAGCAGGTGCCATTTTAACCTTGACCTGTGTTTTCCTGTAGCCTGGTTTATCTGGCTCAGGAGAAATTTCAGGAAGTTGTGCAGAGCAAAAGGGTGCAGCTTGGTTTTTCATTGTTTTCACTGCTCCTGCTTGTATACGGCACAGGAAAACAAGGGGAGAATATCCTTTTGCTGGGACTGAATCCCATGTGTCTTGTAAACTTTGAGTTCAATCAAGCTTTGATGAAATGGAAACTGAGGGAGTTGAGGGAAGCATGGTGCTCATTGCAGTGCATGTGCTTCACATTTGGCTGAAGGCTGCTTCTCCTGCCTCCTTCAAATAATTTCACTAGCATCTACTCTAAATGACTTGCCATGGCAAACATCAACTCTGAATCTACAATTCTATCTTTGCTCAGGAGTATTAATCTATTTTTTTTTCCTTATAAGCCTAATGAAACTTGGAAATACTTCTTTTCCAGTCAAATAATGTTAATTATAGTGCATTCACATAACATATATTACATCAGCTGGAAGCCAGGCTGATTTGTGGGTTGTCTGGAGGGCTCTGGTAAATTAAATCAAGGAAGTCCCCTTCCTTCAGTTTAAGTTGCTTTTCCCAAGTTATGGCTCCTCTTCTTCATGCTCTTTTGTGACTCTTCCCCTCCTTCCCAGCTTCTCTGCAGATGTTAATGCTCTCAGAGGAGCCACTAGATTACCCTGTATACACATCCTAATTGCCAGTTTCTAACAATCTTTTTAAATGTAAGTGGCAAATGTCCTTCAGTGAGCCCCATGATAGGCTCACCAAGTCCTGGCAGGGAGGTGCAGGGAAGAGCTAGGGGCAATTCCTCATTGAACAACAGCAGGAAGATTTGCTAAAGCCTGTCTCTCAGGGCTGTCTGGGTTTTACATGCTGTGGTACACAGTCTCTGTATACATACCACCACACTCAGAAATGCCTCCATCAAGGCCAAATATTGCTTTGCTGAAAATCTTGATTCAAAACTTGAAATGGAGGCAGCTTGCTATGTACTAATGGTGAATGATCCTCCTACTTACACATTTTTGTCATATTTATTTGAGTAGTTTCAACTTCAGATGTATGGAAGTCTTTGTCGTCAGATTAAAAGTCTCTGTAGTCAAAATCATCTCCCTTCCCTGTCTTGGGCAGCATGTACAGCTGATTCATCTGTGTCTGACTCACGTGATGGCACAGCAATTGCTTTCAGGACAATCCTGAGAGTGGACAGTCAACTACAGGTAGGAAACTTGGGATGCTGCAGGCAGAATCATGGGTGGAGGTGATGTTGTCTTAGGAGGACTTTTTCCATAGACAAATGAGGGATCCTGCTGTGTCTTGGGAGCAGTGGGCACATCCAATGCATCCTGCTGAGTGGTCAGTCTTGTCCAGTGCAGTCTCTGCATATTCAGTGGTCTCAGTGGTCACACAGAGATGGACTTCACAGCAAGTGTCCTTCATATCTGACACACGTGAGGTGTTTTTGGATCACCTGTGCAAGTGCTGAGTGGGTTGTCCAGACTATGCATAGTGTTACCACTGGATCAGGATGTACCAGACTTAACTGCACACACAGTCCTTATGCAGGGTGCTTGAACAAAATGTGTCAATCCACTACAGGCTTCCCTCTCAGTCCTCAAGCTGGTGCTCCTCAATGCATTTTGGCACTGATAATCATGTGGCCATAGAGTGGGTTGAACCAGCTCAGTGATGAAGCTGACTGTGCACATAGACAGGCACCAGTATTGATACTGGAGAGATGATGGGAGCAGCAGGGGCAGGCAGGGTTGTTCCTCTTGACAGCAGCTCATGATTAGATTGACAATCAGCCACAGCACCAGATTCTCAGTGATTCATCTGGGATTTTAGTATGTTGGATAGACAAGGTAAAAATATGGTTGAGGCTCATGCTTTGATGAACCTGATGAAGACTTGGAGACCAGGACACAAATTCCTGCTTCTCTCTGGTAAAGAGGACATAACTGGGATACTGGGGTAACTGGTAGTTCTGATGGAGCTGGCCTGGACACAAGGTGTCCCTAATCCCTGCCACAAGAAAGAACCAGGATCACCAAGCCATGGGGCTGGACATATGTGGAGACAGAAATTGCACCTGCTTGAGTAATGCATCTGCTGATCTTCTCCTAGTTAAACTTTCTGACCAGTCCCAAAAAAAAATCCTACTGATCTTTCACAGCTGTAGCATATATCATTTTTTGTAGTAGCACATCTGGTCCTTACCTCAGGCAGTGAAGTTCTGGGTTGTGGTGCTCAAGCCCTGCTGATTCTGTCTCTTCCTTCTGTGACGACCCCAAAACCTTTACAAAACTGCAGCATATCATCAGTGCCTTTGACTCACCCTTCCCTTGACTTTGGGGGCTTGGAGATATCACTGGGCTTCTCATCTAGCAACATGGTGTGCAAAATGTTAATCTTGGTCTGGGTTTTTTTGGGGCTCTGGAGTACTCTGTCTTTGTAAATATTTCTCCTCCCTTGTCCTTTTGGAAGGTAATTTCCCTTTACTTCTGTTGCATTCAATGTATCTCTTCGCTTAAAAAGGGACTGCCCATCTGGCATCTGGGAGAGAGAAGACAAAGGAAAGATGATGAGTGCTGGACCGTGCGTCAAAAGCTTAATCTGTAAAATCCTAACATGGAAACATGCAGAAAAAAGGAAGGAACAGGAGTGAGAACTGGGAAAACAGTTGTTTTCTGGCACAATTCCCAGCAGGCACTGCACCAGGCAGCTCAGACCTAGAGCCTGTTTTCCCTGCTGTGTGCTGCTTCATTTTCTGGCCTGGGACGACATCTGGCTGGCATATTCTTTTCCACACACCTGGATGAGTGCTCTTTTCAGTTAGTTATTGCAGTACTTGGCATTAAAATATAGTGAATTAGACTACAAAGTAGCATAAAATCAGCTTAAATATAACGAGGCTTAAGTGTAGTTGAGCTTTGAGTACTTTTTGTTTGCCTTTTGGGCGATATACATGCATACAATGTATGAAGTCCATATTTTCCTGCATTTCACCATGACTGTAAGTGCTCAGAAGTCACCTTAAGAGTAGGAAAAAAACCACCAAAATAACCAAAATCACAACAAAACCAACAAAAGAAAGCAAAACCAACATAATACATCCATATATCTTTACTGTGAAGTCCAGGGAAAAAAAAAACATTTGGGCTTTCAGATTAGCACTAGTTATTATAAACTCTCAATTTAAGAAACAGGGTAAGTAGCAAGAGAAAGTAGAAGGGAGATGATGGGAAGAAGACTAATTACCTTCAAAAGATTGTTCAAGTCCAGTAAGAAATAGGGACTGTGATGATGTAACACTACACCGTTGTCTCCAGATTTTGAGTATTTTTCCAGTGTCTGGAAAGACTTCTCCCACTAGCAGAGAAGGGTCCTAGATGAACAGAATTCACGGTCTGGAGGCAGACACCACTGACTGTAACACTGGTCTTCTACACCACCAAGCAGCTCCTACATCCACCAAGTTGTACCAGCACAAGGAATTTGGGTTTAACTTCTTTCACTTCCCTCTGGGTTTCAGCAGCACCTTTGCATAACAGCCTGTTTCAGTTTTCACTGAACCTGTTGCAAATCTTCCAGTCTACCACAGCAGTAAACAATTTTCACAAAACCTGGAGTTTTTATACAACATGAAGCAGAGGTATTGTGTGCTGGCAGAGTTGTTTAATGTACTGTCCAGACTGCAGGCACAGGTCTGGGAGCCACCTGTTAGCTCAACCTGATTTTTCTCTAGCTGGGGAATTCTGGAGGAAACACAGCTACAAATGTGAGGGTTACACACCAATAATTTCTCTGTTGGTCTATATACTTTATTACTTCTCAACACTCTAATAAATCTTTCTGGCTTCACCTCTTACAGGTAGAATGGATAAGCTTAGGTGAAATACATCCCTTCCAACCACAGCAAGAATATAATTCAGTACCAATGACAAGTTAGCACTATTAATACATTAAAATCTGGCCTCTGTGCACATGCCTGCAAGTTAAAAACATACTGTAAGAAGATTGGAATGGTACCCTTTAAGAGTGTAACCACATGCATAGCAGCTGCTCTGATATCATGTGTCAGCATCTCCCTGTTGATATTTACTTAATTATTGACTCATTTGTGAGATTAATTAAGCATTGGAGCAGCCTGCTCAGAAACACCATGTGCTTTCCACCACTGATGCTTACAGGACCTGAATGGATAGTGCCCTGACCTCATGGAGCAGGAGGTTGTGCTAGAGGCCTCCCAAAACACCTCCAACATGAATGTTCCTGCAGTACTGTGACTCCATGCTTCCCAGGCGTGGATCTCATTCTGAGATTCTTCCCTGCACTTTCCAGTCTATGAAAGTTCAGCTGAGGCTCTTCATCCTCTGTAATTCTTGTAAAAAGGAAAAAAAAAGTGCATGTTTCTGAAAAACAGTAAAATGTGATGTGTTAGTTAGTATTTTATGGGTTCTGAATACAGGTACGTATATATTTTGCTTTTCTACTTTGTAGGAGCCAGTAAGGGTAGAGAAGCAGTGAAAGAGGGAAGGAATATATAAGGAATATATAATTATATATAGCATATATATAATATATATGTTATCGTGTGACAGCTGGAGGTGTGATCTCCATGTGAGAACAGAAGCACAGTCTAGAAATGACTGACAAATCTAAGTATCACCTGCTGTCGTAGTTCCTCTGAGCTCAACACCAAGCAGTGATTCCTGTCCTGCAAAAGCAGCAGGCAGAGTTATTATTAAGTGTGCTCACATACAAGCAATGCCATGTTATTTAACAAATTCATTTTGAATGCCCATTGTCTAAGGCCTCTGAGAAGAATGCCAGGTGCCTCAGTATGAAATACATGAAATATATGTGTGTGGTGATACTTTTTTATCGCTTTGGGAACTCCTCTGCCAAAAATCATGTCCCAGTTCTAATGTTGGCTTTGGACTTTTTCTGGTTTGCTTCTCTGGGCTTTGCTATATCCTTAGCTATTTCCTTCATCAGGCTGTGCCTGTGTAGGATGGCCCTGCCTCTGGTTCCTGTTCTCCAGCTCCTTTGGGAGTGGTAGAGGCCTGGGGACATCACTTTGGGAGGCAGCACAGCCTCACCACGCAGGAACAGTTCGTTGTTCCTGGTATTCCTGCCACAGCCTGGGTCTCACTGCACCCTCACAGCATGCTTTTTCTCATGGTCAGTGTATTAATGGTTTCTAGAGTCCCTGCATTCCTCCTCTGGGATTAGGGGCTTTAGCTGCTCCCAGCCCTCAGCCTGGTAATCCATAATCAGATTTCACCCTTTTAGCATTTCTCAGAGCAAATGCTATCTAGGATGACCTAAATATGATGTTCTGTTCCTTTAGGGACCATCAATTTTCTATGTTCTGTCTCCTATTGCATAATCATAGCTGATCAGTGCCTCATGTAGTATCATCTCGAGTCATCATTTCAGTATCCTCCTTAACCTCTGCCTTTTCAACAAGAGCAATTTGGAGGAATGTTGACCAGTTATGGTTGTCTCCTGGTACAGGGGTTTGACTTAAACTACCTAACTTTTCCATTCATTCTTATGTCTCCTACTTCTGCTGTTCTATCCCTCCATTCCATGCTCCCACACGCCACTCAGAGCTTTGATGACTTGTAGCCTGCCTGGCTTATGCTGGAGGTGAGAGTGGGTCTGCAGACAACACCGAGCTGAGTGGTGCACTTGGCACATCTGAGGGATGGGATGTCATGGGGAGGGACATGGACAAGCTCCAGAAGTGGGGCCATGGCAATCTCATGAATTTCAACAAGGCCAAGTTCAGGGTCCTAGTCACAGGGCAAGTGATAATGGTTTAAAACTGGAAGAGAGTGGCTTAGATTAGATATTAGGATGACATTTTTTACTGTGAGGCTGCCCGGAGAAGCTGTGAATTCCCTGTCCCTGGAAGTGTCCAAGGCCAGGTTGGATTTCAGCAGCCTGGTCTAATGGAGGGTGTCCCTGCCCATGGCAGAGGGCTGGAACTGGGTGATCTTTAAGGTCCCTTTGAACCCAAACTAATCTATGATTCTATGGTTCTTTGAGGGGGTAAATAGAAATTAGTGTCTGTCGTATCTGGGAAATGCAGAAGTCTGTCCCTAGGAAGCGTTGGACCCAATAGGTCTGGAAAATGCTTTAAAATGTTAAACAAAGCTCTCATCCACATTTACAGAGATAACACTTATTCCCCTCAGTCTTGAGAAATTCAAACAAAAACTTAGAGGTTCTCAAACTTCATCTCAAACTTTATGCATTGTGAGTTAATATGGTTATGGTTTCATCTCTCGGATTTTGCCGTGGTTCTGGGAGGCACGGGAGGTAACGTGTGCGCTGGTTTTGCCACCTGGATCTCTAGGAATTCAAATGCAAAGCTGCCTTTTAAGTAACTAACTCCGGAAAAAGACGCCCGCAGAGGCTGGGGAGCCATTAGATGGCAGCACAGATAAAGACAACATCCATTGTGCCTGGTGCTGCTCCAGGAACGCCCCTCCACTGCTTTCAGCATCCCCAAGGTATCTTGTGGATGAAGAACTTTCGCATTACTTAAAGCAAAATAAATTAAAACCTGTAAATGAGGATTTTCATATTGTATTAAAGCATATAAAATAAAAATTGACCCCTCTCCCTAAAGAGTGATGGCATGTATTAAGCCTGAAGTTCTTTCAGAATTTCTGCATTATTTTATTCCTTATCCTTCTCAAGCATACATAAATTCAGCTATACTGACTAAAACAGCTCCTGTCTTGATGACATGTATATTAGCTTATCACCTAGAAGCTCTTCTAGAAAACTCTGTCACCAACCATCTCAGCTCATGGCCTCAGGAGCATAAGATTTTACATTACTTTCAGTTGCCATTTGAGAAACCCAGCAAATACAGCAGGCATTTAGTAGACCCTCAGAATATTCCAGTGACACTTCAACTTATTTAATTTTGTTAATGGAAAAAAATTCGAAGCAAATAGAGAGGAGACCTCATTTTCTTTTTCAGACTGAATATCTAGATTATTGCTAATTTTGCGCTATGTTGGCTTAAAGTTATATAAAGGAGACTCAAGGTGCTAATTGCATACCTCTAAGCCTGACATTTGAGCTGTCATCCCAGAATCTTGCCTGATACCTTGTGAGAAAGCCATGCTAGAGAGTTGTCAAAGTGATGAAGTTCGTGAAAGTGATGAATTTTGCTATGGCAGAGCAAAATTCCTACCTTTCTGTGCTGGGATCTGACAGGGGAATGCTGAGTCTGTGTAACTAGGAATGTAGGTGATGGTCTAGAGCATCTTCTAGTGTTAAACTGTAGAAATACTTTTAAAAATATGTGGTAATCACATCAAGGAAACTTCATTCTAGCATATAGGATTTTGACAATCTTTATTTCATTTTTCCCCTAAGAAATTATTAACAATAATACATAATTTTGCTTATTAGTAATCCTACCAGCTATATTAGGCTAATATAAAGCTACCTTGCACTTGGCAAAATCAGAAGTAATAATCCATGTTGTTATTCCAACTTAAAACTGGTTTGTGGAGTTTAATTCAGCCCCAGCTCCTAGCTTTTTGCAGCATCTTCTCTCGCAGGGTGTTTTCCCAGGTGACTGAGCTGGTGTTCAAACTTGGTCTCACACTGGTGATCTCAGGAAGAGCATTGCAGCAACTTTTGGAGCTGTTTCAAAAAGAAAGGAGCTTTGTAGTGTCTTGTAGGCAAATTAGGAGCCACATCTCCTCTTGGGAACTGATGAGCACAATGCATCTGCTTTTTTGCCTCTTGCAGAGGCAATACTTCTCTCATCGTTTTGTGAAGTGGAAAAGCTGTGTATCTGTCCCCGCTGTCCCCCGTGGGGTTGTGAGACTACCTGGAAGAAAGGAAGGCTATATCACTTTACTTTTTTAAAATGCAAAAGACATTTCAGAAGGCAGCATAAAGTAACACTAAGCAAAACTTTAAGAGAGACAGATGGGTAATAGAAAGTGTCACGTCAGTATATGATCAGTGCAAGCCTTGGCTTTGTGTTTTCAGCACCACAACACAAACATTATTTGATCTAAAGGGAAGAGAATGGATTTTTAAACTACATATTCTACCTTCTGCAGAATTCCAGGCCTTCTGTGAAAGTCTCTCCTCAAATTATCAATGTAGGCCAATGAGGATCGCAGACGAAGGTGGAATGGCTGCAACGTGCCTAATGTGTGCAGGCACTGCCAGCTACTCCAACAGCAGGCAAAGCCATTCTGTTCTGCACAGAGCTCCTTGGGAAGGAGAAATGTGTAAATCTCTTGACTTCAGCACATGGGGGAAAAAGAAGTGTTGATTTCTAGCACTACCTCAGAACCTATTCAGCATATGGCTGTCTTTTCAATGTGTAAACTAGTTAGGACGAATCTGAGGTGGATTTTTTATTTATTTTAAACTGTCTAGGTCTTATTCCATTTCAAATACTCAGAGAATCAGATGAAACTTCTAAAACTTTTTTATGTTTGAAGGGTATCAGACCAGCAGTGAAAGCAGACAGAAAGCTGCTGGGCCCAGCACTACATTTTCCTCCCTAAAACAGGGAAAGATGGATGGTGTGAGGGAAGCTGATCTGTTACTGCCATCGAAATGTGTCAGAGCCTGGGAGTTTGGGCATAATTAGATCACAGTCACAATAATTTCTAGAGCATCTCCAAATGCAGATACGCTGCATCAGCAGCATGGAGGCAAATTTAGCATCTCTTTCACAAGAAAGCACTTACCTCTTGTTGGTGCAAACTCTGGAATGATGCGACAGCCCCTGATATCTCCACTGTACCTTCATGTAGTGAAATTAAGGGGTGAACAACTTCTGAGCTTTACTGTGTCATCCAAATCACTTGTTTGGGATTTCCAATATCTTTATAAATAACTGAAATGCATTGCCTTTAAAAATGAACAGCATCCTACAAATGTGGCAGTTCTCTGTTTAATCATAATTAACTTATAAATAATTGCACTCTTCTTTCTCTTACTATAAGCCAAGTTTTATACCAAGCAGAGTAATTAGGAACTTTATATTGTTGCCCATATATGGATATGTAGCCAGGTACCAGAGGATGGAGATGCTTTACCAACAAGGTTCTCCCTGGAGTTTGATCCGTGCATACAAATCCCTGCTCTCATTAAGGGATCTGATTCTGCTTGGACTTTACATACCTGAGGGATCTCTGTAGGTACAGATGTGAAGGAGGTGTCCAGGAGGTGTCTTGTGTTTAGAAGGGCAGTAATCCCAACAAGAGCTGCCCTTACCACAGATGAGCTGGAGAAAAGCACTGTCACACTTTTATTTTAGTATGCTACAAAAGTCATTGTTGAACTTTATTAGGTACTTTAATACCAGGCATACTTTGAAGTAACAAAAAGTATTGTTGTTATTACTTTTACAGAAAATCAGGTATTTCCAGAGTTTTCTTTACAGTTTGTTGACTTAAAAAGAAATTACAATTGACAAGTTACAATGGAGTGGGATGGGAAAGTGGTAACATTTAAAAAGATAAAACATACTATTCTTACTGAGTCAACATTTAATGATGTACATCCTGGTATGTCTCTCCTTCTGACTGTGTACAAATTGTACATATTCACTGAGCTGCCCTGACAGGGTTGTGATGTCTTGTGATGACACTGTTTTTTGCAATGTTTATGTATATTTAGAAAGGGCTTTTACACTGCACCATCACCATGATGCTAAACAAAATAATATAATACAGAGAAACCCTGTTTTGGTGATTTTAGTCACAGCAAAAGTGCCATGACTTCAATAATGTGGGATAGAGGTAAACTCAAGGAGCAAATGAAGATGGTGATATGAGATCACATCCAAATAACAAACCCTTTCACAGGCTTTGAGGTGGGAGTGTGGTTATGAGCCAGCAAGAGCAGAGAATGAGGATGGGCTTCACTGAGACACCACTTAGCAGGGACTCCTGAATGCATCTGGCCCCTGAGGATGTGCATTTTCCAGCTGATGCTGGTAAGACTAATCACAGATTTTAAAACCTGTCTGAAGTGGGCCCTTAAATGAGTTTATGTTGCCTCATGTGTGAACAACTTGATTTTTGCCTTCCATCCCCTTCAGGTCAATAGCAGATACTGGGAAGATGTTTATGGTGGTTGACTGATTTGGGTGGGGTTTCTGACCAGCTAGTGCTGGTCCTTTAGAAGTCAGGAGAATTTTCTACATCCAGTTACAAGAGCAGTTTGAGATTAAAAAAAAAGTGTCATTTTTTTTTTTAAATGCTGCCCAGATTTGTAAATAAATTTACTTGGCTGACACCCAAGTTAAATCAGTGCCATATTGGTACCTTGGTAGGTAGATACCTAATTCCCTGTATTTGTTTACTGGCAGTTTATTTAAAGATATTTTTCTTTCAAAAGCAAAATAAATTTTTTTAGATTCACACACTAAATTCTGGAATAATTTATGTTGTGCAGTTAATAGTTGAAAATCAGTTTTAACTCATGTTTGCCTCATGTCTTCAGCATTTTGCATTATTTGGGATCAACGCTAGCAGTTTATTATTATTATAGCCATTTCCCCTGAAAGCCAAAGAATGAAGCAACAGGCTTTAAAAACCCTGAAGGAATCAGCACTGAAGTGTTCATTTTGGACTGGATATCATCTGTGATACACAGGAGAACCTTGAGTCATGGAGGGAGCAAGGTGCTCATGGCCAGTCCCAATTCAGGAGAGACCTGTGCCTTGGTGGGAGTGCTAGAGAGGAGCAGAGAAGGGATCCCTGCCTCCCTCTGTTGCTCTGTGCCTGGTGCTTGGCATCCAGGCCTTTCACTAAGAGGTTTTTCTTCAAACTCTGTGCTTACTCCTGTTTTACTTCTCAGTGGCTTCTGGAACTGAGAGTGCCCTCTGGGACCTGGGGAGGGGAATCACTTCCCCACCAGCGCCCCAAGGCTATTTGCATCCAACCCTCACATGGTTGTTTGCAACATGTATTTGCTTACTAGACTCTTAATTTTTGTTTTGAGTTTAAACTCAAGGGTTTATCGAGTTGCACTGAGTTTAAACTTAAGGCCAGAAGGTCTCATTAGATCACCTTGTTTGGCTGGCATTAGCATGGGCCAGAGAGTGTCACTCCACAGTTGTATGGCAGAAGAGGAAAAAGAAACACCCTTGAAGTGAGCAGCACTGTGACATTTAAGGGGTAAATTATTTTCTCCTATTAAAAAAGAGATTAAGGGCTTTTATTTTGTCACTTCAAATACCAACAATTCTATGCATCTTGGGAAATTATAGCATTATGATATTCAGTCAGAGATATAGTATATATGCTTCATAGAACTAGACTATAGGTCAGAAATAATTTATGAGTCTTAAGTTTGTTACAGTCATATTAATTGGAACACATATGCAGTAAAAATTGAGAAGCTTTACAGTTTTAGTCAACTTATTATACAGTGAAGTAAATGAGGTGCAGCAGTGTAGCAGTAAAAGTTATGCTTTTTCCACTAGGTGATGGAAACATTCAGAGTCTATAAATGCTAATTTAAGAGAGATGTCCTAACAACTTCTTGGCTACTGGGATAGGAATAGTCTGAAGTTAACTGCCTCTCTACTGTGAAAGGTTTTAAAGCTTTTTGCTTTCCGTCCGAATAAAAAAAATGACATTTACAAACCTCCTCAATGCATATATATTACATATGTTTATCTAGCAACAACTACACCCCTTTTTAATTTATTCCCCAAATGTGACTTTTCA
The DNA here is from genome assembly GCF_963662255.1 of Cinclus cinclus. Classification (NCBI taxonomy): domain Eukaryota; kingdom Metazoa; phylum Chordata; class Aves; order Passeriformes; family Cinclidae; genus Cinclus; species Cinclus cinclus. The sequence goes on from NC_085049.1 coordinate 9,164,057, forward strand.
TGCATGTCTTCTGGATGCTGTATTCAGCAACAGTTTCTAATGAGCTGGTGTGTAATCCATGATTGCATTTTTCTTCTGAAATCACTTCCATGTCTGGCTGATCTATGTTTATAAGGTGGTGCTTATCCATCAGGCATTTTTGCACTTGTCAGCATTCTTCTCTGTTGGAGGCCCTTTCCCAAGTTTCTTCTCATTTTAATGTTGATGTACAAAAGCTGTTATTCATTTGTTTTGTGCTCATTCTAGTGAGGATTGGCTTAGTAGGACTGTGCAAAACAGAGAAAAAGAGAGAAGCTGGTTTACTGCCAGCAAACATAAAGATGTTCACGCTGTGCTTAGCTCAGAGCAAGCCACTGACCAATATTCTAATGCACTTCATTATATGCATTTCCATTTGTCATGAAAAGGGAAAAAAATTAATCTGCAGATGGGATTTGTAATCTGAAATTAGAAACAATAATTTTTCATCAGCTAATAGACATAGGAAGTCAAAATAATGAGATTATTTCAAGTTTGAGCAATATGAAAGTAAAGATACAATGCATATGGGGCAAGAATGACATTTACGAGATGAATACCGTTAATCAAGTTAAAATCCTGACATTTCTGTTCTGTATCAATGACTTCTTTCCCTAGAGGACACAATCCACATTTGCAAACATGATAAAATAATACCTTGTGTTACATTTCAAATGAGGACAGAGGTGTGGGGGAGTTTTCAAATCAAACTCTCCCTTAGAAACTAATTCTCACCGCCCAGTTTCCATGTACTTAAGCGGAGCTGCATGTAGGGAGAGGGGAATGGGCCTGTGCTGGCACTGGGAGCAGGGTGACAGAGGTTCCTCCTGCAGGTGACACCCCTGAGCTGGTGCTTCAGGGGTACCATTGGAACCAGGGCTCAGTGAGGAATTCTATTTGCAAATACCCATGCACAGACAAAGGTAAAAACCTGTCTGCCCAGCGTTCGGCAGCGAACAGAAGCTCCTTGCACCAACTGAACTCTGCCAGTTCACCATTAGCTAAACTCTCTCAGATCCCTGAGACCAAACCATGAAGTCCTTTGTCAGGCAGCCTCTCCACTGCCTCCTGTCAAAGGGTCACTGCTCAGGGGGTCTTACAAAGCCACAGCCTGGAGGAGAGGATGGTCACCTTCATCACAACCCCACTTCCTATATCGTAACACAGGGGCCTCTGCAAGAGACTGCTGGAATGGGGGATATCACTGGTTTTGTGACAACAAAAGAAAAACAATGAATTTCATTGTGAAATGAAAGCAAACAAAGAATTTCAGGACTAGAGAGACTTAAAAATATCACTGTAAGGAGACCGAAGTATTTCATTTTTCACCCCATATTACACGGAACACTCATTTTCTCCCATTCCCTCAAATTCCCTACACCCTTGACTCTTGTGGGTACCTTGGCCTGTGGCTAATTCACCCACAGACCCAGAGAACGTGGTGCCCCTGGGTAGGATACCCAGACCCTAAAGCCTGAGGTGGTGGTACCATGAACCAGTGAGTCTGGTGGTGACAAACCCTTCTGCCATGGACCTTGGGTGCCTGCTTCCCCATCAAACTCCAGTAAACTGACATTTTTCAAGCCAAGTTTTTTTTTGGAGGAAAAATATCTGACTTGTTCAGCATGTATCTATAGTCCAGATTTATTTTACAAGACACTTTTAATTGATGTTGCTGAGACTAGAAAGTATCAAGTATGTATACAAGAAGCATAAGGTGAACTAGGGAGGGTGGTGAAAAAGAAAAATGGGTCAGTTTTGTTTGTGTTAAAAAATTAATATGAAATATAATGTTCACTGTGGTAAAAACATTTTTATGATATGAGTTTCCAATTGTAAAAGAAAGCTTGCCATTAATAGCTCCATGAGCTTCTTTTTGCCCTTTAAAATATATAGCAAAAATGAAAGATGTGGATGAGAAATAGACATACTTATGTTAAATAAAATCTATTGAAAATGGTCTGAGTCTGGAACTTTGGTGTATTCTCTAAATGTGTTTACTAATGTTATGAATGTGGTAAGTAGCAATATAGGTAAACAGCACTACCAAGTGAAGTGAATGAAGAAGTGCCTGAGCCTCTCATGGGGTTATTTGCTAAGTGACATAAGGGGGTTTGTGAGCCTCTTAAACAATCCATATTTGGTGAAACTGAAATTTGGAGAAAGATAACATTGCGTGGTAAGGAACACGTGCCCTGGTACTCCTAGGACCAATCTAAGCTTAATAGAACTGAATGAGCCATTTCTTTCAATTATTTAAATCAGCATTTCATGTACCTGTGTTATTCAAACCCCTAACACTGCTTATTGGATTTCCAGCAGCACTTAGTGTTTCAGCAGTAACATACTAAGACCTTTATTAATTCTTTGGACAAATTTTGCACACAGGTGTTATACACATGGAAATGAAATTTAACAAATGCCATAGGTGCTTAGTTGACAAGACATGTAAGTTAATTCACATGCAGCATCTCTCGGTCTGTTTTGTATCACACCATAGGCTTTTGACTCCTTGAAGTTTGTTTTCTTGGAGGTACTTACAGTACTGTTGTCTAGAAATCAGTTAATAAAGGAAGCATTCATGGAAGCTGTATTACCAAACCACCCAGGTGCTCTGCTGTTAAGTTCCCTATTTAAAGTCTTTAAAGGCTGCCTGTTAGGCTGTTCTCCCACAGCAGGGCTACTACTCATAATTTATACATTCAATTAGGGCAATCACTTCTGCTGACTGCAGAGCTGGGGTATAGTCAGCCTGGAGGGATTTACAGCATTTTAGTGTTTATGTACATTTCAGAAAGAGGACACTGAGGTTTGTTTGTGGTAAAGATGAGTCACAGTGAGATTTTCAGGTTGCTCCCTGACAAGGTACAAAAGATATGCTGAATTTCAGATAGTCCTTTCTATGCTGTTACTGTAAAGTCAGTAAAATGTATAGCAAATATAGAGAGAAAGGCCTTCTAGGTTTGGGTATATATTATCTCAGACAACCTTAACACTTTACACCACTAATTGTCACCAGCCATATTGAAATGATCTTTGCCATGTATTCAACTGGCATCTAGAAAATAACACCTTTCCAAGTGTTAATCTTTTATGGCTGACTCCAAACACACACAGCTGCTTTGCTAAAGAGCAACTGGCATTCGTGGTCACACCAAAATTGGTACAGTTACAAAACCACATCAGATGGCACAAAGCCATGGGTTAATGAAGTACCAGAGATTTCCTCCCAGGACCTCCACAGGATTCCTCCAGCCTAAACATCATCTCTGCTGAATGCTGGCACTGTGGTTAGTGTATGGGAGGAGATGAAGGATGAGAGAAACATTGATGCTGAAGCTCTGCAATCAAAAATAGACATGCTGCGGCACATTGGATAACACTGCTGCCTGGGCTGTAGGCCGAAAAAAAATTGGACAAGTTCAGTTTTAATGAGGTGTTGGAGTTCTCACCTTTCTGCTGTAGAACCACAGAATCATTAAGGTTGGAAAAGACCCCCAAGACCATCAGTTCCCACTGTTAACACAGCACTTCCACATTCCTTCCTAAACCGCAACTCCAGGTGTCACACCCACACACCTTTCGGACACCTCCAGGGACAGTGAATCCAAAACTTCCCTGGGCAGTTTGTTCCAGTGTCTGCCACCTCTTTGGTGAAGAAATTTTTCCTGATGTCCAATCGAAACCTCCCCTGGTGCAGCTCAAGGCCATTTCCTCTCATCCTGTCACTTGTTACTTGGGAGAAGAGACCAACCCCTACCTGGCTACAACCTCCTTTCTGGGAGTTATAGAGCATGATAAGGTCTCCCCTGAGTCCCCTTTTCTGCAGGCTAAACATCCCCAGCTCCTTCAGCTTCTCTTCATTGGACTTGCGCTCTGGGTCCTTCACCAGCTTTTGTTGCCCTTTTTGGACAACTGGATTGTCCAAAATCTTCTCTGGAGGAGCTCCTTATAACCACAGGTAGATGGTTTTGTTGCTTACATCAGGGTTGGTGAAATGCTAAGTGTCTTAAAACTCCACTTGTAGCCACTGCAGCCCAAAATTCAAACAGCAACATGTATTCATGGCCTGGACAATATCTGGGTGTATATAATAAAAGGCACAAAAGGCAGATAGATGCCCAGCAGCACAGAGCAGCCAATGACCCATCATCTCCTATTTCCTTGAAAGTAGTCTCTTTAGAACACATAATAAACCCTATTTGAGTGGCCTGAGAGAATTATTTTGTTTTTCATGTGATGAGAGAGAGGATTTATGAGTATTCCCATTTCCTTATCTGCTTTGGGTGCCTTTTCCCTCTTGAGCATCCTTTGCCCTGGCCTCAAGAATCCTGATGATCCAAGCTGAAACTCTAGCACATATTTTGGAGAAGCTGTCACAGATCATACTGGAGATGGTTTTATGGCCAGGAGAGGAATAAACTGTGCTCTGCTGCCTACACCTGCACTGATCTGAGACACAGTGAGAAGGGTACAAGGCTGCCCTGTGGAGATGGAAAGAAGAAGGGACAGAAATTCCCCAGCTGTTTTGCTAGAAGCTATCTTTCAGTGTTTCACTGTTCAGCACCTTCTCAACAAAATGTGGTAAATGACCTGTCCACACCAGAGCTGCCCAAGGCATTTCCTCCTCCTCCTCCTGGCAAACCAGCAGGCAGGATCTGGAAACTGCCTGCTCTGCCAACACTCACAGCTACCAAAGACTACCTGAAAGGACAGGGGTTAAGGAGAACGCACAGTAAACCTTGAGGAGTTACTAAAAATTTTACAAAATTTTGGGATTGAAATCTTGTGATGGTTTTGTCCATATGGTATTATAGGAGAAGCTCATCTGAGCAGAAGGTGTCTGAGCTTGGTCTTCTGCTGCAGCACTTCCTTGCAATAAAATAGAACCAAATCACATAAAAAAAATGACAAGATTTTTTCCCATTCAGTGTGCAAGCCCTGTGAAACCAGAGCTGAGTGGAACAGTGGGATCTATTCAATCTGCTGGATGGTATCCTGCTCACCCTGTTCGTGGCAGCAGCTGAACTCCTGGGTATGGCTGGTGGGAAGTGTTTCTAGGACTGTAGGAAATGGTTTTAGAAGCATTCAGGAATTTTCTAAATGCGTGGCTCCGGTGGTTTTGCTGTCAGAAGGCTCAGGTCATGGCTGCACAAGCACATTTCTAGCATGTGAGAGGATGCTGTGATGGTGTGCTCCACTCCCCTGCTTCAGTCCCAAATGCCCGTGGGGCTCTGATGGCTGCACCCATCAGAGTCTGGACTTGTCTGGGCTTTGGGGAGGGGTGGCCGCATGGTAGCCAGGGGCTGTCTGGAATGGTGGATATCCCCTTGAGGAGGGTCACCTCTCAAGGCTACTCCTTGAAGCTGAGATGCCTCGCTGCAACAGAACCTTGGTAGGTGGTTAATAGCACACTAAACTTCAAAGTCTTAGCTAAGTGATATAAAAGGTTGACTGTGCAAATGTAATCTCTCAAACATAAACCACTGAACAAGTCTGGGACTAGGATTGGGTTCAGCCACACCTACACTTCTCTTTGAGAAGGGGTTTAGAAGGCAAGAGTATTCTTTCTGAGCCTCATGGCTCAACAACAGGATCTCTGGAAGTTTTGTCTGACCTTATCCTCTATGCAGTAAATAAACAATCTTGCCTCTAAATCTTGTTAAACCACTCTCACATTTACCATTGAACTTTGTTAAATCACTGTTTTATATCAATAAAATATATTGTTGCTTCTCTCTTGTATATTGTTGCTTCTCTCTTACAGGTGCAGTTGCTTCCATCCATGACAGATGGTTTCAGGGGATAGGGGCGATGATGGGCTGAACAGACAGAATGCTGTTTTATTAGACATTGTTTTCCAAGAAGAAACAGAAAAATGTTGAAGGATCCAGTCAAATCAATTTTGCCAGGTTTCCAGCATCTCACTACAACACACAGCTGGACAGAATTTTGCTGTCAACTTACATGTTGTCATTCACAAGAAAAACCCAGCACACCGTCAGACCTAAAGCTACACTCCTTGAATACTTAATGCACTCAGTGACTGTCCTGCCCTCCCTGAAAGTCTCTGGCCAATTCTTGTAGTTTTAAAATCCAATTTAATCTTACACTGGTTTTCCCCCTCTTTCTCTGTTGTATGTGGTGACTGAAACATGGCAGGAGGAAATGGATGTAGGTTCAGAGGCTGTTTGGTTGCAGACAGCATGCTGTGGGGGGAGAATCATGGAATCACTGAATAGTTTGGGTTGGAAGGGACCTGAAATGTCATCTCATTTCAACTCTCCTGCCATGGGCAAGGACACCTTCCACTTGACCAGGCTGCTCAAAGCCCATCCAACCTGGCCTCAAGCATATCCAGGGTCAGGGCATCTCTGGGCAACCTGTTCCAGTGTTCTTCACCACCCTGACAGTAAAGAGGAGTGACACAGCAGGGACACATTATCTTCTGCATTGTTGATTTTTCCAGACAGAATGTGTCTTGAAGCTATTACAACAATAAGCAAAAGTCTCCAGGACCAAATGTGGTCGTCAAGAAAAATTGATAGAAAAAAGTCATTCAGCAATGAAGTGTCACCACCTTGTGCCAAGGTATGAAAGAAGGCGTATTGGAAATTAAGTCTGGAGCAACGTGTGGGTCAGAGCAGCCTAACCATTTGTGTTATTGACTTCTTGAAGTTCCTGTTTTCTTTCAGATGGAAATTTTGAGAAAGGTGAGAAGATGTTTTGGGAGGAGAGATCAGCTAGAGGTTAGGCCTGGAGAAGCATCTCACATGACATCAGCTCTCTCACAGTCAGACATCAGATGTGAGGCTCTAGGAAGTCCTCGGAGCAGGACAGGGCCCTCCTAGGGTGACTCATTTAATCTTAGGATGGTTCCCAGGATGGATGAGTGCTGTTGGCTTCTGTGGGACTGTAGACCTGGGTGAGATGGGAGGCCTAAATCTGAGATGGACAAAGTAAAGGTCTGTGAATCCTGGAGTTATAATTACCCTGCACAAAGTCATTAACTGCATGCATGGAAGAAGAGGGAAGCTGCTGCCCATGCATGGAAGATCTTCAGCCTGAAATATGAAATGATCAGGCAGTTTTGTAACAAAGCTTAGAAGATTAGGCCTGCATGTAACAAGCAATCAGAGACCTTGTCTAAGCACAGCTTTTAGTCCTTTTGGGGTGTGCCATTGTGCACCAGGACTGCCTTCCTGGAGAGCAAACGGCTCTGCAGAAGATGGGTCTGAGATTCCAGCCCCAGGTCAGGAAGACTCAGTAAGATCAGTTAAACAGCAGGACAGATTGGGCAGGGATGCAAGCAGCAGGCCAGCCTGAAAGGAAGGCATGAGCCAAGCTACATACAGCAGTCAGCTTGGCTCTCTTGTGAGTGAGACTGTGCCTGAAGGAGCAGGTGAATTTTGACTGCGAATCTTGCAAAGTGGGGTTAGAGCAGCTTAAAGAAGGCACCTCTTCAGAGCCCGACAGTTTTCTTTTCACTGAAAGACCTTCCCCCAGCTACTCCTAAATATAGCCACTTGGCAATGACAGGCTTTAAAACTCTGAATGTGGGCAGGCTTCAAGCTTCCCTGCCACCCTTCCTAATCCCTGGCTCGGGTGGCTTTCCTCTGGTTTGATTGCAGCTCCACGAATACAACATACGCATATTTATTGGTGAGAAAGACAGGAGGAGAGTGACAGGCAGAGGGAAGAGAGACCTATCCAAGGATGGATCAAGTTGTAGCTGTCATCTCTGTCATCTGCTGGCCCCTGTCTGGGCTGGTGGAAACAGGGCTCCCTTGGGTGATGGCTCTGCCAGCCATGCCTCACTGTGAACTGTTCTTGGGCTCCTCATCATCATGAGCTTTGTGCTCATGGCTGTGCCTCTAGGGCAGGCATCACCATCCCCCTGCTACTGTCACACACCGTGAGCGTGCCCTGGACATGGGAGGAAGTTTTGTGTGCGTGCCTGAGGTGGGAACCAAAACACTGGATGTTGTGATCAGATCCTGCTGAACAGTGGGCTGACTTTTCCTCCTTTTCAATATTTGCTTCTGTCAAGAAAAGGAAAATTTTATCGTAGTGAACAAACACAGCAAAAACCCTCCTATTCTTTGTCCTAAAGAGTTTTCTTTTACTGTGGATCATCACAGAGACTCTCCTTCCTCTGGTGGTCCCTTTCCAGAAGGCTCATAAATTTGTCTTTTGTACTTGGTGGTGTTTCTGTCAAGTTTGGGATGGGTGTCACGTCCCAAGACAGGTTTGCTGGCATGGGAGACCTAGTATGTTGTTGGAAGAACTGGCAAGAGGCTGAAATGCCTTCATCAATAATGTCTTTCACATGAAGTAGCTTCCTGCTCTGCAGAGTTGTAGGCTCAAGTCAAGCAAAATCAGTCACTTGTTGTTCATCTATTTTTATTTCCTCCATGTGGTTTGCTGCAGTCTTTCTTTGCCCAGATGGTCAAATAAATTGCTGTCACTAAACAGGAGTCTCTGAACAGTGATTCCTAAACTCTTCCTGTTCTTTAACTGTTAAATGAGAAAATGTTTCACTTTCTTTATATTCTGCCCATTTGCTGTAGCTGTTTTTCTGTTTCTCCCCTGGAACCCAGAGGATCTGTAGGCATTTTTGTTTGTTTCTCCAGCCTTCAAGCTACGTGATCAGACTTCTCAGGAAGATTTCATTCCCTGTATTTTAAAACTGTTGCTAACTTTGGTGTACATGTTTACAGGGAGCTTTTCTGAGGATCCAGCCATGTCAGTGAGGTATCTTGACAAGATTATGGGCATATCCGCCAGAAAAAATATTTGGATTGGCATTGTACAATCTTAGGGTTTTATTTTTAATTTTGTTGGCAACATATTATGCCTGGCTTTAGTAGCATTGTATCTTCTAAGAGTTTTCCTGTGCTGGGCAATGTTAGATGTTGACGGCATGTTTTTTGGTTTGGGAAAATAAAATCTTGGTGCCGTTGACACAAAGCTCTCCTTGTCTGGTCTGGGGGCAGGCAGGAGGCAGAGCCCAGGGCCAGCGTGGGCTGGGGGCTGTGAGTGAGCCCAGCCTGGAAGAGCCACTCAGTGCCTTCAGTGTGTGCTCAGGCTCTGTGCTGCCTTGAGCCTGCTTCTCTGTGAGCACGGAGAGAGTGGGAGTTCAGTGCTGGGAGAAAGCCAAGATACTGAAGCAAATCCTTGAAGGTGCCAGCCAGGATCTCTGTGTAAGGAAGCTGCTACGATGGGGCTTATTTTAGTGGTGTGACAGAAATGGAGCTCTGCTCTTTTTTCAACACACTGGATTTCTCCAGATGAATTCACAATTCATATAGTGAGTGTTTCCTCCTAACAGAAACAAAGAGGGCTGTGACAGTTCTCTGGACGTTCCAACATGACATTTCTGTGAATGAAATTTCCTGAAAAAAACCCCTGATTCTTTTATATTAACATAATAAGTAAAGCATTGCAAGAAATTTAAATGTCACAGAAAACATAAGAAAAATATCAATGCTGATGAACCTTAAATGCTGCAGAATAATAAAAACATTTAAAGTCTTTTTTTTGTGTGTGTGAAATGAATTTTCCTGTTCTGTGGCCAGTGCCAAAGCTGTGTGACCTGGGAACATGTCACAGATCCATGCTGAGTAAAGGCACATCCAAGGATTTCTGAAAGTTTTCCAAATTTCCTCTTTGTATGTACTTGTGCTGGTGGGAAGAGAAGATTTGATGAGTGGAACTGGGAGTAGGGCTCTGGCTGCTGGGGCTCACTATGGAGGGGAAGGGTCCTGCAGCTGCAGGACTTTATCCAGACCACCTCTGGGGCAGGGGCTCACTGTGCCTCCTTCATCTCCTCACACTCCTCTCTGACTAGCTGGCTGCTGTAATGTTGGGTCTCAACCAAAACCTGCTAATGAGCTGTAAATAATAATCCCCTTTGCCTTGGAGAAAGACACAGGTGCCAAGTTACTTGTTTGTGGGCAACAGAGAGATAACGATCTGGAGCAGCTTTGGTCTGAGATTTCACAAGTGCAGTTTAGTGATTAGTTTACCGAGCACAGGAATGTTAATCCACTGTCTGTATACTCTCTAGGCAAATACTAAGTATTTGGAACTGTACATAAGGCCGTTTCCAAAGGTATGAAATTACATGTTAGACTACTGAAAAAAAAATCTCTGTGGGGTTAGATGATACTCAGCTGTAAAAGAGTCTGGATTTGGAACTTGGCAAAGCCAGGGTCTAGGGAGAGGGTAAGCTTTTTGGTGAATACCATCTGTCATGAAAACCTGTCTGATATGTAGCAAGGACTATGTTGAATGCTCATGGTCCTGAAGACATTTTTTTTCTGTCATCTTCCTTTTCTTGCTCCAAACCCAATTGTGCAATTGGATGACGTGTAAGGATTTATTATTGCTATTAATTTATATTATTCCCTTAAACATTTTCTTGAGTTGCTCTAGAGGTGTGAAGGGCACTCTCATAGAAGAAGAAGTAGAGATTCCTTCCCTGAAGAGCTTCCAGCACAGACGGCAAACTCCAATCAGCGGGGCAGAGAAAAAAAAAATCTCAGAGAAGGAAGGGGAGGGCTGTGTTAGGAAATTGCCAGCTGAAGAGCATGCAGAAATGCAAGCTGGTTTACAGGAGCCCTGAGTGACAGGTGTGGGACAGTGTCCTCTGGGTCAGAGCAGGAAGGTGACATCCCAGTGTATCCAGCAGTCTTAGGCAGGCATCCCTGTAGTGCTGTAAATAGCCCACCTTATTTCTTCCTCTGGAAAGATCACACCCCACACAACATAAAATCAGCTCCAAGTCTTAAAATCCTTGGTGTCTTCTTTCCCCCTTTTACCCTGCACCTGATTCACAGACACGTGGATAATTTTCCTGTTGTTTGGCTGTTCCCATCAATGACCATAAGACAAGTCTTGGGTAAAATGCACTTTTCAATGTAAGGATGCCATTGTAGTGGCAAGGACAGCAGGGCAGTCTCGAGCAGCAGCCAATCCAGTACCAAACACTAACAGTAAGGAGGGAAATCTCCAGCCCACCATCTCATACCAAACCCCAATTTCCCCAGGATTCCTCAAAGCTCAGTCACTAGTTTCTCAGAGACAGCAATTATTCAGAATGACCTATCAGATAAAGAAGACACTATACAGGTTTGCTCAGAAAGAAGCTCGTCTGTAAAAAGGGGGAGGCAGCTTAGACAAAGGGGAAGCAAGTCAGGTCCAGTAGCATCCACACAGCTACATCTGCAGCATGCTCCCTGAGGAGCCTTTCACTGCACCCGCAGCCTTCAGTAGGGGGGTTAGTGCACTGTCCTGCTGTGCAGCTCTGGAAAAGCTCCAGTAAAGGCTTCCACCCTCCCACACCCCAAACAAGTAATGTTTGTCCACACTTCCCTCTGATCAGTGCATGGCCAGGTGAGCAGTGAGGGCACAGGAGACCCTGACAGGTACCCTGTGTGCGCCCTTGGTGCCGGGCTGCTCAGGGACCATGGCCACTGCTGCTGGCCCTGCTGGGGCTGCTAGGGCTGAGGGTCCTGCCGAGGGTCCCTCACCTCCAAGAGACCCTGGCAGTGCTGACTTTGCAGTACAGGTGCTGCCTGAGTTTGGTATCTGGCACCCAGACACCTCCTCGGTGCTTAAATAATAATGATGGATTTCTGCTGTGGAGTGATAGCTTGTGTTGTGCAGCTGGGTTAATGTGTGTCAGCTGTCACCATCCCTGTCAGCCACTGCTGTCACTGAACTGCAGATAAGTCAATCTGTGATGATGCATATCCCAGAGAGAGCAGGGATTAAATATTTCATCTCCTCAGACACTGAAACATCTCTTAATTTGGTGTCCTTTTCTAGAGGTCACATCCTCTCGGATCGCCCAGCCCTGAGGTTTCCGAGGCCGTGGGGCTGAGCATTGCTGGCAGCAAAACCCCTGCAGCCAGGGTGAGCCGAGCTGCTGTGCCAGTCTTGGCACATTAAAAATAAGCAGAAATTCAAGGAAAAAGGAAAACCTGCTTTTTTTTCCCATTGGGCCTGATAAAGCAGTGTCTCTGGGACACACTGCTGAGCACCTGGCACCCTGGATTGAGTGTCTGCCATGTGTGGTGGCTCACTCTGCGTGGGCAGCACCATGGAAAGCATCAGCTGTGGCTGCAGTTAGGTAAATGTGCTTGTTTCATGGTGACCCCAAAGGGATGGGTCACTGAACCCTGGAGATGAGCTTGGTGGTCATTCCTAGAGCCTTTACATCACTGTGTGTCTGTCCTTTTTTTTCTCTGTGGTGATGCAAACCCCTTTGCTAGCAAAGTCTCACATTATGGATTGCTTGGAGACAGGAAAGAAAGCTGCAATTCAGATTTCTTCACTCTCCTGGACTTTTCTGGTGTTACCTATAGGGACTTTATATGGAAGGAATTTTTAGTGCAAAATACCAATTCGTCGAGACTGAAATTTTCTAGGATGTTTCTTTTTTTTTTTTTTTTTTTTTTTTTTAATACATGAAAGGAGCTATTCTATGGGGATGTGGAAAATGAAAGAAAATGCTCTGATAAACAAGATCTTGGATACTTTTAGGCGAACTATCTACAGGAGCAAATTAAAATGTCTTCTGTTTTTTTACTACACTGGAAGAGACTGAAGACCCATTCTGTTAGTGCTGCTCAGGGAATAAAGTTCTTGTTTTCCAGAAAGACTTAATGAACCACAAACATTCAAAAACCAGGAAGACATATAAACAGAAGTTCTGAAAAGCCTCATTTTTTTCTTATTTCCTGAGAGTTAGTGGATTTCTTTGTGATTATGAGGCACGGAAGGGTGATTTTTGTTTGTTTTTGTTTGCCCTTTTCTTTTTTAAAGCTGAGATTGAAGTACAGCACATGATTCAGAATTGGAACTTGGAAAACAGAAAGCATGAGCAGTTGTGACACTTCTAAACCTGTAGGTAGCTCTACAGGCATTTCATCTTCATCTTCATCTTCATCCCTTCCTTGTCTTTATCTGAACTAATTGCCTTCCTTCACTGTGCTTTTTATCTGGGCAGCAGACAGACTGCATCCTCCATATGGGTATGTTCCCCTATAGGTCTGTGGTTGCACTGGCTCTGGCATCAGTGGCAGAAAACAAACTGGGGTTTTGCAGGTGGATCTTTCTGCTTCTCTGTTATGTAAGGTCTCCAAATCAGTATTCATCTGTGCACTGTGAAGTAGCAGCATTTCTGCTTCCTTTTGATTTTTTTTTCATGCGGAGAAAGTATAGTTTGTGCTGGCTTCTTACATAAAAATAGCAAATTTTATGAGATGCATTTCCCTCAGGCCCCACGGAGTAGAATTTGTTCTGTAATAAGAGACCAATGTGTTTTAATTGCTTGTTGTAGACTATTACCTGTTAAATTTTCCTAACAGTGTGACACCAGCAAAAAACTTCTTTTCTGTTTTCCTTCCTTCTACTTTAGAGCTGTCAAACAACTTCAACATCTAAGGATAAAACATGACAGATGACTCAAATATGTGACAGGTCATAAAATATTGATTCTTCACGTTACCTGCTAATGAAACACATGCCACCATGGGTAAATCTTCCTTACTTTGAATTCCTGACTTTTAATTGTTATAATTCCAGTTTAGGTTGTAGTCTAGAATTAGGAAGTAATGCGTTTGGTCCCAGGAAATACTAAAGCCTATAAATAAGGAATCTTTGACTAGTTTTTTATCTAGACTCCCAACCATGTTTTGTGTTTAAATCTACATTGGATGGAAACCCTTTGGGACCTTTCTGGTTCTTTTTTGACTCTGTAGAACCAAGCCAACTCCTAAGATCATATTATAATGAGAAACACCAAGGATCAACCAAGGACTTCCCACTGTAATTTTCTTCCCCAAGAGAAAAACCTTCTCTTGATCATATGTGAAATAATTTTTTTTTTTCAGGATTTTGGCATTTTTCTGGTTACGCTTATAACTTTTAGTCTTTTCAGGTGATATTCAACCAGCAACAGCTCAGTCTGGGCTTTCTTTTCTGGTCCTACTGAGTCCTTTCTGTCAAATGAAAGCAGGTTTTTTTTGGCTAGAGATCTCTACGTAAGATCTTCTGGCAGGAAGTAGAGGATGCTGCCCTACCTTTCAAGCAAAATCTGGAAAACTGTGTTCAAAACTAGATTTGTAATCTCTTGAGTAGGGGTTGTGTCTGGTACAAATTTTGTGCTTCAGCAGTGAAGTGGTGGGAACCGCCAGCCTCCTGACTGGAGCCTGAGCGAGCAGAATTGTGTCTTCCCTGCTAAAACACTTCCCTACCTGTGGCTGAAAACTTCCCACAGAAAAGTTAACATCATCCCTACTAAGAGGAGCCCTTTCTATTGTGGTAGACCCCTTTTTAATGGTGAGCTTTCAGTGCAAAATTATCTGGGTCCAGAGGAGTGCCAGTGCAAGGACATGTTGGAGACTGGCAGGTATTTGGCCCTGGGAGCAGAAGGTGCTGGAATCTGATGTGATTTCTGCTGCTGTAGATGGGGAGACCCCTGCTCTCCATAACTCCCATGCTTGGAAAACTCAGTAGCCCACAGGTGCCAGACTGTCCCTGCTCCAGGTGGAAGGAATGGTGCAGAGGAGCAGATGTGCTTTAGGCTGTTTCATTGGAAGCAGAAGGACATTTCCTCTGTGCAGCTTTCTAGGGATGGACAAGCTGGTCCGTGATGCACCATGGAATTACTGCCAGGGCAGATCCAACCTTAGGAGTGCTGAGAATCACAGGACAACTCTTGTAAGCAAAAATACTGCCCCTTTTCTGAGGGAGGGGCTGCTGACATGGCCAGGGCAGACAGCAGGAGCAGCTGGGTTCCTGAGAGGCACTGTTTGCCACACTTGGAGGATTTGGATGGTGCAGACAGACCCTGAGAGTATCTCTCTGGTAAGCAAATTACCAGAACTGGCACTTTAATACTTCACTCAGGAGTTAAAGGGAGGTGAGACCAGCCCTTGTATCACAACAGCCCCGTGGGGGCTGGATGATAAAAAGTGTATTGAAAACATGGAACAAGCATTTGATGAACAGTTGTTGGTGTAGCACCTGTGTGCTTGGAAGGTTATCTGTTTTCCACTTCTATAAGCCAGAACTTCTAAAAGAATTGAACCTGAAAAACCTGAGAAGCATTCTCATAGCATTTAGGAAATTTCATTTAGATAAACTGCTATGAAAATAAGTGCAAAACTTGTTGGAAAAACATACTGTTAGAGTGGTAATTAGTGGCTCACTGTCCATCTGAAGGACTGTATTTATTAGAGTTTCATGGAAATCTGTCTTAGGTCTGATGTCATTAAAATACTTCCACCAACCACTTAAATAATGGAATAGAGGATCTCCAGTGGAGTAGAAGATATCCTCCTCCATTTGTGGGTTACAGTAATTCAGGAGGGGCTCCAAGCGTGTTGTAGGTCAAAAACAGTATTCAACATTTATAATGAATTAGAGAAATGATCCAAAAAACAGGACACAATTCAATAGCAATATATGCATGGGCAAAGGAGAGAGTTTTACAGGATAAAAGTTACAGACCAAATGACCATATGACTCCACAAGGCCCTTCTGTGGTGAAAAATGGACAAATTCCTTACCATTTTGGGCAAGCAGAAAAAAAATTATCTGCAAGATGCACAAAGTGAGTCTACCAGGCTGCCCAGCAAAGCCTCAGCTGCTTGGTTGGCTTTTTGGCACTAGACTGTAAGGGGGAAGCGTACCTACCTGGTGAATACAAGAGAGGAACAACAAGAGTGTCAGAAACCTTGGAATTCTTAATGTAAGAGAAAAGATGGGCAATTGATCTGTGTAATCTAGAGGAAAGGAGGCTTAGTGGACATAACACTCTTTACTATGAAAAAAAAAGCAGCTGTGAAAATGAAGGGAATAAATCATGGGAATGTGACAAGTAACAGACTTAGAGAGCAGCCAGGGAAATTTCACAGACATCAGGAAAACCCTGTCCAAGATAAAGTCCTTTGGCTTGGAGAGCAGCTGCTGAGAGAGGAGTGGGAGCTGCTAATGCTGGGGCTCTGTAGTGCTCCCCCCACCAAAATGCCCCCACTCCCTGCAGCCAGGCAGAGCTAGAGGCACGTGAAAACCCACACTGCACCCACTGACATACAGCAGGGAGGCAGGAAAAGAAAAATGTGCAGTCTGCACCTTACACCCTTGGCCCCCACAGGAGGGACAGCCCCGTGAGGATGCTGGGCTACAGGGGCAGTTGTGGACAGCAGGGTCTTGCTGTTCACCCTCTCTCCAGCTGGAGGGACTGAATTACTTAGGAATATCATGTTTTCTCCCCAGGTGACTTACACAGAGGGCATTTCCACTGATCAGGGGAGAGCCATTCCCCAGCCCGTATTTCTGTGCCAACTGTACTGTCTATTTTTAACAGCAAGCTGCCATTAGCATTCGTTTGCTAAAAATAAACACATTTCAAATGCAATTCATTACCTAGAGCATTAGGGTAAAGGCAATTTATTCTTCAGTCAAGAAGAAATATTTTTAAGAGATAAATTGGTTCATGCAAATGTCTGTGCCTTGCACTCTGTGCATGTGGTACCAGCAGAGACAGTGCTCTGATTTCAGTCAACTGATGGGATAGATCACAAAATTCAGGAAGCTGCTGAGGAGCTCAGTGCAACATCCTATTTAACTTAATTAAAAACACGATGGCAGTTATGTAAGAGAAAAAAAACAAAGAGATGTGGGGTGGTAGCCACAGTTCTCCCTTTGAACTGCTGCGAAACAGAAGTGTAACAAATGGGCAGATAGGGTTCTTGAGGAGGGGGTGTTCCTAATTATATTGATGGTAATGGCTTCCTAGGACTTAAACATCACTGCCTCTTGCTCACAGAACAGGGGAATATTACAAGGGCACAATTCTGAATCAGAAAATGTCAGTACAGAAGGATTTTAAAATGGGTTTAGATGAGCTGCTGAGCCAGGAGATGGATGATGATCTCTAGTGAACCTGTCCTTCATGAATCCCTTAGTTTCCTTTTTATGAAAAACACCAGCTTCCCAAATGTTTTGTTGAAATAAGGTACTTGAAGCAAAACTTGCCGTGTTTTGACAGGAGGATTTGTAGGGCATTCAGTGAATTCCTGCTCTGAAAGTTCACAAGTAGGACCTGAACCTGAGCCCCGCTTGCCCATCTCTCCTTCAGAACAAAAATATTGTACCATAAATAAATAACAAACCATAAAAAGAAAAAGCGACTCATAGTCCCCAGGATATATGGAGGAAAAGCAAAGCTCTCATATCCAGCCACTGCCAATGCAGCAGGTCCTGCAAAATCGGCAGAGTCTGATTTTCCCCACTAGAGGGGACTGCGGTATCTAGAGTTAACTGCTCACTCAAAGCAGTTCTGGTAACTTCAAAATGTGGCATTACGAAGAAAATTAATTACTGATACTTGTAATATAATTTAAAAAGTGTAAAACTGGAATATGTCAGAAACCTTTATTAAACGTAAAAAAATTAAAAATAATAACTTGGATTTAGGTTCCTTCATTAGACACTATTTTGAAGTTCCCAGATTTAAAAAAATATTAAAGTCTTCTACTTATCTAAAAATGTAGGGCGTTTTTCTGTACTGGTTTGCAGTATACATATGAAGTACTTTAAACTAAAATACAGTCTGTTTAACATCAGAAACCTAATCCATAAAATGCTCATGATGATTCACAGTAACTTGTGTTAAATCTGCAAAAACCAACACCTTGCTGTCCCCAAAACAGTTTGGTGACAGGATCCTTAGCTAATTGCAAACACTTGAGACAAAATGCAGAGAGAGAGAGAGAGAGAGAGAGAGAGAGAGAGAGAGAGAGATAAGAGCCCAGATGTGGGATGTGCTGCTGGGGGATGCCACAGCAGGTGGCACAAAGAAAGCTCTGAACATGGGAGAAAACAAGTTCTGACTTCTCATGGTCTCTCATCCCTGCTGTTTTGGCAGTCAAGCATTTCCAGGTGCCTGTTTCACCAGAAACATCCATCAAAAAGCACAAGTTAAAGCCCATTTGCAATTGTTGAGGTTTTGAATTCTAGGATAGGGAATAACAGAATAATAGAATTGTTGAGGTTGGAAAAGATCTAAGATAATTTATTCCAAGCTTTAACCCATCATCCCCACGTTCACCAGTACACCATGTCCCTTAGTGCCAGGTGCACACATCTTTTGAACACTTTCAGAGACAGTGCTTCTAGCTCTTCCCTGGGCATCCTCTTCCAACTCCTGATCACTCATTCGGTGAAGAAGTTTTTCCTGGTATCTAATCTAAACCTTCTCTGGTGCAACTTCAGGACATCTCCTCTTGTCCTATCACTTGTTACTTCTTCTCAGGCAGCTGTAGGGAGTGGTGAGTCTTGGGTCATCCCCGAGCCTCCTCATCTCCAGGGTAAACAGCCCCAGCTCCCTCAGCTGTTCTTTGCAAAAATTGTGTTCAATGTGCAAGCACTGATGCCTAGTGCCAAGGGCCAAGACTTGGGTTTGAAGCTGCATGTTCCTGCCAATAGGTTTTGTTTTACACAGCTTTATTTGCATCAGTTCTTACCAAGGGAACAATAGTGGGAGATACCTCCCCCATCCTGCAATTTGTCCACATGTTGATTGTGCTGGAACTTCTCCCCTGCCACAGTGGTGATCCTGTGGGAGGACCTGTTTGCACCTTGCTCACCACTGCATCTCCTTGGCAAGATTAACCCCTTGTTTATTACTCGTCTTTTGCTGCAAATCATCGAACCAAAATTCATGTTTTCTATCTGCCAATTGCCAGCAGCTTTCTTGTCTTGGTGTCAGACTCAGAAAACTACAGAGGTCAGCAGGCACCTCTGGGGTACCTGTTCCTAGTCCTCTGTTGAGAGGGTCAGCTAGAACAGGTCACTCAGAGTCATGCCCATTCAGGTCCAGTGATGGAGACTAGCACCTCTCTGGCAGCCTGCTCCAGAGTTGGATAATGCTTGCTGTAAAAGTTTTTTTAAAGTTTAAATGCAATTTCCTGCATGTCAGTTAGTGTCTGTTGTGTCTTACACAGTGCCCAGGCACCACCAAGTAAAGTCTGGTTCTGTCTTCTTTTCTGGGTCCCCATCAGGTATTTATACACACTCACAAGGTCCCTACTGAGCCTTCACTATTCCAGGCTGAGCAACACCAGCTCTTTAATCCTTTTCTCACAGGAGAGTTGCTCCAGTCCCTTCATCATTCTATTGGCTCTTCATTGGACTCTCTCCAGTATGGAGAGCCCAACACAGTGTTACCAGTGCTGGATGGAGGATCCTGTGAACCTGCTTTGGCACAAAGACACATCATTAGCTCACAGGCAACTTGGTGTCTTCTAGAACCCCAGGTCCTTTCCTGTCAAGCTGCTTTCCAGCTGGGTGTCCCCCAGTGTATTCTGGTGTGTGGGTTTGTTCCTCTCCAGGTGCAGGGCTGGGGATATCCCAGCTTCACGAGGTTCCTATCCACCCATTTCTCTAATCTGTTGAGGTCCTTCTGGACAGCCGCATAACACTCTGCTGCTTGAGCACTTCTCCCAGTTTTATACCTGCTGTATCATCCAGCTGGACTCTGTGCCACTGATCACAGCCCTTTAACCTGGCAGTTCAGCCAGGTTTCTGTCCACCTCACTGTCTAGTTATTTAGCCCACACTTCATCACCTTGTCTGTGAAGTTATGACAAGCACTCAAAATCCCTGCTAAAGTTAAAATGAGCAATGCCACTCACTGCTTTCCCCATGACCACTGAGGCAGTCACATTGCTGTACAAGGCTTCCAGGTTTTCTCAGGTGCAATTTCCCCTTTGTAGATCCAGGCTGACTACTTCCAATCAGCTTCTTGTCCTTTGTGTTCAGAAATGATTTCCAGGACTATTTGCTCCATGACCTATCCAAGGACTGAGGTAATACTGCCATGTATGTTGCTCCCCACATTGTCCCTCTTGCAGATAGGAGTGACATGTCTTGTCTACGGTATTCCTAAACCTACTAAAATAATTTAACTACTTTTTTGACTCAGTTGGTGAATGAAAAAAGTATTTCCACTGTCATTTTCTTACTATGGGAATGGCAATCTTTTCAGGTGCCTTCCCCAGCAACACCTTTCCTTGATCGCTCCCTCCATTCAAAACTCTTCATTTCCTGCTGTTCTCTTTTCAGGGAGTGTGACCAGGACACCAGCCCAGTGCAGGTGAGTCACTGGGATGTTTCCTCTCACAGTGAGCTGTTTCCCGGGGACTGAACCTCTGCCACAAGCCCACTCAGCTACTATGAGGAAGGAGTGCAGTGGGAACTGAGAGTGGCTCAGAGGATAGAGTGGGAAGTATGAAGATCTTTTAAAGCTGCCTTTTCTTCTCTCTCTCCCTTTCCTAATCGATTCTTGGTCCTGAAGAAACTCCTGTGGGATGTTGCTGCCAGAAACTTGTCTTCCTTCCCCCCTTATTTTCATTGCTCCCTTTGCAGGTGACAGGCAATTTTCTCTCATTTATTAAGGTTATCTTTTCCTATACCCATCACAGGTTTCAATCTCCTCTGTCCTTTTCTGCTTTCCATTATCTTCTTTTTTATTCTAAGAAGAGAAAAGAAGGGAGCACTGGCATCCCAATTATTTATATGCAAATATTTCCTCTACTTTTGTCCTGATTTAGCAAAAGTTAGAGTCCTAAAGGAACAGGCAAGAGAGTCCCTTTTATTCCCATCAGGCATGCTTGCAGCTTCATTCCTGGCTAGCAAAGCAGTTTACAAGACCAATGGAAAACTGACATTCTTTTATCCCTGCTGCAAAATTTGTTTTATAATTATGTACCCTATTCTAAAATGTTTATGTGGCCTTAATCCTCCAAATATGTAGGGCTTAATATGTATAAAAAGCCTGCTATGTACATTATCTCAGCACAGAATTTCAATTTCTAGAAAGGCTGAGACTGAATTAAAAAGGAAACACTGTGCATTGCAATGAGCTCATTTTGACAGGCTGAATTAATTTTAAATAATAAGGAAGTAATTTCCATCTCACTAAATGCCTGCATTTTTATTTAAAAATAAAACACTATAGTCAGAAAGATACTCTTGAGAAGTGTCTCATAGAGATAAGCAAGCCAGATAACAATTGAAAAAGTAAATAAATCTTAATTACAATGGTAAAAGGTAGTATTAAGTATTAATGTACTTCAAGCCCAGCTACTTTGATTGATTTCTGCTTTATCTCATTAGCTTTATAATCAGAAAAATGTAATCATTTGAAGATACATAGATTTAAGCACAGACAAATTCCTCCAGCAGTTAGACATGGCTGTTCTAAGGATGCAGTCACAACTGCCTGATGCAAAAGAAAAGACCATGAGAAAAAAAGGCATGGGAAGATGTAGAGAAGGAGATCTCTACATCACCATCCCTGGTCCCCACTGCCCAAAAATATAACAGGCATGCAAATGAAATGTTCTATGGATGCTCACAAGGGGCACATGGATTTCCTTGTTAAAGCATGACCAGAAGTGATGATGCTTTCTGTGAGAATCAAGACATGGTAATACCCATCTGAAATTGAAAAGTGATGTCCAACTCGCTCCTCTAGAAGGGGGGATTCACTTCTGCACTCCAGGCTAGTCAGGGGAGTTTTCCCACCACAGGCTGGAAGCACAAGAGGACACGTGGCACTGCAGTGTTGAGGGTTTGTACTAGAACCTCAGGGCCCACCCTCGGTGCTGGGCTGTACTTTAATGAGCTGTGCACCCTGGTAATGTGCTGTGCTCCCCTGCCCTGGGGAGGACTGTAACCATCAGACACACTCCACATGTCTCCTTGAACAATGAATTATTTTTTTCACAGCATCAGGAGGAGCATCTAGGTCATTGGTGTCTGTGTTTTTATACGTTCTCCCCTTCTCTAGCATATTCTCCTGCATATTCTAAGCTGGGGCATAAGGCCCTTTCCCAGATTGTAGACAAAAAAACCCACCCCCTTTTTAACCAAAAGCATGGTGGCTTGAACATCTACCTAGAAATGGGAGATCCTGGTGCAGCTGTAATCCTTGCAATAGCTGCTTGACTACAAAGTGTTCTCTAAAATGTACCATTCTTTGTCCTGTAAATGAAACTGGGAGAAAGGGAATATAAAAAGCAAGATCAAGGATGACACTGTAGTCTGGTGACACGGGCACTAAGCTGTGGAAAAGGTGATCTGACTTCCCTTCTCTGCTTCCATTAATATTTAATAGCCATTAAATTAACAGTCAGGGATGTGTAGGATTAACTACAGGTCAGCATCCCCATACTTATATCTGAATGAATGAGATAGTGCTAGTATGGATGGAAATGAGCTATTAGCAATGAGCAGGCCAGTATGTCGGTAATAGGCACGAATTTAAATGATTTAAACACTGTCCCCTGAAAACCAAAACAAATGAAATGGCTGCTCCAACACAGAGACCCACACAAACCCTGCACCAGTGCTGAAGCCTCCAGAACAAACACCCACAGAGACGTGAAACCCTGTGGCAAAAATCAGCCCTTTCTGTCGGTGATTTGCTGGAGGGACTTGCAGGAGACTGACACTGCTGATTACAGGGAAAACAGCCATAAACAGCTTTTCATGCACTCAGTAGCAGTGTTCTCAAAACAACCTGTGAAGGATGTTGTAACTGGCTGCCAGGAGAGGAGCTGAGGACCCCTGCACCAAACCATCAGGCTCATTTTCAGGCTCATTTGCAGGGTCGGAGTGGCTGATGGCTGGACCCACAGGAGCATCCTTCTGCTCCCCTCCAGCCTGGCCTTACCACTGGGGCACAGAACAACCTGACTCCTCTCCTGCAGTTCTTAGTTTGGGTGCAACTTGGGAACACCACCGACTGCAGCTGTTAGTGCAAGTCAATGTTTTCCATGCTCTTTAAAATGAAAAACAGTCTAATCTCAAACAACCTTTCCACTTCTGGTGGAACCACACGGAAGGTTCTGATGACCAGCTTGTTTCCTTGTCCCCCAGTGGAGAGAAGGACAAAGGGACAAGCCTGTTCATCTGTTTTGGTGGGCTTGTTTGTTTGCTATGTCCCTCTTTAGGGAAGGCTTCCCACCAGCCTGGTTTCCCTGTGCAGATGAGCAGAGAGGAGGAGGGCTGTCCTCCACAGAGGGATGCCTGCTGGATTTGTCCAGACAGTTCAGATCCCAGGCAGCTTCTTTTCCCACAGTTGCTAAGAAACCAAAAACAATCAGCTGCTGAAACAACTGTTGAGTACATTTCCCCCTCCATTTGTCTCATTCTGGATTACAGCAGCTGTAAGAATTGTGGGCCTTTCCCTGTGCAATGGGATGGTGAGGAGCAGGGTAAGCACAGTGCTGGGGAGGAGAGTTTGGCCTCAATACCTTCTGCAATAGGGCTCCAAGCACACATGTTGTTTCCACAAGTGGCCATCAGGGATTTCCCTCCCTTGAACTGTCTGCAGGGGTCTCAGGAACACCTATTCACCGGTGTCATTCCAGAGCTCTTTCAGCTCCCTTTATAACCACTGCCAGCACATCCACCTGAGTCACCAGAAGCTCCAGCTGTGATTTTAATGAAACCTGTTGTCCAGTTCCTACTTCAGTGTTTCAAATGTCTCCATTTATCCCCTTGCAGGCCCCTCTGGCTATCTTCTTGCCCACAGGCTGCCTGGGAGAAGGGACAGTGATGGTTGCCCTGCAGGATTTTGGAGTGCCATCAAGAAAGGGACCCTATGGGATTCCCTGTGGCTGAGACCCAGATGGCCAGAGAACCATTGAGGAACAAAACCCCACAGGAGGCCAATACTTGCTGGGAGAATCACCCAGAAGAAAACTCCCACCCACATTTAGCTACAATAGCAGAAACAAATGAGAAAATAGACTTGGAAAAAGCGTCCTTAGTTAAGGCACAGGCAGGTTTCTGTTTAGTGTAGTGGTAGCACAAGGCATTTGTCTCTGGTTGAAGGGGACTGGAAGGCTGCTAAAAAACTCTGGGGAATAACCTTCCCTGCATAAATGACTATGTGCACTTCACTTCTTTATTTCTCGGTCATGCCAGCTCAGCTGCATGTTCACTATTAATAATAGGTCCAACTCTACAGAGACTCGTAGTGTCTTGGAAATGTCACCTATCAAGGTACACAAATAAAGCTAGAACAACCTCAAAATATTAACTGCTCTGTGTGTTTGCTAATAGTTCTGTGCTGACCGTGAGGGCTGGGTTTCTGTTCCCAGCACAATCCCTGTAAATTCTGCCAGTTCCCTGGTGGACTGGGGTTGTTTTTATTAAGTGGTTACGTGTCATGCTTCCCTTCTGCGGAACCTTCTGTTTTCTAATGGAGCTTGTGGCTCTTACAGCAAGTTACAGCCTTTTCCCCTGCAGCCTTGGTAGAAACTGGTTGTTGTATCAGCTCATATATTTTGTAACTCCAGCAAATAAATCTGCGTGTTGTGCAGGTCAGTAAAACAAAGATCTTTACTGCACAAGAAAGAAGTGACACAGTGCTGGGAGCAAGAGGGACCTTGGCTTGGCTTGTGAGCTAAGCATGTTGTGCTGAGCCAGCAGTGCTGGGAGGTCCTGCTCTGTGGTGGGGCAGCATGATGAGGCATTTCTGTGATGGTATGAATGCTGCAGTTAAGTACAGGGCTGAGGGGACTATGAGGGCATGTGAAAGAACAGCTCCACAGTGGCCAGAGGAGCCTGCAGACAGGCATTCCCCAAGAACAGGAAGGTACGGAAAAAAAACCTCTCACCTTCCATATTTAAAGTCAGACCAGACTCAGTCCATACCTTTTTCCTGGCAGTGGCCAGCAGTGGGTATGTAGGGCAGGGCAGAGAAAGCCATAGGGATGTTTCCTAAGAATTATGTACCATCCATCAGTTTGGAGGGGGGAATTTGGGAGCCCAACAGACATCATTGCATGTAAAGGTCCTGAAAGTCCTTCAGCCATGAATGTATCCATTTGCTTTGTGAACCTTTTAAGCACAAAAACATCCCAGCAGGGGAACTGCAGGCAAGTGAAGACCAGGTCACCCAGGATGTGGCTGCCCTACTGTCCTGAAGCTGCAGCCCAAGCCCCTGTGTCATCCATTAAACCATCTTCTTCTCCCAAGGGTGAATAAGCACTGACCTCACTTCAAACTCCCCAGGAGACAACAATCACCCAGCCACTCATTAATTTTTCAAGTGGTGTGTGTGGCTTCAGGTTCAGAAGGGAGAAAAGGCTATTCCCTCAATCTCAACAGCATTGTTTGCAGTGACCTTGTGTGTGCCCTGTTCTAAAGCACAGAGGGAGACCTTTTGAGAATTGTGGAAACAGTTTGCTGCACCTTCTGGTAGTATCATGGATCATGAGGAAAAATAGAAATAAGGATCACTGAATAGCAGATCAAATGGCCAAGTTACCTAATTGGGTACCTCCAGACAGCTACTATGCTTAGCAAGAAATATAACTGTATTATTATATGATTTATCAAATCCTGCCAAAGGAATATACGTTCCCCATTTTTTTTTTAATTCTTCAGAGCAAAACACTATTTTTCCCCACGTTTCTATCAGACAATGGTTAAAAACATATTTTGCCGACTGAATTTACTGTTCCTGAAAAAGGCTGGATTAAATCTTCAGGCTGATCTAATTAGAGAAACAGATCCTAAACCAACAGGTAGGAAGAGGACACTGTAGGACCCAGCACATCACTAGGATGAACTACATTCAGCCAATTCATATGACTTTTTCTGTTTTTTTAATTTTCTGCCTAAGAAATGACATTGGTTATTTACTGCACACATGTGAATCCCCATGCCAGCAGTGGTGAGTTGCTACCTGGTTTGTAGGTTTTACAAAGCAGTCTGAGCATTATTACCTGTGCTTTCCCTCACATGGGCAGCCTAGAAATACTGCCTGTTGCCTTTTGTACAACATGCTCATCAAAGGTTATGTGAAGCAGACAGTTTTTGTAAGGCTCAGTAAACTTTACCACTGTCGGTGACAGAGTTGCCTTTAAAGCTGATGAAAAGCTCTGCACTGTTACAAGGCTCTGGACCAAGGTCATGGAGAAACATTTATTATTAGTGGCAGGTAACCTACAAGTTAATTGAATTCTAAGCATGTGAATGGAGCATCAAAATATTTTATGCAAGTTATGATTAATTAGTCATAGAATTTACAAGGAATTCAGTTAAGTTATGACTTGTACATATTTTGCAACACTTTTGAAAACCTATTATAATTGACTTGACAATCTTAGCTGCAGGATTGTATGTCCATTATGGGTGACTTTGCAAAATCAATATAGCCCTTACAAGCCCTCTAATTTTGGATGCAACTTTTGCAGCATCTTAAAAAATACCAAATGACAGCAACAACAAAAAACAACCAACAGAATACCCATGTGAATATCCAGGCTCAAAAAACTTAAACTTTTAAGACTAATGGAAAGCACCCAGAAATTGCCAACTACCTACAAGCACTCTGGTTTACAGACTTGAATGAATTACTCTTGTATATGTTTTCTTAAATCATCAGTACCCCCTTTTTTGTTTATTAACTTTGATATGCAATTGACAAATCTATTTGTTACTCTACAGTGATATACTTAATCACAACTAATTCTTGTTATTTAGAAATCTTTGTGGCATCTCTGCTCTTCCTAATCTGTTATGAATGTTGTCTTTAAGGAATATGAAAATGGATGTATTAATTACAAACTGCTTGAGAGGCAGCTCCTGTCAGCCAAATAATTTTCTGTAGATTGGAGAGCTGAAATAGCTGCTTGGATATGGCAAATATATGTAGGTTTCATTCTCAGCCTGAGCACCATACACAAGGCAGAGGTGAATGAATGTTCTCTGGATGATGGGTAGTGTGCCCTCTGCTCAAGAGACTCTACTCTGACAGTATCTTGGGGTCCTCATGTCACATTCCTTTACTTTTCCTCTGGGGAAGAAAAAAAAGTAAATCTGGGTGTAGACATAGTGAGACACTTTCCCTATCCAAATCTCAACCATAGTTTCCTTTCCAAAGGGAGCTTTTCCTCAATGTAACTTTAATGTAATGCCAGGTCTTTCAGAGGCATTTATAAAATACTCTTCATTTGTAATAACAGAACGGAGGCAGGAAACATGCAGCAGCTGTATCTCCTCCCCAGAAAGAATGTTTTTGACTCAGGATGGGCTGTAGATCCTGTGCTACCAAAACAAGTGGCAGGCAAAGACTGACTCTGGTTTACTTGGAGGTAAGTTCAAGCAAGGCCAACTTGGGCAGGAGCATGGCATTGATTTCTTCTCCAGCTGCCTGTACTTTATGCAGAGGATTACAGAACAAGAGAATCACTGCTTATGTCTCATTGAAGGCAACACCTCAACACCAGAGGCAGGAGTTGTAGGTGGGACATAGAGGATGGTTTGAAAATAACACAAAGAAGACTGATTTCCTGAGCAAATTTATGGAAAACTTAGGAACTGCTGTGATTTGAACTTTGTTGTGGTGGCACTCAGTTTTGTGTTGCAGGAGGTCTGGGAGAAGGAGGTGCCACAAAGAGGAAAAGGAAATGAGCACCTCAGAAGAGAGGAGAAGAAAAGTAGGAAAAGCCATAGAAATAGTTCTATGGAAACTTTTGAGAGGTTGGACCAGGACCACAAATCTGACAAAAAGGATGGAGGTGAAACAGTGAAAGGATTTAGTGTGGTTTGCTAAGGAATTGAAGCTAGGAATTGATTTTAGTTGTGACATTTTGAGGGAAGACAAGGTGAGCATCAAGAGGGCCAGAACAGAGAAGGTTGTGAAAACTGAGTTATCGTGGCTCTACTGTGGGAACAAATAATAATAGATAATTTTGTAGGAGGCTCTTGAGGGAATGCCATCAGGATTAAATGACAGCATCAGTCTGGAGAGAAGAGAGAGGATGGTGATAATGTTGAAAATAGGACTGGAGTGTGTGCTGCCTGGATACAGCAGCTCATAGGTTTACCAGCCACAGTCAAACAGGGTAGGCATGTGAAGTAAGATAAGGGGCTCAGTTGTAGCTAAAGCTTGGGTGGGGAGATTGGACCAGATGACCCACTGTGGTCCCTCCCAACATTATCCATTCTGTGATTCTGATATTTAACCCAGTGCAGTCCCCCATACACACGTACTCTCGGAATCACAGAATCATTAAAGTTGGGAAAGACTTCTAAGGTCACTGAGTCCAACCATTAACCCACTAATCCTGCTCTGTTCAGAGAAGCTGCCTGGGAAGCATTTGAGGATTTTAGATATTTAAAAGTTTAGCAGGATGGAGGTGTACCTGTGCAGATCCACCTGCTCAGTTGGTCCAGGCTGTATGACACAGTGATCCCATGGGTGTGGGTCACACTCAGAGGTCAGTGAATGTGATCATGCCTGTATCCAGGATAACCACACCCCTTCTCTGTTGTCCTAACAAGGGGCCCTTTCCCACATATCTGGGCAGAAGCAAGTTTTACAAACTAAAGGGATTAAATGCTGGATATTGAGCATACCACAAAATGTACATATCTATGCACATCTGATCTCAACAGGGGGCCATCTGCCCCACTGCTTTTTGGATGGTTTGGATGGTTTTTGGATGGTTTGTCATGCCCTTGAGTCAGGCACCTGAAGTGTCTCCTACAGGGATTATGTGATATTCAGCTGGAGGTGAGCATGTTCCCTGCAGAGATATGCTATTGATAGGAAGATATAATGACTTAGATGAAATCATTACTCATCTTTCCAGTAAGTTGTGTCCTGATATAGTAACATATTCCTTTTGTAGATCATATTATCTCTGGTGAGTCTGCTTTACAACAGAAGTGCAAAAAAATTAAACAAAGTTTTGATATGTTTTTATCAAAGATTTGTCCCTAGTGTCCTTTGATTTACTTTTTGAGATCTCCTCTGGCATGAACTGGATAGAGGCAATATTTTCTCCCCCTCAAAGTGGATCTGAGCTCAACACCTCTGAGAATATATGAGCTCTGCCTTCAGAGTTGGCTTCAGGCATTCTAGAGAATGACTGCCCTCCCCTCAATATATAATAGACTGAAGACAGCTCTATGTCTTCATTTCAGTGAAATTGTTTTTTTCTGCATTTCTTCAACATCGAGATAGTGGTGCTTTGGGTGTACCAAGCCAGTATCACAATGAGAAAAACACCCTATTTTTTTTTTTTTCAACAAAATGAGTTGCAAAGGTATATGCTCTCCTGGCCTTTAACCCCACTTGCCTCTTTAATGAGGACCAAAATTAATGACAGATCAGATTTGTTAGCAGGGGAATATTCTTGCATTCTGCAATGCTTGTAATTGTGTCACAGATGTTAGAGGTGGGACTAACCTATTAATTACCCTTTATACCACTTCAAGTCTGTTAAAGACGGGTTCCTAGAGCAAGAGCTATATTTTTCAGTGAACATTTTGATATGAAACAGAAATCTGTAATGAGAAAAAACTGATTAAATGAGTACCAGTAGAGAGTCTCTTTTGTCTCTAGTCTGAATTTCAGAGGATCATTTACTGCTGAAAATGCTGTGATTGAGTAGATGAGTGCTTGAAGTCTCATGTTGCTAACATGACTGTCAATAGGACTGCAAAAGGGGAATGTACCTTAAGAAATAAGAAAATGTTCTTACATGAGTATATTGAATGACTGGAAAATCTAAAATAGCTGTTCATCAAGAAGACAGGTAAGGCAGAGTGTGGAAGAGCATCAGCCTGCTCCAGCTCAACTCATGTATAATAACTTGCAAGTTTAATGTACTGCCAGGTTGTGAGAGGCTGCTGGTCTGTCTGGGTTTCTGCCTGTTATGTTCTTTGTGTGGTCTGGATGCAGAGAAGGGATGTCACATGCTGCCACTATGAAGGAAGCCTACAATTTGCAGCAAATCCAACCCTTAGTACTGGATAATTTCTGATCCTTTGGCTATGTTTGGTGAGTCCCATCTCCATTCATCTATGGTTTCCAAGCTGTGGTCCCCATGGCACTATGCAGCATCCACCTGACACTGGAGTCCCTATGGCAGTGCAGGATTTGGGGTTGCAGGCACCAGAATAAGCCCAGCCCAGCTGCCTTCCATAGCAACTGATGGGGAGGGACTCTGCTCCTGTCTGTGAACAACCCCAAGGTCTTTGTCCTGCTTCAGATCTTCATGGTCCATCTGGTGGCTGTTGGTCACAGGGAAATGTTGGCATTTTGGGGACACATGATGCAGTCTGGCCAGCCCTAATGAAGGATTAAAACTGCTCTAGTGAAGGAAGGAAGCTTAAGGTCTGGTGAGCTTTTCCAGGTCTTCAATAAAGACCCTGCAATTTTCACACATCAGGAAGTCAGATAATCTTTGGGCAAGAGAGGCATTGGTATTCCACTGGGCAGATTTTGCTTTCCCAGCTGTCCCATGGGCTCTCAGGAGCAAGTTGGTCTGTGGCCCTCAGCCAGAAAAGCACTTAGATAAGAGCACACCTCTCAGTCCATGGATCATCCTGCTGACTTTGTTAGGGCTCCTCATGCACTTCCAGGAAACAATGCGTTTTGCTGGGCTCTGTCTCAAGTCTCCATTTGGGTAAAGCTCCTCCACATCCCTTGGAGCCATATTAATATGCTGGATGGGGTGGAGATTCTGCCCAAGAGTGCACTCCTTGCTTCCATTATAACCACGCTTTCAACAGTGAATGAGTGACTGTGCTTCTGCTTGAAGTTAAGAAGCACCATTCTTCTGGGTTGTGAGCAACATCAGCCTCAGAGAAGGGAGAACTGTGCCTACACACTATTTCATTGATAAACACAGAGACACTTGTTTACTCCCTGTTTAATCCCTGAAGAATATGACTTTGAGTTCAAAGCTGGCAGTGCTGGAGAGGATCAGCACATGGCTGAACGCATCAGGGCGGGCAGAGGAAGAAGTGCTGTGTTCCCCTTTTTGTTATGGATGGCTCCCAGGGTCCCCGGGTGGCACTGCAACTGCAGCTTGAGTGAGGGATGGGTCAAATGGAAATGTCAGGACAGAAGACCCCGCAGAGATGACAGAGACTAGCATAAGTGTCTAGCAGCAAAGGACAGCCAGGGGTTAGGGCATAAGAGGAGAAATGTCCTGCTGTAGGCATGTCTAGCTCTGTGGTGCAGGGAATATCTGAACAGGGAACACAGGCAACTCAACATTAGGCAAGTGAGCCACACAGTGACCATTTCAGAGAGCACTGACTTTTGCTTAATGCTCCTGTGGGGCAGATGAAACAGCGAGCAGTAGCAGTGTGGACATATTCAAGGCCACCCAGGATCAGTGTGAGGAGCTCTGTGCTTGCCTGGGAAGCACAGAGGGTGTGATGGAAACTGAGACTTGAGAGAAAAGCCACCAGAGCAAGAAACCAGTCTCCTAATCTGACATGGTCAAAAACTTATGTGGCTGAGGGGTGAATGAAATTGTAGGAGACCATTTCGATCAATGATGGCATTCTGTGAGTAGTTTTCTGAGGATTTAACCTTCATGTGGGGAAAAAAACCCCTGCACTGAAGGTCTCTAGAAGAACTGTTCCTGTCATTTGCTCAGAATGATGCAGCTGGCAAAGGTAACCGTGTACAGGGTTTGATGATGGATGGAGGCTCTGAGGCTCAAGGAGGGAGGCAGCCGAGGCAGGAGGGTGTGCAGAGGAACACCTGGGAGCCAGATCCAGAGGGCCACAGAGTCTGGCCCTGTGGCTGCTGCTGGGGTTGGCTGAGTGTGTGACATTGTCCTGTTGTCACACCGAGAGGCAGAAGCAGTGTGCAGGGGACTTACACCCTCGTGTGTGTGTGCAAGAGGGAGGTGATGACATTCAGCAGCCTGCAGTGGCTCTTCAGGTCTGTCCACTCTTACCACTGAATTTCTGTCCTGCTGTCAGCTGCTTATACATGCACACAATTTACAACCATGATGACATTTTCTGGCTGAGGCTTTTATCATCATTAAAATAACAGAATCATACAAAAACACTCAGGAGAAAATTTCGGGAAGCCAAAATTTAGCCTACTTCTTGTCCCAAGGTAGGCTAA
Source organism: Cinclus cinclus (assembly GCF_963662255.1). Taxonomy (NCBI): domain Eukaryota; kingdom Metazoa; phylum Chordata; class Aves; order Passeriformes; family Cinclidae; genus Cinclus; species Cinclus cinclus. The sequence continues at coordinate 9,196,059 of NC_085049.1, forward strand.
TTGCATCTGAGTCACTTCTGATGGTGTTGAATAATATATCCCGAGGGCTTTCCAATACTGGAAAGTCACAGCACCCTTAGGGAATTGATTCCTCTGTTTGTTCTCCCCACTGCTGAAAAGGCTGTGGGAATTTTGTTCATCATGTCTGATTTGAATATTTCTTTCTGGAATTTAAAACATGTCTGCAGGTGCTATTTGCCACATTTAGGCCCTGAAAACCAAAACTGCTTTCATTTATGGACTGCTCCCTCATACTTCTAAAATAAGGGAACTGGGCATAGAGACATCCTTGGCATAGAAGAAAATCAGTGAGGAAACCAAGCAGCACTGGGCTGGGCTTACACAGAAACCAGAGATGGCTGAGTAAGGACATCAGCATGAAAAACCCAGATTATACAAATGACTAGGCTGAACTGTTGCAGGATTTATCAGCTCTCTGCCAGATAAGGTGTCTGAGAGACAGCTGGTTCCATCAAGCCTGTAATGGGGGTCAGAGCATTGAGAGGAGGAAGGTGGCAATCAAGAGGATTAGCGCAATTCAGGGAATCTAAATTTTCAGCTGAGACTGATTTAGGGGAAGAAAATGGGAGCAAAAATGCTTAATAGGGTACTTTGGGAAGATGGACTATTTCACAAGACTCAAAGACAAATTCAGGATCCTTAAGTGGTGCTAAAGATATATCTGTGAAATATCATTCTGTAAAATATCATGTGTGGACATCCATTCACCCAACAACTGTGGGTAGATATTGGCCATTGTTTTTTTTGGTTTTTGCTGTGTAGGATGAGGGAAGATGGGTCTTCTGGCAGCAAGGAGAGGAGGTGGGAGGTTGTGGGGTGGCCCAACTCGGTGTATGTCATGGCTCCAGAATCCCTGAGGAGACACATCTTTTTGAGAGCCAAACTGAAGAAGGAACATGGTGACTTTTTGGCAGGTGGGAACAGAGATGTACAGTGCTCCTGCCTCAGGGCCTCAGCTGAGTCTCAGAGCTCTGACTGCTGGCAGGAACTCACTGAGGAGAAGAAGGCAGGAAATCACAAACCCCTTATTGATTCCCTTTCTTTCTGCAACCCATCCCCAGCACTAACCATATTTGAAAATACAGCTTCCAGGCTTTTTTTACAATGGATTAAAAAAAAAAATCTTAGCTCTAGAGACAATTGTTTTAGCAGCCTTATTTTTCTCTGGCTTTGAGTTTGCCATTGACATTAATTAGGACTTCCTGAGCCTTGTTAGCCTGGCATTTTCCTTTGTTACTCAGAACAGCGAAGGTGACCTTGCTCAGTAGGTGGATTTTCTCAGCACTGACAGTCTAATCATTAATGTCTTAGGAACAGAGGTAGGGATCTTACACTGGAAACTTGAGAAGAGCTATAAAAACATCATGTAGACAGCTGGCAGTGTCAGCTGGCATAGCTCCAATAATTCAAAAGTAGAGGTGTTTCTGATAAGTCATCTTGATCTCACACAACACATGCTATTCAACACAAATTTTTTGTTGCATGATACGAAAAAAACAGATATCTCTGTGTAAGCTCAGTTGCAAGTGGTTGAACTGAGAGTAATAACCAGCATTCAATAAACTCCATTTTATTTTCCAGGAAAGTGGACCAGTCACCAGAACACTGATCTCTGGTGATCTGGTTTTGAATGATGGCTTAAAAGTTATTTTGGTGGCTTCACTTTACTCCCTACCTGCACAGTCATGAAACTGTAGAATCATGGACACTACAAGTAGAAAGGAGGTCACGTATTCCAATTCCCTCCTCAGAGAAGGTCCAAACAGAGCAGGTTGCTCAGGGCCATGTCCAGTCAAGTTCTGAGGATCTCCAAGGATGGAGATGATACTACCTTGCTGGGCAAGCTGGTCAATATTTGACCAGCCTCATGCCAAAAATCCACCAACACACTTAAAATATGAGTGTAAAATCCAGTGAGAAAAGAAGCCCAGGAATGCCAGGCAGCACCACAAGACCCATGTGGGTATGTTTCAAGTTGCTGTGATTAGTCTCACCTTCATAACCTTTACATACACTAAGATTAAAAGGACTATAGAAACACAGGAAAACATCATATTTGCTCATAGAAGTCTTTTTTAAACAAAGACTCTGCAGACGACATTCGTAATTCCGTCGTCTGCCACACGAAGCAAGAGTTTGACAACAGAAGAGTCACAAAGCACTGGAGGTAACAGAGCTGTCCTTGTCAGCAGTGCACCAGGAGCAGGCTTGACTCCCAGAGAAGGCAAACCAGGAGCAGCTGCTTCCAGTGGCTAGCACAGGAGGGTCACTTCTGCCCCTGACCCATTTGAACCTCACACTTCAACACCTCTGCCATGGGTTTCTAAGCAGCTATATCCAATGGGATATATTAGGATCCTAGCAGGATCCTAACAGGATCTTCTGAAGGTCACTTAGGAATGACATACACAGCTTGCAGATTTGCCATTAGCAGCTGCCACAAGCTACCAAAAAAAGGCAGAATATTAAGACTACACAAAACCAAAGCTGAGCTGGAGTATAAATATCAAATGAAACGCTTACATGTTGCTGAACATGCTGCCTGACATCAGAAACACGAGACAACAGCAGAAAGCCATGCAAGGCATTTTGGCAGAAGCACGCAAGCATTTCACAGCTCGTCCCCTGGATGCCATGCTCACACTTACGTTAGTCTGTGTCATACTACCTTAACTTGTTTTAAGCATTTCCATCATCTGTGAGGTAGGGAGGGAAAAACAGAATAGTTAAGGTATAATCAAGTGAGATCTTGCACATCATAGTATAATTTGTAAACAATCTCTTTATTGGCTGTAGTGTGGAGAGTGGAAATGGTTCAGGCTTCTATCTCAGCTTATCCAGACCCGGAACTTTCTGAAAGCCAGGTGATTCAATGGGTTACTAAGGAGGCAGATGAACAAAACTGGGATTAACGGAGGAGGAAATAGTGACAGAACACAAATAAACACATAAACAAGTGAAAAATTTCGGTGTCAGTAAGATTTTTTTTTGCTGTCATGTCAGAATCAAGACACCCAGGAATACCTTTTGATCAGTGAGCAATTTTAAACACTATGTTATTCTGGCTGCTTCAGAAATATTTGAATAAAAATGCAAAATTTCAAAACAAACACCTATAAATCATTACAATGAATTAGAACAAAGAGAAAACTGTATCAGTTCTCATCTCAGTACGGAAAGATCTGTAGAAGTCTTCCTTCTAGGTGAGAAATTACAGTAAAATTTTTTATTTTAATAAAAATTCTACATCAAGATCTTGATACATTGCTCCTCATTTTTTATTCTACTTCCAAAAATCATAGGTACCATTTGAAAGACCCAGCCTATCAAATCCTTCTATGCACAAACTTTCCTATTGGCTTCAATTTTAAGGTTAGCCATGAACTGTGCTTTTAATTATGCACCCACAGAAGCCTCCTCTGGTGAGATCTTGTACCCATGCTACCCTGAGAAAGCCCAGGGGAACCTAACAGTACTTGGGATCTCAAAGTATCTTCAGTCATCTCCTGTAATTACTCCTGTAATTTATTGTGAATTTACAGCGCTTTGCACAGTGCATAAACCTTTCATGTCTGGTGAGGACAGATGCTAAGTCACCCGAAAGCTGAAGGATTTGTATCAAGAAATAAAGTAATTGCACATCTACACCTTACACTACTGAACAGCTAAAAACTCGTAACAAGGTGGAGAAAATGATTACCTCCTGAGAGAGTGGCAGAGTAATCAATTGGCCTAAACTTCTGCTATTCAAGGGGAGCCTGAAAGGAGGTACTAAAATAGACAGAATTTGAGACACTATCTCGAAACAGTAATTTCTTAACTAAGAGCACAGACCTGTTCCACTATCACTTTGAAACTCTTTTGAAACAAATTTAAGGACTTTACTGTGGATTTAACATGTAAATCACAAAGAACCCAACTACCACCAGAGCTGTATTTTCTATCTGGGCCTAATGTAGAAGAACTGCAAAATACAGCAAAGAAATCACATAAAGTAGCTGGAAATATGTAAACATATTGATTATGTGATTGGTATGTCCCTTCTGAAAATAATCGACATATTGACTTTTCTGAAGATTCACAGTAGGCAGCGAGGAAAACAAAAAAAAAAATCTGTGTATGTGTGTATGTACTTTTTTTTGAAAAAAGAATTTCATTTCTGTCTTTCTTGGAAACTGTGACTTTGTATACTGGTACTGGAGTGCCTCCATTGGCTTATCTCTACCATTATTTCAGCAATGAAAAACAGAACAAATAGAGGTGCTGAAGAATAGGCTGGATGAATACTGAGATACAAAGCAAGGCAGCTGTCTCATTTATAATGCTGGGGAAAAATGAGGTGAAGTATGTTATTAAGCAAGTAACAGTGATATAATTTTCCTATTCCCCTATTTTATTTTGATCCTTCTGCAATGTGAGAGCAAACGATGGGGAATTTGTAGTGATGTAATCATGCTTGGCCCCCTGCCTCCTCTGGCACATCCTGGTTAAGTGGAACTGGTGCTGTTTTGTGCAGATTAGGTGGCAGCTGTTAAAATTCAGAAGCATTACACCAATTGGATACACTTGGGAAATATCCTAGGAAAACCAATTCTTCATTCAGGCACTGATGAAGGTTCCCATGCACCTCATGCTCTCCCTTTCCCCAGGCACCCGAGCTTTCCCTGGGATCAGCCAAGGGCGTCCCTGCCTGTCCAGCCCTGCAGGACACACATGACACACCATGAGCTGCCACCTCAGCACATGGGATGTGCAGTCCCTTCCTTGGAATGCCGTGGAGAAGACTCAGAGGAACTTTTCCTTGCCAAGCCACGATGATGCATGTGAGATACCGGCAGGCTCGTGGCCATCTGGGGATGTGCCCACAGCCTTGTTTCAGATGGGATTGGGAGAATGTTTCTGAAGTGAATTTCCCAGTTTCTGTGTTTGTTCCAGCTGCTAATAGGCAACTGTGGGGCCAAGCAGGAGCTTGGCAGGGATAAGGTTGTCTCTCCACCACATTGCTGGCACGGATTTTGGGCCCCCAGCACAAGCTGTTTCCTCCTGCAGTGCTGCTCCTATTGCTAATGTAGACATTGCCTGACTGAATCCTGCTGACTTGATTGATTCCATTTGAATCAATGGGATTGTTTGTACATACAAAGTTGATAGAATTGCTCCTAAGTGGCATTTACTCCACCATGCTATTTGGCATATAAATCAGCTCTTTGGGGCAGTGGTAACTGTTTTGTTACCACTGCGAATTTAGGGAAATCTGTTAAACACAATACAGAAAGTACATGTTTGCAGTGAAACAACTGATATTAGCACTTGACTGGTCTTATTTAGATGTATTGACCAGCCTTGCTATAGAGGTTAAGAGATTTTTCTCTCTTTTGGGGTCAGTGAAATAATCAGCTTTGCCTTTCTTCCAAAGTATCGTACACATTGATGAATTATGCATTTGGTTACATAGTTTTAAAACTGCATATGGCTGTTTGTACCCAGTGATAAAATATTCTTTTAGCTTTTTTTTTAATAGTTACAGCAAAATTCAGGATGATGTATATGGCAAGTAGTAATTTTCAGCTAGAAATATTGATGTCATCGTGCCTATGGCAAAGTTTTAATACTACAGTAAAGCATGTCCTTTCTTCTTAATTAGTCTCCATTCATTATCATGCAGATTATTTACAAAAAGCCTAACACAATGGAAAGGAAGAATAATTAATGCAATGGCTGTATTCCCAGGATCACGTGCAATTAATCTCTTCTAAGCTAGTTGAACCTCTGTAATCTCAAGGCATTTATGAAATAATAGGGAGAAAGCTTGAGGTTAGGCATATTTAGTATAAAAAGTAGTTGTTTAATTTGTTTCTTAACATGAAATTCTCCTTTTCTCCTGAAATTTTCTTGAGGGAAAATTAAAGTGCTCAATGTGTTGAAGCCACAGACTCCTTGCAGTAAGATATAAGAGGCCTTGTCAGGTCACTAACAGAAACAATCTTTATGATACTGAGATTTTGTAGCTTATAATTAAGCATCATTTTTCAGCCTCTGTAACCTGTATCATCCTCACATGCTGTATTTTATACATCACAGCAATTAGGGAAGCCTACAGAGAATATTTAGAAGATGGTTTTCTGCCAGGAGCTGGTGATGTGGTGACTCAGCAAGGCATCAGAAAGCTTTGCTTGTGCTAAGGCTTTATGCACCTCCAGGGGGGCTGGACCTGTCAGATTAATAAAAGGGGCTATTTTTGTAACATCCAAAAAGTTTCTGCTGTACATCAAAGTGCACTAGCTGCTTATTCTAGATGACAGCAACTCTCAGACTTGTCTTTAACAATACAGTCTTTAGCACTTTTTTTGGTATGTACTTCTTCAAAAAGAAAATTTCCTGTGTAGCATTTCGTTGAAGAAGGGCTTCCCATTTGAGATCATAAGAGGCATTTTCATCCTGTGCTTTAAACATTCCAGTAAATTAACAGCCCGCATATCAAAGGTAAGAGGCAGTCATGTCATACTGGGGAGTGCGTGAACATCTGGATTTGTGCTGTTCTTCAGCTGAGCTGGGGTTTGGTACCAGCCAGTGCAAAGAGCCTCTTGAAAAGGGGCTCCTCAGTTGGTCTGGTCTTTTATTTAATACTGTGTTAATTTTTTACTCCCAACAACCAAAATCTCACCCTCCTTCCCAGACACTCAGTTGTTTCCATTTTTGAAACTAACTTGCCTGAAAGCTGCTCTTTTTCCCTGTGGTCAAAAATGCTGGATCACGTGAACGTGGCACGCACAGCCTTCCACAAGCAGAGGGGCTGTGAGTTACTTTCCCTTGGCTGCTCTTCAATTTGCCCATGATGTTTGGAGAATTAGACTGAGCATTTTGCCCTGACTCTTTCCTTGTGCCTGACCTAATGGGATCCTGACTGCAAAGTGTGAAGCAGTGGAAGATGTGAGGTCACAGATCCCCAAGGTCAGAATCAAGAACTTCTAGCAAGTTCTAGAGTTATGCTGGAAATTACCTTTGACACCAGGTAATTTCACCAAAAATGTCATCATTAACACTTGGCTTTCACAATGTACCCCTTGTTTGTGTAAATCTCAGAAGGATATTGTCAAAGAGGTTGCTGTTAACTCTAACAGCACAGTGAAGTGACTTGGAAAAGGTGACCAGAGCCAACAAAAGCCCTGAAGTTGGAGTGAGCTTTTCTGAGTCATGGCCTGACTCAGCTCTCCTTGCTCCTGCTGCTCAATACCACTGGAGCTGCCCTCTCTGCTCCTTTCTGCTGTTGTCTTTTTGTGATCCCCTCTCAGCTGCCCATCCCTGCTCACCAAAGCACTTCCCAAAGTCCCTTAGCTGGCGTGTGCTCCCAGGTCTTGCTTGGCAAAATGTAGCTACATCTGCACTTTTCTAAATGGGGATGGATTACTTGCTTAAAAGCTTTGCTGGATGGAGACCTGGACTCCAGAGCCAGAACCACCTTCATTGCTGGAGGCTGCAAGGAGGAGAAGACATTTTTCTCCTTCTCACATTCTGACTGGGAAAGGGGTGAGCAAGAGAAGCAGAGAGAGCCCTAACTTGGTTTCTGCAGTGCACTAGGCAATGAGGCTCTGAGTACCTGCCCAGAACCCTGGGGAGAATTAATAGCAAGGCTGAGCTGAAAAGTAGTTCTGTCATATTTGAAGAAAAGTTTTTCCCACTGACTTTTGAAAAAAGAAACACCTAAAAACCCAGCAACAATTTTTATACAGACAGCTATTAATACTAGTGAATAATTAATAAATATTAGATTTATACTAGAATAACTGGTAGTTATATTAATACTTGCCCATGTAAAAGGCATTTTGGGGCTTTTAGTAGGAAATAGGTATTACTACTAATAATACTTTCATTTGAGTCACTCTTTTGTGTGCAAAACATGTCAATGAATTTTATCTAAGTCACACAATGCAAGGGTGTTGGAACCTCCTTTACCTAAGCTATTCAAAAGCATCATGCCGTGCCTGTTATTATAAGAACACAGCATTTAACACCCTACTGAAAATAAAAAAAACTATTCTTCTTACATGTTTTCCCAACTGAAGCTTATTTCCACTGTTTTCTCAGAGAAGCAACAAAGTTTGGGCTCAATTTGTTTAATTGCACCTTCAATTTTCATCCCTTTATGTTATGGCCATAAATGCATGATTCTAAAAAGTCTGTTCCTGAAGTTATTTCACCCATCAAAAACGTTGTTTTTGCTTCTGAGGTATATGTTTTATATAGTAAGCTTCCCTGTAGTATAAAGGACAAAGATTTCTTTGCTGAATTACTACAGTCAACAAGAATTTCAATAGCTATATCTATCTATGGCAGTTGGGTGACGTCTCTTTTAGTTTCTTTCCTTTTTAGGTTGCTGCTTTTGTTTTGGGTCTCCCTAGACTCTCAGCACAGCAGCATGAGCTGAGGGTTCTCACCATGGCAGCTGTAAGAGTCATTGATTTTTATTTTTTTGTTCAGTAGCTTAAAACAGAAAAAAAAAAAATTCTGTCAGCCTTTTGAAATGCAATTCTGAAAAAAAAAATTCAGACCAACAAAATACATTATTTGTGGGACATGATATAAAAGTAAAGGAGAAAAAGCCTGGCATCACAAAGTGGAAGAATAAGGTATGGCAGCTATTCTTCCCTGACTTGGTGTTCAAAGGAAAATTCATCGAGGTCAAAACCCACTCTTCTGCACACAGAGATTTGAGCCAAAGCCCTTCTTTCACTAGAGATGTTCTCTAGCTCCAGCCAGAGGTCACCTGAAAGATGATGTTCTCCAGCTCTCCTGCTGTGACTATTTTTACTTTTCACTGCAACTGTACAAATGCTCAGCAGTTGGGCAGAGCAGAGCACGTGGGTTTTCTGCCTGGTACAACCTTTGGTTGAGACACAGCACCATTAGGTTTTAGCTTGGTAGCAAAGGCCAGTGAAGCCATTTACACTGAATTAAATCACACTTAAAGAGCAGGTTTCACACATTCCCCAGAATGTGCTGGATGAGCAGCAGCTGCCCTGGAGCAGGGGAGTGGGGGCTCCTTTTTCCCAGGCAAGGGAGGGCTGGAAACACTATTCCTGAATTTGACACAAGTCCATTAAAAATTGTTATGATCCAAAATTGTATTTTTTAAGTAATAAAAGGATGAGAAATGCTGTTTCTAAATGCTGCTCACCCCTTCTGAACATCAGTCACGCACATTGAAAATCCCACTTTATGTGACAGCCCATGCGTGTGATTTTACCTGCACACATAGGTGTGGAGAGCTGCTGGTGAATCCTTGTGAGTCATTCAGCTCAAGGAAAGTGGTGGTCAAGACAATAATGTGATCCCTGCTGACTTCCTTCAATTTCCTGGTCTCTCTGTCAGATAGCCCTAACCTGAAGGATCTGCACGTTGATGTAACTTTACTAATCTCACCGGTTTAGATTCAAAAGTCCCAAGGTAGCATGTCAGCTCTCTTGCACACATTATTTTTTTTTTTTATCTAGAGCTTCTTTAAATATTGGGCAGACTCTCTTTTCATAGCTGAGTAGTTATTTCAGTAAGTGTGGCAGTTGATTTACAGTTGGTACTGTGTGCACTTTCTGTAGTGAAGCATAAAATTGAAAGGCTTATATCAAATTCATTCATACATGGACACGCTCAAGAACAAATTAATTTTAAAGCACTCACAGGGTATATAATGTTTCTATGTCATGCTTTACAAATCTATAAAGTAATTTATAACATAAAACCTACTTTAGAAGAGAGCTGTAGTAGAACAGATAGCAGAGTGATTTTAATCAAAAATATCCCAGTGCTACACTCCCCCAGGTATCTGCAATTCAGATCTGATAGGAGCCATGAGTAATCAGTTTCTAAAGCAAAATTATTATACAAGAAAAGGCTCTCAGTGCAATGTCCTCTTGCAAAACCAGGCTATTCTAGGACAAATTAGGTTTTCTAACTATCAGTATGCAGCACACTAGATAAGGTGTCAGATTCAGATCTCAAACTAGTGTAAGTAGGAAATCACAGCCATGAAGGATCAAGATGCATATTGGATAAATCTCATATGTGACTGTTATACCGGGGCCCTTGTAATTAACATCAAGGGAGTTTTCACCCCATGAGAACAGATGCCTTCAAGCTGCCACTGCTGCTGTGGTCCTTCTCTTCTGGATGGCACAGCCCATGGAAGGTACCTCTGCACAGGGTGAATGTCTTCCCCATGCCATTCAAGCACAGATTCTTTGATCATCCTTCCCATGTTCTGTATTTTGGAGCACCACCAGATTCCTTCTGCTTTCTTTGGTAGAAGCTGGAGCTGCCAGCACTGTCTGGCACCAGTCTCTTGCTCATGGACCAAGGGACCCAGAAACCAAGAGAAGAGCATCTCTCTGTGATCACAGCCAAGCTCCTTGTCTGCTTGCAGGAACTTCATGCCTGTAAACTCCCCCACACTGAGCACTTACCATTAGCAAGTGTGGTGGGCAATCATCAGAAACATTCACAGGCAAGCGGTCACCCAAATTCAGCCCTGAGGTGAGCAGCTACAGCTGCCCTCAAATTGCAGGCTGGCATAGACAGGAATGAGTGCTGAGTCCAAGGAGCTAGCACAAGCCAGCTGTGTCACAGCTACTCCTGCTCCCTCCCTGCATTGTTTTCCAGGGCCATTCCTGCTCTCTGCAAGCAGCAACTTAATATACTAACAGTACAAGGAGTAAAATATACAGCAATGACTGTGAACTGCTACTATGCTCCTCTTCTCATCCCACTTGGCATGTGTGTTGCACCTGGGTAGCTAACTCTGTAATTTGGACACAAGCAGTGCATTCCCTCATCTCCTCAGGAGAAACAGAGATATAATCTGAATTTAGAGTGTCATCTAAAAGGTGCATATTTCAAAGGTAAAATTGCAACATAAAGCGTTCAGAGGAACTATATATAGCCCAAGTACCACCTGTGTGCAGAAGGGGGAAGGAAAATATTTTTTGTAACAGCCGGTGAAGGCAGACAAAAGGGTCAACTCAAAGCAGCTGTTCCTTCTCCTTATATCAGAGGGAGGAAGCCGTAGTTGCAGTCCCCTCATGCAGTGAACTCTGAGATATTTATAAAAATGGAACAGCTTCCACAGTGCAGGGCAATAAAGGTCACCCCAGCACAGCTGGGCTGGTAACCAGTCAGTACAGCAGAGCCACAGCGACGTGGGGAGAAACCCTGGCTGTGGGGCAATGGGAGCATCCTTCAACACAGACACAAGGGCCAGGGATCACCGTGGAGCTGGATGGGGAATGGTCACACAGGGTGGAAGAGCTGAGCCTTGCCCTCATCTCCTGCTAAATGCTGGGACCTTGTTTTCCAAGAATACCTAATGACATTTGGTGCATTAAACTTCTCAGCACAGGAGTTGATTTTGTTGGACATTCTCTTCCTGAAAGTTGGTTCAGACTAGGTCCCCCCAAAGACGTTTTGAAAAGATCAGTGCCAGTCTCCTGCACTGCATTCCTCCTCACAGCCACCACATTGCTGACATATGTGGAGGGAGAAAAGTCCTTATTCCAGCAGGAAAGGCTGAAAAAGGAAGAACTATTAGTCTGAAATTCTGCTATTTGAAAGAGGAAGATTTCAAAGGAACCTGAAGAAAAATTTCATCCAGCTCAGTGGGAATGCCTTAGGGATAGACTTCACCTATTTCTTTGCAGCAAGCCAGTTAGTTCTGCAACCTTAACAACTGCTTTAAACAAAGGGATTCCTAAAATTTGCTTTGTCTTCAGAAGGCACCAGCTGACGCCCAGGAAGCACAAGGAGCAGTGGGGTGCTGGAGGAGCCCTGCCCCAGCCTCTGACAGCCACTGCCCCAGTGCAGCTGCAGGAGAGCCAGGCTGGGGGCTGTGCCATTTGCTGAGTGCTTGGCACACTCCTGTTTGCAGTCAATAATACATACTTGCAATGTTAATAATTTGCACTGGAATGTTCTGTGACTTCTTTCTGCCTCAGGTTGCACTTTAAAGAAAAAAGTTTCAGCGCAACAGTTCAGCAGTTTTTGAGAACCTGCATCATTGCATAAGGAGTTCCTGACTGCAAGAGGAGACAAAATTCATCAGCTTTCCTGTGGCTGTCACAGTAGTACTGAAATACTACAAAAATGATGTTTGAATTGAGGTTCTTTTAATTTTGATTGTGAAAATTAGTCATAAAATCCTTGAAAATCAGATAGCAGTGTAGACCCATCCCACCCTTCTGTTGCAGGTGCAGAGTGCTCTGGAGAGTTAGATTCACAAAGTGGTGATAGTGTGAAGCCATGGTGCTGTAGCACCCACCTTTCAGGGATCTAACCCTCCTAAAGCAATCACAAAGCAGGATGTGTGTAGGGAGCTTGCAGCTGGAGGAGAGAGATGGGTTCCTAAGCTTGGGATCCAAGAAAGCCAATATAATGCAGAAAGGCTGCATGTGATAGAAAATGTAAAGGCCAGGAGGCGTTTGAAATGAAGGACTGCTGAGCTCTGCATAGAAGACAGAGGAAATACTCAGCTTTCCTGGTTGTGGAGAGCTTCTTCTACTCAAGAGCATTGCTATGGACCCCTGCTGTTTCCTACTCTTGCATTCCAGGAAGACAGTTATTATTTGTCCTCCCTTCTACTGTACTAAATCTTTCCAGGTGGCTGGCATGATGAAAACTCTGCTGGGACTACCCTGGACACATCTACAATACCAGGAGGGGATGGAGTCTTGATCTCTGTCCTTGGTGGGTATTCATTCCTAGCCAAGATTGTTTCCTTTGACGTTGTGCTGTCTAAGATTTTGGGTAGGAGGGAGCCCAGAGATCACCAAGTCTCCTGTCCAAGCCTAAAATAAAAATCTCCCACAGGTAGGTCCTCTCTCTGTGTGGACAAGGGAATTATTGAGTAAATGGCTGTATAAATGTCATAAAAATGCTGATTAACAAATTTCATTTGTTTCTTGCAAACACTGCCATCACCTTCTCAATTAATTAATGGGAAAGGGTTTCTCTCTTGAACTGGCTTTTTAACTGTGCTGCTAAGGAGGCAGTTAGGATGCCAGGGTAAATAAACTTGTGCAGGGCTCTCGGAGATTATGTCTGGAGGTTGCCTCCAGCTGCCAAACTAGCACAGCAAGAGAAGCCTGCAGCATAGACAAACATTCTGCTACTGCCCCAGATTTCAAGTTAGCTTATATAAAATGTGGACTTATGCAATATATGTGCAATATAAAAGACTTTCTAAGGTGTTTGACTTGATATTCCAGGGCATAACACAAGCACTATGTAGGTTTAATAAAGCACATAGGAAACAAAAATGAAGAAGTGCTTTCCCTGAGCACCATTTGGCAATAAGCCATTAAACAGGGGGGTACCTAGGAGGGATATATAGAGATTGTTCCTAGACTGAAACTGCTCATCAGCAGTGCAGATGGTACATTGGATCGTGGCTGATAAAATCTGCAGCTTTCACAAGAATCGATGTTGTGTTTAAAAGAGGAAGATATGAAGGCAGTGATATGGGACCTATTGCTTGGTCAGACAAATCCACTGTTTTTAAGTACAGCCAAATAGAGAGTTAAACTCCAAAGAAAAATAAATAGTAGCTGCTCTAGTTAAGTGCTGCTTTTTCTCTAAAGGATTTAGAGGCCAAACAAGAAGACAAAAACTCAAGTCCTCCAATAACTCAGAAGGCTAATGAGACCTTGAGTGGCTAAATGGGATTCTGAGATGGAGGCAGGAGCCAAGGCTAACAGTGCTACCTGTGGTCTTAGTATCCACTGAGGATGCTGAAAAAATAGGAAAGAAGCAGAAAAGAACTGCAAAAGTGGGCCAAGGACTACAGAAAACACCTAATGGGGAGAGAGAGGTGTAGAAAGCACTGTCTAGCTTATCAAAAAGATTGAAAAGTCTTGATTACAGAGAATAACCCTTCACGGAGAAAAATGAGCTTTTTTGGTGGAAAAGAATGAATGGTTAAAAGCTGAAGCCAAATATATCTGGAGTGGAAATTAGGCAAAACATTTTAATAGTGAGGGTTTGAAACAAGCTGCTGAGGGAAGACAAGAAGTCTGCAGGTCTTGATGAAGATGTCTCAATGCTTTTCTAAGAGACCATTTTCTTGAATACATGCTACGTTTCAGTCCATCTCAATAAGGGCACAGATGGGTGATATTTTAAGAGTGGTGATAAAATCTAGTTGTCTCTCTCAGCTTCAAGCTCTGGGACCCTGTATGAGCCACCTGGAGTTGCACAGGGGTGTACATACCAGCTGGGGGAAGAGGTCCCTCCTTGCTCATTTCCCCTTCCAGCAGGACAGTCATGTCAGGAACCAGTGCTGGCATTCAGTCCCAAAGCCTGGCTTGAATTCCAAAATGCCTCACAGCACAGTGGACCACTCGCTTGTCTGTCCTCATTGAAACTGTTCTCAGAGCAGAGGGACAGCAGGGCATTGCATGGGTGGCCACATCAGCTCCCATCTGTCCTGGGCAGGATGGGTGGCTCAGGGCACTGAACCAGGCTGACACAACTCCAGTGGGTGCTGCCTTCATCTGGGGGATGTTCATGAGAACATCCTGTGTTCTCATCCCCAGAGAGCTTTCTACCTGAAACTCAATATTTTTCTTCACAAAAATAAATACCCTCACTCCATTTTCTCTCTCTCTTCATATTTCAGAGATAATTACTTTTTCCTCACTGCAGCAACAACATTCTTCAAATCCTATTAGAGAGCTTCACCTTCACTTAGTTGGTAAGCTCACCTGTGCAGGCTCTATGTGTCAGTCCTGCAGCCTGGACTAGAAATGCTGTGCTGTGGCTCTGGCTCTGCCTTTTCACCCAGCAAATGGTTCCCAGTATATTTAGAATATTCAATCTCTGGTGGGATTGAACTCAACAGAGCTAAAAGGTTCAAAAGAAGGTGGGTATGTTTTCACCAGTAGCAAAGCAATAATCCCCACCTTCTTTGAAGCTCATTGTAGCTAGTTGTTATTCCTTTAAGTTGTCAGTCTCATGGCAAGAATCTGGCAAAAATTAACTCCCACGCTTGGCTTTGCAACAGGAAAGTGAGTGTGTCATGCAATGATGTTTCAGGCTTTCATCAATTTATCTTTTGACAAAATGCAGCTCTTTAGAGAGAGGAGATCCAGGCTGGGCAAAAGAAAAAAAAAGAGAATGTTGACATTCTATGCTGGTACTTCTAGACTTTTTTAGCACAGAGAGTCCTTTACTCAGCATTTTAAAAAGTTGTCAAATCTTCATATACTTACTATAAAAGAGCGAAAGTCTGAACAGTGGTAGCAGTGGTGGAGCAGCCCCAGGGAGACAAAAGATATGTGAATATGTGAACTGGGCCTGAACGTGCAGTGCCTTGTGTTAACCCAGATCCCATGTCCAGGACCCTTGGAGCAGTCAGCCCTTAGAGGGAGTAACTTTCCTCCAGCTTCTGAATGGCTCCCAAACAGTAATATCCACTGGAAAGCAGCAGATCATGGATGCTCAGCAGGCAATTTCCTGGGCTCATGGTGATACAGTAAGAAATTTTAGATCCTTCTCTTTTCCCAGCCCATGGTCATTCCAGCAGGACCCAATGCATATTTTCTTGCTGTGGCTTTCCAGGGAACACCACTGAGTTACAACAGACAAAACTGTTTCTTGAGAAACAGAACTCCTTAATGTGTGGTTAAGCACAGAAATATTTCCTTTATTTGTTTGTTTGTTTTTAAGGATTTTTTGATTTATTTGTTTGTTTGTTTTTAAGGATGTAGAGAGGGGTATTAAACTGGAAAACTAATGTGTCAGTGATGTGTTTTCATAAGGATGAAGAATGAGTTATTTAATGGAAAATTGAAAGATGCGATTGCACTCTGTCATGAGCGTCTACAAGTTTGGCCACAGTATAATCCGTTGACTTTTTTAGAATTGTCCTAACTAAATATTCAGAAGGGAGGTGCAAATTAGACACAAAGCCCACATTCACAGGCTTGTGAATTAAAAGCATAGATTTCTCACTTGTAGAGATAAACATTTAAATAAACTAATTTAACAACTATTAAAAAAACATCTTGCTAACTTGAAAAATAAAGAAATCAAGAAAGACACCAGGATAAAATATTTGGACTTGCCAAAGACAAATGGAGAAGTGGAAATTAATTACAATTACAAAAAAAAAGCAAACCCAAATCCCAAAGGTTTTCTCAGAAAAGTACTTTCTAGAGCAACCATGCCACAGCTGAGGAAAGAAGAACTTATGAAGACATTAATCAAGGTATGAGTGAAAAGAAAATGAGATGCTTCAGGGCACAAAGACGACAGGAAGCATATCTGTGGCAATAAGGGATGATGGAAATCATACAGAGGGAAATATAACAAAGTATACATGAGGAAAGGATGCAAGCACTGCAGAACACCTACTCTGACAATACAGTCTTTTGCTCTCACTAAAAGCAAAAATCAATAAACTCTGTGTAGGAAGAAAAGCTTATTAAATCATTGACTGTCCAAGTAGATATTCCTGTTGGCAAACACATTGCTCTGTGTGATGGATGGACACCAGGGTCAAGAGGTCGTTCACTGAAGTGATCGGGCTTCATAAAATCCAGATTTGCAAACAGTCAGGGCAGCAGAGGCTCAGTGAAGTTTCTGCTGTCAGGTGATTTTCCATGTGCTCCAGCACTGCAAGTTTGTTTTTTGGATCAGTGAGAGGGTTTCAATACAGGAAAAATGTGGGAGGCACTCCCTCATCTCTGGCCCTGGACCTGTTCCATGTGCGCCTGCCCATGACCAGCCAGGCTGTAGTGCCTGTCCTTGGAGCAGCCAGGGGCTCTGCTCTGGATCACCAGTGCTGTGGTTCACTCCCACTCCCTGCTTGCCCAACATGGAGCCTGGTGGTGCAAGTGGGATGGAACCATAACACTGCAATTCCTTGTGTGGAGACAGGTCCTGCCCCACCATCAGCAAAGGACTCCTGAACCCTGCATCATAAGGGTTTGGCTTGGAAGGGACCTTGAAAGATCATCTAGTTCAAGGCCAGTGCCATGGGCAGGGACATCAGGTTGCTGAGGGTCACCCTACATTTGGCACATACCAAAGCAGCAATAAAATTCCTCCTTTGAAGCTACCCTGTGTTTCTCCCACTGTCTGGCAGCAAGCTGCAGCTTGATCCAGTTTTAGCTCTTCCTGTTGACTAGTTATAGTTATAGTTATAGTTATAGTTATAGTCATAGTCATAGTCATAGTTATTTTATCCATTGGCATCAGCCCATGTCTTCCTTATGCCCCTTGCCCCATCCCTACACCCTCTCACCCTCAGCATTACTGACCCCTTTGGGCAAGGAGGAACACACAGCTCACTCAGTCACCTGTTGAGAGGCAGAGGCAAAGGAAAGGTGCTTTCAAGGGAGAGCACTGGACTGTAAATTCAGGAATGTGCATTTCATCCATAACTGTGCTGCTGAGCAGACAAACCTGGGGCACAAAGAAACCATGGTCCTACAGGACCAGGTTGTAGATCCAGGACCCAATCTCCTTTCTTCTATGGCACCTTATTCTGACCCCAGGTGACAGGACTCTACTCTCAGGGAGCTCAAACACATTTCCAGGTACACCTCAGCCCTGTGCACAGTGGGCTGGATTTTGGTGAAGATATGAGATCCACAGATGAAGGCCATGGAAATGTCACAGGCCCTTCCATAGCTCCCATCCTCCTCTGAGTTTCCTCCTCCTCCAGTATGATTTCTGTTCCAACCAAAGCATTTGCATTTCATTAAGTTCTTCTTCCTTTAAACGACGCCTCATTATGAGTTTCTTTTTGGGTTACGTAATTCTTTAATTTCTAAGCATACTAATTCTTTCTTTTCTTTTGGAGGGAAGATAGACATGCCCTGAATCTCGGGAATGCCCATTTTAGTGTGGAAGCAGTTTTGAGGTCAGGATGCAAGTGTCTGTAAATCCCCACAACCCTAATGCTGCGTGTTTACTGCTGTGGATTAGGATCTACCCAATCTGACCTTGATGAGCCAACTCTTTTTCTGGCTTTTTTTAGAGTTTCGGGCTGGAGAAAGTACAAAGTGGGTTTTTTCCTGTTTCTGGAATACAAAGTGCTGTATCAGGCTGGTGAGCACTTGGGGCTACTTCTGCTTCCATTCAGTCTGAGGAATGACAGGGGATCGAAATAAGCATTGGACCTTTGGTTATTAAAAATTTATTTTGAGATGTTTCCTCCATCTCAAATTCACAACAAGAAAATCTTGTTTGTTTCTCACAAATTGTGGAGTACTTTTGCATTCCAATGCATTTTC
Organism: Cinclus cinclus; assembly: GCF_963662255.1. Taxonomy (NCBI): domain Eukaryota; kingdom Metazoa; phylum Chordata; class Aves; order Passeriformes; family Cinclidae; genus Cinclus; species Cinclus cinclus. The sequence goes on from NC_085049.1 coordinate 9,214,361, forward strand.
TCCTGAATGTTAACATATGAGAATAAAATCAAAATGATTATGTACATTAATAATAGAATACACACATAAAGATAACCTTGAGGTGTCTAAACTTTCTGTATATTATTCCAGATTGCTGATAGCTTTTGTATGTAAATATATTCAAAACAAGGAAAAAAAATTGAACTAAATTGAAATATAATTTTTTTTGTCTGGGAAAGAAAAATAGTTTGTATCAATAAATCAGTCACAATTTGTAAACACTCTTTGTTTGCCACCATCAACAATAATCTATCTGCAAGGAATCAATTTCTAACCTTAAGTATATAGCTTACTGTCCAACTTTACTGTAGCTGACACTATTCAAGGATTTTAGAGCTTAGAAAAACTCTTCCTCAAGTTATAATTTCTTCCTCTAACAGAAAGAAAAGCTTTATTTTATTTTACTGTGCTCAGACAACACCATCCCCTTGATATTATGTTTGCTTAGCAAGAGAAATGAAAGTTTTAATTTTTTCTTCTGGAAAAATATATTTACAGAAAAGAGAAAATAAAAAATGCTTATAACATGGTTGGCAGGAACAATTGATGTGAAAAAAATATGTTTCTGCTTACTATTTCTTTTATTTTTTTCTGCATTTTTGGCCATTTCCAGAAGCAATGCTGTCTATGATCCATGTGTGTGACACACTCATGGATCACAGACAGCAAGCAGAATGTCAGCAGTGGGCTGTCTCCTCGGTCAGGCAGCTTTGACACTGTACTGTTTGATGTCATGACCCCCTGCTCAAGTACCCAATTTCTGTAGAATTCAACCAGCTGTGGCTTTTGGTGAGAGCCACGTACTGAGAAAACACAACACATGCAGTGGGGTGGCTGGGAACCTTGTCTGGGGTAACCTGCAGAAACCAAACCAAGGGCCAGACACGCAGTCAAGGAACTTATTTTCCAAATTTAGTTATGCAACCAAGATGTATGATATTTATCTACAAGTTACTCAGATACCAGAACATTTGAAATTATATTTGTGCCCCGACACAGGTTAAATCAATTACAGCTGCATTGAACTGCCTTCATTAGTAAGTCAAATTAATCACGGGGGCATTTTCTATGGAATTTGATTGATGTGATGCCAAGGAGGAAGTTTGCCTTGTAAAGTTACAGGAGGCTTAACCATTCAGACTTCTCTCTGGTCTAGTTATAGATGTGGAATATTTAGTAAGTGGCACAATCAAACCCTTGAAGAAATTTTACGGGGGTTCTCAGGAACTAAAAGGGGAATAATCTGATTTTAACTGCAATCAGTGCAATCCCACAGATGGAACTGGTCTGGTTGCAGCCTGGTGTAATTACTGCTGCCTATGCAGAATGAAGGACTACAGTAGGCCAGCAGAGAAAGCACTTCAGACATTTTCTTTGCAGCAATACTGTATGAAAATAGTTTGAACTATCAATCCCAGAATGACAGATTAATCTAATTTTGGGGGAAAAGCAGAACTGACACTGATGGATGAACGGTGGCAGGCGGGGCTGAGAGCAGCCATGGAGCTGGTGTTAATCCTATTGCTGCATCCAAGAAAGGACCTCATCCTCCAGCTCTGATGACTCAGCAGAGGGCAGATATTTAAGTAAAGGTCTGACTGTGTTTACATAAAATTGGCTGTGGGAATTTATTCTGCATGAGGGATGGGGGACAGAGCCCTTGGTTATGGCTGCAAGGTGTTACAGTTCCCCTGCTCTCTATACTGCCCCTGGAAAACACCACAGCAAACAGGAATCCCCAGACAAAGTGCTACATTTCTCATTTGAAGACCTGCCAGCTGAAACTTCATTTTTCAATTTTCTTTGGGGCAATATATTATCTGATGTATTTGATGCCTAATTTAACTTGGTTTCCACATGTCATTATGTTTATGAAATGTCTTTCTTTCAGTGAGGCAGATGCAACCACAAGATCTTGCTCTTTGGCTTAATTTCCAATTAATTGTCACATTTGTTTTTCCAAATCCAGGCATCTAAACATATTTAATAATTTACAGCTCTCAATGCCTATTAGACTTGCCTGAGTGGCTAACTTTTTTCTTCAGCTCACTGGGAGCCCTGTAGGGGAAAAAGACTGAAAACTGCAAAGGTCAAGAGGAGTTTCAGATTAAGGTTTATGTGGTGCTGTTATTTGAGTAAACAAAGGTAAATTCCAGCAGGAGGGATGAATTTGCATCACATACAGTGTGTACTGACTGTGGTGAGGTAGAGCTGGAAAGGAAATATTTTCCCATTGTGAGGTGGACTGAGCAGGAGTGATGTGAAAGAATGTGAAGGAAGATTTACCAGAGAGTGCTGGGATGGGTAATGAACAGCAGAGATAGGAACAGCAGGAAAACACCCACTAGCAGAGATTACTGCAGCACACAGAGCCTTTGCACACCCTGCCAGAGCAGGTTTTCGTGCTGGCACCCAGGGTTATGTCTATACCAGTACATGTAAACAGACCATGTTCTCCTCTCTAGTCCTGAGGGCAAGAGGCACAGCATGGCAGCAGCTATCCTTGCCTCCCCAGCCTTGCCTTAACTGTGGGAACCTAAGGTGCATCTCATGAAGGACAAGTGGACAATTTGACTCCACGCTTCGCTCTCCCCTGACAAGCACTGAGTGCATCTTCCTGGTTATAGGAGCTTGGGTACCTCACGTGTGCAAGCACCTATGCACAGGTATCTTTGTGGTGTCAGTCCCACCTGAACTGTGCTACTGGCTGTGTTGTGATTGGCCCTGCTGTTACAGGAGAGACAGCCTGGGGATGAAAGACAAAGCCAAATAAAGAGATGTACGTGTATGGCACAGCTACCTTATAAAGTGACTGCAGCTTTTAGTCAAGGGTATAAGAGGATAGCTGTGGACTATTTGCTACTTAGTGAGGCTTGCAGCAGTGGTAGGTGCAATGATGTAGGCATCATTCATCTGTATTTTCCAGCCTCCAGATGCATTTATTTATGGGTACGTTTAGCCTGTGCTACTCCTTCTCTATTGCTGTACCTTTACAAGCTGGCCTGAAGCTAACTCTGGCCCTTCTGCCTGGAGTTTGCTTACATCTCTGCTCAGATCAAACAGGGAGAGAAGCAGAGCTGTTCTGCTGCATGTGTGAAGCGTTGGCCAAGAGGGATAGAGCTGTAATGAGTCTGATGGTGTGATGTGTCCAAAACCAGTGTATGGACTCCATGTCTGTATCATGTCAGATACTGCTGTCTCAGCCTTGCCTGAACTTGTGGGGGATGTACCTTAGTCACTCTGAGCAAAATACAGTGTCTCCTGGAGTTTACTAAAACGCAATTGAGCTATGAGAAATGAGGAGGAGAAAGGAGTAGCTTTTTGAACAGAGCAGTCCTGCTGCTCAGAAAAGCAAAAAAGTAAGGCCCAGAATGGAGTGGGACATGCATACAGGGAAACACTGACACAGATACTTTAAAATAACCATATGGAATGAATGGAGAATGAAACTACAAAATGAACCACAAACAGAACAAATTTACATGAAGCTGAACAAAACCATGGAAGTTAGACTCACTAGCTTTATCTTGTGTGAAGGTTTTATTGTGCCTTTAGGATAAAAGGGAGTTTGAAAGGATTATATATATCGTGAAACACATCTGCTGAGCTTCTAATGGTTATGCTGCGGGTAGAAGACATTGCTTATCAAAGCCTAAATAATGTTCTCACTTTCATGTATAAACAGGAGCCATAAAGTATGGGAGTGGGATTTCCCAAAGCAGGCTCATGCCAGAAAAATACCTACTTACTCACTGCTGACAGGACTGGGAACTTATGACTAATTCTGCATCAGTTATGCTGCTGATCTGCTGTTAATCTCTACACAAATCCTGTCACTGCATTAATACCCCTTAGTGCATAGACAGAAATAAAGCAAGATACAGAGAAACCAAATAATATATTGTTTTCTGTGCATTGTGATTATAATGGGACTGTTCCTTAGCAAGATTTGTCATAAATGAGCTGGTCACATTCCCTTTCATTCTGGAAGTGTCCCAGGGCTTCCCAGGTGAGTTTAGTGCTTACAGAAAATATTACATTGACAGCCTTGAAAAATTAAGTCGATGTTTCCAAGGAGCAGAAGCACATCCAGTAGAAACATATTTCTCTACAATTTTGCACCAATAGGCTGCCTGATGTCCTCTGGAAAATGGGATTTTCCATAGGAGATGCTGCTGTGGCTATTGCTGCCAGCAGAATGTCCTTGTGTCTTCATAAGGCCCCCCACAACTGAGCAAGGTGGCAGCTGTGGTCCTGTTGGGCACCCGGGCTCAGCAGGACAGAGAGGATGTGCTCCTGCTCTGCTGTCTGTCTGACAGCCTCCAGCACCCTGCCCTGCTTAGCCTGGCTGCACTCCAGCCCAGCCTTGCTTGTCTCCCCCATTGTTCCTGGTGGTACCAAACCTCACAGGCTGTCTCTTTTCAGCCCAGGTCTCTTAGCACAGCCCTGCTCTGTACCTCCCCTGCTCCCTGTACATGTTCACAGTATTCCTACTTGGTTCCAGCCAAGGACAGACAGGGCTGGATTCAATACATGAATCAGCAGCCTGACTCACCATTAACAACCATCTTTCCCAGGTCCTCAAAGCGCCAGCACCAGATCTTGGCTATAAGATTTTTGCTGTAGAGTAACCATGCTAGAAGGTGCTATGAAATTCTGCTCCACGTACACAGAGCACAAAATGGTTATTATTAACATTTACTGTGATGTTCCACATTCCCATTCATCTGAGAGTGAAAGCAGCAAAGTGTTTCAAAGAAGACCCAGTAGGGTATCTTCCCATGTACTTGGCTTTGCTTGCTACCCCTTCATGTTTTCTTTTTTTTTTTTTTAATTTTTTTTTTTGTTAGTCAGTTGCCTCCATGGGTTTAAAAATAATTTAATTTATCCAAATCCATTCACAACATTTCTGTAATGGTTTTTAATTGTGTAATTAGTGTAAAGACATATAATCATGTAATTAGGCTGTGTAATTACAACATGTAATAATATTGTAGTACAGTTATGCACCTTTCTTAAACACAAGGAAGAAAACCCAACATGCATATAACTCCAAAATCATAACTGTGAGTCCCAGAGTGTCTGTAAATATTTCCTTATGTATATTCTTGCACAATCATTGAAGTTTAAATACAGGGATATATGCTGTTATAAGACTGCCAGGGAGACACCAGTTTTTTTGGAAATCCACTCCATTAAATTGTGTGGTGTCGACATGAAATGGTTGTGCACAGTTAGGCATATCTAAAGGCAGGTATTAAGGAAAGACGAGGGAATTTAACTGAAGAAGTGGTTATAAAGCATACTTAATTCCTTCACAGATGCCCTTATTGCAAAGAATAATGGTGCTTTCATCATGTAGCCTGAATGTCCTTTTCTCATGGTGGAATTGGATGCAGGACTGATCCAGCTCTTACTTCAGGCCAGTGACAAAGCTCCCAGTGACTTTTGCACAGTAGGCTCACCCCACTCTGTGAAAGGCTCAAGGGATTCACAGAATCATGGAATCACAGACTCATGGAATCACAGAATCACTGGGTTGGAAGAGACCTTCAAGATCATCAAGTCCAACCCATGCCCTAACACCTCACCTGAACCATGGCACCAAGTGCCACATCCACTCTTTTTTTAAACACATCCAGGGATGGTGATTCCACCAGCTCTCCATGCAGACCATTCCAGTACTTTATCACTCTTTTCATAAAAATCTTTTTTCCTAATATCTAACTTATATTTCCCTTGGCACAACTTGAGACTGTGTCCTCTCATTCTGTCATTTGCTGCCTGGTGAAAGAGACCAACCCCACCTGACTGCAAACACCTTTCAGGGAGTTGTAGAGAGTGATGAGGTCAGCCCTGAGTCTCCTTTTCTCCAGGCTAAACAAGCCCAGCTCCCTCAGTTGTTCCTCTCAGGGTTTGTGTTCCAAGCCCCTCACCAGCCTCGTTCCCTCCTCTGGATGCGCTCAAGTGTCTCAAAGTCCTCCCTAAACTGAGGGGACAGAACTGGACACAGCACTCAAGGTGTGGCCTCACCAGAGGAAGAATTACCTCCCAGCTCCTGCTGGATTCATGTACCCATGGCAAATTGGTGCCTTATTCTGCTCCTGTCCCTGCTCTGGCAAAATCAGCCTTCCTTTAAGAGTGTAATGCACTTGGACCCAAGTGCTTTTTTAAGACAGAGAAATGTGTCTCAAAAATAAAGAGTTTGTTGGTGTTAAATTTCATCAGCTCCCAAGTGGATCAGACAATCTGTTCCATCATGCTGGAAAGTGTTTTACAATTCACAGAATTAAAGTACAATGGGGTTAATTGTTAGTAATTACTGACTCGCTTTGAGGAGTTCAGGTGAATGTCTCTAATGTTCATCTACATTTCGCTCATTTTAAGAAAAGGATGGTAAATCCCCAAACAAGGGGGATTGTTGCAGGTTTCTCTACACAACATCCTTCACCCCCAGCTGCAAAAACAATGCTGTATCTGTCACTGGTTTTGTACAGAATTAATGAACAGTTTGAAAAACATATCACATCCTCAGTAGCTGATGGACATGTTAATAACGTCTTATTTAGTTTTGGCAGAAGCCTGACCCAGTTTCATTCACACATTGGCATTGCAGTTAACTACAGTGAATGCAGCATTTAATGCAAACAGGTGCCAATGCTGGAGGGCTTCTGTGCGCTTACCTGAATGGAAAATCCCTTCTAATCTCAGATGAAACAGCACAGCTGGATAATGCTTGCTTTACAATATGTAGTGATCACTTCAGGACGCACCAGTCTTTCCACATGGTCTGAGAAACTTTTCAGGTCAACCCTGTTGCTACCACCAAGATGGCTGTGTGTCTCTCCCTGCTCCCACTCCCTCCCAAACATGCCATGTGTTGTGCAGTAACAGCCTGGGTGTCCCTGGAGCTGTGGGACACTTCTGTGATCTGGTGACTACCACTACAGGAATATACTACAGGAATATATTAATTTTTTTTTTTTTCTGTAAAAGCTCCAACATACAGCTCAGCAGCCATGAGGAGCAGCATGGAGCCTGCACCCAGGGGCAGAGGCTTGAGGAGAGGAAGGCATCTGGACCTCCTTCATTTGGTGGTGATGAGCTTTTGGATCAGCTGTTATAAAACATATATCATTAGTAGAGTACCCAAAGCACCCTATAGTGCCACAACACAATAATTGCTAATGGAGACTATGTAGTCTAATGGAAACTAAATTGGAGACTAAAAGTGCATATGAAATATAAATAGACTTACAACACATTCTAGTTCAGTTACTAGAATGAAAATCTAATTTTGTCTCACTCCTATTAATAAAAAGTTGCTCTCCCTCTCCTCAAAGCAAAAATAACAATTGTTCAGACCCAGAGCCATGCTGCAAGGTATCAAAAATAAACAGTTTCTAAGAAATTCTTAATTTTTTAACTTCATGTAGTGTGTTTTTCTTCTTCCTGATCAAATATCTGAAACTTCTGCCAAAAGGAGAAACACAAGAAAAAAATCAAAGATTTATTACTGACATAACAAGCAGAAAACCTCTGCATTATGCGCAACTATTTTGGTTGGTCTTCCTTAGAATTTGCTGCGAGTTAAACAATCACTGATATGAATGCTTGCAGCAAACAAAGACTGAGATATCAAAGCAATGGCATGAGTTTTATTTGTGTGCATCCTGGTGAATGCTTCTTACTGCTGATCTCCAGCAGTTCAGCCACAACAGTTGCTACAAGCAGCTGAAGTTTCTCATGGCAATCACTCAACACGCACGATCCTGCTCAGCCTGCTGATCAATGAGACACATTTTCCCTGTGCTGTACAGATTCAGGGGTTGCTGCTTGCATAAGTGGAAAAGGAAAAGCCCTGAGCTGACCAGAGAGCAGAGGAGCCTGGCATTAATGAGAACATGGCAGGAATGAGCTCCAGCCTGGAGCCCTGGGTGGATCCTGCCTGGCACGCAGAAGCATGGCATCCTCCTGCTGAGCCACTCAGCACCACCAGTGCCACCTTGTCCCCACCAGCACCACCATCCTCCCATCACATCCTGACCTGCTGGCTACAACAGACACACCTCACCCCTGTGTTAGCCAGAGGAACACCAGGCAATTTGGGATTTACAGCCACGCTGTGCAGACAGGGCACCTACAGTTCTTGGCCTTGTTCTTGCGAGCAGGACAATTTGTGCTCTTCCCTCTTTGGCTCTCTTTTAGGCAGCTTGAACAAAACAGCACATCCTTTCAACTTCCTCAGTTTGATCAGAGTTATTTTTAACAAATTGTTTTTTCACAGGAATGTACACTTTCATTGTATCTACTTCAAGAGCAGCTCCAACTATTTCAGAAGTGTTGAGAAATCCTTACAGGAGATGCTGGAGGGAAGCAAACAGTGCTGGTGCCTCTGCAGAACAGGCAGGAAACTGAGGCATGGAGGAGCTATGTGCTTTGTAAGTCACACAGAAGTGGAAATAGCCTTTTGACTGCCCACTCCTCCTCCTCTAGCCTCAAGGTGAGGACTGGTTCCAGCCTCCTCCTGTTCTGCTTTTTGAGTGCTTTGGAGCAAATACAGTGTTCATTTTGAATCCATCCAAGTGTAGTTATTTCAGCACTGAATTACTTTTCCTTTGCTGTCCCTGACTGTATTTCTTTTGATTGCAGAGAGCTAGACAAGCTCTTCACAAGGCAGAATGGGCAGTGATGCTGGGGGATGCTTGGTGCTGGCTCATCACAAAGCAATACAGCTCTGAGGTCTCTGTGCAGCTGTCTGTGTCTGAAAGGGGGGACGTAGCTGTGACAAGAGGTTAATTCTTCACTCAAGCCCATAAATCATGCACGTCGACAGGGTTTCTTAGCTCCACCAGCTCCATTACTGCAATAATATAGCTATGAGACTGTGAAGATCTGATGCAGGCTGTCCCCTGCATGGGCTACTGCGAGGTTTGGGATCTGTGCACTTTGTTACATTAAGTAATACATGCATGGCCAAAGATAAAAATATTCAAAATGCTCCTTTCCAGATGGAAATGGGGAGTTATTTAAAGAATAAAGGAAATGTCTATGCAGGTGAGAGACTGTATGGGAAAAGATGGATGTTCATTAGAAGGTGCTTTCAGAAGCAGCTTCTCCTGTGAGTTTGGCCCATTGGTTGCCCTGCTGTCCATCAAGTTACACCAGGATAGGTTTGGATTGGATATTAGGAAATATTTCTTCATGGAAAAGGTTGTCAAGCACTAGAACAGTCTGCTGAGAGAAGCGGTTGAATCACCATCCCTGAAGGTATTTATAAAACCTTTAGATGTGGCACTTGGCAACGTGGTTTAATGGTGGATTTGGCAGTGCTGGGTTGGACTTGATCCTAGAGGTCTCTTCTAACCTAAAGAATTCTGCTGTTGCGTGATCCTGTGTAACAGCATCTCAGCAATATCCAGAGGATACAATGCACAGGAATTGGAATGCAGAGACCAAACCAGCAGCTCAAAGCACTTTCACTTGGCACAAGGTGCTGTGCAGATATAGCTGAGTCCTAGACCCAGGACGGCTGTGTCAGCTCCGAGCTGTGCTGACACACGAGGCATCTGGAGCTGGTGCTGGTACAGAGTCACGCTGCTGCAGCTGCCTCCAGGCCTGGAACCTACCCCTCAGGGCCAGCAAATCCCAACCCCACCATAGTGCCACAGTGCTCCTGCTCATCCTTCCTTCCCAAGCCCAGGGACGCATGTGCTTGGAAGAATACGCTGCTGCAGGCCAAGTTTAGATGTACTGATGATCTTCTAAAGCTGTCTCAGCATGTACAGCAATTGAATTAAGAAGATATTCCCCTTGGGTACCAGTAACTTTGCATTCTGCCCATTTTTTATCTTGAATTGCTTTGAAACAAGAGTTATAACCTGACTCCAGGTTGATTTCTAGGTTTACTCAACAGGACAGAGCACAGTGTTTTGTTTCAGGAAAAAAAAATCTGGGTAAATAGTTTTGTTACAACAAAGATTACAGGCTTGGTTCAAATATTGCTCACACCTCTGTAAGGTCTGAACTTTATTGCAACAGGAATCAGGTGATGTTGGTTTATCTTGGATGCCCACTCCACGGGCAAAACACTACTCATGCCCCACTGTCTGCTGGAGGTGCTGGCTCTGGGTTCAGACTAAAAGGTAACTGAGACCTGGACCAAAGGCAGCACACTGCAGAGCAGTGCTGACAAGGCAGCACAGCAACAGCACATACCTTCATCCCACATTTTCCTTAGCCATAAATACTGAAATGCTGCCTCTTCAAAATGCTGCATTTCCTAGACCAGCCCTTCTTTATCTCTTACTCTTTAAAGGAAATTTCTGCAAAGGGTTGATTGACAGGATTTGTGAATACAGCTTTTTGCTTATCTACAAACCACTTATACTGTGTGTACTTCTTGCCTATTGCTCATTAAAAACAGATAATGCCTATTTTCTGGAAGCTAGAGGTTCCCCAGACAAGGTCTATGGTCCATTCTGTTTGTCAGATCCAGCAAACATCCTATCTTTAATCAGTATTGTAGACTGCACCTCATGAACCTGGTAGCATCAGCCCTGGTAGCACGTGGCACATTTGAATCTGTAGATGAGAACTGATTATTTTGTATGCACCAGCCTTCAGGAAAGTTTCTTTCAGCAGCTGCTGAAATGATAGTATTCCTAGAAGATTATCATTGGCAGAGGCAGGTTCGTTGGTTCTACTTTGTTTATCTTTGTCTGATCAAGGGAACAAATTCTCTGAAGTTCAGGCTGAGATCTTATCAGCCAGAATGCAATAGGCAGTGCCAGTTCCCTGGCACATTTTTTGAGCTGCCCCCACACCAAAGGTCTGAGTGAAAGGTACTGGCTGTTCCCGTGTTGCAAATATTTTAAAGCATAACTCTTAGGTAAATAGCCAATTTTTCAGTTCAATGGTTGAGGCAAGCAGTGGAAAAAATAGTTTTGAGATGAACTGAATCAGAGTTTTTACAGTTTCTATTGAAAAATGGAGTTCCCACGATTTCCCATTGTACTGCTTTTTTTAAAGTTAAGCTGATTTTTTTCTCTAAATGCTTTTGGAGTTACTTAGATACTTGAATAACCTTTTTATTGGTCAGCTTTAAACAAGCCCAATGTTGCATGAGTGGTACAAGAAATCAGTGCTTTCAATGAACAGCATGTGTGCTCCCTCTCCCACATGGACAGAATATAATGACCCAGCTCCTTTGTCACGACCCCATGACACCTCCACAGCATTATCCTGCTTCCTCTTAGGTTCCTGCACCTTCTATCTATGATTCTTGTCTTTCTCATGTCCTCAGATCCCTCACTAGTACTCCCTTCCTGCCCCAGACATTTCCAAACTCCCATGCATTCCACATGCCCCAAATGTCTCTTAGAGCCTCTTTGCTACAGGACTTGTCTTCATTTTCCTTACACTTTTAATTATGTATAGATAAATATTTATATACAGACACACACACACATGTGCCATGTGTTCCATGTACCCTATCTACTTTATGTAGCATGACAGATGATCCAGAAAAGGCAGGAAGGGTGGCATATCTGACATGAGATTTATGCTAACTTGGTTAACCAAGTGCTATTAAGGGCTGAATCTCTTTCCTGGCTTTCCCTTAGTGGAATCACATGCTAATTTTTTTAATTCGTGCATTAATCTCCAAAACACTTCTGGGAGTTTTAAATTTTTATGATGTTAGCCTTTGTTACATTTCCTTGAAATTGGACAATGGGTTTAAAGGTTATTAGAGAAGGGGATTGATAAACAAGTGGGCAGATAAGCAATGTAATTGCATAAGGAAACTATTCTGATGGGAAAATTAGGAATTTTTGCTTTCAGATATCAAAATGAAATGTACCAGCACAAAAAAAATCCAAGTAAAGCAAAGCTTAAATTCAAGAGTTATCCATTAAAAGCCATCCAAGAGCCATCCTCTGCTTCCTGAAACACTACTGCCCGTTGAAATTGCAGTTTGTTAAAAACGGGTCCATTCTAGGGTTTATGTTGGTTTAAGACCTACCTGGTGCATATCATGCCACAAGGAATCACAGTGAAATTGCTCAAACTAAAGTCAAATTTCTGAATATATTAATTGCTGTTGAAATAGTCCTTCTGTCACTAGAAAACGGCAGACAAAGGAAAATCATAACTTCTGGGGACTAAATTTCTTGGAAACTCGGAAAAAGAAATGTAATGTACTAGGTCAATTCACTTGATTAATTCAATAGCCCTCAAATGGCAAGGTGGAGTGGGACTGCCAAGAGACTGCTGTACTTTTCAAGGCAGGCACACGCCCAGAAAAGTTGACCTTTGGCTCTCCCACAAAGCCCTGTCCAAAATACAGCATCTCTCTGCTGGCATATTTACATGGCACCCATGCCCATGACATGCCCAGTCTTCAAGGACAGTCCTGTCAGGAACATGAACATTGTACAGAAGAAACCTCTCTTCCAATACTGACAACCTGGTGTTCGGAGACCTGAGAGGCATGTCCAGGCAAATTCCCTTTTTGGGAATAGGTAGTATATAGCTAAAGGTAGCAGATCAAGGATGAAGTCAGCCAAAGCTACACATGTTCTGCATTTCTCAGTCTCCCCAGTTAGAATTTTTGCTAGCACAGGGTTGAGATACATGTAATTTTTTTTGGTTATTGCATCAGTCTACTATCAGCTGTGCAGAAAAAACCCTTTCTTACATGCTTTAGCAATCAGTCATTCTCCAGATTCAGTTTTCAGTCAATTTTTTGTCAAATATCTGCTGTACTTGAGTCAATGATCCAGAAATGAAAAGTACCAACTACCTCAAACTGTCAAAGCTATCCAGTTCACAAATTCCACTCTTATAAAAAGGCACAAAATGTTAACTAGACTGGACAAGTGATGAATTGCTGCATTCTTTTCCTGCTTACAAAAATGGAATTAGTCAATGCAGTGGGCTATAGCTAAAATAGCCTACATACCCTTTTTATATGGTAACATTCACCTCCTAAAGCAGGCTAAGAACAACAATATTATTTTTAACCCTTTTACTGGTAAAGCAATATTAGACATACATTAAAAAGTCCCTTTAACTTCTGGTTTTCATCTGCTTAAATGATGATACAATCTCTCTTTTTTTCCTCCCCTTTAATTACGAAAACATAAATTGAGAAAATTCCTCATCCTGAGATTATGAAAGTTGAAGGTCTTAAATAAAATTGAAATAAAGATATTTGCTCAGCAAATATAAAGACATGCTCTATGAAAAGAGAGGGGAGAAAGGCAGTGAAAAACAAGAATAAAGGAGAACCAGGGTAGAATTGAGGTACAGACCAGGAAATCTGACAGGAGAAGAAAAATGAATGTTTAATATTATTTTTAAAATGTCTAGCTTGAAAGAAATTTACTTTCTCTCTCTGCAACTTTTTCGATGGAGACCTTAATTTACATCAGAAGACAACCTAACTATAGGTCTAGACAAACAAAGGCTGAAAACTGTGATTTCAATGTTATGCAGAACTTTAGAGAACAGTCTGAAGAATAATGGGACAGAATTCCATGCAGCTGTGGCAAGGACGGATGCTGCTGAACCAACCTGATGGGTTTTAGGTGCAGCTCCAGAATATTAAACAATAATCTAAATAGCACACAGTGTGCCATGGTGGGACTGATGTCACCTGCCACCAGTGCTCACCCATTTCCCTGCAGAAGGAACTGTGCCTGTGCTCCCGTGCTCTTCCCCTTCCAGGTGTTCCAGAGCCCCTGGGTTCAAGGCCAGTGGCAGCACTCCACAGAGGGCACTCTGGGAAATGATAAGCACAGAAGTTGAGAAGATGGGGAAACTCAAAACATGTATGCTCACAGCCAGAGGCATAAAATAAGGATTTGAGTGGAAAGGGAAAATCATATGAAGATGCTGTCAACCCTTTCAGACGAACTGATGGGACCCAGACTCAGGCTGCTGGTTGTTGTTTCCCTGCTGGACCTCATAGCACCATGAACTTCCCTTCCTAGACTTTTCTTCATATTTCTTCATTAGGTCAGATTTAGTCTTTACCTAAAAATGGTCTCCCTTGCAAAGTAGACACCCTGTGAGAGCCAGAGAACCAAGAAGTGGCTTTTGCACTTCCTCTTTGCATGCAGCTCCAGCTTCCCTGGAGGTTCCCAGACTATTCTTTCAAAAAACAGTTTCCACAGTACAGAGAACAAAGGACAGTGTTAGCCTGTCTACAGAGGTTTTTTGAGACTGTGTTGGGCGAGCACACACTGTATGTATCTGCAAGCACATCAACTGCACTAAAAGGCAATGGATAAGCTCCAGTCTGACTTAGGGAAGAAGGTGACATCTTGGCAAATTGTTTGAGACCAGGATCTTACATAGAAATTATTCCAAAGTATGAAATCCTATCGGTTCATGCTGTAATCCCCCATACTTAGCATTTTTATAACATTTTTATACCTGTATTTGTGTCTGAGTACAACTCTAGTGCCTCTAACCTTTGTGAAAACTGCTTGATAGATGAGCAGACACAGGCTTGAATGTCAGCTGCTCACTAGTGTATAAATGATTGATCAGTGTATAAACCTGCTCATCCTCTGGCATCATTGTAAACAGACAAATTCTAATCATTTCACAGAGCCTTTTAAGGGATTTATTCAAGGTAAACTTGTCAGCCTCTTCAGGAAAAAAGTAGGGCTGATTGTTATAGGGGAATATTTATTTTACTTAATAATGTGTCATCTTTGTCCATATGGGCTAAAAATTAACATCTACAGGGCAGCAGGGAGCATACACACAAAACTGAGGCAGACAAAGCAGGGCAGTCTTGCTCTTCAGACAGCTACTGACTCTGCCTGGGAGTGCTGAGGCTACATGGCATTGAAAACCCAGAGACTTTCAACCATCTTTTTAAATTCAATAATAGGATTCTGCAGGCTAGTTTTGAAAGGACACAGAAATACTCCCTTTACACTGATACAAATTTTTATTCTCCCAAGCAAACTATTCCTCAATCATTTGGAATTACTTCTTTGCATGTTGCTAAATCCAGAATTTCTATTAAGGATGCAAACACTGTTTTTGTGGCTGTTCCTATAAGCACAGCAGTTTTATATGTTGCCAGCATGGCTTCTGTGCTGAATTCCCAATCAACCCTTCAACAATTTTTTTTTCTCCTTAACATTTGAAACACGTTGAATGATTTCTAGCAGACTTCCACTTTCTCTGGTAGACCAATATTTGTCTCTGCAGGATCTATGATGCCTGATCTTTATTGCTTTATCAGTTTTACTTGCAAGGGGTCAGCCAGTTGTTATTGTCAGCTATGATAGCTCTTCAAAGGAAATTTGGATGCATTTGATACACATCAAACATTGAAACACCTGAAAAAATGTTTTGAATCTCTGTGGTCAAGAATTAGTATAAGTAAGATTCATAACATTTAAAAAATATATGAATTGCTCTAATGGCTAATACTCCTATAATCTAAAATTTTTACTGGTTTCACAGGATGAAGCCTGTCACTATCCTCTGCCCAATCAGATGCAAAATGCCCAGTGGAAAAAACTGAGGATTTTGGTTCAATAATCTACTTAAGAATAAAAAGAGTAGTAGTAAACATTTTGCATAAAATGAGCCCATTTTGTTATGCCAGTTGAATTTGGTTTCTGAATGTGCTCTTTCTGAAGTAATCACTAAATTACTGTACTCTGCAGAGATTCCAGATGCATCCATTTTAGCAGGCATTTATATAGTACTGCTATTTTTCTTAATTCTTATCTGGTATGCTCTCATCTTTCACATATATTGTTATGGTAGAAATGTAAAAGTACAGCTAAACTATTGCCTCTGTGCTCAGGAAGCAAGAATATTTCTCCCTTTATGTGCTATTAGCAATGCTGGTGGATTTCCTCAGTATTCTAAGATGGTTGTCTACTTGTTAGACCCTACAGTGGGCACTCAGGGTGTCCAGCTGTAGCAGACAGTGGGGACCATCCACACTGCCAAGACCTAACCTTTATTGACTGAACTGTCCAGAGGCAGCAAGGAGTTACAAAACCCTTGGAAGAGTAGGATAGCAAAGCAAAATTACAGGAGGCACGATGTGTCCTGACCCTGTTAGTTCTGAGAACTGGGTTTTGTGTCTAAATCAGCACACGTGCAGAAAAGAGAGAAGGTGGCTGCTGGTCTCCTAGTGAGGAAGGAGGAGATATACCTACTCTTACAGATTTTCTCCAGATTTCTGGGTGCCAGTGGCAATGTCCTTTTTTTCTCTCAGCTGCTGTAGTGAAGACGCCCAAGGAACTCTTGGTGTGTGTTGCCAAATGGCTCATTCTATAAGCATGGTCTGACACAAAAGCCCCATCAAGGAGTAAGAAAGGTGAAATGGCAGCTGAGCACAGCTGGAGCTGTGCTGCAGACAGAAGGTCTGAACCAGAGGAAACACTGAGCAGGAGCAGAGGGGCTGTAGCAGAGTCAGAACCATTCCCAGAACAGTGCCCAGCTCTGAATCCACATTTTACACCGTGCTGATAGACTGGAGGAGACCCAGGGCTGGGGGGCAGTTGAAATGGCCACGTTGATCCTTCTAGCCTCCATCAGACACAAAGTCATCCAAAGAGCAGTGAGGTTTGTTTTCAGTGTGCATGAAATAGAGAGGAACAATACATGCAGTGATTAGGAGAGAATCAGTTGGGAACATCAGAAAGCGGGAACTGAGGAAAATAGCATCTGGGAAGAGTAAAGGTCTGTTTTGTGTCAAATGCTGCCACCTAGAAGGGTGCAAGTTCTTGGAGATGGAAGAACATTTTAAGATGAATAACTGTGCACAGTGCCAGCTCATTATCATCCTGGAAGTTTTTGGATTTGCAAAACTAAGGTGAAAGTGGTTTGTAAAATCAAATGTCCTGTGGTGGTGTAAATATGTTTAGTCAAACAGGATTGCATCTAAACATCTGTTTTCAGTTTTACCATGTCTGTTGAGTATATTTCATGGCTAATTCTCTTGAAGTAAGTGCTCAGAAATATTTCTGACAACTGGAGTGCTTGCATGACACGTCTGAAAGATTAAGCATAAAAACATGGACATGTGAGATGAAAAAAATAATGGATTTATTTTAAAAACATGAATTAGAAACAAATAACCTCCAGATATAATAGATAAGGAAAACTTTGTTACAATATCTTTGCATTATAATTTCAGCTTTTTTAAAAATTGTGTATCTTTCTAGCAAATGAAGCCAGGACATAGCTACAGCCATCTTAGTGCAATATTACTCATAAATATCACATCTCTGTTTCCTCTTCCACTGTGGTTTTCTTGTGTTCTATCAAGCAAAACTGTATAGACCTATCAAGGTCAACAGAAAGAGACCTCAGAAGTGAAGAGCATAACTCTAATTTTCAGTTGCAGCAAACTCGAGGTAATCAAGGTCATGCTGGAGTGAAGGAAATTAAATTTGTGTATTTTACCCTAGTCTGGGCCTTTCCCAGGGCCAGGCTTCTCAGGCATCCAGGGAGAGGTCAGTGGGAACAACAAACTGGAGTTTACCAAGCTTGTCATTCAGATGAGACTTCAACACAAAGTCCAGATCAACTCTGTCACGGTCCAGAAATAACATGAACAGTTTTAATGTTCCAGACTAAAGCCATATATTAATGACTGGCTAAAAAGATCTGCACCGTTAGCACCAAGCAGGTCAACTTTTATTTTATACTGTAGTAATTTGTACCTGTAACAGAAAGCAGGAAGAGCCAGATATTTCAATTATCTCATTAGCTATGATTTGAATGTCTCCTTGAATATAACTTTAGGAAATAGGGCTGTTTGCTTTGCTTTCATTTGGATTTTTTTGATAGCTCCTTTATTTTAAAACTACTGACAACAGCCTTTATTTCTGTTCTATGCCCAGAAAGGTTACCTTCAATGATTTTCAGGTGTTTTGCTTGCAGACAGAAAATAATTCTGGTATTAGGAAACTGCTGGAGAAGGATCACAACAAGTTCACAGTAGAATAAGATACTGAAAAGAATGACTTCTTAAATAATGATAAAGATTTCCAAGAAAACCACTGGAACTTGCTGCAAGAAGGAACAATTATAACTCAGTGCTACAGGCTTCCTGTGTGTATGTGATGACATAAGGGCTGGTAGAAACATAAGGACAGCCCATACAGCTCTTGAAAATGGTAGGCTGGACTGGACAGCAGAAATGTCCTCTCAGTAGTTGTTTCCAGTCATAGTCCAGATTCTTAGCACAAATTTTCATTATTTCATCTGCACAAACACTTTTTTGAAGAACATTAATGTAAGGGCAGTTGAGTCATGAGCTCTCTCATTCTCTGATGTTCCTTCTACAGATATGGTTCCTCTCAGTGAGGAAGAGGGATAGGGGAGTACCATAATTTTTGTATGTCACTAATCCTACTTGGAATGAAATATGTGTCAGTTACTTCCCTTTTGTATTTCTGTATTGTGAAAGTTACTTCCCTTTTGTATTTCTGCACTGTGAAATATCTCTGATATTTTTGACCAGACTTCAAAACACCATTTCTAATGCAGCTGCTAGTGATGGCACAGTCAGACTTGTTGCCTTCTAGCTCTGTAAACATGATCTTGCTTGTAACAGGGCATAGGCTTCCTTTTAAGTTAATAACACAGGTCTCCAGATCTGTCCAGGCTCACTATGGACTTGTCTTGACCAGGCTGGAGATTTGTTTGTAGCCTGTAGCAGCACTGTCCAATGTCTTTATCCCCCACTCCCATGCATCTTGCCACTCTGCTGCACTACAGAATTTTTCAGCTAAGCACAGAGCCTGTTCAATGCATTGAGTTATTGCCTTACAATTTAAGAAGCATTTTTGAGGCTGCCTAAATTTTTTTTGCTGCAAGCTTTCCTATAAGACCCCATCCTGTAAGTCCCTCCTATCATGAGCTCATCAAGTGGAATGAGAATTTCTTTAACTGAGCTATTGTATGAGAGTCCTTACAGAAGGTAACAGCAAGTGGGATAAATCTTCCTAAGAGACAGAAAGCAATTCGCTATTTTCTTCCTTCATTAATCAGTGGGGAGCTAGGACTCTTTATTCATGGTCTCCATTTTCTATAGTTAAGTAATTAATGCATGTGTTTAGGACTAATTTTACTTTCTCATTATAGAAAGTAGAGCTGGAAAGGAACTGTTGGATCAGCTGATGTATCAATCAGTACGAGTGCAAGATTGACCTTTATTTAATAAGGTATTTTAATCAGCTTTTGACTTTTAGTCTTGATGTCTCATTTGCCTCGCCTAAAGAGTATCATCATTTAGCATATTGGCAAAGTATCTCCTTGACAAAATACTTTTATTGGGACTTAATCTTGGATTACATATTTTAATAATAATTTCACCATCATTTAATTTTTCTAATTCATCTTCCATTGCTGAACCACAACATACCAACAAAGTCAGTCTCATTCCTTCCCATTTAAAAGACAGAGAAATGTAAAAATCAAATGATAGATCCAGTATGAGAATCAAGAATCAAACTCCACTTTCTGAACACCACTTCAAAACTTTTGTCTTAGTTCCTATCAATACCAGGAGAAAAATCTAAGTAGCTTATTGCATACATATACGCATGTGCTTCTCACAAACTCATAAAAACAAAAATAGATGTTTTCAAAAGGAAGACCTAAAAGTGTCTTCTAAGTTTGTGTCAAAACCCCTTGACTTCTGATCTCACTCTCCCATTTCTTCCCCTCAGTTTCTATTAAAACTTCTAAAATACTTTGACATTAGAAGTCAGGGCTGGAATCTGCAAACCCTCTGCCTAAGGAGTGAACACCCCCAAACCATGGGGAGCAGAAGATCAGTGTGCCACACAATGTACTGTAGACTGCTGTGGAGGGGGGGAGCAAAAAATCCTCTGGCTGGTGCTGTTCTGCTTTGTGAGACAGAATTCCACACACACTTGGCAATATAGCGTGTGACACTGGGACACTGCACAGGGAGGTTCTGGATGTGGTCCAATGACTGTTCATATACTCTTTGGATGGAACTTCACTGTGGGCATAGATCCCACAGCACTGCTTTGAATACCTTCATTGTGGAGAGATTGTATTCTGTCTGGTGCTGAACACAATAAAATCTCCAATTTTATCTTTGTATTTTCTCTTTTACAATAATTTATGTACCTAAAATCACAGGAAAATGGTTTCTATTATCAAAAGTAGAATTTTGGTTTAAAGTCTAAAAAATCTGTTACTTTGTCTTCTAGTTGCAGGTTTTTAGATGAAATATGTCTGGTGCTACTTGTCTACTGTTCTTTTACTCAGAGCTACCTGGAGCTCATTGCGGAAGTGATACCTGAAGGAATATAGATTGTAATTGAACAAGGAAATTAAAAAGTAGATCTACTTGCAGTGATGCTATGCTAGATGAGCCACTTACCAGTTGAAGCTCAATGTGAGCTCTTTACAGCTGTGGTAAAATTTTATTCTGGGTTGACTTGACAGAAAATCATGTTTGGAAGCTAGAAATGAGGGCCAGGACTTTCCAGCCTGGAACCGATGACTGCGGGATTCAAAGAAGAGTCAGATTTTGCCTTTGAAAATGAGGGTACCTTAATATTCCTTATTTTGAGGCAAGAGCATAAACCTTTTAACATAGTCCCAGGTTCCTCTGACCAGCTGCAGCCTGACAAGAGCATGTGGTGGACTGTCTATAGCAATCTATCACAGATGTCTTCTCAATGAGTTTCTTGGATATTTCCTTCTCAAATAGGAACTCAAGTGGTTGAATTTGTTCTGAATTCTTAATCACCTTAAGTGCTTTGACCAAAAAGCCACACACCAAAGCAGCAGGAGTCTGAAGTGGGTGTCTCTTGGACTCTTTAGAAAAAAAGGAAGGGAGGGAGCTAGCAACATGAAGAGAAGCACCAGCCTGAAAATGAGAAAAGACTAACAGAAATCCTGCCTTTTGTTTTCAAATATATTTTTATTATTGTAATGTAAATCTTAACTGAAATGAAAATAAGCATACACTGACATACTTTTTATGTATCAGAAGGAGTTAGGAGTACATAACTTTATGAAAAAGGGATGATATAATTATATTGGCCAGAGAACTTGGGTACACTGGGGTGCATATGGTGTTCTGTCTGCATTTGTACTCTT
Source organism: Cinclus cinclus (assembly GCF_963662255.1). Lineage (NCBI taxonomy): Eukaryota > Metazoa > Chordata > Aves > Passeriformes > Cinclidae > Cinclus > Cinclus cinclus. Next base: position 9,235,520 of record NC_085049.1, read on the forward strand.
TATTACCATGAGGACTGTTGATAATTATTATATGTGTTGTAGCTATCTGGGAAAACTTATATTGGGTCTCAATATTCATATTAATATAACTGATTTTGAACAAGTTGGCCTGAATGTTTGTGAGTGCATGCCATGGAAACTACATGCTGACAAGCAGGTGTCTTAGGTTGCAATGCAAGATACAACCAAAAAGTATGTGTTCGATTACCTCTTCCATTATCCCTCATAACTCCAGGGGAATATCTTCTGTTAATGGGCCATTGAGTCTCGCTGCATAACTGATAAAATTAAATCATCCCATTATAAGATTTCCCACCCAGGGGGAGGAGCCAAGCATTTCCTACCTAAGCATAATCTGAGATTTTGAACTTCACAGTGAGCCTTTTTTCACTAAATTCCCTGAAGAAGACTGGATTTATCTACACAACTACACCATCACTAGACCTTCAGAGGAAAACTACACCCTTCTACAAAATCACTGCTTCAACAGCGCTACATCTCTCACTCAAAAAAACCCCTTCAGCCACCATTTGACCAAACTGCTACCAACACCCTGACTGGCAGGGTGTCAGGTGAGACTCTGACTTTGTCAGTGTCATTGTACCACTGAATTTTATTGTTTTTTCCTATTAAGTTATATAAGGTTTTTTTATTTCTACATATTCATTAAAATGTTATTTATTCCTATTCTTGTATCTTTGAAAGTGGTAGGCTCTCTGTAAAGAGCCTTTTCATTTCCCAATTTTCAAAATTATAATAATTGAGAAAGAAGAGGTTTGTGTTTTCTATTCCAAGGGAGGCTCCTACCTTCCTTAGCAAACACCTGTCTTTAAAACCAAAGCAGCAGGACTTTGCAATTTTGCAGCATGTTCATGCATGTTCACTGCATCCTGAGCTATTTTCCTTATGAAGGATGGAAGCTGATGAACATTCTGTCCTGTCATCCCTCCATAGGGCAGGTGAGCTCCTGTCACTCAGCTTCAGATACAGCTTTTGCAGAAGGTTTCCTGTTGCAGCAGTGATCCCATGGATAGGCTATTTCTGTTTGGAGAAGGTGATTTTCTAGCTAAAGGTGTGCAAATCTCCATGCAATACTACTTATTTTTTTTTCTTTTACTGAAAGCTTCTTTATCACCAAGAAACAATATTCCCTTACTCTCTGTCCTTAAACATGTTTATTCTGCAGTGACTGCAGCTCAGATATATGGAGCCAGCCTTCAACAATCTGAGAAGTAAGGAGGGTGTAAAGTGTAAACCAGCTGGCAAATTATAGGTTGGGCATTCTGCACTGAGCCCTCTGCAACGAGGCTGTTGGGGGCAGCAGGGTGTACTTTGAGTCCATGTGAGTTACAATCACTGGAAGGTAGACAAAGCCTTCAAATTTTCTATCCCCCAGCTCCTTTTACCTATTTTAGCTCTAGGCTTGTAGCTCCACGAAATCTATAATGCAAATTGTTTATTTGTGACCCACTGTTTATTGCTTACATGGGCCCCCAAAGATGAGTCAAATGTTAAACATAAACAGCTTGTGAAAGCTGTACTGTCCATTGAAAAAGCCACAACTGTTTATAAAGTGCATCTTCCACCTGCCCTGACTGATACTACCAAACAGGAAAACGTCTTCTGAATGCTCTTGTATTTATCACTCATAATGCAGACCATATTACCACTTTCTACCATAAACGTAGTTGCCTTGCACTCTCATTTTCTTTTGGAAACTTCTCACTTGGTCTTGTCTACCTCTGGCCAAAACTTAAATTTTATGTCATTATGACACTGCAGTTCAAAATGTTAAATCATGTAATTACACAACACATCAAGGTTTATGCCTGATGTTGATGGCTCACTCAAAATGGTGTTGAGGAAGCTTAGAGCTAAGACGAATTCTGACTATTTTTGTTGGTGCCCTGTATGACATTAATGACATACAGGCCTTTAAGTCATTACCATTAGTTCCTATAAATTAAAGAAAACCATGCAATATGGTTCTCTACCCTCCTCCGCTAATGGCACAAAGATATCAGGAAAGTCTTCTTATAAATACCTTTTTTCCCTTCAAATGACAGTTTTAAAATTAAAAAAACTTATGAATTATTGTTTACAATTTGTAATATTAGGAAACTGCATTAAAGAGACTATAAGCTGAAACTTGAGTTACTGTTCTGAGACGTGAAAGCCACATGATAGTTTGCTCTCACACCTAAGCAAATAAGAAATGAGCAAGAACTATTTTTATCATGTAGTGGAAAAGGAAACTTTCATTTACAGCTAAACCACAGCCATCTTCTGCATGAATAATTTTAACAGTCAAATGTCATATTTACAAGCATTCATTAACCTATGTAAATATACAGAACTGTAGGCATCAAAAGCACAGAGCAGGTGGACAATTCAGCATAGTAATGGAAACTACAGAGAAGTACAGGTTTTTCTTTTTCAGTCATCTTCTCAAATTTTTTACCATCCTGTTGTATTTCATATACATTTAACTGTCTCCTTGCCAACAGTGCTCAGACAGCTGTGGCAACAGGTACTTGCTCAGCTACCATAGACTCTCATTAACGAGCCTGTGGGAGCTGATCAGCATCAAAGCCTCCAGACAAAACTACCTGATTAAGAAAACAACTGCTCAGATGTCTGATCATTGCCTAATAATTTCTTGGTCTTGAAGGTTATTTCCACATAAATGAGCACTTTTGTGATTCTCATACTTTATTTATTGCGTCTTACCCACTGCTGAGCTATTTCATCATGTCACCCACATGCATGGGGCAAAGTCCCAGCAGCAGAGGATGAGCTGACAGGGCAAACAGAGCTTCCTCTCAGGTGCAGTATTGATTGTTCTCTTGGTGCAATCTTCTGTAAAGCTGTGATGGAGCCACGACTGCCCCTTAAGGAAATCCTTTTCTTATCACAGGTTATGGGATGTCCAGGCCAACACCACCACAAAGGGGAAGGAGTCACTGGGATCCCATCCAAAGGACAGCCATGACTAGCCAGAAATAGGTTTTGTCCCTTGGAAGGCAGTAGCAGCAGCCTCAGGGTTCCTCCCTGAGAAAGGGACATTCCTCATCCATACCTGCTAATCTAGAAGCAGAAGCCAGCCCAGGCCTGAAGGCAGATCTCATGTAGATGAGGAGGGGGAAGAAAGGATAGGAGGGTAATCTAATACTCATGGTTACTTGTTATAAGGTCCTTGGCTTCACACTGTAGGAGCAGCTTGGAAAGCTGAGGGTAGTATTATCTACATCCATACTCTTATCATTTTGTTTGTATGGAAGATATGCTAGTGCTATTTGCATATAGACCATTTCCAAGAGGTGCATGGATACTCTGCACGTGAACTAATGCTGATGAGTAGTTCTCCAGCATCTCTTAATCTGAAAGGAGGCAAGGGGATGTAGGTTATGGGGTAAATGCCAAAGCTCTCATGTATGTTCAGTACACAGAAGTACAGACCAATGCCACTGCTGTGTTCTACCGGGTCTCCTCAGGGCTGAAGCTGTGTCTGGTGGCAACACATGCAGGTGGGTAAATGCTGGAGGGCTCAGGGGGATTTAGACTTTCCCTGTTGTTGCTTAGAAGAAACTTTTTTGTGACAAGAGGGAAGAGAATGTCCTTTCTAGAAGCCAAGTTGACTTTTTTTCACTTAATTTGAAAGACAGTTTAAAAAGTGGTGATCGTTAGGCTTGATTGTGAAGGGCAAAGTGGGGTAGGTCCTTTTTTGTTGAGTTCTGGTTTGTTTTGAAGCCAGTGGCGTGGTATGTTTCTGTGTTTAATCCAAGGAAATTGAGCTGCTGAATGATTTTTTCTGATGTGCTGAGGACCAAATGTTCTGGCAGGGGTTTGTGCAAGCGATGTGAGAGGTGATGAGGCTCCAGAAGCTGTTTTGTGCTCACACAGTGCCAAAACAGATGCATTTCTTTGATACAAGCAGTGTTGGGTACATGAGCTCTTTATGGTATAGACAAATCAGAGATAGTGGTGATGCCAAACACATTTGTGGCATAGCTGTGAATGCCCTTTTTATAAGCATTTGGATTTCCAAATGCAGCTGAATATTATCTTCCTTACAGGAAAGGGGCACAGGGATAGTCCTGGAAGCTGATGCCCTCAGTTTACCTGCAGGACAGATGCCCACATGCAATTGCAAGTGACACACACTTTCCTTAACTCACAACATTAGTAGGCTCCACCCAGGTCTGGAATCACATGTGATATCCAGTCTTCAGGCCCATTTATCTTTGGGCTGAGTGTGCTGACTGCAATCCAGCAAGCAGGAGACACTGCACTGGTGCTTTCAAGTATACAGATAATGGTCCTTCTGGAGCAGGACTGAGACCAGCTACTTTCACACAACACAGGCTGCCAAACAGCAAGCTGGTGGTGAAAAGCTTCTGATATCTTCGCTATTATTAGAAACAGCCCACAAAATTACAAAGGTTGTAGATGAGCTGAATGCAGAATCCTGCTCTTGGGGACAGTCAGTCAAGCTAGCAGGGGATCAATTTGAAACAGATAAAAGAAAGTACTTCTTTAGCAATCAGTAGTGAGCTTCAGGAACTTGCTGCCATGCAGTGCTGGAGAAGCTGACAGTATCAGCATGTTTAGAAGGGATTAGACAGATTCAGGGACAACAGGCCCATTAAAAAGATAAGGCAGGGACATGCCCTCTATGGTATCTATCACATCAGATACTCAGCTGGGATGCTGCAAGAGCACGAGGGAGGGGGCTGCAGAAATAAGCCAGGCTCGCTCACACTTACTAAAAAACATCTCTCTTCTTGCAGTTGTGTGATAAATTACTGGTCCAAGCCAGTTTCATGTACTTAATTTAGAAATGAGTTTTATCCCCAAAGCACTGCATGAGTATTCGGTTACTTCAGCATCCTAGATTCCCATGAGCTGACTCATGAGCTCAAAGCAACACACTCAAGCAAGAACTAGGATCCTTCTTCATTCCAGGCTCTGATCCTTAGCCCACCAGTTCCCTGCTGTATGGGCAGTCCCATTACACAGCTCATTTCCAGGTCCCCAGCACTGCCCCCTTACTCTCTACTGTGCTCAGTCATATGCCGTGTTACAGACACTCATTACATTGCAAAATCCTAAAGGAACCAAGTGAACAAATCCTGCATGGAGTACAGAAAAAGATGGAGACAGTGAAAATTAAATGCTAATGAAATACTGTACAAGTGAGGAACACAGTAATATAACAGCTCTAAAAGTTAAAGACAATTCATGTATAGTGCAGAAATTGCATCAGTTTTGAGCTTCCTTAGATATTTGGAGGCTGAAAGGTATAACTTCCTCTGCCCCTTGCATTTATTCTTTCTCAGCAATGTAGGAAGTAAGCCAGCATGCTCACTTTTAAGCATAAAATAAAATGAAATTGAAACTGATTATTGTTTTTAAGAAATTGCCCTTGCGGCCACCCAGCAATAGTGTTTCTAAAGCAGTCCTACCTTTGTTTTCCAACTTGAGCTCGTCTGCTAGCAAGCTGTCTTGTCTGTTTCCAAGCACAAATGCCAGAAATGAGAGGATCAGGGCATCCAAGATTCCAATAATTGCCAGGATATACGCCCAGCGGACTGAACAAGCCCCCAGCGTGTACTTGTCTGTCTTTTCACCACACATCCGTTTTACCTCATCTGAATCCCAGCCATCAGGAAAAATCATACAACCCAGGACGAGACAGGCAGCTTGGAGAAAAAAAGAAAAGGAGAACAATGGGATAATGAGACCAAGCTTTCATTTTGATGAGAACCTACAAAGTTATCATTAAAGCAATAGACTTTTTAATCCTGACCTCCAAAGCCAGGCTACTAAAAAACAAGTCACAGAATTACATGCTGTGATTAAGTATTTAATATAAAAACCTGAGATGCAACATCAATTGCACTCCTTGCTTAAAAAGCTGCTACATCCTGAATTCCCGGTCAGGTTTTGTATCAGTACAATCACATTTCCCTCACAATCACAGTTTCTTCAATGCAATATCAAAGGACCACACAAAACCAAAAGGGAAAATGGATAATAACCTGGATGTTCAAAGGTAACAGTGGATTACTGTCAAGTCGTCAAGCAAACAGCCAGTTTAAAAGAGAGGGGGGAAAATTACCTATCATTTCTGGTAATCTGCCTGTTTATCCTAACCCATAAGCACTGGACTTGCTCACTATCCACCCAAAGACAGAGCTTGATACGTTCCAAGTGTTGCCTCACAGAGGACAGCTCCATCCCAGTGCCTGCCTGGTCTGTCCTAAGCACTGTGCAGCCCTCCATGATGACATTCCAGTCATGGGAGCTATCCCACCACATCTGTCAGTGCAATGACATCAAAGCCCTGTGGCTGCACACAGATCTCTAGCTCCTCCTGTTTGCTCTCCACGCTGCAAGCATTGGTGTGCAGGCACTTTATGGAAATATTTGATTGTGTCAATATCCCAGCAGATATCCAGCGAAGGGATCCCTCACAGCCCTGTCCTGTGGCTGTGTCTTTGGCTGCTTGTGCTTTGAGATGCTCTCTCTTAGGTCTTCTTTTGTTACTGGGGTGGTTGCTGTTGTTCTCTCCTTCCCACATCTTATATTTGTGAAACCTGGCTAGGTCCCCATTCCCCTTCAATTCCAATTTAAAGCTCTCTCCTCGATCTTTGCTAACTCTAGACATAAAATTCTTTGGGACAGGTGGACCTTATTTGTTGCCAGCAGGCTTGGTGTTATATATACTGACCTATGATCAAAAATCTCCAAATTTTTTCTGGTTACACCTGTCTTGAAGCCAGGTAGAGTCACCTTCAGCAGGAGAGGATAACATACAAAAATAAAGCAGCATAAGAAAATTCTAAGAGTAATGATTATGTTGAATGGGCTCATTCCTCAGTTTTTATTGCATTTAAGAGAATCAGAAAATCCATATACTTTCAGTAATTACCTGTAGTGCCTTTTCTGACTTGGAAACAGGCACATTCACACCATTAGTGCTTCTATCTTAGTATTGCTGATGAGATACAAGAGATCCTAAACCTTCTTTTATAAGTCTTAATATTATATTGATGCAATATGCTCAAAATTGCAGGTAAATGTGCTAATTGAAAAGAATGCATTGTGTGGCTTTCAGCCTTCTAAGTTTCTGTTGAGTCAGACCCCTGTTTGGAAATGACAATTTATACCAAGTAGCCTGCGCAGCCAGCAGCTGCTGGTACTGTGGGATTGGTTTCTTGTCATTGTGGATGGTTTCTTGTCTTTTCTGGACAAATATAGGCACTATCATTTTACATACCTCTAATGGCCACAAAATAAAAACAGATTTAGACTGGATCAGTATGATGAAATACAGGAAGAGGGATGTGTAACTAGAGTTCAGGAATGGTAATTTACTTTTGACAGCTACACAATTGCTGTAGACAATGTCTTGAAAACATGTCTGCAGAAAACATCTGAGATGGGGTAAAAGATGCACCCAAGGCATTTGATGAGCTCCTCCTGATCAGCTAATTTGTGTGAAAATAAAACAGCTTATAATAGTTTCAAGGACAATTAGGCTTAGAAACATGGGTGATTAGATAATGACCTATCTACTCAGAACATGCTGGCTGGACAAATTGTAAATTACGTATTGCCTGCCTTAATTCATTTGCACATTTACATAAGATCTTTCAAAGGCCTTAGAGACAAACAGTAGAGTAATTTATTTTCTTGAGCTGGTTACACACACTTCCAGGAAGTGGAGTTGCCCTCACACTTAAGTTTCCCTCATACTTGAAAGGAACTCCAGTCAAACGATGTAGCAAATCTGCAAACTTCTTGTATTCATGAAAATGTCCATGTTTACCCAGCTAACTGTTGGCAAAGTTTAATTTACTGTGTAACAGCATCTACCAAAGCCAGTTTACTTTTATTAATCATCCTCAACATGTGAGAAAATGCTCATTAATGATCAATAGATGTGGAATTTTTTTGCTAATTATGCATGAATGATTAGAAAATACCAACATCTCTGGTCGTTTTTTATTGCATAGCAAATCAGATGCATTCTTAGTACTTCCTAAAAGTAATTTAACTTTGTTCTTTTGCACATAGGTAATTAAAAAAATGGGCCCTTATCTCAGGAATTCAGCGTACGGCTTCCCAGCTGTGTTCCTCAGATTTTCAATTAACTCATCTGTCCTGAATTCTATTCCTGCATTCTTTGATACCCTTGCTTAAATTTCTGGAGTCATTCTGTTGGTTGTAGTTGTACTTCTCTTGGTAATAAGACAGACAGGTAAATAGTGTCTGGACTAGATTCCTTTGAATAAAGACAGATATCAAGGAGAGGTTATTATTATTATTTTCTCTTTTCCCTATACATTTTAGATGCTTTCTACTAGATGACTACTTAGTCAAGATCCTCAGGTGCAGGAATCATACCTTACCTGTAGAGGGTAACATAAGTAAGTTTAGTCAACCTTGAATCTTTATTTGTTGAGGGAATATTTAGCACTGAATGCCTTTAAGAATCCAGACTTGCTAAATAATACAAACAGGTAATGACTCTTTTATCAGCTACAAGATTGAAAAGACAGATATGAAATCCACCTACAGATTTACTTCACATTGCTAGAAATTTTTACATTTAAATTCTGCTACAGAGGATTAGAACACTTTTCTCTAAAAGGAAATTACTTTCAGTTTTTAGACAAATTTGTAAAATGGAAATAATTTTAAGCAATTTCAGTGAAATTGCTGAGAGATGATTTTATAGCGCTGACATGGGTCCCATATCTTTGTCTAACTTCCACTGTCTTCAATGGCAATATTCCTGAAATGGAAATGTAACAAAAGCTACTACTGTTTTACTACTAAGTAGTAATAGTGCTCTAGTGAGTTCAGAAAGTTTTAGATTTGAAAAGTTCACTTACTAAATGAAAACCCTTAAATAATCAGTTCCTACAGACTCTTTGACTCAAGTAAGACAAAAGTTAAATCTATACTGGTTGAAAGCAGTGTTCTGTGTGTGATCTAGATACTCCAGATCAGCACCACCTTCCTGACAGACAGCCCAGCCTAGGACCTCTGTAGCTAGCCAAGAACCTTCATGATAAGCAGCAGGGGAAAATTGATAAACTATTGACTAGTGTCACTGACACCATTCAGAAACTTTTGGGCAACTGTAAAACTTGCAAGAATCATATCTATGTTGTTTTCCCTTTGGTTGCTTGAGAAAGGCCTGGCAGGATTATTATCTTTGTAAGGGTGGCCCTGGGTTTCCTCCATTTCTTCCTCTCCTGTGATGACAAAGTGACTCACTTGTGTTGGAAGGGACTTCAAAGACCTTCTAGTTCTCCCACCATGTTGCTCAGAGCCCCATGCAACCCAGCCTTAAACATTTCCAGGGAGGGTATCTATAAGTTCTCTGGGCAACCTCTTCCAGCACCTCACCACCCAGACAGTTGCTTTCTCCTACATATTGGAGTCTGGTGAAACTTTTCAAACTAAAAAAAAAAATACTAAACAATAGTCAACCATGCCTTATATATTTGCTTTTCTTCTTAAACAGTTTTTTTTTCTTGTGTGAACAGCTAACAGGAGCTGTCACATGGTTTTCCTCTAGGGCTGTGAGCGACAAGAAAAATTATTCATACTAGGAAGAGAGCCCAGGATGATTACCTCGTGGGATGAAAGGATGCAGATACAACACTTTCAGAGATTGGAAACAGACACTGGCACTGACAGACTTGTGACTCTGACCAAGCTAATATTATCACAGCCTGTGCTCTGTGCATCAGCTCAAATGGTAATTAGCAAACAAGTAGTTCACGATCCTATGGTTGTGCCAAATACAGTGACAGATTCATATTATATCATTGCATGAAATGAGGATCTATTTATAAAAAAAGCTGACTATGCAGGAAACCAGTGCTGAGAAATTCCCGCTGGCAGGACTCCTCTCTCATCTTCATTCTTTTCCTGACAACAGACCAAATTTGCTTGCGTGTAGAGTATGATGATGGCAAGTTTCCTGATAAAGGAGTAAAAAAACCCCAAAGGAATGGGAATTATGCTGACTGTCTCTTTTCTTTCCATGCCCACACAAAAGTCTTCAAACCTCTGTGGCTCCAAAATGCAAGAGGTTTTTTGTTTCCTTCCCTCCACCCCCCCCCTCCCCACAAATGCTATTTACAAAAACAATGACCCATTAAATCTCTAGTAAACAAAATAGTTTTTGCCAGCTATGTTGGTGATTAGGATAAGTCTTTCAAGAGCTTGTGAGGGAAAGAAGTAAATGTTGAGTGGAGGTGGCTGAAGACACACTGAAGGAGGCTGAAGACACAGGGTCAAACACAATCCTGAGTGAAGACAGAGGCTGCACACCCATCAACTGAGATGGATCCAAGTGTTGTGGACTGCACTTCTGAGTGGGACAATAATCCCCTGTGTTTACATTTGTGTCATGGCTTGGGGGAAATGTGCAGTTTTGAAGTGAATGCCATGGTTATCTCCATTTACTGATTCCATCCACAAAAATAGTTCTGCTGCATGCAATCAGAGTATTTCTGGAGAAGCCTAGAAGTTAATTTCCAAAAGTTCTTCAACACTGAGTGGGGACCTTAAAATTCTGGCTCAATGTGTGGGCTTCATCTCCAAAAAAACTGTGCCTAAGAGAAAGCTCTTGAACTATGAAGAGCTGCCACAATAGCTGGAATAGTTCTTGTGCAATACAAAGAGGCAAATGGCATGTATGACTTGCTGCTTGATCCTGTGTTTGAAGGCTGCCAGATACAATATCCACCTTTGAAAAGGCTCTTCAGAGAGGTGCCAGCTGGCTCTCCAAGGAGATGACACAGCCTATTAATTTGTGCATAAGCAAAGTAAAAATTCCTGGTGGTGCTCATAGATGGCAGTTAACCACATGACTGCTGTTGAGTATGAGGCATTCAGTGAGGAAAGTGTAATGAAATTTAAGATTCAAGGGCAGTGCTCTTAGAGAGCTGGAGTGTTAAAATCCTATCTGGACATCCATGACCTGAGCTTCCATGTGGGATGAGGGAGGTGCCCTGTGGAATTGCTCCAGGATATTGATGTGATGTTCTCAGCAACCTCCTCCCCAAAAGTAAAGGAGCAAAGTTTGTGGGTAAATCTTCTTTCAAAAAACTTCAAACAATATATGTATAATGGGGGTGTTTGGTCCAGGAAATGGAACTATTTCTGATTTGAGGCAAAACTGTAAGGACCCATGAGATGAGGATGCTTCAGCAGTAACTTTAATCTACTTACTCTCTTATTTCACATCATCTTGCTTGGTAATGTAGACAAGCCTGAATCTCTCCACAGGATTAAGAATATTTGTAGATAGTACTAAGGGGGAGAAAAAGTAGGAGAATCTCCCACTGCATTCCTGTGATAATATTAAAGACATGATGCAATTATGGCCACTTGACTTATTAGGGCCTGGACTTTCTTATAAGACATCTGATGAGAATATACATATATAAAGAGATATGTGTATTTCACATGATGATTTTAGGAAAAGGGAGAAAGAAGAGCAAAACTTCAGCGAGTGGACAGTAAAAATAAAGAAAATGGTATTGTGGAAAATGAGGGAGTGAGGTAGTGAGGTGGGTGTTATGGTCAGGGGGAGAGGACTGGCTGAGTAGACAGGTAGGAGACATTTTGATGCCTGCTAGTTACGCTTAGGCAACAAAATCGAATAATTTGATAAGCTGTTGCAAGATGTGAAGCTGGATATAAGAGAAAAAGGGATGACTGACAGTTATATCCAAAGATAAGCACTATGGAACATGAATTGTTCAGAAAGAGGGAAACAATTGAGAAAGTGAAGTAATGTTATAAGAAGAAATGTGTTAAACTAAATAAGGAGAAAAGAATAGCAACGGTAGTGCAATCTACTTCACTTAAATCAACTGTAAGGGAAATTTCACTACACTAAGGATATTTCACGACACTAAGGAAATTTCACTACACTGTTTTACGCCTCATGTGTTGGATTCATGTTTGGACAGAGAATTCTTTGATTTGTTGGAAATAGAAATTCTGTGTGGGGTTGTATCATCTTGAAAGCATTTAACTTCCAAGTTTTGATCATTAGCCATGATATTAAACTTTGAGATTAATGCAGTTCTCTGAATATTTTAGTTAGTACAACAACTATATTAGCTGAAGAATAAAGGTAATGTAAGAACATAATATATATTTTATAAGTGTGTGGCAGGTTATTCACAAGGTGGGTCCCAATAACTCCTTGTGAAACTTCTAGTGTTCCAGCCATGGTTATTTGCAATAGATATTTATAGTGTCTTGTCCAGAAAAAATATGGAATCTGAGGACTACTAAAGGATGTGGTCCTAATCACTATGTGGGCAAAAAATCCTTAGGAATCATGTCATGGCAACAAATTGCTAATAGCTGTGGCAGAGCTAGATGACTAACTGATGAAGAGTGGGTAAACTGAAGTAATTTACAACAAGAGATAAAAATACTTCTTTATGATGAATCAGGTATGGGAGGTGGGAGAGTGGGAACCCACAGGAAGGTGCATGTCAGAAGTTACATTTACACTGCATCACCTCCTGTGCTGTCCAAAGATCCTAACCATTTGTTTTCTTCTCATTTTCTCTTTAAAGTATCTAAAATAAAATGAGAATTGCATCACAACCCACTAGAGCTTTCCATAATGTGTCTTTGTAGTGCAGGATGTGCGTTAGGAGGTCTGTGTGTCAGCTGGGGTCTGTGCCCAGAGATCACAGGAATAAAAAAGGTGAATGCCCTTGCTGAGAGCCATGTCCTGGGTGTCAGCTGCCATGCAGGCAGGTTGTCTGATGCTGTGGCCACAGCCAAAAAACACTTTTCTCACGTGGTAGACTTACCACTGGAAGTGTTTATTTCGAAGGCAGCCACAGTGCAGTGCAATATCTTTCTAATTTAATGTGAACTTCTCTTTGTAGAACCTGTTCTTCAGCCAAAAAGTATCATGGCATACTGATGTGTACTAGATCTAATTAATTAATAAATTCAACACAACTCCTGTGTAGGCTACAGCAGACAGACTGGAGAATAGGTCTTAATATGAATGGCACAGGCTAGACAATACTTCAGATACGTACAGCTGACATTCCACCACAAGTTACTGATCCAAATAGTGGAGATATTTTAAACACAGCTTTGGTAAGGACAAGGAAGAGCTGAAAATAATTTTACTTTCAATGACCATGAGTCAATTCAATTTAAATAAAATGAGAATATGAATAAAATGTTTCTGAACCTGGGTTTTAATGCATATGTTAGATGGATGAATTTTTAAAAGGCTAAAGAATCTGCTAGCAAGTTAACTGGACTGAAGAAGTTCATACTTATTGTGGGGCAAACCTTGAAATATTTTTGGACAAAAATGTAAATTTTCTGAAGTATCTTGACAAGATAAATGAAATTCCAGGGATGATTTCAGCTCTTTATTGATGACTAACAAACTCTGTTTCATTCTATCCTCATTACCTATCTTCCAAAAAAAGCCTTGGGAAAAAAAAAAAAGATGTGAGCAGAGAACTTAGAAATTCCAGGAAAAGAAACTTATTAGCTATGAAAGATACATTTTGAAGGTAAATAATGCAGGTCTAAAAGATAGCTTTCCAAAAGTCATTCTGTGCAAACTCTAAGACAAATTCAAACAAATAGTCAAATAATTTTCAGCGAGGTTAATAAAGAAAGAAGAAAATCAGACATGGAGTTGAACTGGGGTTAGGACCTAGTTCTTGGTCTCATTTTTCAATGGAGAGGATGACAGAGAAGAGGAGGATGATGCTGTGACTGCTGGGCATGAGCATCTGGAAATGGCAACTCCTGCCCCCAGGTCCACAGCATCCAAAACAATCATAATGTGCTCAGACTGGAGGAATGCACCTTCCAACCCCTAACACTGATATAACCAACACATTTAACTACAAAGATGTTAGGAAGGTTTTTAAAATCAAATTTATTATTGAGGAAGTTGTGAAGACCATATGCATTGCCTAAATTTTTGTAAAAAAGAGACAAAATTGAGAGCAGAAAAATAATTTGGACAACCAGTCATCATTCAATTTTATCTTAGTTCTTTGAAAATTACTGGAGGAAAGAATAACTAAAGACATGGAAAGAAATACAAAGTAACACACTTTTCAGAAAGCATTTGATCCTGTGTCATACAGAAACACTTAACTGGAAAATACAGAGTTTAACCTGAGAATTTAAGGTGTTTATGCATTTTTTTTTTTGTGGGAAGCTGTCATTCTTTGCTTGAAAAAATAGAAAAGAGAGGCCTTTAAAAGAAAAGCCTCCAGCTGTTGTGAGGATTCATTGGGCACCTCAAGGATCAGCCTGGGTGTCAATCATTTCTTGTTTTCATAAGCAGCTTTGGCAAGAGGAGAAGTTTGGTAGTAAAATGCACTGATGGGAGGCACTATCAATGCAGAGGACTGCTGGGACAAATGATGGAGAAAATGTATGTGTTGACCACCCCTTGGAGGACCACGAGACACCAGTCAACTGAACCAATGCAAAAGAGTTTTAGCAGTACTAGGGAGAGCTTTTTAGGTATAATGTAAGCACTAGACCCATCTGGTGCTGGTGGTTTCTAAGCTTTAGAAGAGTGATGTTTGCAAAGACCAGTTCATCAGAGCAAGGTTATTTTAGGATGTAAGGAGGTATTTTAGGAAAGGTATTGCATGAAGATGTAACAGCTCATGATAAGGGGACTAGATATGAGGATTTTCCTGGCCTATGTTCTTATGAGTAGGCTGAGAGATAAATATCTCTGAAATTAATAAAGAATGAAACCTAGGGGGAAGAGCAGCCAAAGAATTAGGAGCTTGATGAAACTACAAAACAAAAATAGTGTTCTTTAAATCAAACTGAAATGAAAATCCAACAATAAATGGGGGTAAGAGGCAAAGAAGCAGCTCACTGCTGGGCTCTCTCACTGTGGTCTGTATACAAATTTGTCATTTCCCTCCATTATTAAAGGTTATAAAATGTGATAGCAAAAAAAGAAGTCATAAAGCGATTTTCTTTTCCTGCCAGTCCTCATCCAAGCTGACCTGACTTTCCTGACAAACACCATGCATCTACAACAGCCTGGTTTTGGACTTGGGCAGTGCATCCCTCCAACTTGTTTCTGAAATTACTGCAAATTCAAGCAAATCTAAGCATGCTGGTAAGAGAGGAAGTTTGGGACTGCATCAGCTACTGTTTTCAGGATAAAAATGGCAAAATTCTGCAGGCTATGGAGGTAGAAAAAGAATGAAGAAGCAAAAGATGCTAATCTAAAAAGAAATTTCTGCACCTCAGCCTATAGTGGCATCCGTAATAAGTACCAGTTTTAGTCTTTTGTTTCTGAAAACAAACAACTTCACAGCCAGTAAGCACTCATTTGCAAAAAAGGAGGTAAAAACCTTTAAAAAGTCATGGTAGTGTTGTCTAGAAAAGAGATCTGCATACCTTAAAGTAAGCTGAAGATTTTTATGATTACTGTGTATAAACACAAGGAAATGGGTCCCAGAGAGGGGGAAGAGCTATTTAACTGAAAGGACAGTCTTGGCATCTGAACAAATGCATATAAACCATCCAGGAATACATTTAGGCCATAAAGAAGAAGGCAGTTTTGAATTGTCAGGGGATAGGTTCTGGCACAAACTCCGTAGCTGTGGCCATGCCAAAAAAGTTTGAACTGGTCCAAGTGTATGCCGTAAATAGTTATTAAAGATGGAATTTGATCAGTGTGTTAAAAATTATTAGAATTTGTTTCTCTGTGAGGCTAAATTTGACTACTTGGGGCCTTTAGGATAACTGCAAGAACTCAGGGGTCTTGCATCAAGGACCTTCAGACACCAGAAATCCAGGATCATCACCTTTCTCAGCATATGAGCTTTTTAATAGCTGCAGAGCTGGACATACAATCAGCATTCACCTGAGCCTTGGGGCAGGAGCAGCACTGAAGTCAAGCTCCACGCTTGAGCATTATGGGCATTTTGCAGAAAAACTTCAGATTTATTTCCTTTTGACCATAAATTTAGCAAATCTGTCTACCTGGCTAAACCCTGCCCTGTAGTGTAGTCAGCAAAGCCCCTTGCTGGCTTCTCTCCTACAGTTACACTCTGTGAAACCAGTTCAGCTTGCACTGCATAACCATGGAGTTCACAACCAGCAAGACTTCCTGACACCAAACTCCATGCACACCACTGCCACCTTGCTCTGCAGGGAGTTGTCTGCATCTCCTGTGGTACATGCCATGTGCCACTAACAGCAGGAGCTTATTAGTAATGCATTAAGGAATCAGCTCCCACAGACTCCTGCTTCAGAGAAACATCTGCCATGACATCCTGGTTGTGTTCACAGTTTCATTTACATGACAGCTTGAGGGTGTTTGACAGCCATAATTAGGAATTCTTGGAAGGTGGGGTAACTCACCCATCCAGTACATGAAATAGCATAGGTCAGTGCTCAACAGCTGTGACAGGAATTCAAAACTGCCACCAAGAATTACACCAATTGTTATCTGACCTCCACTTTATTGTCATGCTGTGAAAGGAATGTGAGTTATAAAACCACTTGCAGGAGAAGTGGAAATAAAAGACCTTTGGGGTGGGGAATATAGTTTTCTTAAAGGTTCAGATCTTCTCCTCCCTCTGTATGGCTGCCCTCAGGGTGCTGGTGCAGAATGCTGACTCAGCACGGTGGGTGGCAGGTGGGAAGCAGTGAAACACCTGCAGTACAAACGGCTGCCAGGCAGATCCCTGGTCCTGCTCTTGGTCACTGTCCAGCAGAAGAAATCCCTCCTGCAGAAGCTGGTTGAAAGATCCAAGAAATTTCTTGGCAGTGGCTAAGATCATTAACCAATGCTGAGAGCTGAGGTGCTGGTTCATGGCCTCTGTGACATTCTCTGCCAAAGCATGACTATGATTCCCAGAATATAATGCATCATGATAGGAAATGTGATTTAATGTTGAAATGAGAAGTGTTTAAAGATTAACAATTCATAGGCAACTAACAATTTACTTATATATTTATTCAACCTCTGTCTGTGGGCATGACAGTCTGTGCCTTCACTTGGAGCTTTGTGTTCCCCATGTACTTTAGTGGAGAAAGGGACTTTTCAGAAGGAATGACTGAAGTCAAGTAGAAAGATGACAATATGGGCAAATAAATACTCTGTCATGAGCAAGACAAAAAGAAGCAATTGAATGCATGTGGGGAGAAAGGGGAAGGCTCTTGCTTCTCTTGTCTTTTGTAAAGCATTAATGTTCTGCTAAAAAATGCCCTACAGTTGACCCGCTGCCTTTTCTTGACATGCTGGAACTGTACTTGCACTTTTTGAGACAGTGGGCAGAAGACAATTGGGACAAATGATCCGAGTATTAAATCTGGTCAGGATTCACCAGTTTCTCCTAGGGCTGGGAAAACTTCCATGTACTCTGCCAGAAAGCTCCAGCTAATTCTGTATGGGAAGATCTTCCTCCAGACTGGTTTCCTTTCCTTTTTTTTAAAGCAGCAGCCTTCTCAAAACCTCCATCCAGCTCCCCATCTCCTCTGAATCACAGAACCATGGAATCACTGGTTTGGAAGAGACCTCCAAGATCATCAAGTCCAACCCATGCCCTAACACCTCACCTGAACCATGGCACCAGGTGCCACATCCAGTCTTTTTTTAAACACATCCAGGGATGGTGACTCCACCAGCTCTCCAAACAGACCATTCCAGTACTTTATCACTTTTTTCATAAAAGTCTTTTTCCTAATATCTAACTTATATTTCCCTTGGCACAACTTGAGACTGTGTCCTCTCATTCTGTCATTTGCTGCCTGGTGAAAGAGACCAACCCCACCTGACTGCAAACACCTTTCAGGGAGTTGTAGAGAGTGATGAGGTCAGCCCTGGGTCTCCTTTTCTCCAGGCTAAACAAACCCAGCTCCCTCAGTTGTTCCTCTCAGGGTTTGTGTTCCAAGCCCCTCACCAGCCTCGTTCCCTCCTCTGGATGCGCTCAAGTGTCTCAAAGTCCTCCCTAAACTGAGGGGACAGAACTGGACACAGCACTCAAGGTGTGGCCTCACCAGTGCTGAGCACAGGGGAAGAATGACCTCCCTGCTCCTGCTGGCCACACCATTCCTGATCCAGGCCAGGGGCCATTGGCCTTCTTGGCCACCAGGGCACACTGCTGGCTCATGTTCAGTCACTGTTGACTGAATGAGGGGACCCATCCTTGGACTCAGAGTGGTTTGTGAGATAGGAAGAAAGTGGGTCAGGGTTTGAATCACTTTTATACTGCAGGCAAAGGGGAGTGGGCAATGCAAGAGAGGACAACTGGAATATGAGGAGAGGACAGGGAGCTGGAGGGCACCATATGGGGAAGTCTCCCCTGAAGAAAAAGGTGGAAGTGGAAGGAGGCAGCCTCGTTTCTGAGTTGGAGTGCTAAGATTTAACTGAAATAATTACAATCATTTAAATCTGATTTCCCAAGCAGTACTAGCTGTTATTGCAAATGGGCTGGCAGAGAGGCAAGACAAGTTCTGAACAGATGATAAAGGCATTGACTTTTGTATAGTTCCCCTCAGTGCCCGTGAGGCACCTGCATACATCTTTATGCCTGCACAGCTTGTCATGTGCTATTCTTCACTTATCTCTGCTATAGCTCTTCCTGATCCCTTAGCAGCTTTCCTTGGAAGAAAAGAGAAATGGACAATAGGCCCTGAGACCACTCAGCTGCATTGCTTTTTTATTCAAGTTGACATTTGGCAGCAAGACTTTGTCTTGCTGATGTCTTATAGAGCCTAATGGCAGCAGAGGTATCAGGGGCTTTGCCTCCCCCACTGAGCATCTGAGCCCTGCATGGTGGGAGAGCCCTGGGAACTGAGACTGGTAACACTGGAGAGGTTTTTGTCTTTTGCCTTTTTCCTGCTAGAGGGAGACCTACTCTTACCTAGGGCTAAGCTTATGAGGTTGCTGAGCTTTCTAAACTAATTGCTTTTGACATGGCAGACTTGATAAATTTTGAAATACTTGAAAAAGATATGGAAGAATTCTACATGACTTTTTAAAATATCTTATTGCAATATCTCTATATGGGCAGGCACACTGTATTTGCTATCAAGTCACTCTGATCAGTAATGTGCCCAGTTTTGCTCAGTACTACCACTACAGCGCTTGCCTCAGTGCTTTGGTAATTCTGATACTCTCACCAGTTCCTAACTGCAAGGGTTAACTTTGGAATTTCTACAGAAGTATATTCCTGTGCCTGTTATTTTTGATTCTCGCCAACTAAGCCCAAGATTTGCACTATACAGCAAAGTTTGCCAGTATAGTATTCAGCAAATCCTTGTGTGTGTGCACATGCAATTTCAAGTCCTGACTAGGTTTATGACACCATATGTAATACCTTTTTTTGAACGTTTTGGAAGTCCAGAACATGTGGTATTCTAGTGCTGCAGTGCCTGCGAGGTAAAGTAATTCTTAGTACTTCCAACACAGCAAACAAGCATAGCAAACAGTGCTGATTTTGAGCACTGATGCCCAGAAGACACAGAAAGTAGGTCTCCCTTCACTTAAAACTTCTAGCATATGCCTATTAATATACCACTGCTGGTGATTTCTGCCTTAGAAATTATGATGTATGGTCAGATGTTGAAATCTAAGGCAACACAGCAGTGCAAGGCAAAGGGAAAAACCTGACGAGGTCACAAAACCCACTGAGACTGACACGGGCTGCCAGAAAAGTGGAGTGGATACTTGCAAAGTTGTGTATGAAGCTTGAGGGCTTGCTAGATGACCTGTGAAACCCCTCAAGGGTATGCTGCCCAATGGCTCATTTAGAAGAATGAACTAGGAGATGTGCTGTTTCCAAAGGGAGCAAGAGGATTCTAACCCAACTGGATCCAGAGATGGGGCCAGAGTTTAAGAAGAGTTTAACTGGGATTGCAATTACTGTGTCTTCTTTCAAAAATGTTTGTGGGTTCTGGAGCTCCATCTCATTTTCTATAAATAAATCATGGCTGAAAATGTGTATAATAAATTGTTTCCTAAAGCAACTGCTTTAGTTTCACTCTGGTAGGCATCTGAAAAAAATTCCACAAGCAACTCAAAATGTTCCTGAATGCATCAGGCAGCAAGTGCTTCTATCACTACATTGCAAGCAATTGAAAGACAGCATAAAATGTATTAGAGCATTTCAATAAATGTACAGAAAATATAACATCTGCCTTGTAAACAATCCAGTATCTTGTCATTCAAATTACTTGGCTTTTGAAAATAAATCTATAGAGGAGACATAAGCCTCAAGAACTCATCCCATCAGAATCACCACTGGCTTCAGTAATTTAGCAATCTTTAATGCATCATTCCTACTTTTCCTGCCTCTATTACCCATGACACCCATGAATTCATTTCTCAGTCTCATAGGTCTATTTGCATCGGAAAGTGGTAGTAAAAAGTGATGGGGTTGAAAGCTTCTCACCTGTCCCAAACAAATGTATTGGAATTATGCCAAATTTACTTCAGAGCTCAGGAAAATTTCTATGAAAATCTTAAGTTTGGGGAGGCACGTTCTTAAATCTGCTGACAAACAGTCATAGCATGATGATGAAGACATGGGCATATCAAAAATGGGTTCTCTAATTCTCTCCAAAAGTCCAACTTCAAAGTATGAAGGAAAGGAGATGATGGAGTGCTTAGTCCAGTTGAAACACAGTGACTCCAGAAATACAAAGGGACGTGCACAACTCCAGATACATCAAATACAGAGACTGTAAAATCAAACTTCCTGAAAACCTGCAGTAGCAGTCATTCAGTATGGACTCTGTATATTTGGTATTGAAGACAAAATGCCATGTCACAATTTGCGTCTCTGTAAGCCCAAGAGAAACATAAAAATTGCTGAGGCAACCAGTAATTTGTGCAGAACCACGTGAAGATGGGACTCTATAGCTTTGCAGCAACCTGAGACCAGAGAAATGGACATTTAACAGTGTCAAATAAAAGTAACCTCTGATGTTGGCTATAAATAAAATATGCAAGAGCAACCACACTGACCAGAGAAGCTAGGCTGACCTTGCCCAGTGGTAAACTGGACAATAAGAGCAAAGTGTTTTTATTTGGATTCATTGCTAGAATAATTTTTGTTTAGCAAGAAAGTGCTATGTTGAATTGTACTAATAATAATGTGACCATGGGAATTGGGTAGTAAAATGCTGCTGTAAATCCTGGTGGAAGTAATTTCTGTATTCAAGATTTATGTTTTCATGTGTTAACTTCTGTGTTCCCAAAGCTGAATATATGAATTACTTAAAAGGCACAGTTAAGGACTGGTTCTTTGGAGCTTTGTCTTGTGTGCCTGTGGGACTCCTGTGATGTCCCTGTACCAGCTTGGGGGTATCTTGCTTCTGCCTAGGAAGGCTATGATAGGCAGGGCAAATAACTATCCTTATCTCATCAGTTCAAATAAAAAAGTCTTTCTGCTTAAGCAAACCACTATTTCTGTAGTAAAATCCTTGTGGCCAGTCAGAATCAAACCTCAGAAAAGTAATTATTCCTATTGATTATAACCAACCTGATCTGACAGTGAGCAGACTTTCTCTCAGAGCCCGTGCAAAGCCATGCTTGGAGCCTTGTGCAGAAAGAGACAATAATGGTTTCACTTACTTGGATTTCAGCTTCTCTCAATGTAAACACGTGGCCCCGACATCCCTTGCCAGCCAGGCTGCCAGCTATAATGCCTTCCCTCTTACTAGGTTAAAGTACCTCTCATTTTAGGCAGTACTGAGTGAAACATTTAATATGAAACTTTTCTTTTGTCAATAAAGGGTGCAGCAGGTCAGTGGAAACATTTCAAACATTCAGGTTGATCAGTGTGAACTCTACGACTAAATACAACCCAAAAGCATTTCTGAGAAAAAATGTAAGTGCTCTGTTTTTATTGAGATTCTTTCAAAAATAAAGTGCATTTCCATCAGAGGTAGAAAATATGTTATTTGAGGTTTATTGGCAGTTGATTTTTCTTGCCAAGTTTGCCACCATTCTTTTTTATCAAATCCTATATACTTTAAAAATTATTCTTCCTACTTTTGCTTAACTTGCTGACCCTCCCTAGTCACGTGGTTATCCATAAAATGGTTTGTGATTCTGCAATATAGCCCACATTTTCTTGTTCTGCACATGTTGGCTGATACAAGATCTGAATACTTTGTTTTTATATTGACATATTACCATATTTTATATGGTAATTTTTCCTGTGATTTCCCTCCACTCCTGCATCTTATCCATTGGCATGTCTTTCAGCCTCTTGTATTTGTTTTATTGATTACGGGTTTCTTCTTCACCTTCTTTCATGTCTCTGGTGCCTTCTTAATCTTGATTAGGGAACTAATTAGATTAAGGTTATCACTGCTCAGACAGTTTTCACGTCACCTACCATCTGTTGCTCAGGATATTTTTTCCCTCTGCCAATCCTCTTTCCACACATCACACAATGGGTGGGGTTGATAAATAGTCTACAACACAACATATCATATACAAGGTTCAGCATTTACCCATATATTTGTCTGAAATGGTGAAGCAAAAAAACCCCTCTTTCTTGGAGACAAGTGCCAGTATCAAATATTTTTGGGTATCTGTGTCTTATCTGTGACGGTGAAGACACCCAAGTAACCTCCAGTGCGAATGAGTGCCTGCTGAAGTCTCAGTTAACCTGTGTCTCATGGATGAAACCCAGTTAAAACTGCAATTCAAACTCAAACAGCCAGGATCATCTCATCATCCCTCCAGTACAGGAGTGCCACTGTAATGTGCCCTTATATTGAATGAGGCAGACAGGAGCAATGGCTGGCTGCAGCTTCCATGGTTTCCACAGTTCCTGCAGTGAGATCTCCATCCCCCTAGGAGGGCTGAAAGGGGGCACAGAAGTGAACAGTTTACCATGGTTTTGGTATGAACAGCTGTGCATTGGTGTAGACCCAAGATGTGAGAGACTTAAAAGGGACTACAGTAAACATATCTAGAGTACAGAAGGATGGAATAAGAGGTGGCATCTGATGGTTTTCCCAACTTTGGGAAGTGCTCTTGAACTTTGATTTCTTTCTCCTCAGTCTTCCAGTCTGCTCCTTGATTTTTCTGTTCAAATATTTCCTCTAACTTCCCTGCAAGGATTTTCCCCACTTCTCAGTCGATTGTTTCCACATGCTTCCTGCAGATAGTTCTCCATCTTCTCCTGTCTGTTTTCTTCCTCCTTGAACATGTCAGCAACATTTGCAGGCTGATTGCTCCCTCAGTCACTCAGACACATTCCTGCTTTCCTTTTCTAGTGAGCTGCAGATGCATATTCTTTTCTCAAATCTTCCTTTTGGGACCTTGTTTTAGTTGGCTTTATTCGGGGTTTTCAGGGATTTAACTGTATCTGAATGCTTTATGTGTCTACATGTTTGGGTCCCAGGCCACTCTAACTGTCCCTAGCCTCAATTATTCATGCGTCAAAATTCTCACAACCCAGTAACAAATAAAAGTGCTAAACACTTCCCTGACATTCTGTGTTAAGACTGCAATTCTTTTTGTTTCAAATCATTAGTGCACAGGAGGCACCTCACTACCTCGCTCACCTTGATGGCAAAAAGGGGTCCCATGAGGACATCCCTCTTCCAGTGCCAGCAGGCAGGAGCATTGTGTTGTCACAGCTCTGTCACTTCCAATAATCCATCCAGCCTCTACAGAGCAACAGCCCTCCCTGATAAGAAACCTCTTTGAAACAGACTCTGTAACACTTGGAGATAAGGTCTGTAAGCTTCCATTTGAATAAATGCCACTCTGATGATATGCTTTAAAGAAAAAGAATTTCTTTTGACAGTAAATGAGTATATATTATTTAACTGCCTACTGCTATTTGACTATTTTGGCTCCTCTGAAAAATCTGCTGGAATGGATAATCCGAACATCTTTACTGATCTGGTTCTCCACATATCTATGTGTGGACAGCCAAGAAAGAGAGTGCAACTGAAAAGCTCAAAAGAACATAACGGTACAAATTTAGGTGCACTAGGTCAGCATTTTCTTGTTGTATTATTATTCTCATTCCCATATCCCCACACCTTGTCCCCAGCAGTGGGCAGCAGCACATCCCTGGGGCATTCTGCCAGTCTCACACAATCTGCAGTTCAGTGGGGGTATCTTCATACTTAGGGACATTTTATTAATTTTTCCAATTAATTTTCCCCTCTGATTCTTGTAAATTTTCAGTGTCCGTAATATCCCGAGGCAAAGAGTTCCACAGTTTAATTATCCATCAGGTGACAGGAAAAAAAATGTTATTAAAAAATGATCACCTTCTAATTTCTTTTAATGGTTCCTAATTCCTGCATTAGAAATTACAGTGGACAATATTCTTACCCATGCACCTCCCACTTTTATCCAGACCCTGTATCAGGTATGTCACAGTTTTGCAGGGATGAAGAGTCCTGGCTTCCAGGAGCTGTCCTGGTATGGTAGAGATCTGCTGCCTCTGCTTACCTCTGCAGCCCCTGCCTGAGCATTTTGCAGATGTACTCTACTGAACCATAATC
Source organism: Cinclus cinclus (assembly GCF_963662255.1). NCBI lineage: Eukaryota > Metazoa > Chordata > Aves > Passeriformes > Cinclidae > Cinclus > Cinclus cinclus. The sequence continues at coordinate 9,260,090 of NC_085049.1, forward strand.
TCTGCTTCTAAAATCCATGCTGACTATCCCCAGCATGTACGTCATGTTTTCAAGTGGCCACTAATTCAGTATTTCTATCACTTTGCCAATATAGCCACCAACTTGCTGTTCTGGATCAACTTTTCTCTCCTATAAACTCTTTGAAAACTGATATAAAATTAACTATCTCCCAGCTTCTAGTACCAAGGAAGTTTTAAACAAGAGGTTAGACAGTGCTCTTGAAATGTTGAATTATGTCATCCTTAAGATCCTTCAAAACTCGGTTACCGTTAATCCTCCGGATGCATTATCATGCATTTAGTCTTATTTTTTCTGTGAACTTTGTTATCTCCACTTCAGTTTGAAAAAGAGCATCTGATAAATCTCCTAGAAGAAAGATTTCCAGTGTAGGAACATCCCCAAACCCCTCCAAAGTAACTGTGTGTACAGAAGATTTATTTTACATTATTTTCCTAGAGTATATCTGACTTTTTCGGAGACTTTTATCAGAAATTTCTCACAGACTTTATTCTTTGATCATTTTCCAGGACTTCTGACAGATTTCCTCCTTCTGATGTTTTCTGCAGAAGGATTAGTAGCTTTTAGTTGCTCCTCAAATCTATTTTGCTCTTTTTGTTTTTTTCTTTGTTCTCCCTCATTATGCTTGAATAAAAAAAATCAGATTGCCAGAGTTTAAAGTTGTCTTTTTTTCCCAACCTCCAGAGTTCACAGATTACAGCTTTTGGGCTGATTCAGAGGGAAATATCTGAACTCTATAAGGGCCCAGTACTCCCCTTGCTCTTATGAACAATCATAGTGAAGATTTGCAAATTCAGACGATCTTGAGTATTTGCAACTCCCAAGAAAAATCACGAAATTTGCTCTCCCAAACCCTGTCACAGACGATGTAATATTTTAGTCCATGATCACTGCATTTTGTCTCTGTTGAGGCAGCAGTCATAAATTCTACGAGCCATATTCATAAGTGAAATGTTTGTTTTAGAGCACGAGAATAAATATATATTTCCTCTTGCTGGAGAAGAATAACGGTGACTTCAAAGATTGCCTCTGGCTGACTACATGGGATAGTTCTAACACATGGGAATGCTGTGAGATAGCCCCTCAGGGTCCAGCAGCAGCCTTCATTCCACACACTCTGTGTCTGTGCTGTCAGCTCGCAGGATTCTACTGGGAATCTCACAGTGTGTTTATAAACAGTTACCTCAGTGTGAAAGATTTTGACATTTTCTTAAAAAGAAGCGTGGAAAGCACACCTGAAGGGTCATATGCCGATAAAATAATTGAAAGTAAATTAAAACAAATCCAACATTTCCAGCCTTCTGCTGGGACCCGTGCTGATGCCAGTGCACACAGGAGCCTGTTCCCAGTGTGGTCCCCCAGGCCATAGAGATCTGTGGATTAGATCAGCCCAGATGCTCAGCACCAGCAGGAGAACACCCCTGACACTGAGCACGGTTCTTTCTCCAGGCAGTAGGACCTGGCAGTCACACTGAAGGGTCTGCTCTATGTACTGCATCCTGCTCCTAAATCCCACTCTTGTTTAGAAATTGAAATCTTCAGGTCACCATTGTTTTGAACCCCAAACTTGACATTTATGGCAGGAAATTTCTGGATCCAGCGTGCAGCCATCATTTAAAGACCACATTTCAGTTCTGCCCTGGAAAAGCCATCCCTGGAGGCACAGCCTTTTCTTGGGATGGGCAGATCTCTGCCACTGCCATGGGGACTGCTGGTGTCAGCACACACAGGGCTGGTGTGCAGGACAGGAACCAAGAAGAGCGTTATCACAACTTCACTTTCAAACACATGGAACTCACTCACTGTTCTTTCAAAGCACACCAGATCCGAGCTGACTGATTTCAGGCTCCATACATAACACTGTTTCTAAAGCTCTTATGTAAGGAGATATGTTTGAACACACACCTTTTTTTTCCTTCTGCAATGTGAACCAGCCTTCTGCTGTCAGACTTCTAATCTGACATATTTAAACACCCTGATAGGTTAATAATAGTGTCTAGGATCATAATGCTTTTAACAGCTTCAAATTCCAGGCAACATTTTCAGACTATCAGTAAGTTTTACTTATTATGTAGATAATGTTGTGCAATTTGCTCAGGGAAGATTTATATTATGGCTGACACTGATGAAATACATGCAAGATATCTAAGGTTTGTAAATAGATATGCATAAGACCTGAAAAGCTGCAAGCATGAGAATCATCAAAACATTCTCTCCCTTACACACTCCAGGTAATATTAACTACTCAGACTGTGCTTCACAGTGTGACACTGCAGTACTTCAGTTCATTTGGCTGGGAAGGAATTTATAAAGTAAAGCTGAGAATAAAACACTCCCTTCACCATCAAAGGCTGCACCTGATTTTAGATTTTACTATGTAAATACATTGTAGAGAAAGACAACATGTATAAACCAGGTCTTGAGAGTAGTTTCTCAAAATAAAGAAATAAGTTTTTTTCTTTTCTTTTCTTTTCTTTTCTTTTCTTTTCTTTTCTTTTCTTTTCTTTTCTTTTCTTTTCTTTTCTTTTCTTTTCTTTTCTTTTCTTTTCTTTTCTTTTCTTTTCTTTTCTTTTCTTTTCTTTTCTTTTCTTTTCTTTTCTTTTCTTTTCTTTTCTTTTCTTTTTTTCTCTTCTCTTTTTTTCTCTTCTCTTCTCTTCTCTTCTCTTCTCTTCTCTTCTCTTCTCTTCTCTTCTCTTCTCTTCTCTTCTCTTCTCTTCTCTTCTCTTCTCTTCTCTTCTCTTCTCTTCTCTTCTCTTCTCTTCTCTTCTCTTCTCTTCTCTTCTCTTCTCTTCTCTTCTCTTCTCTTCTCTTCTCTTCTCTTCTCTTCTCTTCTCTTCTCTTCTCTCCTCTCCTCTCCTCTCCTCTCCTCTCCTCTCCTCTCCTCTCCTCTCCTCTCCTCTCCTCTCCTCTCCTCTCCTCTCCTCTCCTCTCCTCTCCTCTCCTCTCCTCTCCTCTCCTCTCCTCTCCTCTCCTCTCCTCTCCTCTCCTCTTCTCTTCTCTTCTCTTCTCTTCTCTTCTCTTCTCTTCTCTTCTCTTCTCTTCTCTTCTCTTCTCTTCTCTTCTCTTCTCTTCTCTTCTCTTCTCTTCTCTTCTCTTCTCTTCTCTTCTCTTCTCTTCTCTTCTCTTCTCTTCTCTTCTCTTCTCTTCTCTTCTCTTCTCTTCTCTTCTCTTCTCTTCTCTTCTCTTCTCTTCTCTTCTCTTCCATTCTGACCCTCATGCCCTCCCCAAAACAGTGCAGGGAGACTAAAAGCTTTTGAGATGTATTTGTTCCATAAGTGGAGAGTTTTGCTATATCCTATGGCCATAACTTCTGCTGCAGGTGCATGGCTATGCAGCTGTGTCAGTTCTCCTTGGTCCATTACCTGGCATGGATCCATATCTAGCAGCACTAAGGGAGGTGACTAAGGGGAAGGATGCTTTAAAAATATTTCCCCTTGATCTACTGACACAGTAATTATCTCTACTCACCAGAAACTCAAAGTAAATGATAACTATGGTCTTTCGATTCTCTAAAAATTTGTGGGAAACAAGGTATGGAAATATACAAAATTAAAACTTGTGATTTTAAGTACATCGGTTTTGGGTGCTTCAAGCACTCAGGCAGATTTGGTTAAGCAGCCAAACTCCCTAGATATGTAAGAGGTTCTTGCTCATAAATAGGATTGGTTTCAGGATTTCTTTTAGCTGCATTCAGTAATTCAGTCTGACATGAGTAAGAACAACCCACAATCATATCATCAATGTACGCAGAGGTCAGGACAGATAAATTGAACTGTTTACACTTCAACTGCAGTCCATGGAGATGTGGTCAACATGATCAGCAGTGTCTGGGTGGCAATTCACTGATCAATTGAACGTGCCTGCTTCCAGGTGAGCTGAACAGCTCCTCAGGTCCCACTGGCTGTATTGACTGCATCCTCTGCAGCCACACAGGGACTCAGTGGACACTTGAGTGCACATGTGCCCCTCCACATCCAGACATGCAAGCTGAAGTATTGACTTGCAAGCTGAATCCTGCCCTGTGCATCTCCCCTGCTTTTGTCAACACTGCATTTGAGCAAACAAGGGACATCTCTGACTCAGAACAGAATCAAAAAAAATTTTTGTCAAGAAAAGGATAATTGACTACAATACATTCTTGCAAATTATCTGAAGCAATTCATAAGTGAGAAAAACTTTTTGAAGTATGCCATTGAATTAGAAGATATTTTCATTTTCTTCTGTACTGTAACTTTTGGTTTTGGTCTAATGCAATATTTCTGCAGTGTAAATCCAGACTGCATGAAGTGCCATGAAGGAAGTCGTAAGTGCAAAGTGTAGATGGTGAAGGCCAAAGTACCCATGAACTATCAACAGTTCTGTAATTAATTTGAAATTTAGTCATCACCCTAAGAGGTTTTGTCATGCCTTTTCTTCCTCCCATTTCACAGTTTAGGGATTTGTGTTCCTTTGCTGTAGCAATAACAGGGCAGGCAACAAAGGTAGACATTTTCTATTATAAAGAAAACAAATAATTTGGCTCAGCCATGTTAAAAATGTTATCTCTGCTCTGGTAAACAAACTGTGTATAGATGAGCCAGGATTTGGATATTCATATGCTCCGGATAGATTGTTAATACCCTAATGTATAGCTTTAATCATATTAGAAGGAATTGGTAGCTGAAAGAGTGTGTCCAGCAGCATCAGGGTAGTGATGTGCTTGGCTGGTGAAACCACATCTTGAATCCTGTGTTCAGTTTTGGGCCCCTCACTACAAGAGGGACATTGAGGTGATGCACCGTGTCCAGAGAAGGGCAGTGGAGCTGGGGAAGGGTCTGGAGCACAAGTCCTTTGAGGAGCAGCTGGGGGAGCTGGGGATGTTCAGTCTGGAGAAAAGGAGGTTCAGAGGTGACCTTGTCACTCTCACAGCTGCCTGAGAGGAGGTTGTGGCCAGGTGGGGATTGTCCTGTTCTCCCAAGTAACAAGCAACAGGATAAGAAGAAATTAAGTTGCACTAGGGGAAGTTTAGATTTTTTTTACAGAAATTCCAAGGACTGGAAGAGGCTGTCGATGGAATTGGTGGAACCACCATTCCTGGAGGAATTTAAAGCATGTGTCAATATGGCTCTTAGGGACCTTGTTTAGTTGTGGACTTGGCAGTTATGGGTTGATGGCTGGACCTGATATTAAAGGTCTTTTTCAACCATAGTGATTCTATGAATTTATTATTTTGTAGTTATTCCATTTGTAGTTCTTACCTTATAACATTGCCTTTTCTGACAGATCACCATTTTTGAATAATTGTTCAGGATGTCTAATCTTTTTAAAAAAGGTTTATAACTAAAGCCTACTTTAAGCCTTCTTAAATATGACTCTTTTTATGTCTTTAGAGTTTACAGTTCCCTCAGCATATCTGTTTCTAGAATACGTGAGTTTCCATACATATACTAATCATATAGAAATCTGATCTCACACTGAGGTCACAGTGGAGTTAGTCTAATATTTTAAATAAAATAATGAATGTGAACTAAATTTAATATAATGTTAATGGAATATTATAAAACTGATGTAGCTGGAAGGAATTAGAAGGCAGATTGCTTTAGAGAGAGAAAATGACAGGTCAGCTTTGTCAGCCAAGGGGTATGTCAGACACTTTTGCTCAACAACTTTTTCTGGTCAAAGTCCCATTCATCTACATGCAGACACCTCAGAGGTGTTCAGGCAACAAGCAGATTTCTGTCACAAAATGTATGATCATCTACTGTGTAATAAACTCTGTGCTTATACTCATGCATTAGAGAGGTTTACAAGTTGTGCTCATGGGAAGCAGCATCAATTAAAGCAGATTTTAATATTTTTGGTTAAGCCAGTATTTCTAATATAGAAACACTGTTTCAGTATAGCATATCTGAAAAGAAAAACACTACTGCAGGCATTGGCCCAGAGTTTTAGGAATTTTTTTGGGATGTATATTGGTGCAAGATATATTCTGTTATCTGCCAGCCTTGTTAAAATGCTCGATATGGCCCCCAAAAGACTATTTACTTCTGGATAAGTTGTGTCCAAACATTTAAAATGCAAATGCACTCTGTATGCTAATTTCAAATTCAGAAATATCATCAAAGTTGGAGTGAAAAAAATTTGTGAACTTTGGATTTTCCTTCTTTTGATCTGACTCCACTGCCCTAGGGCCATTCATATAATTGTATGTTCTCTTTAATTAGTACCAAACCATTCATGGTATCTTGGATTCATCACATGCAAATCCTAAAGCAAATTTAAACAATAAAGCACAGTGCACAATAAAGTCACAGCAGATGGGGAGACCATAAACTAATTTCTTAACTCTTTTTCAGTCTGAATTCTCAAAAAAATATAATTTTCTTCTGGTAAGTATTTGTTCTCATTTGTTCTCTTTGAATGTAAAATTATAAATAGAAAGTGATGTTGGTTTGTGAGTAATGCAAAGGTAACTCCCAGGGGTGAGACCGAAGCAATAAAAATCACAGAGCTGCCAAGCCAAACAGATGTGCCCCTGCTGACAGTAGTTTTGGAAATAATTTTTTAAAAAGTAATTAAGCACTCATTATATCAGTACTGCTTTCCTATTAAAAGATACATTTCCTGCACACAATTCTTTTAGATTATGAGTGATAGTCTGTTTTCCAGTTGGAAGAAATTATTTATCTTGGCAACAAAGTCTGTCATGCAATTTGTCAATTGCTGGTTTGATGCTAGTTATTAACCACATTATGATTTTGACTGTAATACAAAACTAGAATACTAAATGTGAAATTCAAACAACATTTCTAATTCACCAACCATAACACACAGATTTTGAGCTACTACAAGCAGTGTTTTGCCCATAGCACCTGCACAGCTGCAAACATATAGCTCTGCCACTGTTGTATGTGTGACATGCCTACTGAAATGGTAAATTTAACCTGTAGATTTGTGGATTTAGTGTCCCTTAACTAATAATGTTCTCTAGTAGGATATTATTGGCACTGATGTCATTACAGCATAATGGTGCCATTAAAGCTTTACACATAAAAGAACATCAAGGTATTGCTGATATATCCATATGGTGAATTTATTCTTCAGGACATCTAGATTTATAATTGAGATTACGAGAAGTCTGAGCAAATTCAAGAGCTGTATTCCTTAGAAATAATTTGAAATATTTTCACATAGATGTTTCAGTTAATGCTGCAATGGAAAGAAACAGCTACATAAAGTGTTTTCAGCAGGGATGGTAGGTATTTCCAATTTGTGATCTCTAATGGGGATAACTGATGAACTCAAACTGTAGAAGTCACTGTTGAATTTATCTTCATTAGCACATTCTAAACAGACTTTTGCCCAAATGTTCCACAACTTATAAAGCCTACTGAGCTACATCCACTTTCTCTAGTATTCATTCAGCTACCTCCAGGTACTGGGTTGGGTTTTTTTTTGCACAGAAAACACAAACTTGTCCCAAATTTTCTCCTTGACTAAAAAAAAAACCTCCCAACCCCAAAACCAATTTTACAATTCTACTGTACCACATGGCTAACTTTCCTCCTTGTTTCTCCTCTGGCCCAACGAGGGTGGACCCAGAATGAATTTTGTCCTTGAATTCAGGATCTCTGCCTCAATGTGCAGAGTGCTGCTGGGATCAAGTGTGATGACTATTTATCCTGTGTTGATTAGGCTGTGGGAATTGACAATTTAGAATTGTACATCAGTCAGTTCAAATGAGCTAATCATCACCTGATTAAACAGTAAAATCTAAACACAATGTGCAGGGAATAGAACAAAAAAGTGGGCTTCCCTGGTGTAAATTCATTCAATTCAGAGCTTGTGAAATATGCAGTAGCTAGCAGCATGGACTTCATGACTGTTACTTGTCATAGAGAACTGAAAAGTGAAGGAAACACTTCTGCTGATTCAGAGAGTTTGCTGCATGGGACTGCACAGGATTTCCTACCCAAGACAAGGCAGGGAGATGGTAGAAGGAAAGCTGATAGAGATAAGGGTGGCAACAAGATAATGGCATAGTTCAATGGGGCATGAAAATATTATCACATTTGTTTATATTTCTCTCACTTTGCATGGGTAAAATGACAGAAATGAAGGCCTGGGAGGGCACTGAGTGAAGAAAGGAAAAGCTGAACTGCTGACAAATACTTTGAGAGTGAAATAGATGCTGCTGTACTGGGTAGAGTAGGAAGGAGGAGGAGGAATGAGAGGCTGTCTTGATGGAGGAAGCTCTCCTCTAAAGATGGAGAGAAGACTGGTGAAAGAAGTCCAGAAAGTGTAGCCACTAGGAGGTATATGGAAGAAAAGAGAAATATAAATCACATCATGGTAACAAGATGGTACTCCTCAAGAACAGAAAAAGAGAGGTAAAATGGTAATGGGAATACCCTGGCAATATCATGGCTCTCAGTTTTTTAGTCAATGGAGAATCCCCATTTCAAACTGAACAGCAAAATAATGGCTCTTTCTATTAGTCTTTATGGAAGCTGAGTCACCATTTGACACTTTCTATCACTGTGCCCTTTTGGCCTGTATTTAGCCCATTTATTACCATTTTTGTATATTATCTATGTATCATTTCTGTAATTTATTTTTCCATCCTGTCTTACTATTTTGATTTTCATGGTTATGGAATTGAAATTATAACTGCTCAATAGACTCCGTAAATAATTGTAGATAACTGCAACAGACTCTGTAAATCATGTTGTTCAACCATTTCAAACTTGGAAAATATTAACACTTGGGTTCTACTGAGAACTTGGTAAATGGACAGTGCTTTAAGTAATCATGTCCTGGACAGGTGCTTAATTCAGAGAATTCAATGTGAACAATGTGCATACAAACAAACAAAAAAAAAGGATTTGTTTGCATACAAACATCAGTACTTCGCATGTTAGTTCTAAGGTAACTGCTGTGAAGTGAAAATGTTGGTTAGGATTTAATCCAGGGACATTAAAAACCTGGGCTTTTTTAGGGATTAGCAGAGCAAGGCAATGTTTTTCCAGCTCTGCCTCCTACATCACTAGCTCTTGGGTACAGGACCTCACCAAATCCAAGTCTCTTATTCCTTTTCTTCAAATTCCCCAAACAGAAAGAGATCTCACTCCTTTATCCTCTAACTGCTGACCAGATAAAACACAGCAGATGCTACAAGTGTTTGTCAGCTCCATGCTGAGCACCATGTGGTAATTGATTTGTAACTACACAGGTTGTCACCCACCAGCCATGGGGTCAAACTGGTAACCACTGGTAACCACTGCTGTTTTTCATCCAGTGATTATACTAATTTGGGACTCTTGTGAAACCAGTCAGTGTCAGACCTCTCAGGCATATGGGTCTCTTCTCATGTTTGATCTGACTGAATTGTGCCCATTGATAATAACATTTCTGAGAAGGATGTGACAGTTAGACAGCAAGATTGCACACACCTCATTTCAAGGGGAAGCCAAGCTAAAAATCTTGTTATACAGAGGACTCCATAGGGTAATTTTGTTAAATATCACACAAAGCTAAACTGAAAGATCTCTGCATCTGTTTTTTTAATGTGGTATATCTAACAGAGCTTCATGTGTTTCTCACAGGATCAGATGATGTTGATAATTTGAATGTGATAGCCTAGATGGGCACTTGTTGGCAAACCCAAAACAGAGGTTCCCTGAATAAATCATCCTGCAAGTACCTTTCTATTTCTCTCCAGTATTTACCAGAGAGAGCAACCTATACATATACAACTAAGAAAAAGGAATTTGACGTACCCTTTTTGTGCATTACTTTTAAGTTTATTATGACTTTAATTTATTAAGCCTACTATTTGAGTTTTTTAGAACTTATAAGGCTCTTATCCTACCAACTAGGTGTGGGCAATTCTCCTGATGCCTCTTGAAGACTGTGAAGAGAGATTTCTTCCAGGGATGCTTTTGTTTCTACTTCCAGCTCCTTGTTCTTCCCATTCTCTCCAGCTTTCCACTCGAAACTTCCTTGTAACACCACTTAACACAAAGATATGCAGTCACAGAGACCTCACGGAAAATAGGCAATGAGAGAAATTCAACCCAGCATTGCAGGGCATAATGTGGATTTCCCAGTTCCACTGTACAAATGGCATGGGGCAGGGAAACAATGACTCTCAATGGGAGATGAACTTTTTCTAGTGGCCTGGTCAGGGAAGCTTCACAGCTGCTTTGTAGCTTACTTGTCAGGAAGCAAATCTACACTTCTCCCAGGGTATACACAAGTAGGTTGGGAATGCACAGTACCAAAAAGCTATCTGTTTCCCCAGATAATGCTGAAGTGGCAAGTTCTGAGATGCAGAGCAGTACGGGTTGTCAGTGTGCACCTCTGTGCAGCATCATGCTGGGTTGCACAGGTGACTTTGTGTTGAGTGTCTTAAGGTGTCCCCAAGATGGAAGTTCTTGAACAACATGTCCATACCCCTGGAGTTCCTTCAGAGCAGATGCTTGCTTTGATGGAGAGGACAAACAGTTGACTTTTCACTGTAGTATCTTCTCAGACAAAACCCCTTTGTTCAGGGGAGAGGAGTTATCTATTAGTTAAAGATTATCACCTCCTGATCTGTCACATAGAAAAACTTCCTCATGGCTCCTGGACAGGACATTTTTATTTAAGCCTAAAAATAAAATGTCATTAGTCAATAACCCCATGCCAGGCCTAGATTTTGAAAAACATGAAATGTTTCCTAATCCAGAGAGATCACCTTGCTCTCTTTTATGTAAGAAAAAAAAAATCCCAAAGCAACAATTCTTTGAAGGCCTGTTCATCTTCATTTATACTTTTTCTGTCAAAGGATACCAGACACAAGGAAATTAGTTTTTGATCTAAAATGGCAGTTTCTGTCTCTTATAACAGACACATGCCAGGAGAGAACATGTTGGTAATGTTGGTGTCAGAATAGCATAAAGTAGTTGAAGAAACTGAAGAGACGAATTTCTAACTTTTGTGGGATTCTGTAACTTAATTTGATAAAACTCATAATAAACTCCCTCTTCCCTTTTCTATTTTGCACAGCAAGAATATTTGTAAAATAACCAAATTCACAATCTGTAAGTATAAAAAATGTTGCCAACCAAGGCAAGGCTATCATGGAAGATGATGGAAAGAGCCACACAGTGCCAACATTTAAGGATACTTCCTTCCAACCACTCTCCACAGTGCTGGAGTAGACATTGTAGAACTCTCCATGCAACCAATTTCACGGTCCAAGTGGAACAAAACACAATGTACATTAAGCATACATTGTGAGAGGGGAGAAGGAATGAGATTTGTAATATTTTCAGCTGTAACCTTCTAAAATGGGATGGTCTAAATACAGCCTCTGGGCAAGAGAAATCATTGCATCCACACTAGCCCTGAAAGAAGCAGTGGGTGGAAGTATAAATGCAAGGGAGTACTTATCTTGCAAGATGCTCTCATTACTTTGCTGGCAAAGGGGGTTCTGAAACTGTTCCCTAACCACCCCAACTCGTGCTACTACAGGCAAGAAAGCTGCCATCATTCATTTGTTGCTGAAGACGTAATGTAACTTATGATTATGATCCCTCAAAGTAAAATATTCCTATGTATTCAAAATATCCAATTACTTTCCTTGGGATTACAAAGATGCAAGTCAATATTCATCAAATTTTATACAATACCTGTATCTTCAGTACTCAAGCACAATAATTTTTTCTTGGTTTCACTCCTGTGTTATGGAGTTCTTCTCTGTGCTGGTTTTGACTGGGATAGTTACACCTGCCTGACCATGAGAAATGGTGAATTAGTTGTTTGGTTTTTTTTTGTTTTGTTTTGTTTGTGTACATAAGTCTTTTGCTTTACCTATTAAATAGTCTTTATCCAACCCACAAGTTTTCTCAGCTTTACTCTTCTAATTCTTTCCCACATGGCACTGGAGGAAAGCGAGTGAGTGGCTGTGTGAGGATCAGCTTATGTCTGGGCTTAAGCCATTACTTTCTCTAATTGTTTAAAAAATACAAACATGCACATGGTGAAATGTTGCCATTTTTATGTAATTAATAAGGATATGTTTTTTTTTTTCTCAGACAAAAGCTCACTGATGTCCTCTAACTTTTATCACATTAAAAAAGCAATAAGACACCTTGTTTAAAATCAGAAATTTGCACCTGAAATCACAGAAAGTCACAGTAACCAGAGAAACTGAAGAGTGGCAGGTTTTCATTAAAGCATGGATGGGAGGAGAATTAATATGATTATTAAAGGATACTGGCTTTTCAACAATAGCAGTTGATGTAACTTATTTTGCATTTGATGCTGAGGAAGAATGTTGTGTTCATAGAGAAGCATTTAAAGGTAAGTACTTTGGTGAGGGCTGTACAGAGTTTCTAAATGGCTGGAATTTTCTATAGGTGAAAATGCCTTTGTCACAGATCATGATGGATGATGCTCTTGTCTGACAGGCATATGGGGATGATGCTCACAGCAGAGTCCCCTGCTAACAGACACAGGAGCTGGGCTGTGGATTGCCACCATGAGCCATTTTCCTTCCTCTATGTAACCCTCAGCAGTGACTGAATCATGAGAATATATTTAGGATGTTCTTGGCAGCTGCTTCTACAGCTGGTAATGCAGGGAAGGACAAAGCTCTGCTCTGACAGCAGTTTCAAGAGCATTGTCCACAGCTAGTGATGCTCTCCTGGGGCAGACACACCCAGGCAACAATGCTGGCAGTAACCTGATAACCAGAAAAGCAAGACTGGGAAGGAATAATGCCTATTGCCTGCATATTATTTCATCCTCCTCTTGGTGAACAAAGTGCATTCTCCTGCAGCATTCTGCTGCTGTTGGGATGGGGAGACAGACTCCTCCCAGCAGTTTCTTCCCCTCCAAGGGTTGACACAGGTCCACATCTGCTCTCCTGCCACCACAGGCTGCCTACAGACAATGTCACACTCACCAGTCCTCAGCCTGTGGAGGGGACCTGACCTGGGCACCATGACCTCGTGAACTGCTGGGGCTCAGCAGTAGCATTTTGTCTGGTAGGAACCAGAGCTACTGGTATGGTTCCTGGCAATATGGAGAACTCCAGCAAGGATTACCCTGCTCAGTGGCAATTGTGCTGCCTCACATGAAGATCCAGGAGCAGAGCTTCTCCTGTGAGCCTGTTGTCCATGGCTGTGAAAAGAAGGAAGCACACCCAGGAGTGACTCATCCTGCCCAGCTCAGGCACCCATCCCAGCATGGCAAACTCTCCTTGGAGGTACACACCTTCACTCCCTCCATTACTCATGAGGAAGCCTAGAGGACCAGTTTATACTACATTAACTTTCTGGAAGCAAGGCCTGGTGAGATGCTTTAGCCTTAGCTTTCTACTGAGCAAAATATCAGCTGTTTAATTCCCACTGAAATACACAGTGTTTACAGGGCTATACAGAGGGTTCCCAAAGCCTTTGCACTACATTTGTCCTTTTGGAACATTTACTTGCAGAAAACTGCTTTTTGGGTAAGGCTAGTCAGTTTGCTGGTCTGAGGAAGCCACCAGTTTATACAATGTTCTAAAGAGTAAAATATATATAATGAAGCCGTTCTGATTTATATTATTATTTATTAGATGAGAGAACAGCAGCTGTATGACTACATGACTGTAATATTTATACCACCTTAGAGGACAGGAGAAGATAAATAGATTTTTCCCCTGAAAATACCTTAACATTTAAATTTTCAGAATTAAAACTTTCCAAAGATGCCAAGTATTTATGTCAGCATTAAGACAGAGAAAGAGGTACTTGACGATGTCTGTATAGGGTGTAGGACAAACCAATCTTAGATTTTTAATTTTTTTTAATTTGCAACCTTTTTTCAAAGGTGGAACTAGAGAGGGGAGAAGGAATTAGGAAGAATGGTAGAAACCCTTAAAAAGGAAGAAATGAATTATAGGATGTGGGTCGTAAACACTTCCTCATGTAAACTGTCTCCCTGGAGCTCCAGTCCCAGTGGGGAGCTTTTAATTGCTATGTGAAAGAAAGTAATAGGAATTGAATAGAGTTTGCATTCACTTGCTGTGAGTGTCTATGCCAGTAAAACCTCATCACTTAAATATTCACAAGAAACAAACACTGAATGCAAGTCAGCCCAAAATAGATTAGTTATTTGAAGCTATAAAGCAATCAAAAATAAATTTTCTGTCATTTTGACTAATTTTTTTTAACTGGAGTAAATCAAGGCTTTCCTTGGGAAGGCCAGTTCTTAGTATGCCCTTCCCTATTCAACTGAGTTTTTTGTAAGGATAACAAGACAATACAAGACTCAAACCTTGAAAAGCTCTTTAGACATAAGAAAGATTTGTTATTTTCCAATGTAGAAATACATCTAAATTGCTTATTTTTAACTTTCTGTGTTTTAAGAGCAGTGAGGAGAGGCAAAAGACACATCCTTCAGATGCAGAAGGATAACAAGGTATTCCTTGCTTGCAATACCCCTTGGAATAATTTGTAAAGGGAATTACAGGAAAAAGTCTCTGAATACTTAGATTCAGTATTCTCCCCATTTCCAACAACAAAACCTTGAAAGTTTCCACATGTTTTTACCAAGTCGTTAATTTTCATATCAAAGTGTCCTTAAAGTAACAGCTTTTGCTGTAATTTGCCATAGAAAAGGGTTTAAACCTGAATTATTTACCTTTTTCCTCTATTTCTCTTATCTGCCAACTACAGCAACAAAAGCCAATAACTGATCAGAGATGCTAAATCCCTGCAAGCGCTTGGGTCACTTTTCTAGCCTTCCATCAGGCTTTGTGATGAAGTGTATCCATCCAGAAACTGCTGGTTGTAGATTATTGAGCTGAAACCTTTTGACTGATGTGTCTCTAGGAGAATTTAGTTTATGTATCCATTCACCCAGGCCACCACGCATTGGCCCTCAATTTATTTTCTATTCAAGGTTCACATAAAATTTGCATCTCACAATTTTAGACATCTGCATGTGACAAAAAGAAACTCAGTATGAATCAAAACCATAGTATCCTTATAATGAACTCCTGGGTCAATGCAACGGCTCATTTTACCTCACAGCTTTTATGATGTTTCCACATTAACTTGAGCAAACTATCATGAATTTAACTTCGGCAGAGAAAAAAATTTTTTCCAAAATGAAGATTGCATTCACAGTCTTCAAGATGATTACAGGAGTCAGAGGAGCAGCAGCTGTGCCATGGGTAGCAATATCTCTCACAGTCAGGAAGCAAAGGAGCCTTCTGGAAGCAAGTACCCTCCAGTGTCACTCCAGTCACCCAGCTCAACGGAGAGAGCTCTGAAAATAACTGAAAAGGTTAAAAAACTAGATCTGAAGTAACAACCCTTGAAATGTGTGTTCATGCGTTTTCTGCCGCCACACAGATGACAAGAGCTGCAGGTAAGTGTGTTTCCTACCCATCCTGGAATACCACTGCCTTGGCCTGGTGGCTCAGAGCACAGCCAAACATCTTGGAGGCTGCAGACTCAGAGCCTACTGCCTGCCGCGGGAGCCAAAGACACAACCTAATCCAGAGGATTTCCTTCCACATTCCTGTACCTTCAAGTGGTAAATGCAGTATCAGGTTTACTAAATAGGCATCAGAATTATGAATGCCACTGTTGAGTGTGTGTAATCAGGCTTAATGCAGTGATTACTTTGCTAGAGATTTCAAAGACTACCTTCACAGTCCCCCCACAACATCTGGAATTACACTAGGAAGCACTGAATAACCTGGAATCACTTTAAAAGGGTCGTTAAGACCTCAAGCACAAGCAGCCATACATTAGTTAGTAGATTTTCTTACCAAACAGGGTCATACAGAAACTCTCAGGTGCCACAGAAGCACAGAACGAATTAAAACCCAAAAGCAAACAAACCTGAGTTTTCCTTGAGTGAATATCTACCCTTACAAATCCTCCTGTATGGAAGATGTAGAGTTTAGTCCAGGTTTTAATCTGAAGGACAGCTGGGGAGATATCTTGAGGAATTAGGAGATACTTGCAGGTTATAGGGTTTTTCCTGATAATTTTACACAATGCAAAATTGTGCTTCTTCTAGTCTAGGTAAAGAGCGGATTTTTATCCCATGATTACTTAGAGTTGTGAACCTACTCGTTTTTTCCCACAAACCATCCTATTAACCTGAACAGTGTTATTTATACATCTGCAAGGCTTATCAGTGTGAGTAAAAGTTGCTGGATTAGGCTGTGTTTGCAGTGTGAACTTTATTTTAGGTGCGTGGGAACAGAGTCTTGAGATTGCACAGGAACATGTTGGTGTGAAATGCTGAGGAAAGAGCATCTGCTGAGCTCTGTGAAAAACAGATAAAGAAATAAGGGAGAGATCAAGCAGATGAATGGGCAGAATGATAAAACAGTCTCATAACAAGCCCCAGACATTTGACTATTTATTTTGAATTATTCTAGTTCTGATAGCCCCCAAAGAGCACTTTAAAGTGCTTAATTTGCTTTGCTCCATTGATTTTAATTAATCTTGCCCCAGGCTTTCAAACTTGATGAGCATGGAGAACTTAGGAAAAAAAAAATAGCAGCCTACTTTCTCACCATATAAAATTTCTTAACTGCCTCAAATCATGAGCAACTGGAATTCAGCCCTGGACATAAGCACTTGCCATGCCCTGGATACTACCCTTGTATGGGCAATACCTCCATGGGCTGAAAGCAAAGCAGAAGAGAAATATCTATTTCTGAAGCCTTCTGGATGGATGGAGCTGGTCCAGTTCCTGTCCCTTCAGCCAAGAAACCATCAGATACCTGCCTGCAGAATGAGTAGTTCTTTCCATAGTCACAGCTCCACAGTGGCCCAGAGTTACACAGACATCACACTTCTGTGTTGTGAAAGGCTCCTGCAGATGAGATTTTGCACTCCATAGGGGGAGGTGCCTTGGCTTTAGGAGGGAAGGATGATTGACAAATGAAAAATTTCAGGTTCCTTTGTCCTCCCTGGCATGACTGACCCAAGGCAGCCCCTTCAGTGAGACTTCTCTTGGCATCTTTTAAAGGGACCAATAATAACTGATGACTGCAGCATAGGGAGAATGGCACTGGCATCAAGTCAATCTCATGAAGGTGATTTTGACTACTGTCAAGCAGTTGAGTGGTATCTAACCAGATGTTAAGCACCCATGTAATAAAAAAAAAACTTGTTCCAGAGTTACCAAATTTGAGATTTAAGGAATATTTTCTCCCAGAAACTTCCATTAAAGAGTCAGAAATCCCAGAGAGATAGGGATCTTCTGTCTGACAGCACAGCACTACCACCATGGATGAGTGTGTGATGGGATCAGAGACTGAAGATATGCCACTTTTATGGTTTCCCAACCAAGCAGAAACACTGACAATCAGGTGAGCAATTTGCCATCATTTCTGCCAAACTCTAGGTGTGGACATGATATCTCTTTTTGATTCAGCTGAGAGCAGCAACCTCTACAAAAGCCCCCAGTCCCTCAGCATCTCCCTATTGAGAAGGGCTGCTGAGTCCTGAGGGAATGAAGGACTATCACCTCGTGGGCAGCACCATGGCAGGAAGGGCATGCTCTGGCAGGACCAGGCTGTGGCAAGGGGCCCTAGTCCATCATGCAGGGGGAAAATAAGGTCAGCCCTCAAGTGGGATTTATACCTTGTCCTCCTAAAGGGCAAAACACTGACCAGCATGAACTAATGAATGGTTACACTGTTATTCAGAAGCTGTAATTTAACATTTGTGACTTCTCTAATTACTCATGTCTCATTCTACATCTTGCCTTTCTGGGAAAGGTAATTAGAAGGTCATATGTTTTAGATAACAACTTATATCTCCTGCCCTATGAATAGGCAACCTCAGACTTTTTTTGTCTGTAATTCTGAGTGTGCCAGTGTCCTAAAAAGAAAAAATGAGAAGCAAAATAATTTGCTTTAGCAAAGAAAGGTATCGAAAATGTATATCCACAAGAGATTTACAAGGAAATCCACAAGTAAAGTAATTCATTAAGAATGTTCATCAGTTTTGGACTATCCCACACTGTAGTGATCAATCATTTTAATTAAAAGAAACCATGCGTTCTTTCCCTGTCTTTTACCTCAACCCATCTTTGTAACACAGCTGATCAAAGATGTCATATTTCAAAGAGGCTGAGTATAGTTTCTATAATCTCCATTGAAGAATTTCACAAAGCAACAATATCCTCTGTATCGAATATCCTCTACCTTCTTCTGGAAGCTTTTGCTTTTGTTCAGGAGAAAATGATCAGATAATTGATCAGCAGCTCCAAATTCCTGTGCTCTGTGTAAGTGAGGAGAGCTGTCCCAGCTACCTTGTACAATTGTGCAAGGGGTACAGGCTCACCCTTGTTTCTCTGGGACAAACCTGGTTTTCCACACACACGCACACAGGCATCACCACTCTACAGCTGTCCCTCTGGTGTGTCCCCAAGAGCTGGACCTCACAGCAGTCTCTGTCCTGCCCAGCACCTTTTCTTCAACAGCTGCCAAGGACAGGCAGCACAGAAAGAAAGGAATGACTGCAGAGGGGAAGTAAATAGGGATATTTCCCCACTCTGCAGGGTGTTGCAGGTGAGGGACTTCTCGAGCCAGAGGCAGCATTTATTGGTCAGAATGGATTTTAACGCAATGCACTTCTCCAGTCCTTTTTGAATCTTGTAAGAAGCTGATATAAATTCTTTCTTTTTGATATCAGCTGCTTTGTTCTGCAATTTTCAGAGCAATCTAACACCAACAATTATGTGGAAGAATTAAATATTTTGTCTTATAACAGGCAAAGAAACAGTTTTGTTCCACTCATGAGTGTGTTGCAGTCTTCTAAGATCAAAGAGTGCTGCTACTACCCTTTTAGGAGCACAAGGAAGAATGAAGGTAAATAAATAGAAAATGCATTAATAAAGTAGCTGTATGTCCCTTTCCTTAAGTCGATTCTGCTGCTTAGCTGATATCTGCCTCTGCCCATCAGTATGAAGTTTCAAAGGATGTCTGGCTTCAATGATATCTAATGTAGATTTAATTTAAGATAGAGAAAGACAAGGGTATAACAGGGAGAATCAGTCAACAAGAAAGGCATAAGTCAAATGTTGTAGCAGGGAATATTTTCCAGCTGTCCTTTTCTAGAATAAGAGAAACAAAAGGCAAATGGATTGGTCACAGCTATGACTCTTGCACTGCTTAAACTGCTGCTTAGAGAAAGACTCAGAGAGATAGTTTCATTTTCCACCACCCTAGGAGATAGCAAATGGAAAGAGAAGCAGCTGACATAGTTCAGCAGCAGGTTCAAAAAGCCACTGGCAGAGCTCTATTTGAGAAGATAAGTAAATCATGGTGTGAAAGATAAGTAGTGATGTGACCTGTAAACACTGTAGGAACAGACGGATCAATAAGGGGTCCCTTGTCTCTAGACAGAAAGTTACACTTGAGCATGAAGTTACTGACTGAAATTAGTGCGTTAATTATTATGTTTATAGATTACCTGAGAAAAACAGAGTATAGACAAATAGAAAAAAACTATTTACATTAATCAAAACTAGAAAAACCTAGGAGGATCTCCTCAAGGGAATCCTGCTGAAACAATGTGACAGCTGGCAAACAGACAAATGGGAGGGAAGTGGTCTGAATGACTCTTCTGCATTACTAGCATGATAATGCAGAGCAGCCACAAAAGCCCTGCATCCATCCCCAGTATGAACTCCTGCTTGCAGAAACAGTCAAAACATTGGGATGCAAAAGGAACAGAACAGAACCTGAACTCATAAAGTCCCAAAGTAAAAAAAATGCTTGCCCTTTCTTTCAACAGTACATCTGCTCTGATCTTTATACCTCAAGAAAATAAAGTTTAGCTAGAAAGAAAGGGATAGTGCAAATATTAATGGATACAGCATAATAAAGGTAGAAAATAAGCCGTGCTTTAGAGACAAACTGAACAGACTATGGCTCTTTAGAGAATGAGTGAACAAAAGCAGATATACTGAAGAAAATTGTTCTTTACCCTGCTATAAATCAAAAAGGAAAGTAACATTCAAAATATTTAGAAGGCAGCACTTACCTACATCTGAGGAAATGCCATCTTTTTAATTAGAAGGCAAAAAGGTTAATAGCCCATGGATATCCCTATTTCAAGGTATCAAGTAACAAAGAGCCATAAAGAGAAAAAAAGAGGATCAAACACTTAGAGTGCTAGAAACACACACTGACACTAGATAAAATAAAATAGAAAAATAAACTTCTATCTGTTTTTTAAGCTAGCCATTAGCTTGACCACAAGATTTTAACAGATTCTGTAGCTTCCTGGAATGTACACCACAAAGTGGTACATGATGGAAAGCCAGCTGAACAAGCAGAGACCCGTGCTCCCGCTGCACAGTGCAGCACTCCCTGGACTTCACTGGCCAAAGTGCAGTCCAGCCACGACAGTGCTGTGCTTTGTGGAAGTGAAAGAGTGCAAACGTGGCTCCATACAGCCACGCTGAATGTGACTGCAAGCCCTGAAGACCAAGCAGCAAGCACTGCCCTGCCACGGCTGCACACCGAGTCCACCGTGCTCCACCTCGCCGCAGACACACTCTCACAGGTACCTGCCACACTGGGATATGAGGAAATAAGGACCAGCCTTGTTGTATAGGATGCTCCCTGTGGTTCCAAGCAGAAATCAACACCATGTTCATAGTAATCCTACCTCTGGACACAGAGAGCAGTCAATCTATTGAGGACACAATCAGAACTAGTCCACCTCCCTCACTCGGCTCTACTATATTGTCCCTTTACAGTTTATTTTCCTAATCAAAAATAAACAGCACTCCTCAGTGCTGCAAGCCTCACTGTAACACAGCCAAAATACTTTACAATTTAATTTTGTGTTCTTAAAATATGCTAGCTTCAAATAATCACATTGATTGGGGCTTCCTCTAAGTGAACAACAGCATTTGCAGACTTAAGAAACCAGCTTGCCTCTGAACAAGAGAGACTTGTCAGATGGGAATTCAAGTAAAAAAAGTTACTACTAGAAAAGAAAGAGATAGCGAAGACTGACAGCTGTTTTGTTGTTTTGATAGAAATACCTCATGGATAACCTGAAAATTTGTTTTGGACCACAGTATTGGCTTGAGAATGGGTGAGTTATATTGGGAGGGAGCTCTTACAGAAACTTTTAATGCATTATTTATTTTAAAAGAAACGTGATCACCAATTTTTATTCAAATATACTTGAGACACCGTTGCCCTATGGAAATACGCAGGCTTACTTAAAGGAACTTTGCACAAAATGTACCACATTTTTATATTTATGAGACTTTTCCCAGGTTTGCTAAAGTTCAGGTGCACATCTCTTTTTATTGCACGAGTCACAATGTTTACAGTTAGTTAAAAATAATTTATTCCCACTAATTCTAATGTGAGCAAGTATTTCTAAAACCATACAGCTGGTACAATCTGAGTGCAGGTAACCCAGCTTCTCCCATTCAGATGTCTGGTCCATTGGTACTCCTGGCACTGCAGCACACATAGGTAAAGGCCTCCTCAGTGCATTAAAACCAGTTATTGAAGGTAACTGCCTGAATGGTTGAACCCAGCAAAATCTCTGAGAGTCTTGCTTTCCAGTTCTCAGTTCTACTGTTTCTTTGTTTGCAAATGCAATAATTACTAGAACTGATGATAGAAAAATAGTTGGCAGACCTTGAAAAAATAATGTGTTTCATGGGTCAAGCCTATCCATTGATAATTTATGGTCAGAGTGTAACTGGAACTCTGCAACAAAAATAATAGCACAGGTACTGTTCCTACCATAAAAATCACCCTTTTCCCAGTATACGTCTTCTATAATAACTTCTCTCTTTCTCCCTCTCCCCACACACCATTTTTGTGATGGCAGTTAGCCAAAGCCATGCAAGAATGAATTGCACTGTTGTGGCATTTAAATTATATCAGTACTGAAATGCAGAATAGAGTCCTTTTCCATTTTATCTCTAAATTGAATGCTTTCACAGAGAGGCACTGTTATCTGCATTACAATTTGAAAGCTACATTAGTAAATCTTGAATGCTCTGAATTAGCGTATTCAACTTTTTGAGATGGATGGTTGAGCTCAACACAAAAAATGTATTAAGCTGAAGATATGGCTTCATTTGGAGTGAACATGTATTTTGAAGAATATATGGGATTCAGAAAACAAGCCTAAATTTCCAAACAGCCTGCATCCAGATGAATGTTACGCCCCCTTTTAAACTAAATATTTTTAGATTTTCCTATTAAAAACTATGCCTTCAAAATTATCTCCAGGTACCATTTCCCTGTCAGATGGGGAAATTTTGTAAACTCCCACTTTCACACACTCATTGGAAAAGTCTGGAAATGGTGCCTCTGACTGGAGAAGGTTCCCATCCCTTTTATGGCACATTGCAAGTACACTAGTAGTGCTGCAAGTATATTGATGGGTCCTGCAGCTGCTAAACAGTTGTAAGGGTCTGAAGAAATAAATTGAATATCTAGGTGTATTTCAGAGGTTTTATCCTTAGGACTTCAGTGACAGCAACCTCTAAGTGCCCCGCAGTCACCATAAAACCCTTTTGGCTTTAACTGATCTGTAAGTTTTCAGGTTTCTGAGATGCCACAGCATCCAGGTGTATCTCTGGGATATGCCTGGAGTGCTGTGCTTGCTGCTTTCCAGGGTGGGTGCAGAAATGAAAAAAATCCCTCCCTTTCACAAAAAAAACCCAGAGAGCAAACAAGTGCATTTAAAATCTCTGTTTGTGGAAAATTGATAAATAACATGATTATGAAATTGTGTGCTTCTCTTGTGATAAGTGAAATGTATTCTGAAGCATAGTCTGTGTTTTCTTTCTTCATGCATAGTTGAAATTTGCTGACAAATATCTGAAGTGCAGCTGCTTCTGATTAAAAAAAAGCACAGAAGGACTATTTACTTCACTTGAGCTCAAATCATTATTGCTATGAACTAATTAGTAGTGCAAAATAAAAGTATTCCCACAATTGAAAAACTGAGGTCAGAAATAGTTAAATAGTTATAAAAAAATAAATTCTTTCCCACTAAAAAATTGTTTCATTTGTGAAACTGATATGTTATCTTACTGGAATAAAATGTGCCCTCAGTACCAGTATTATTTGATAATGCTGACCCAGAAACCCATCTGTGTAAAGCAAAGTCCTTGTTCAAAGAAGCTTGAAAAAGACAGAAGGACTTTGGGGAGAAAAACTGAGATGGGCTATGTTGGCAACCTCATAACAAGGCAGATTTGAGAAGAGCCCCAGAGATCTCTGGCCATGGTTGGAGATGGATCAAAAGCACTTGCAGCACAAGGAGTATGCTTTATGCAGGTGAAGGAAGGTCAGGGCTGAGGATGGAGTCCCAGGGAGAGGTGTGACCTCTTACTCAGCTGGAGACCACCAGCTCTGCCACCTGAAACCAGGCTGAAACTGCAAGAACTCTTGTCAGTATTTTTAGCCCTCTTCCTCAGATATCACATGCCAGCAGCTGATTTTCCTCTCTTGGTAGCTCCCTGCACCAAAGGAGCCGTGCTGACTGTGGTGACATGGATATGCTCCAACACCATGCCTGGGAAAGGAAAGCCTCCAGCCCTCAGCACTGCAGCTCAAAACCAGCCTGCAGCTCATCCTGGCCCACCCCAAGAAATTAGATTATTTTTGGCAATGTGTGAAATAGTGTTTCATGTTGAAGTGCAAAACATTCCTTTTCTTTCCCCTTTGACTTAAAAAATCCTAGAACGGTTCACGTCTGCATTTCAGTTTAATGAAGAACCATTTTTTAATTGAATTCTGTCTGCTGGTGATGCCCATTAGGGAACCTGTTAGAGGTTTCAGGTGAAGTCTTGATCTCTTTGATCTAGAGTCCATGGTGATGAGGAACAGGTCACATTACTTTGGTCTGAAGGAGATGATATAGGATCACATTCATATGCTCCTTGATCTTCGTCTAACCAGAAACCTTAATTGCAATTTTTGTGCAACATCAGATATGGATTTCTTTCCTCAAATAAATCTATGGAGCCATCTCCTAGGAGAAAGCAGTGGCCCCTGCCAGGGCAGGGGTTGCAAGCTGTTCAGCTTCTCCAAGACCTCCTGCCTCACCTCTCCTCCACCTTTTACAGACAGCAGTTAAAAAGCAGGATTTTTGGATGCTCACACCAGAGAGTCACACAGGAGCCAGAAGGAGAGACTGCTTTTCTGACAGGCTTGCACACTCATTTTCTGTAAGTTTGCTGTATATTAAAAGAACAGTTTTAATGCATCACTGAGGTATAAGTGTGCATGTGATACCACCCATGAAGGATCTGCCAGAAACTGTGTTCCTCTCTCTCTTCCTGACAAGTCCCTGAGCTGTGGCATTTCTAGTCCAAGGTGGACCTGATAGTGGTTTTTTTTGTGAAAGCATATAGAGGATGTGACATTATTTATTTATTATTTAGTTGCTGTTTAATTATTTCTTTATTATTTAAGATTTATTAGAAACTAATTCTTCACTAGGAGAGTGATACACTAGAACGGGCTGACCAGAGAATTTGTGGATGCCCCATCCCTGGGAGTGTTCAAGGCCAGGTTGGATGTAAAGTGAGTAATGTGGTCCAGTGGAAGGTGTCCCTGCCCACAGCAGAGGGTGGGAACTAGATGATCTTTAAGATTCCTTGCAAACCTTTCTATGAATCTGTTTGACCTGATCCATTGCCATTATGTGACTGACGCTGTTTGAATCCATTCCTGCAGACAGCTAAAGTGATTTTTATCTACTTGCACTGCAGAAAAATTGTATCCATTTTAAGGCACTGACTCTCTGAGCACCTGGATGGCTTCCTGCAGGAGTCTGCTCTTGCACACCTTTGTAACTGGGATAACCTTTATCTGGCTACTAAAAGCTGGAAGCAGGCACTAAGCCTGACCAGATCTCAGGTGGTTTGTTACCCTTTGCTCCCCTCAGAGTCCCTGGAGAGAGAGCAAAGCAGCCATCTGGAAGAGTTGTTCTGAAACTCTCTTATTGCAAAGAGGGAGGCCAGGGGCTTCTGGGGCAGCTGCAGCTCCTTAAGGAATAATTTCACAGCACTTCATGCTGTATCTTAAAGACATATTTTATTATTTCATCCTTATACATAGGGACATCCCCCCTGTTTATTCTGAGCACACGGTGTTGAAGGAACCACTGAGGACTTTGGGCTTTGCTCCTCACTGCGCTACTCTGTTCTGGTTCCCTGTGTGTGAGGGATCATTCCCCAAATGTTGTGGAGCTCAGCTGGAAATCAGCTCTGATTTCATCCATTAATTTTGCCTCTTCCCTCTGCTCCAGTTTTCAAAGTATTTGCTTCAGAAATAATTTAAGTAACTACCATCTCCCAGCCTTCAGACCAGCTTTGTCTTACATCCCTTACATTAGCTATGCCTGAAAAGCTCAAGAAAATGTGTTTCAAGAAACCATTGCCCCACAGCTACCTTCTCTTGCACTGGATCCCAACAGCCAGCTGGATTTGTATCTCTGTTCACTAAAGGTACCAGGTCACGGTGTGAAATACAGGTGGTCTGAGGGTCTCTGGCATGGTGGCAGTGGTGCTCCCAGATGTGACAGATGACAGAATCACAGAATTTTCCATCCAAAGATCCAAGGTATGGCTGCACTTGGTATCTGTTGTCCTGTGGATGCAGGAGAGGAGCAGTTTCCAGGAAGGATGGGTTGAGTAAAGGGGAACCACAAAATTCCCCATAAGAGCACATCCTATGGGAGTGAAGAAAGAGCCCTCCTTTTGGCTTTGCCTGGTTCCTTGTGTCACATGCACAGCAGGGGGCCAGAAATGATGGGAAAATCTCCTCCTACAGAAAGCACTGTATATCCAAATACTTGGATACAGGCAGACCCAAGACGGAAGCAGTTCTATGTTCTGGGACTGTTAATGCCTGGAGTGATTCACTTTCCCTTGGTACAACAGCAGAGGTAGGCATGAGATGAACGTGGGGCTAAAAACAGGTTATGAAACTCTAACTGAAATTTTCAGAATACCAGTATATTTTTGGGGTTCCAGCAGCTAGACTGCAGCAACAGAGACCTGAAATCATATTCAAAAAGCTTGAAAACAGACAGATACAACAGAGCAGAGAAATGCAGCAATGTGAAAAATTGAACATAAAGTGTGACTAGTAAGGAAGTACCATGGGCCAGAGAGACAACAAGTCAGCAGAATATAAGGTGGGGTCTAAAGATGAAAGTGATGGCATCATATGTTATAACAGCCAGTCAAACTCCAGGAACATTTTTTATATTTCTTATGATCCATCTCACCAAAAAACATTATTGTAGCAATTGGTTACCCAAAACCTGTTTTCTTCCTCCTCTTAACAGCCTCCTTTTGAAGTCAACAAATTTTCTTGGATCTCTTTGGAGAGCACAACTTCCTTTTAAATTGGTAAATTATAGAGCATAGTATCCTGCTTTTTAAACAGTACTGATGAAATGCTTTCATCTCCACAAAATACGTATCCTCCTTTTCAATGGATTCTGTCAAATGTGAATCTGTTTTAGTTGGTTATTGCTGAAGGAAGTGATGTTTATAAAATTAAGAAGCTAGTCTCTACCTCAGGCGTTATTCTGCCATGGTTGCTATAAAAATACTCAATCCTGCACTAGGCTTTGTGCTCTGGCAGCTTCCCTGTCCTAGATATCCCTGCTAGGTTGGTTCAAGCTCAGATGTGTCCCAATGGGCCCCATCTGCAGCTGGGACAATGGCACCAATGGACCTGAAAAACCCAGGATGTTCCAGAAGAACTTATCTAATTTATTTAATTTTGTCTCTTTTCTTCCAAAAATAGAAATGTGCCACTTTGGTTAGGAGCTTGATGAAAACACAGATGCATATTTACATATCCTACACAAGCATTTTGTTACAAATGGGCATTTTCTTCATATGTTACTTTGATTTCACATGAAATCTTTTTTGTTTAGGAATCCAGAAAGACAGTTTTTTGTTTGTCTTTTTTTTTTTTTCAGTGCAGATGACATTTTACAATTCAGGGTTGAGAAAACAAGAAGAAAGTAAAATGTATTCATATTTAAGTATCAGAAGGTACCCCTCTTGGATCTTGTTTTGGCTAGGATCAGGAGCATCCAACAGGCTAATGACACTACTGACATTTATAAAGCTGGAGTACTAAAGGGCCTTTTGCCTTCAACACTTCTCCCTGTTGCTATAAAATTTATGAGCATTATATGCTACCAGGACCAGAAGGTCTCTGCTCTTGTAGCGTTTATGAGCTTTACAGGAGAGCCAGGGAGTGAGGAACTCAGAAATCTTAGAGAAACTATTGAAATTCCAGAGACATAGACTGAGAAATTTGCAATTCTTATAACCTTTTTTTTTTGCATAGGAAATAGATTTCCATCAATCAGGAGGTATAGGGGCATTCCTATGGGAATACCTAACTGAAATTAGCCCAACAATCTCCCTCTAAAATAGTAAAAGGCTCCAGTCTGAGCTAACATAACAAACCCTAGTTATTAAGTGCAGCTAGTTTTGAGATAAGATTTCTGCTGCCTTTCCTCCAGCTATTAAGAGCAACATAGAAAGATGAAGGTTTGCGTTGTTTCTTCCCAAAGGTTGAAAACTCTGATATGTGCTAGGGATTGTAAATGTTGAAAACTGTCGTAAAGTATCCCTGAGTTTCCTCCACAGCTTCTGTGACTCTGAGAAAAATTTGCAGCTAATTAATTTAATTTTCATGTGTGTTTAGAAAGATTTGTCATGATAATAATAATAATAATAATAATAATAATAATAATAATAATAATAATATCCCCACAATCTTAACTGGGAAAGATTTTTGCCCTTCTGCAGCAAGTCTGGTGAAGCAGTCATAAGGAGAACCTTAAAAAGCAACACCTGGTTCAGTTTAACCCTGCAAATGCCACATGCTTTGTTGTCCCAGCCAGCACTGAAGTAATAGCAGTCATAATCCTGAAACCCACTCTGACTACGAAACTTGTGAAGTGACTGATATCCAGGGGAGAGAAATAAATAAAAATCTAACTTGCTTATTGGTTTACTGCAAGCAGACTCTTGCAGAAAATCCAAAGCTTACACTGAATATGCTCTTAAGTAATCTTTTAAAATATCCAAACTAATTTTGTAAACTGAATTAAATATTACATTAGGCCTCCCATGTGATCCAGAGGAAGAAAGATTTTGAATGCTTTAGGGAGGAGAAACCTTCAAATTGATAAAGTTGTACCTCCTCAATTAGGAGCTGTGTGACTGCTGGGGCACTCGAGCTCTCACTGAGAAAACAAGCACCACCACGCAGCCAGGAGAACTAACCTTAAAGTAAAGCCTAGGAGCTGCAATCTCATCTTCCCTGACACCTAGCAATGAAAGCAGGACTGACAACATGTCTAGCAGGTGAGCTGAGGTGCTAATTGTACAAGAAAGCAGCAGATTCACAGGAGGGAGAAGCACCTTCACACTCCTCAGCCTGGAAAAGGGTGATGGGGGTAGAAAACATTTAAAGGCATGAAGGAAGGGAAAGCTTGAGTGAAATGCTGTCTCCTGTAACTCCTCTCTGTGCTTAAAAGGTTTTTAGAGGTACGTCCTCCAAAGGGTCTGTCTGCAAATCACTTAGGAAAACTGGCTGGGTCTCCACCAGCCCCAGCAGCAGCCTCTGGAGCAGGAAGGGTGGTTTGGCTCAGCCAGAGCTACCCAGCTCTGCCCTGGGAGGCCTGGTAAAATGTGCCATACTTTTCTACATCTTAAGTGATCTTGACTAGCTTATTTATATACCTCCAGCTTCCAGCAGCAGACCTGGAAAATACACATTCTGGAGACCAGATCCTGGTTATTCTCATATCACTCTGGACTGCACTGAAAAGCACGTTTTTGTGGATGCTCAACTTTCTGATCTGTTGACCAGTTTTCATGCTGGACAATAGAGAAAAAATCGTGGGGAAAATCAGAATCCTACAGACTCCACAGAAAGCTGCAGGCTACACAGAGAAGACACTGTGGTTCAAATACCCACAGGCTTACCCCATCCTTTGTGAGCCTTGAAAGAGATGTGCAGTTGCATGGTTGCCTGTATATTGCTGACAAACTACTCTGTAGGAGGAGACTGTACATGCATGCAGGGACAACAGAATATCTTACCATAATTCAGTCCTAAAGCCAATCAATCAAGAGACATAAATCTGCAGACAACTAGGTTTTGAAAGAACAGCTGCTTGCAAAACTCTTTGTTATCGAATTAAATTTTCTATCCATTCTCTGCATGTTGTTAATAACCTCCATATGAATGTTTATGATCTGTCTGAATGTACAGACCAAAACCAGTAACTCAAAATGCACAGGATCAAATGAATATGTCAGTACTGCATGTTCCTGCTGGTGGTGTACTGGGGATAAAACTCTTTAGTCAGGGTAACCCCTCTGGTCTTCCCTCCCAGAAAGGAAACTGGCTTAAACAGGAGTTTCATCTATGAAGTGTTATAATGGACAGTGAAAGCATTAGTAATAGATCAGCAGGGCCCTGAATTGAAGTTATCAAAGTCAACGAGCTTGTTCTTAAATGTGTGCTTAGGAGTTTGGTTAAAACAGGTAATGGTCTTGATTATAATCTAAAAATGTTATGACTAGTTTTTAAAAAATATTCACATTTATTCAGATTACTGGCAATTTGGGCTGGATTAACAATTAAGGCTGGTTTAAAAAGAAGTACCCAGCTTTCATTGCTTGTTATTTGACTTGGATTTATCTGAAATTATTAATTTATATGAAAGCACATATCTTATTTGTGGAAAAAGCCCAAAATAATAATGAAGGCAAAATTACTACTGACTTCAGAAAGTCAACATTTTTAATTGCTTCATACCAATATTCAATGATTTTGCTGACTGACTTTTGATGCCTTCTGAAAAGGCAGAAATTAAAGGTTTTGTGTTCACAAGGAAACAGTTTGTGGAGAGAAAGGAAGAAAGAATTCCAGGGAAATTAGGAGAGGTTTGTTGCAAAGTCAGAAGGAAAATGGTATGATTTTGAAGGCTGAATGAAAGTTGAGAAGCTAAAATGTCAGATGACTCCTTTTTCAGACTGGGGAGAGTAATTCCTTGTTTAGGTTCATTAGGAGTAATTGTGGTGTATGGTAGCATCTCCCCCAGTTACGAGTACCACAACCAAAACTGTTACTCATAGATGAATTTATGTAAAAAGAATGGGTTATTTTCCCTTCCCCACAAATTTTGAAAAGCCATCAAAAGCTATTTTATCTGTGTATTAGCTCTCATCACAGCCCAATAACACTGAATTACAGACAATGGGTTTTTCATGATTGCTTTGAAACAGAAGTCCAATGTTGAAAACAAACTGTGAAAATGTAGGATGAGAACGTAATGTACTGTTTTGCATGCCATGTAAAATCTCTATTATTCACAAGCACTTTAAAGTTTCTTAGGATATAACTTGGGATCTTGCTATCTCCTATTTTTTTCCTAAGTCCAGGAATTTAAAATCATTATATTTTCTGTCATTTGAATGGGAATTTTAAACAGCCTGAAGCTAAAATATTTCATCATTAAACTATCAACTGCACACAGCAGAATGAAAGGGTTTGCTTCTGCCTCATAAGACTTGCTCTGGGTTCTGGTGCAAAGCTTTTTGCTTTGGATAACTTTGTCTCTCAAGACCCAAAGGTCAGATGCTGTACAATGTTTCTCTGCATTTCAGAGAACTATTCCTTGCCCTCTTGGAAGCATGAGAAAGCAGAATTGCTATCAATTAGGAACTGAAATATCTACAATTCTATAAGAAAAAATCTTATAGAACTCATCAGTAGATGTCCTAAAATGTATCCATTGTGCAGCATTTTGAATGAAAGCCACAAATGATTTTTAAAATAAAAATGCAAGATTTCATTTGGCATTCTTAATTATACAAGTATACAAATACCTTAACATGAGCCTTTGTTGTTGTCTTAACCAAAATAAAGCTTTACATGAAAAAAAGTTTCACGAGCAAGGTGAATAGTTTTCACTGAATATCCATACCTTCTGAAAATGCCCCAAACCAAACATGAAGAGAATTTTTCTAGGAGAGTTGCTTGCGATCATTTATTTGTTAGATGTGCAAAGGAACACCATAGCTAAAAAGAATGCAACCGTAGAAAAGAATTTTTGTGTCTTATTCATCTGTTAGAGATTTCAGATGTGCCTTTTGCCAATAAAGGACCTGAAAGTTGACAGAAAAGCGTTAGGCACAGCAGAAATCCATCACTACAGAAAAGCCTGGGAAAAGGAGATATGACAAATTACATGGGCTAAATGTGAGCAGCCTGGAGTCCCTGCAGATCCTGTGAAAAATGAGGCGTGTGGATTGACAATACAGGTAGCAGAATGTCTCTCTCCTGAAATGTAGGCTTGATCCAGCTCTGAACCATTTTTGTGTAACAGACAAGTGAGGCCAATATCTGTGTAAAAAACTAGTGTGAATGAGATGAGTAAAGGGAAAAATGTCCTTTGGTTAATTACTGCACTTTGCAGGATGTGCAGACAGCCCTTGTT
This sequence comes from Cinclus cinclus, assembly GCF_963662255.1. Taxonomy (NCBI): domain Eukaryota; kingdom Metazoa; phylum Chordata; class Aves; order Passeriformes; family Cinclidae; genus Cinclus; species Cinclus cinclus. Next base: position 9,291,643 of record NC_085049.1, read on the forward strand.
AGTGTGGCTGCTCCAGTACAACAGTGCTGTGTGAGATGAGATCTGGGGCTTCAGCTGCCCCTGGGCAGCAAAGATGGGCAAAGAGAAAGTGGGCACCTATCCCTGAGAGAACCCAACTCACCCCCACAGGGGAGAGGGATGATGCCCTTATCCTGCCAGGAGAAGTTCTGCAATCACAAATGTGAAGGAGAGAAGCTCGTATTTTATCTGCTACAGCAAAAAAGCAGGCAAGGAAGGGTGGAACAGCTCACTCAGGATGATACAGAAAGCATATGGCAGCAGTAGGTTTTTGAGGAAAGGCACTTTCCCCTTTAATCCCCCATTTTACTACCTGTTTTTGGCATAAGGCAGCACGAGTTTATTCTGTGGGAGTTTATGCTGTGAGGTCTCTTGTGTTGAAAAGGAGCTGGAGGAAGGAGCAAATAGGAAGATACAGTAGTGCTCCTGAGCAGCTCAGGCAGAAATGCAAACTAATAAAAATGATGATGATGGTAATAATAATACTATATGTGAAATAACTACAGCTGACATATGATCTATTGATTAAAGTCTTTTGTATGACAGGATGTCAGCCAGCAGAAATAGGAAATCAATACCTCATTTAACAGCAAAGAACAACTCAACCTCCTCCAGGCCAAAGAGAGATGGGGCTGCTTGAGCAGACAGTATGAATTTATTTGATCTACTTTTGTGAAAAAGAAAGGTTTAATTATACTAGAGAATGTGTTTCCTTGAATCCAGCAGAGAAGGGTGAGTTGTTAGGTAGCTTATGAGCAATTAGTCAATCTAACCAAACAGCAGTGTTCATGCATTTCAATGCACGTTTCTGGGATGTCCCAGTTAAACAATGACAGATAAACCAATGCAGACTCCTGTAAACATGAATTTAAGTGCATATAACAAAGGCAGGAAAGGTAATGTTTTCAGGAACTTGCATATTATTTATATATTTCCTGCAAATGCAGATTCTGCCCCAAAAACTGGTTGCTGCCAGAGGGAGTTGACAAGCCACAAAAAACATGTCCATGAGGAGGCCATGATGGAGGAATGTTCTTCACACTGGATATGAGAACATTCCTCCAGGAAGGAGCACATGGGTGTATCTATTGCTCCTGTTGGTCTGCTGGGCCACAGGAATTTTCTAATCCATGCTTCCAAACGTGCACCCAACTTAGAGAGAGACATTCTGCTACCTGTATTGTCAATCCACATGCCTCATTTTTCACAGGATCTGCAGGGAGATTTTTGTCCCATCTTTTTTCTTTGTTTTTTTTTTTTTTTTGAGGCAAGTATTTTAGTTCTAAGGGTTTTAATATTAATTCTTATAAATAAACCTCTGGAGAAAACAGAGCTAGAAATAACTCATGCATTTTTAATGAGGAAAGCAGGATCCATAGATATCACATGAAATTTTTGTAACTGGGTTGTGTACATTAGTTACACTTTTGTGTAACTGTACTGCTTTGTGAGCCTGAAGTCACTGAGATTCATGAAGGACTCAAAAGGAGATAATTCTATGGTTTGCAGGTTGTGATTTCAGGGCATCTTATAAAGAGTCACACTAGCCTTATTTCTCTTCCTAAGAAGAGAATAAAGCAATAAAAAAAAGACATGAATACAACAAAGCAATTTGTAAAACTACACAGGAAAGCACTTCACCAGAAATATTGCATTTTCATGCATACAAACCAAAAGTGATCTGCAGAGAAAACTGATTCTCTACAGTTTCACAGAAAAAAAAACAGGTGTTATAAATGTAGTTTCACAAGAGAAGGTTTACCACAAGCACACCTGTACCTCCTGTACCTCCCCTACCATTTTTCTTCTCCTCCACAGCTTGTTCCTTCTTGCAATCCTGGAGGAAGTAATCTTTCAAAGGCATGTTTGTTAGCTGGGGTGCAGGTATAACACTGAGGGACATGAAAAATGAGAACTCCAGCAATACTGGGTGCTCATCTCTGGAGGGGAAAAGCACCAGCTTTGATTAAATTCTTTATTTTCTCTTTGCCTACACCACTTAACCTCCCCATAGTGTAACTACTGCTGTTTAACTTGCCAGGATGGTGGCACTTGGGCTCCCAGTCAATAAGAAGGGGTTGAGGGAGGAATTTTCCACCACATTCCTTTTTCTGTGTACATCTCCCCTGAACACAGTGATCCTCTCCTGAACAAAGCCAAATTCCAGTTGTTTTTTTGCAGGAACTGGAATTAATGCTTTTTGTTTATTCTGATAAATAGTCTGTTTCTTGTTTCAATTGTACCAGATGGGTTTTATTTAATGTATTATTTACGACCAATACAAAGGTCCCCTGACAACATGGCTGTAAGTGATCTTTTCTTGCAGCCTTGTTGACAATCTCAGTGAAGAGCTAAAGACCAAAAGAGCAGGAACGCTAAATAACCTGTTAATCAAAAATATTGCAGCTAAAATTGACTGGCAATGTATTCTGGGGAAATCCAGAGTCATTGATAATCCTTGTCAGTTCTCTGTTTTAAAAGAGGCGTCTGTTTCCAGGGCAAAAAATGGTTCAAAAAAATAATTTAAAACTAGGCTACGGAGAACAAAGGAATCCATAATTTCAATATGCAGAGATAAGGATGAAAGCTCAATGTTAGGCAAGCATGCATTTTTATTCTGCTTATTTTTGTAGCATGCCCAACAAAGAGTTAATCAATTTTTGGTTTAAGAAAAAGAAATATAAGCATACACTCTTAACTTGATTTTGAAGTTTTCCTACTAGTATAACTGTTTTATAACTATCAATAGCAAGCACCATGTTGCAATAGTCATTGCAGCCACGTGTCCTACAGGCAGCAGTGTGAATCCTCATGGTCTAATGGCACAAGCATGTTGGAGTGCCACAACCTGCTCCTCTAGGGATGGGTGAGAGGACTCAAGCCCAATGGAGCTTTGGAGCATCATTTCTTGTAAAACCATGACTTCTCTTGGCATTTGCAGACCACTTGCTGCAACATTGCAAAGAGCAACTCTGTTTTTTTAGCCTAATACAGGCAAGGCTATTGCCTTTAAAAACCCTCAACAGTACTGTTATTTTTGTATGGACATCTAGAGATTCAGGAATGCACATGTTGAAGAATTAGGTGATATTGCCTCATTTTAGACACAATGATGACATGATTGTTTTAGTTTCACCTCTACAGCTCAGGCAAACCAGTGCTGAAGTGGAGGGCCATCAACCAGGGTAGCTAAGGTTGGGGTGCCCCAAAAAGAGTTGCAATAATTTCCCTAAGAGTAAGTACTGCATCTGCATGGAGGATGAAAAAGGTGACCATTATTTGGAACAGGAATGGAAACAAATCCTGATCCATGTTTTCAAGGCCTGAAACCTGTGAGCTGCCAGCTGAGCAAGTGCTGGTTGGGACATGGACATTCAACATAGAGACTTTCCCTACCACAAACCCTCTCTGCAATAATGTCAAGAATGGCACAATTCAAAGACATTAAGACATGGAAAGCTGTACTTGGCACAATTCAATGTTCATTTGTATTCTAGAAATTTCTATAATAGGTTACAGCTTTATTATTTTTAAACAGTGATGGAAATATTCTCCTCCTTTTACAGCTGAGGAACCCAAGGTATGCAGACTATCAACCATGTATCATGTTTTGCTGCAGGCTGTGTGATCTGCCTCCCAAAAAAACCTGCCTGCAGCTCTGCTGGCTCCATGAAAATGCAAAAATCTTTGGGCAAGTGCCACAAGACCTGAAAGCCCACCACTGCACACTGCCCCAAATATGTCTCTGTTGTCACAACAGCAGCAGTGGAAGATCCAGCACATCCCCAGAGCTTGGACCAATTCAGAACCCCTCATGCCCTTGGCCACCATCAAGCATTCCTATGCTCATGATCTTCCCAGGGCAGAAACTGGACATGATGTAAAATACAGCAATACCCAGTAATGAGCTACCTCATCCTTTGGACCCTTCGTGACTTTCTAGGATTGTTCTTGAAACAGTACAGTTTGAATATTTCATGCTGTAATGCAGCATACCAGCTGACATCTCAGGAGGAATTTTTGAACTTGTATAAATTAATTATCCCTGCTACCCGCAGATCATTGCTTCGGCAGGTTTGGACAATTTGTTCATCAGCTACCAGTTAAAAACAACCAAATTATTTGCTTTGAAGCTATTTTTCAGTTAATATTGTGTATGAGTGTTTTCTGTATTCTTTTCCATAGATCAATTATTTTATTTACCATTTCTTGAAGCTTAATCTAAAACACCAAAACTAGACATAGAATCACAGAATTAGGCTGGAAAAGACCCTTCCTTGAATAAGGCATATCTAAAAGATGGGGACAGACTTTCCAATAATGACTGTTGCTATAGGACAAGTGGTAATGGTTTTAAACTAAAAGACAGTAGATTCAGAGTACACATGAGCAAGAATTTTTTTACTGTTAGGGTGGTAAAGCCCTGGAACAGGTTGCCCAGAGAGGTGGAGATGCCCCTTCCCAGGAAACATCCAAGGTTGAATGAGTGAGCAATCTGGTCTAGCTGAAGATGTCCCTACTCATTGCAGAGATATTGGACAAAATGGCCTTTAATCCAAACTATCCTATGAATCTATGATTCTGAGTGATGCCAAAGGGCATATGCATCATATACTAAGTAAATGGACTTTTGGAGTCCAGCAAATGAAAGGCAGCAAAAGCAGATGCACAGAGACTGCAGATAGCACTGGGGAAGGGCAGGGCTGGGATCAAACACCTGCTAAAAATGAGAAATGGGAAGGTAGAAAGCTTACTTTTTGGTTTCATTACAGGTCCAGCCTGGGCAAGATTGACACACACTGTTAAAGTGTTTAAGTGTTAAAAGAGCTTGCATCATGTTATACAAAGTGAACATACCATCATGGCCATGCACAAGTCAGAAACGAAACTGAGAAACTAATAAATCCAAATGCACCTGCTCTGTATCTGAGCAGACAAAATTCCCTCCAGGGCACTACAAGCACACCTGGACTTTGATAACCCTGTGATGTTCTGCTGAGCACAGGCTTCCAGCTGGGGCAGTGACTTTCTACCAAGCTACAAAACTCTGAGCTATCCATTAAAATCTTTTAAGGCTGGAGTTGGATGGATTTTCTCAGGACAGATGTTAACTGTCCTATTCCAGCTGCAGTTAAAGGGAGGAATTAGCCAAGAACTGGCTGGGATTTATGAACCCTGGTTTGTACTGCCTGCACAGACCTGCCTGGTGTGCCAGGACTGTCACCCTGTAACATGCCTGGCATGCACAGAAACTCCCCAATGAGAGAGAGAAAGGGCGAGAGTGAGAAACACATGGCCAAAAGCATTACCTTTGTATTTTCTAAAAAACTCACACAAAGTCAGCAGTTAAATCTATAAAGCAATCTCAGAAGGCACGACCTTTTTTTCTAAGGCAGAAGCAAATTGCTGAAAGTTTTCTTCTCTCCCATGCTCAGAACAAAGGGCTGTTGAGGAGAATTTGTGGGGCAGCTAGTGAACCTCCTCGACAGAAGTGTAAGGCTGACTTTAATATACTCCGATCACAAGCAGTGAGGACATTTATTAAAGAGCACTGAACTCCAAAACCTGCTTTAAAGCTGTTAGATCTGATCTTTAGTTCTTCAACACAGTTATGAAATACATGAAGCCAATTGGCTGCACAGCAGCTGCTGCCACTTCTCTGTGCAAGTTACGCCCCCGCCACGACCAAAACGCTTTGCCCTGGGAAAAGCACCATCTAGGCAGCAGCAAATAGAAAATGGGCACCATCTGCCAGGACCTATTTTCTCATAGATCAATTCTTTGTTGCTAATGACACAGAAGGAGATGTTTGTATTTGGTCACTTCACATCCTGTGAAAACATCTGGACCAGAGCATCAAGCCAACCTGCACTGCACTGCAGCACAATCTCCTCCTCAGCTTACCCACCTCAAAACAGTGCTGGGAAGGAGGTGATGTGAGTGGGGAACAGGGAAGACAGTATTTCTAACTGTTGTGAAGCATATCTTGGGATTAAGCATCATAAATAAGGATTTAATTTTCAATTTTGGCTAAAACTATTTCCATGCTCAATTTTTATAAAGAAGGCTGCTGTCTACAGTCACTTTTCACAAGAGTTAGCCTAGGTAAAAGGCTACTGGAAAATGGTTTAAAGGAAAATGTTGATGTGTCTTACAGGAAATCCTTCAAAGCATGGCTTTAGACATGATAGCGGCAATAACAAATTTTTATTTGGAAAATCCTATTGGATCCTTCTGAGGAAATCAGTACAGAAGAGGGAGCTAACCTCTATCTATATAACTGTGTGTCACACCAAGCATCAACACAGATTTTTAAAACAACTGTCTGCCTATGCTGAATATGCTCCCAAATCACAGGACTTTAAAGAGTATTTGTGCCCTTGCTCCTTTTGCAAATGTCAAGATCACTAAGGGATTAACTACAACATTCTGTAATCATTTTTGCTTCCCAGCAGCTCATAAAGAAATGCTTACATCACGGGAATTTTACTTTTTAATTTTTTTTTCATTTGCCAGATTGTGAGATCAAACAGAGCCAAACCAATTATCTGCAATTCTCAAATGACAAACATGCAAACCAAAATATTTGCAGCAAAGCAAAGAAAGTGCCGAATTTCTCTGTAATGCAACAGAAAAACAAACGTTGCAGCATTTTTAAGTGCTTTGATGAAAACTCTCAGTGGGACAATACGTCAGATGTTACTGCAAGGTCAGCTCTGCTGAATGAAGCTGAACCATATTCAGTCTCTGATTTTGCAGTTATGTATGTCCTTATGTCACTACTCAGGACTACTGAAGCACAAAGCCAGAGTGTGATGTGCTCAATTTGTCCTTCAGTTGCTCCATAAAGCAGGAAAAACAGCCCCAGATAAGGCACAGCCACACAGAGAGATTTGTGGAAGGCTTGGAAGAAGTTCCTGAGCTTTCTCTTGGGAGTACCCTTGGAGGACAAAAGCAGCTACAGCAAGAGTAGTCCCCTACAAAAAAGCAAGAGCAATAAAGCAGCTTCCAGAGATGAACCAGAGTTGCAAAGATGGCATATTGTCACAGCTGATACAGCTTCAGGACTGGTTGCAGCCTGGGGACAGAGTGGCTGCAAAGCTGCCTGATGAAGGGCCTGGGAGTGCTGGTCAGCAGTGGCTAAACATGAGCCTGTGTGTGCTCGGGGGACCAAGAAGGCCAATGGCATCCTGGCTTGTATCAGCAAGAGTGTGGTCAGCAGGACCAGGACACTGATTATTCTACTAATTCTATTCTATTCTACTCTGCTCAGAATCACAGAATCAATCAGGCTGGAAGGATCCACAGTGGGACCAAGCAGGGATGTCCTAGAGCACAGGATTGTATCCAGATGGTTCTTGGGTATTTCCAGTGAGACAGACTCCACACCTTGTCTGGGCAGCCTGTTCTAATGCTTGGTCTTCTGCACAGTAAAGAAGCTCTTCCTCATATTCAGGAGGAATTTCCTGTGCATCAGTTTCTGTGCAGTGACTCTTGTCCTATTGGTTGGCACCACCAAAAAGAGCCTGACTCCAACTTCTTGGCACTCCCCCTTCAGATAGCTATAAACTCAGCACTGGTGAGGCCACACCCCAAATCCTGTGTTCAGTTTTGGGCCCCTCACTGCAAGACAGACATTCTTGTGCTGCAGTGCGTTCTGAGAAGACCAACAGAGCTGGAGAAGGGTCTGGAGCACAAGTCCTTTAAGGAGCAGCTGAAGGAGCTGGGATTGTTCAGTCTGGAGAAAAGGAGGCACAGGGGAGACCTTATCACTCTCTAAACTGCCTGAGAGGAGGTTGTGACCAGGTGGGGGTCGGTGTCTTTTTCCCAGCTAACAAAAGACAGGACCAGAGGAAGCAGTCTCAAGTTGCACAGGGGAGGTTTAGATTGGATATTAGAAAAAATTTCTTCACTGAATGGGCTGTCAAGCATTGGAAGAGGCTCTCCATTGAAGTGGTGGAGTCACCATCCCTTGAGATATTTAAAGGACATCCAGATGTGGGGCTTAGGGACATGTTTTAGGGGTAGACTTGGCAGTGCTGGGTTAACAGTTGAAGGTCTTCTCCAACCTAAAGATTCTATGATTGCAATGAAGAAAGCACCCATGATCAACTTGGGCCTCTGAAAATATCCACTTTCAGTGCAACTTTCTGGCTGCTGCAAGTAGAGCACTGCTGATCCGAAGAGTGCAATATGTAGTTATGCAGAAACATCGTTTGCACCCTTACAGCCCAATTACATAATCACAGTGCTATATAAAGAGGTTCTCCACAGGGGACCCAGCAGGCACACTCAATAGTCCCTTCTTACATGCAAAATAAGGATCTGAAGGCTGACATGCAGTGAAGCTTGAAATGTGAAAACAGCACACTGAAAGTTCAATATGCAATTAACCATAAAAGCAACGCTGCCTCAGTTTTTGGAAGCATTTATAATATGATGTCTGAGCTGATTTATTAGTATGGAAAAGATAGCAACTGACAATGTCTCTCAGAGGAACAGAACAAGCAGGTGTATTTATGTTACATACATGTGATGAAAGTTTTAAGTGGCAAATGAATGATCAAGATGCTTCAAGATTTTCAAAAGCTGACTATAATTTTGAAGATATTTGGAGTAGTCAAGTTGCAACAGAGACCTGTTTTCAGAAAGTGCTGAGTAAGCCTTCTCTGACAGCACCCTCACTGTAGGGCATCTCAAACCACGTACCCAGGAACTGTGACATCCTCAGTGACAGTGGTTTTTGATGACCATCAGAAGGACAATGTGCTCAGAGGCAATTGTCATGGGTCACATGAGTGCTCAGCTCCACATTTGCTGGGACACAGACTGCTCCTCTGCCCTTTCTGTGAGACCCGAGTACAGCCCAGAGCTTACCCAGACTCAGTTTAAGTGGGGACACATTGAATCAATTTTTAAGAATGTCCTTTCAGGATTGCTCCACTTTTTTGCTATGAACTTCACAGGAAAGGACACTTAAAACCCTGCCCTCGATGAATATTGGATCATTTCTAAAAAGATGGAAAAAAACATACATGCAGAATACAGAAAATCAAAAAGATGAAGAGCCTCAGGGTAAGCGAAATTTGTGGAAAAAATTCTGTCTTTGAGTTCCAGTAGAAAGACTGACAGCTTCAAATTTTGTGAGATAATCCAAATTAACTCCTGTTCATTCTGTCTTCTCCTCTTCTTTCCTTCCTTCCTTCCTTCACCTCTCTCAGCCTGCCATCTCTTCTCTAGCATAGCTCAAACTTAAATTCATCATTTACTTCAAATTCTCACACAAGCAAGTTTATTTCACTCTTCTGAATGAAAGCAAATGAATTTTATTTTCATGGCTCACTCTCCCAATGCCTTCTGCATGGTCTGATACATTAATGCAGATTATCATTCTGTGCACTTTTTGCATTAATTCTCAACTGACTGACCCTCTTCATCTGTAATTATTACCATGAAGGTTTTGAATATCATTAAACTCTTCTCACCGACTGCATTAACTTTAAAAGGTAATTTGATTAATTCTGCAAGCCACTGGTAGATGGAGATTTAACGCTTCATGGAATTTCTGCATTATCAGTATTTTGCAGCAGCTAGATCTGAAAGATAAACAAAATCCTTGGAGACCAGATGAAAAAGGCTGGTTGTTTTTTGTGAAAGATTTTAAGTAATTTCGTTAAGCTTTAAAAACAGTGTTCTAAATTGTTTTTCCCAGAATTACAAATGGATCATTCCTCTGCATTCCCCCACAGTACTGATTTAATAACTTTTCATTTCTGTGAAACGCATATATTTCCAGAGCTCAGCCAAAGGTTCTTCACTTGGGAAAACACAATGTCTGTGAGGCAGCAAAAGTTATCAACTGATAAATTGTAGAACAATATAGCCTGCCAAAATAGTCAACATGTAAAGACTCCACCTAAGTTCAAAACTTTGTGGAGAGCGAAGAAGCATGCTAATGCAGCATCAGTGTGGTGTCACATATAGCTGATGCTGGTGAGTTTAAATAAAAGTACTGGAGGGTGGGGAGGACAGTAATGGTGTAAAATACGGTCATAGCATTACTGAGCAGCAATGTATTGCATTAATGGCCCAGTGTAAGCAAATGCAGATAGCAATTCTCTAGCAGAGATTTCCCCCTTCCCCTCCTTAGACATGTCCGACAGCAGCAGCTGTTTTCTGTGTCTACTACTTCAAGGGTAGCAGAAAGCAATATTCATTAAAATTTCATAAATGCTAGCAAAGGTTCAAATTACAGATTAGAGTAGTGAATTAGGGCTACATGATCCTTACATGGCATATATTGAAGGGCAATGGAACTAGAAATCTCCCAAGGAAAAGCAGTTAATGGAGTGGCAGCAGCCATAGAAATCATCCTTCTGACCCATGCCAAAGCACATCAACTCCAAAGACAAAGCCCAGTGAGGCAGAGCTGCGAGAGAAAGAATGAGTTGAGTGGTTTGTTTGAGGTCTAGTAGTAAGTACAAGTTTGTGTCCTTCATGGCACAGGTAGCAGAAAAGGACCATGACATTATCAAGCACTGTGATACTCTTACACACAACACTGACTTCTCAGAGGGCAGTTGTTGTATTGCACTAAGTAGTTATCTTTTACCTTTGTCCTTGAGAAAATTACCCCTCTTCCCGAAGTCCAGAGCTAGCCAGCAGATCAGGAAAGATGGGGCATATAATTTTTTCAGGCAGTAGTTGGGGGCTTTGCCCTCTCTTTGTATCAGGGATTTCCCTCATCCCTGAGGTTTGGTTGCTTGGGTCAGACTAGGTTAGAAAGGCTGCAGTTGTCCAGTTTCAAAGAAAGCTGTGGGAAGCCTTAGCACAGGTCCCTCTGCTCTGCTCAGGAGCTGCATTTGAGGAGAAGATCCCACCCTCGTTGTGTGTCTGTGCCATGCTGAAGCAGAGCCTGTGCCCCATCTCACAGCTAGGCTGGGTACAACACTGGGAATGCTCCGGTGCTGCTGAGACTGATGACAATGTTATCCAAAAGGGCATGAAAAAGGTGCACAGGGAATGATATTTTTTCTTTTTCTACTAACACAACTGTGAAGTGAAATACTGGGAAATCATCAAGCAGGGTGTTTATAGCACATATAGGGAAAGATTATTTTCCTCCCTACAGAATGAGTAATTGAACTGTGAATGCAACACTGCAGAATGCTGTAAAAATAAATATACAGATTAGAAAAAAGACCAGACAGATCAATTTACAGAGGATAAATTCATACTCATTCCAGACAATTAGACTAAATGACCACTGTATTTTCCTTGCAACAGAACTATTCTATTATACATTTTTCTTCCCTTTGGTATAGAACTGGGGTAAGATGGCTAAGTCAGACCAAAACCTGGTTGTCATATTTATGTTGAACAACTTTTCATTGGTAATAAGGATTCTTGGGCACAATTTACCGCGTTAGCTTCTTGAGACAGTAAGTATTTCTTCCCCTAAAACTCATTCATTTGCATAAGCACTGTGGTTTGTCTAGGACAATGGGTACTGAGTGCCCATGATCTGGAGGAGAACAAGGTAACAGGTCTGGCTAAATGTGGGATGCTTGACCTGTGGGTCTGCAATGTGAAAGCCCCACTCAGCAAATGGGACCCACCCTCAAAGCCCTGAAGGTGCAAGTTCAGTAAGATCCAGAGCTTTCCCCAGCTGCCAATAGGCAGAGTTTGAGCTCCACCCTCTGTTATCCTCTGTGGGTGTTCTAACTACTCTTGTCATTGTCACCTCTACAACCCAATTAAACATCTGCTAATGATGATCCTATCATTAGATCAATGAGGGAAACTGACCTACAAAAAGCCAGGATTTCTCACCAGTCAGCCTGGCTTTGTTCTCACCTCAGGGAACGACATCATGTATTTGTGCTCCCTATTCCAAAAGACTGCCTGGTTCAAACTGTGCTCAATATCCACTTGAATGTATAGATATACCAACTGTCATAAAGCAAAGTATCAAAATGCATAATTATACTTTACTTACTGTTTGCACCTTACTGGCTAAGCTGCATGGTATTATTTCTAGTTCCTAACTGGACCAGTTTAAATGATGAATTAATGAAGTACAAAAAACTTCACAGACGAATTTTTGGATAAATAATGCTGCTTTGTTTGATAAAATTTATTTTTAATTGATGTGATTTAGGTCATTAATTTTCTGTGTCAGTGCAGTGAAATGGACCTAAGTCTTTCCCAGGCCTGCATTTCTATTATTCTGTAACATCTTTCTGTATCAATCAGGTCTTGGAAATAGTAATGGATCAGATCTTTACAGACAAAAATATCTATGGACAGTTTGCACTATTAGAACATCATTATCTTAATTAAACTTCAATGTTGTTTGAAATTTCTGATTTTTTAAAAAGTTGACACTCTGAGAGCTACATAGCATGTTTAGAGGATACGCGACTTATACAAAAAACACTATGCTCTTGAGTTTTCCTAAAAAATTCTGGATGATATTTGTAAGATCTGATTTATCAATAAGTATCTCCGTGAGTGGAAACTCATTTCCATTGCAAATCAGTCTCATTTTTTTTTTCCAATTCAACTATGTATACACATCCATACTTCTTTTTTCAAGCTCCAGCTGCAATGGCACTCAAATTACACCGCAACAAAGATTTCCCTTGAACACAGAGGGAAAGAAAATATAAGAAGATCAAAATGAAACAGCAGAATGCTGCTTCCAATGCACATTTCATAAAGGTCTGTATTAAGAGTGGGCTGGAGCGACACAGGGTCAGCTGCAGAAGATGCCAGAACCAGCCATGGCTGTCCTGCTGTCACAGGGCTGGCGGCACCCATGGAAGCACCAAGACCTCACCCTGTGGCTGACCCCCTTTCATAGAATATGCCCCCATTCTTACATTCCCCTCTTTATCTTATTCTTCTCCAGTAAATCAGAACAGACACATTTCAATTTACCTGCTATTACTTCCTGCATTTCTAAAGCCTTTGCTACTGTCTGGGCTACCTCAACACAAACCACATAAATTAACCATGGGCCAGTTTCCCCTGGTCACAGCGTGGGTTAGAAAAGGCAGTTTATAATTCTCTCCACATCCTCAACATCAGGAATGAATCCTTCCCTTAAAATAGCTTTAAGCATCATCATTATTTTTTTATGCTATACTGTGAGTCATGGTGTTACCAGTGTTACCCTACTCTGTTCAACTTCAAAACATTTAAATGTGGAATTCACAGCAGATGGATTTTTGTAATGGAAGATAAATGATTAAGACCCAATTTTAATACTATTTGTTGAATATATGTGGATGATGGACTGTGCAACAGTAGTATCACACAAACTATAATATTTTTTGATGCATTTTCTGATACATATATGTGTGTATCTTGCAGGCAGCACCAAAATCCAAGCTAGTGTATATGGAAGGGAGACAAAAGTGACAACAAGAATCCCTTTCAAACAGATGTGTCCAGATGGGTGAGGAAAATAAGCCATGCTCCTGAGGTACAATAGCATACCTAATCTCCCTTAAAAGTAGAAGCAATCTCATCTAAAGTACGAGCTTTTAAGCTGGTTTAGATACAAGGCAGTTGCATGTAACTGGTGAGAGAGCCAGGAGCAGGAAAATGAGCAAAATGTTGGTAACAAAGTGTTTATGCAATAGCTGCACTGTGCTGCAAAACAAGCACAGGTCGTTAATTAGCAAAACATCTTCATCCATGACCAACACTTTAAAATTTGAGAGACTGTTTACAAATAACTGAAATATTCAGAATATGTTGTTTGTTGAGATTTATTTTTCATCCTGTTGGTTTTTAAACCTGGTGTGCTGTAAGAGGCAAGCAGATATTTGTTGCACTCCACTACTAGAATCTGTGAGAGTAAGGTATGAATACAAATACTTCCTGCATTAGGCATTCAGAAACAAGAGCTTCAAGTCATCTTCATAAGACAGACCTTATCAAGGGTGTCACTGGGACTGACTAGACCCCAAAATACTTTTATCCCTGACCAAACTCATGCACAAACGCTGTGGAAATATATTCTGCAAGTTCCCTCACGTAAAGATCTGGGTGCATTAAGGGATGCCTGCATTTAGACATCATCTAAAGTAAAAAACAAATGGCTCCATTTACCCCTGCTGGGATGGCTGGTGCTCGTTTCACTTGAATGCACGTAAGATTTTCATCTTAACTACAAAGGCAGATTTTGATGGGCCCCAAAGTGCTCCAACAGCCATTAAAAGCTCAGTATCTATACTATAGCAAAGAATGCTGTTATGCTTAACCTGCCTTTCCTGAACATTAAATATACAAACTGAAAAAAATACAGGGAAAATGAAGAAAACATAAGGGAGAAAGTTTGTTCCAAACTTAACCCAACAAGTAGAAAAAAAAGGAGTGAAGTTGATGGAGAAGACATATGATGGCAGACATGCGAGTGTCACACCATGTCACGTCCACCTCTTCACAGATTTTTTGCTTTGAGTGCTTCAAAAATAGAGCATTTTCTTATTTGAGAACAGTATTTTTTCCCTAGAAACTTAAAAATAGGACTCCCTTTGTTTTGCTCTGCATCTTACCATCTTCTATTGTAGTTACAAATAAGGTGTTGGTATTTCATTATCCAATGGCTAAATTTAGTAACTGTTGTATTTTCATATTTGGAAGTGGGATAGCAAAGTCCCCTGATTCCAAATCTTTGGGCCTCAGACAATAATGGCATTATCAAAAAATACGTAGCTTTTCAAATATAAATGCATTTCACTTTGTCAGCATTTTGCCAGCTATTTCAATGCACTGACACCAAACTTATCTTCCTTAACAAAGTCTTTGCCAGGATGGAAATCAGTATTCAGCACTAAAAAAAGCACAACAGCTTGCTGAGTCTCCTGACAATAGAGGAAAGCATAAAAATCACATTTTTATTAGTTATATCTTTATGACAGCATTTAAATACACAGGTGAATTCCCAGTATATAAACAAATATTTATTGCTAACACAATAAAATATTTATAGCATTGAAAAGATATTCAAGAACCTAGAAACTATTGTAATCTTCAATACCAGGGAGCTTGTAAATGAATGCATAAATAGAAAAATTGTGCCTTAATTTAAATGCATTCATTATTTAAATGTTCTGCAGCTTTTAAATAATTTTTAGGAAAAAAACTAATTGAAAGCACAGACTATTTTAATGATTTAAAAGGGCTTCCTGAGTAATTTACAGGATTTATCTTCTTTCATTTTTGCTGTAAACCTTGCACAGGTGAGCTGTGCAATTTGCTCCACAAATTACTTCAGATTGCTTACAAATGTTTTCTTGTCTGGTAAAGTTTAATAAAGCTAAAGATCAAATGGTTACCTTGGATTAGACATGGAACATGAGCAGCTTGCATTAAAAGCCATGTAATTTTTTTATATTGGTGGTGTTGCGAAAGAAGCAGAATTTTATAAGTGCCCATTTTGAAGACCACTTAATGGGAAAATAGCTGAGTTTTGCACTCTAAGACTACCAACACGCCTAGTCAGTGGAGGTTGCTACTGAATATTCTTGTTGCAGGGTCAAATTTTTGCAAAAATAAATGGACTGACATCGGCTGCAGTTTCAGATATCTTAGATATTTAGGCACAACACCAACTAAAGGAACTTATCCCACGATCTTCTGAAAATGGGGCAAATCTGGGAAGTGCTTGGAGGGATCTCCCATGAGTTCTCAGCTGCCATTAAGACAGAAAAGAAAAGGAGAAAGGAGAAAGGAGAAAGGAGAAAGGAGAAAGGAGAAAGGAGAAAGGAGAAAGGAGAAAGGAGAAAGGAGAAAGGAGAAAGGAGCTTGGTGCTGGTGAAGTTCAGGACAAGGTCCAGAGGAGGAAAAGATGGAAGCTGTTGGGATATGTTCCCGTGCTGTGCTGGTGGCACAGCAGTGGGACAGTGGTGTGGAAGGGGAAAGCAGAGCTTTGTTTGCCAAGGCCAACCATAGCGGGGGAAGACATTCAGTACAGACAGCGGGGAATCAGACCAATCCCTCTTTGTGCAGAGGATGTGGTGGGAACAGGCAGCACGAGCAGGTTTAAAAAGGGATTAGGCAGGATCATTAATACATGGGAAGGAGAGAAGGCAGGGAAGCTGGAGAAGTTCAAGGCAGCAGCAGGAGAAAGTGACCAGGCTCACGTGCTCTCCCCAAGCTGTTTTGCCACCACAGAGCTCAGAACACAGGGTAACACAGACCTCCTTTCTGCCTAGGATGGCATTTCTTATGTTTGTAATTTCACACTTGAGATGCCAGAGTGAAATGCTACAGAGCAGAAAAAAAATAATATCACAGCCTCACAAGAACTAATTGGAGCTGGAAAACCACGGAAAACAGCCTGGATATTCAGCAATTTTCTGTGAGAGAGCCATTTACTGAGGCTGGTTAGATGTGTGTGCAGATGAACAGCATAGCTGGCCTTGGTGGGAAACTGCTCCTGTAGCAATCCCATCCCATGTGCTGCAGGATTACTGATACAGATGTCTCATTCACTTGTAGGGCACCATCAACAGCTCAGTTACAGGAGACAGCACAGGAAAAACGCTTCTCACTGCAAGAGGAGCCACGCTGCAAAATGGCTCTGGACTTGCCCTGGCAAAGACATGTCCTGAGCAGCTCAGACACTCACCAGAGAGAGACAATTGCTATTCTTTGGTCCATTTATCTCCATGGATTTACAGGGAGCAGGTGATTTAGACACATTCAGTTCAAGCCAGAACTACAGCTACATCGTCCAAGCCAGGCAAGGCAAAGTTTTGCTTTTATGGGGGTGTCTTAAAAGATCCAACTTGACAGCAGGAAGGCAATTGATCAACTATATTGTCTCACTGCTTTTTTTTCAATCCTCTGAATACAGTTGTCCACTGTCTCGTCTTGTGTTATACCTGGCTGCCTTTATGCCCCATGTTTGTGCAGTACCCAGTCCTGCTGTGTGATTAGGGCTCCTCTGAACAAAAGAAAAGCAAAGAAATAGTAACAAACTGTGTCAGAAACACAGTGTTTTAACAGGGCAGAAATTACCAATCACTGGGATGCTGTTACGTCTCAGGCTGTGGGTGAACCTTTACTAAGTATGAACTTCCCTGTTGCTGACTTTTGCACTCCCCAAAAGTACAGCATGATTAATTCTCTGCAGACAGGTCAGAAGCCTTACAACCACCTTTCAAAACTCTAGGTGACAGAACAGGAAGAGGAACATTCACCCTTGCTATTACCTTGCTAGGTACAAAGGGACAGACACTACTGTTGAATCAGGTTTGTGGGGCTCTCTTTGCCTCTCCCACTGCTGGTAGCCCTCCCACCCAAACTGGATGTCAGAGCAAAGAAGACCTCTGGAGAGCACAGGAGAATTTTGATGCTTCACATTACAGCTTTAATTTCTGCCTGAGCCCTTAGATGTCCCACACCAGCCTAGAGCTTTTCTTGTGATTTAAGATGATCTAATATACTTGTCATCCTTTGGGCTTAAATGCATCTATGAAGTTATGCAACTGATCTTTTAACTTTTAAAGTCAAATGGGAGCTAAAATCTCATGAAGCATCCCATATACATTTTAATTAAAAAGAAATTATGAATGCTTTCAAGTCTACTTTTAGTTAGTGCAGAATTTATCAGTTGGCCATATCTGTATTATTATTTTTTTGTAGACAGACAAACTTCAGTTTTTATTTCTCAGAAATTACTAGTATTTTTTTCTGTACTAATTCAGTAGCATTTAGTAAGCTGTATGTTATCAGAAATCTCAGCATAATGTGAGCCTTGCTTTATTCTTGGAAAAATGATTTGATATTGAAGTCTATGGTTAGAGGCAAAGTCTGATCAGAGAAAAATAAAGTGCAGAGTGAAATGATACCCAAGGAAAAGCGAAAAGCAGGGTTCTGGGAAGGGAAAATATCTTAACCTATGAATGCAAGTCACATGAATGAGTGAAGAGATGGCAAAAAACTACCGAAAGCCTCGGAAAGGACAAAGTTTTTCCTTCCATTTTCACTCTGCATAAATGAATTTACTGCAGCTGGGTTGTTCAAGTGTTAGATTTGCCCTGGAACATTTCTGACCCTGCTGGGCTGCCAATTTCAGCACCTTTTTTGTCACACTCCTGCAGCAAACACATACACAGAGATTCCAAATGATTTCTCATGTTGCAGAAGTACCAAACAAGCCTTAAGAAATAAGATTCAAGAGTAATTGTAAGGCACAGGCTTCCTTCACCTGGTCCCTGACACCAACCACAGACTCCAGCATCAAAACCATCCCTATTTGAGAAGCACCAACTTGCTGGTTTTTTCTCCTGTGCTTCCTGATAACTCACTCTTCCCCAGATCTTGACTCTGGTGTTAAACCTCAATTTTTTGTTTCCTTATGGTAGGAAGTGGCCAACAGATTTGTGCGGTGGAGTACAGCCCAGCCAGATGGCTTAAAGACCACTGTAGTGCAGTGCCAAAGGTGTCAAAGATAGAAAGCTTCATGTCCCTAAATTTTTCCTTCAGCTCTCAGGATGCTCTGCCCACACAGAAAAGTCACTCAAAAAGTTAGAGTTTTCATATTTTTTTTCTGCAAAAGCAGCCCAGGCTGTTTTCTGGCAGTAATGTTATAGCTGATGAAGTGTCTGAGGAAACAGCCAGAAACTCCCTGCAAGGTCCAAATGGTCCTCCTGAATCCTCAATACCATTTCATTACGGGGACTAAGTGAGATGAAAATCAAGAGGGAAGTTTCATCTAAGTCTCATCATAATTCAGTGATGTGGAACTTAAGTGTGCCTATAAAATTGACTTTGTTCTTTTGCCTTTGCAAAGTCCTTCTTCAATTTACTCAGTCCCCCTTGTTTTTCCCGGTACATTTTCCATTTTCTGCGATGTCCTCTTTTTCACCTTTTCATTTTCTCCCTGACCTCTCTTCACAGGCCCACTGCAACTGCAGTTTCTATTCAATTTGAAGAAATATACATTTCATACTGGTTTTTACAGAATAAATTCTATATTGATTGAGACCTGTGAAAAACTGCATAGAAGAAAAATGTTTAAAAAAAATATAGAGGAAGCAGATTCCAGCTATGAGCATCTGCCCTGTGAGCACAAATTATACCCACCAGGAGAGTTTCCTCATCATCTTGCTCAGACTTGCCTTTGCTCATTAAATTGGATCTGAATTATCTGAATTCAGGGTGATTCTTAATAGAACAAAGTCCTTGCAAAGAAGTTGGCAAAGGATGAGGACATTACATGGAAATTTGAGAGTGGTATTTGATATAATGGATGAAAAATTGGTTTCTTCATAAATGTGGTGCTGAAAGAGAAGGAAAGTAATGTCATCTTTCCTGATTTCAACCTCCTACAGAGAAATTGTTCTCTGTTGCACATTGTGGTCCTCTCATACACTTCTCTTAAAGCAAGGAGTTTCCACAGGGAGAAGTGGAACCTTGGGAACATTTTTGTGTAGGTAGAGTGTTAAGCATGCATCTCATCGTGTCTCCTGTCTTTAGCAAGGCATTGCAGAGGAACTGGAGATACATGACTGTGGTTTGGACCAAGTTGCCTGGATCATGCACCCTAAAAAGTAAGCACTGTAGCACTTAACTGGTCAATGCCTCCTTCTTCTCTGGATCTGGTCCAAATTCTTCATTACAGTTCCAGTACTAGAAAAGTTTCTTCTAAGATTAAAACTTATCTCTTGCAGAAGTTAAGCCTTTAAAGAGTGGTGGCATGCATTACCCTAATGCAGTGTCCTTTTTTAGGACACAGTTTCAAAGATGAATCATGCTCATATGCAAAAGGCGAGAGACTCAATTTTCTCTTATCAGTCCTGTAAACAATACAGTTTTACTGTGTCAAAAATACCCAATTAAAAGCTTAAAATAAAAATAGATCTTAAAATAGGCATTAGTCCTGCCCATGGTTCAATGCTGATGCTATTTCAAAGGCCCAGGAGACTTGCCCTTCATACTCCTTGTGCCAAGCAGCAAGGAAGTGCAGGCTTTAAACCCAAAGGGACAACCTTTGAAAGGGACAACCAGGAAAAACTCTTGGCCATCAATATGACCCCGCTGGTACAGCCCCTCAGGAACCTGCCTTTCATCCAGGAACTTCCTCATGGCAGCAGCCTATGGACAGCAGGGCAGGCATCCCTTCCTCTGGGCTGCAGTGCAGCTCCCTTGGGTCAAATCAATTCTGCTTTTGCTGCTACGAAGCAACCCAGCCACAGTGGTGATAGTCCTTGGTGGTTCACCCCTCTCCTGAAGATGAGACATCTAGGACTAAGTCATCCATGCTGGAAATTCTGGGAAATTCTTGAGCTTTTGGGTGTTTGGATTCAAAGATGGCAGCATTGCCTCCTACATCAGGAGAAAATAAACCAAGACAAATGGAATCCCTGTGAGACCACAGAAGCAGATGTACTCATGAAGGTGTGGTACACCCTGCAGTCACTTCAGCCACATGGATTTTATGTATCTCCCATTTTGCACAGAAGATCAACACCAAACTACACAACACTGCTGAGGCTGAAGCCATTGTAGACATGTTCCTGGCTTCAGTGAAATTGTGCTAAAAACTCAGATGTTAACAGAGAGACTCACAGAAAAAGATGTGATGGGACAAGAAGATTTACACTCTTGAACCCAGGAACTCAGTCTGCCTAAATTCCCTAACCTGCCTCTGCATCTTATGTGACTGTGCACCTACATGAAGCGGAGCTTACTGCTTTAAGACACTCACAAAATGAAAGAAAAGAAGCTTCTGCCAGAGAAAGGGCAGAGAACACAGAGAACAGAGGAAGAGGATAAGGACCTAGCTTGAGGAGATGTGCGCATGAGAGACTCCAGTGATTTGAAAAAGCTACAAGCTATACAAGTGGGACCTGAATATCACAGAGGACTCCAGCCTGAGTTAAAAGGATCTATTAAGGAAATGGTGGGAACAGATATTTATAAACTGTATTATGTCTAAATGTCTCATGTTAGCTCAGATAAAGAGGTAAATGCAAAAGTTAAGAGTAGGTTAGGCAAACTGGTTTTATTCACAGAGCAAGTTCTACCTGAATATAAACCAACTAGATCAGAAGAGCTACATGGTTATTTAAAATATAAACCAAAAACTTCTCTTCCGACCACTATGGGCTGAGGTATTTTTCAGCACTCCAAATATTCTACACTGCCGCATTTGGCAAAAGTGCAAAATATTATAATGCAAAGATCCAAGTAATCTTTCCCAAGAAAAGTTTGCTCTGCCTTGTGCATAGTTCTAAATTCACCTGCAGATCATTGTTTCTATTACAACTTCCTTCTGCTATCACAGAATCACATCGTGTTCCTGTGAGCATTGTCCAAACACTTCTTCAACTCTGCCAGGCTGGTGCTGTGGCCACTGCCATGCCTAGCCTGTTCAGTGCCCAACCACCCTCTGGGTGAAAAACCTTTTCCTGATCTGTGAACATAGTGGCTTGTGAAGAGTTTGGTTTGTGAACTTTGTGTTAGAGGTAGACCTTGGCTGGACACCAGGCATCCACCAAGCCACTCTGGACAAGGGAAAGGAAATAAGATGGAAAATGATTCATAGGTAGAGTACCTATGCAAAAGGTAGCAAAAGAAGCAAAACAGAAAGTTTGCCTGCACACAAGCAAAGAGGAAAAAAAATAGGATTATGCCCTACTTCCTGTCAGCAGGCAATGCTCAGGCACTTCTCAGGAAGCAGGGCTTCAGCATGTGGAACGATTGCTCTGGAAGGCAAACATTGAAAATAACAACTGCCTCCTCCTTTCCTTAGCTTTTATAACTTAGCTGACATCATTTGGTATGGAATATTCCTTTGGTTAACTTGGGTCAACTGGCCTAGTTGTGCCCTTTCCCAGAACTTTGCACATTCCCAGCTTATTGATGGGAGTTAATGTTGGGGAGACAGCGCTGCTGCTGCTGCTGCTGCTCAGGAGTTTCCAAAGCACTGGTCTGTTATCAACATCTTTCTAGATATCTCTGCAAAGCACAGCACTGAAAGAGCTGCTATGAGAAAATAAACTCCATCTCAGACAGACCCAATACAGCTGGGATGCCCACACTGCTGCAAAATATCTTTAAAAAATCAAGTTAAGCTGATTAAAATCTCTGCCTTACCTCCACAGAGGAGTTTTGTTGGTTTTTTTTTTTTGTTTTTTTTTTTTTTGGCTATCACTTTGGCCAGACAAATTCAGTCACATGGGCAATTTGACACTGAAACTTCAATTGAATGCATAAGACCGAATACACCTTTTGGACCTCCTTCCTCTCATGCAAATCCCCACATTACATCACATGTCTGCTCACTTCAGTGAAATCTTGTTGACAGTAATGCTAAATACCAGATGTTTAGGGATTACCTACAACGGGGCCTGATGTTGAAGAGAGAGCTATGATATGATCTTTCTCCTTAGAAACTTTCTGGCAATGAAAACAAGTCCCAGAACTCAATGATAAGCAGATTCCCAGATGTTTGTTGTTAGCCTTAAATTCCAAATTTCTACTATTCCAAGTTTCATCCATATAAACATGCAATTTGGTTTTGGGTCCTGCTAAACTCTGCTCTAATGATTGTTAATGGCACAGAAATGTAAATTCTCATTCTTTAAAATACAAGAATGTATTTTCTAGTTTCTCTTTTTAATCCCTCTTCTTTCAGGTTCACTGGTTCATCAACTATGCCCTCCTATTTGCCATTTCAACTCCTCTGTATTTTATTCCTATTTTATTTTGGTGTCTACTCTTAAATATATAGCCCTTATAGACTTTAATGCCTTCACATGAGATTTTCCTTAATTGTCTTTGACAAGCAGACCTCCCAAAGGTTGTCAAGGACAATTCCTTTTAGTAATTTACACTTGGGCCACATAGTGATCACCCAATGGTCTGGCAAGGTGCACCACCATCACTTTCAGAGGATTTGTTTCCCAGAACCAAGAATCATTTACTGACCCTGCATCATACTTGAGTTCACTAAGAATGCAGGCAGACCCATGGTTTTGGGCTGAATTCATCAGAGCAGCAGCATGCCTATTTATGTGCTCTCTGGAAAAACAATGTGATTCTCCACAGGTGAGACAACCCTGGTACTGCTCTGCTGATTGTTTCTGGGTATGTTACACACCACCAGTGACTATTGTCATTGTGTTATCAGATACTACCAAAAAACAGTAATAAAAAAGTCAGGAAATATCTTCCCTCAAATGAAAGCCAGTGGAAGCTATCAGTAGACTGTAAATGTTATTTCTTCTTTTCTGTTTGCTCGTTGGTATTCTTATAGTTTTAAATGAAGGAAAGATTTCTAGAAATACTTTTGTCCCTTTTTATAATTTTTATTCCCAATAGCAATAATGATACACTACACTGGTTGTTTAAAGCACTGGAAAGGGCATGAAAAAGACAAATGAGAGTAATGTGTCCAGATGCTAGATATAATTTCAGCTTCCCAAGAAATAACCCTGTTTAAATTATTTTAATCACACTCTACACTATCTAATGCTGAATCTAGCATCAAATCTTTCAATTTGGCAATAACCCCTACAAAATGTGTCAATAATAGTTGAATACCATAACCAGAATTTGGGGATAAGGAGCTCCAAATGCATGTTTTGCTTTGGCAAATTTCTACATAAAGGCAAACTAACTTTCTCAGAATTATTTTGCTGATATCTGTTTCTTCATCCAGCCTTTATACAACATGCATTTTTTAGAGAATAAACAGTAGTTTCTTCTTTAATAACTATTGTATATAACACCTGGAATTTTAGTGCTGGGGTAAAGGAGGATTAGTTGCTCTAATAAAGAGTTTAGGATTCATTAATTTTTTCAGGACAAGTAATTTGTCTCCCTCAATCAGTATTTCTTCAAGACTTGCACTCTTTTTCATCTTCTGCTACTTCTCATAGTGCAGTTGCTTTTGAATTTTACAAATTCATCTGTATCTTTCATTTTGAGGACTCTGTTTTCCTGCAATGTCTTAATTACTGTGCTGGCCTAAACCAGGATTACTGAGGAGCCTGGAAAGGAGGAGGCTTTAGCTGAATCTGAGTGCTTACTACTTGTCAAAATACTCTGTAATCCTTGGTAGGATTATTCTCTGCAGTGTTTCCTTGCTGCTAAATGACAAACAAATAAAATTTGCTGTTTCAATACAGCTTGAAATGTTCTTTCACCTTTAATAGACCTGAGGCAATATTTGACAAAGATGCCAGAAGGAAGAAGAACAATGAGGAAGAAGAACAAAGGCAAGGGTATGTCAGATTTATGGTAAACATAATCCTGCACCCAAAGATTTAGAATACAACTGGTCTGACTGTGACAGATCTGTTTTGTAGAGATTTTTTTCTGATCCTGAAGTTGAAATGTGTCTTTGAGGTGGTCAGACAAAGCTCTCCAAATTCTGCATGCTGGGAATCAGAGTCAACACTAATTCAATGCCAGAAGAAATGTCAGGGAAGGCAATAAACATAATAGCTAAAGAAATATTTAAAAAGGCAGCCCAGGATAGATATTTTGGGTGAAAATGGGGTGTGGAAGACAGACACTCAATTTGGGAAGACTGGAGGGTGAAATCATGGATTAATAGCTCTCAGTGCAAACAGCTGTCATTTTTCTAGGAAATATTGAATTGCAACCTACAGACAAGTACTGGTGTGATGATGTTTTACCAAGCTATGGGGTTCTTTTCCCTGCACAAACCCCTCCATAACAGTCCTGGCCATGTGTGCTGACTTTCTGGTGATGAAACTCTGGACCAAGAGGGGCACACCAAGATTTATACATCAAAATACTTCATGAGATTCAGAAGAGGTTATAAAAGCACAACTATAATTTTATTTCAAATAAGTGCTGTCATGTAACTCTGATGACTTCCCTGTTTTTGTGGTAATGTGTGTAACTGTGATGGACATAATTCAGAAATCCACACATGCATGCTCTTGCAATCACATTCAGCACATCTTCCAGCTACTTTTATCTCCCAGAAAGCTATAAATGTATTTTTTATCTGTTTTGATTTAGGGTCATTTTACCATTAGTGATACCATATATCCATTAGGATCCCAGGCTGAGTTTGTATATATTCCTGGATCATTTTACTGTTGGTTAATCTGAAGAACGAAGCCAGAAGACATGCTTGTATTTTCCTGGTTTTCAGGCGTACTGGTGGGATCTCAGTGCTACACATACCCCCTTCCAGAGTACTTTGTTGGTCTCTGTACCTGTAAATGCAGCTTGTCTTTCCCTTTGTTAACACTACCACCACATTTTCCTTTGTAAATTCTTCATACAAAAGAATTACAAGTTTCTTCTCATGTCCTTTTTCCCAGGAATGCTCTTCTTAGTTCTCAAGTGCTTGATGTCCTGCTTGTGCTTTGTGGCAGTCTCTTCTAGAGCTTTCATTCATTTTCCAGGACCTGCTTCACACCACTGTACTATTCAACTTGTTCCATGACAGCATGTGCCAGATGATATCAGCACAGTGATGTTTTTGGGATAATACCTAGTTCTTATGATTTCTCCTGCCTCTATTTTTTACCCCTGTATTAAAAAAAAAACCAAACCACTGCAGCTTCTGGCTCTGTTTAAGGAGTATTCAGCATACTTAATATAGACTCCAAGTGTTCAGTAGTAACCTACTCAGTTCATATGCTTTACATGGTTGTGCTAGCAAAAGCCACAGATATTTTTTTTCTTGCTATACAGGGTGGAAGCAATATGTGTGAACTGCCTCTGTGTGTTAATCTGCATTTAAAAAAAACTGTTCTGAAAATTATCCTCCTTCCCAGAAGCATTTAAATCATAAAACCCATAGCAGCAGTGAAGGATAATCTTCTAAAATTCTTTAGAAAATACACATAAAGCCTGTTAAATTTTGATCCAAATCACCTAAGTCTTTAGAGCACCAAGCAGCGAACTGTGGATGTCTCTGAATATTCCTGGTCTGGGTCAGGCTTGCCCTTAACACCTCTAAGAGTCACTGTTACCTAAAAGAAGTTAGTTCATTCCAGACATCCACTCATACTCAGAAGCACCTTTAGTTCCTAAACCAAGACACTGATGGAGGGAAACCATTTGTTCTACAAATTCTGGTGATATACTGACAGTGAACAGAAGCAAAGCTGAGGCAGTCAGTCTCTTCTTTGCCTCAGCCTTCACCTACAATGTCCCCGAGGTCCCTGCGTAATGAAAGGGAACCCATGCTGGAACAGTCTGCTCCTGAAGACCTGTGCTCTGTGCAGGGAACCCACACTGGAGTAATTTGTGAAGAAACGCAATCTATGGGAAGGACTCACACTGGAAAAGTTTGTGGAGGACTGTATCCTGTGGGATGGACCCCATGCTGGAGCAGGTAAAGAGTGTGGAGTCCTCCCCTCGAGGAGGAAGGAGCAAGAGAGAAAATGTGGGATGAGCTGACTACAACCCCCATTCCCCATCCCCCTGCGCTGCTGAGCAGAGAATTCAGGCGTGAACCTGAGCCCAGGAAGAAGGGAGGGGTGGGGCAAAAATGTTTTAAGATTTGATTCAATTCTCAATACCCTACTCTGATTTGATAGGTAATAATTTAATTTACTTTTCCCCCCAAGTCATCTGTTTTGTCTGTGACAGTAACTGGTGACTGAACTCTCCAGGGCCTTATCTTGATCCATGAGCCTCTCAATATATATTTTTTTTCTCCTCTGTCCAGCTGAGGAGGGGAGGGATAGAAGAGCCTTGGTGGATACCTGGCACCCAGCCAGGGTCACCACACCATAGGGAATAACCCCTGGCAGGGTTGCACAGAGTTCATTTAATTAGTGCATTGACTTAGATGGTTGCCAGTGTGGCTCTAAGAATATCTGCCCTAAATTTATTTTAGCACTCCAAATACTACAAACACTCATCCCAATTGCTTTCCAAAGGGATTATTTTTCTCCACTGAAAAGCAGCCAGCTCCACAAAGCTGCTTGAACTCAGTTATGGTCTGAGCCAAGCTGATTTTTAACATTAAATAATGTTTCTAAATTGCTTTTGAGTTCATGGATGACAGTTCTTAGGAATTTGCAAAGAAGGGTTTAATTCTGCAAACACCCAAGTCACACACAAGCAGTTCTCACTCAGTGATACTGCCTCTAATTTTCACTGGGACTGTGGATTTTTTGTGTGACTACACAATATCAGATTAGCAGCCTATCAACTCCAAAGCTTTCAAAAAAGTGATTAAATCCCATGAAAAATAATGTCAGCTTAAAAACTATGACATTTTAAAGATTCCTTTACCATGTTAACATGCTATTGATAATTACACTTTCTAACTTCATTTTTTAAGCACAACCTTGAAAATAAGAATGACAAAAATAGTCATTTTTTAAAAACTAAAAGTTTGCTTTGGAATGGCCTGCTCCTCCAAGAAAAGAACCCTCCAGATAAATACAACAGCAGCTTAAGTGCTGGTAACACAAATGTTTTGATTAGGATAAAGCCTGTTTTCCTGTGGAGAGGAAGGGGAGGTCCTTGAGAAATGGGCTAATCTCTGCCAGAGCCATTCGGGTTCAATGATACTTAAAATTACTCTGAACACATTGGTATCTTTGACTTTCATCCGGATTTTCCGATGATGGAGATACTGCAGTGTTCCTCAGCATACTCCTGCAAAGCTTCAGTATTTTCAAAAGAACCTTCTTCCCATCTCTCCATTTACCAATTACTTCTTATCCAGATTATGGGGGATACAGAGCATCTCGTTCCTGGCAGAGGCAACAGAAAAGGGGAGAGATTTCTGTTGTGAAGTGACTTGGCCTCCATGGGGCATCTCCTCTCTGGACTAAACAATCAGTTTCCTCTCAAGCTTTCCTATTACACCATATTTTCTGCATCTCTAATTGGCCTAATTGCTTGCCTTTGCTGGTCAACAGTGCAGCCCACTTGTTTCTGGAGCAGCAGTGCCCAAATCCAGAGAGATTACTCCAGCTAGGCTTTCACTATTTTTGAGTGGCACATTTCTTTCATTTATTTAATGTCTTGCATTAATAATGTCTTATTTAATATACATAGCATGGCTCTGCATCCTGCAAAGGTGGTTGCTTTTGTTTTCTGGAGAATGATGACACTGCTGCCTCCTGTTCTGCTTGAAATCCACCGTCTCTCTTATATCAGTTTCTGCCCCGCAGAGGACCCTGCTGCCACATTTTGGACAATTTTGTAACAAAGTCACAGTTAAGCAGGATCCTGCTCAGTGCTTTGCAAGAGCTGCTGCTCTGCTGAAAGATGCTGCAGTTGTACAACTGGACCAAGTAATGACAAGCTGGATATCTGTAGTTCCTGAAAGGATTGACACAGGTTTACACAGACACGCGTATCACTGTTTGGAGGGCCAGGCCCCTGGGGAATGCTCAAACACCAAGACAAACTGGACAAGCCAAGCAGGCAGTGTGGGTCCTGGTAGGGATGGCTTGCATTGATAACAAAGATAGGAAGCTTAAAAGGACATGAGAGAAATGCATGGTACAATGCACATGGAACTCATCAGAGCTCATTAGGAAGGGAATAGCTGGGGTTGGTTTTGTTTCCTGGACATTTCGTCTCAGTGCGTTCCTGTGAGTCCCTGGCAGAGAGTGAAGCTCACCACTCACCACACTGCCTGGATAAATAAATCCAAGTGATGGGTCCAGTACCAAGTCAGGGGGTTTTTTTGTGAGCAGACTGGCACCTTACCTGGATGAACTAAATTAGAAAGAGAACCTGGAAAAGGCACTTGTGTCTGGAAGGTGAACAATGTGCTGTGTAGCTGGTGGCTGGGAGATGGAGGCTGGGAGTAAAAGTTACAGAAACTTGCCAGTTGTATCAGATTTTTGCTCTGATTTAGATGATCAGTTTGAACTCTAAACCTGTCTTCCAGCTCCTTTGTTACATGTAGATTTTTTAAGTACCCTCCTTAGTTCTCCGTTCCTGTAACTGATGCAAGCAGTGAGCGGTTTTAGGTTCAGGACCGACCACATTGTGCATAATCTTGCTGGAAATTAAACCACAGTCTTCATTCTGTGAGCATGGCTATGGGAGCTGGTGCCCTTCTGCCCTGCCAGTTTCCCCTAGATGAAATTTCCCTCTCCAGCTTGCTTTGAGATCCCCCTGTAAGACAGCCCTGAAAGCCTTATGTGATGTCCCTTGCTTTCCCCTGTGTCCAAAGTCTCCTGCCTTGTCTTGGAGGGAATTATTTTGTTTTGACACGATTTGTTCAAGACAAATTGATGTTGGCTTTTTCCTGACACTGTTTTATCCCTCTGTAATCCATTTCAAACACATGAAAGAATTCCATAAATACATAAATGAATTAACCAAATACTTCCTACCTAATCTTTAATGCAGTCTACTCACAGTTCATAAAAATATTTACACAGAGACACATTATTGTGTTTTTCTCATCCTTCCTGAGCCTACGTAAATGCTTAACATAGCTGCTCTCTGCACAAATTAAATAAGATAATTCCCTGTAAATGAAGTAAAAAGCTGAAACTTAATTTGTGAGGCCAGTCACTCACAGAAAATCCTAGAACAGTCTTTTCCAAAGGCTGAGGAGGGTTTGGATCCAAAAATTACAACTTTGATTTTGCCCCAGAACTCCTTTGAATATTTATTCAAGTGTTGAAAAAATTTTAAATTATAACATCAAGTATTGCATTATGCAGCAAAGTCTGTAAATCTTTTGGTGAACTTCAGGAATTTCACGAGTGTACTCAGCAAGTACATAGGAAATATTTAATAAGTTTATTTATAAAGCATTATAAAGGGTCATGAATGGTTTACGGGCATGTAATCAAGAGATGAATAAGTGTTAAGGAGTATTTATCAAATCAATCTAATCTCCAAATACAGGGTTTGATTAGCATTTCTACAAAGTCTCCTGCTCTCTGTGACATCACACTGCAAATGTTACACTTCTCAGCAAGGCTAGGATAAGATGTGGTACTCCTCCTGGAGAATTTGTACTACAGCAATAATTCCTAGTTTGGATGCCAGGATGTTGGGACTTTGATTAATGTAATGACATACTTTATGGTATCCCTGGCAGAAGCTAGGAGAGATCACAATTTATACTGTAAAGTGAATTCAGGATTCTTATTCAGAGCAGAAGGTTTCAAGATAAATGATACACTACCCTACGGCTCCTTGCAATAGTTACTGATTGTATTTTATTACACAGCGGCGTAACTTGACCTTAAGAAATACTGCATGCATTCAAGATGCAATTTATCAGGTGGCTTATGTATCAAAGAAAAAACTCTCATACCAGCACTCAGACATGAAAACAACCCTCAGAAACCACAGGCAGACATACACCAGCCCCTGGACGCCCCGTGTGTGGGACTGTGAGACCTGCTCCAACAGCTGAGATTACATCCCATCTCCCCAGAGGTGCTGCAGGAGCAGAAGGATCTGTTCTCCAGCCCTCCACAGAACCACAGTAAACTCACCCAAAAGACCTTGCCATGGACAGGAACTTTCAAGCCAAAATAAATCCCCGGCTTCCCTCCAACCTTCAAACCATTATATCTTAAACACAGGAAGGATTTTTGTCTCACAGAATAATACTAATTATAATGATGTAGTCTTTTTTTTACAAGAGCAACTAAACAGCATTATGCCACTGCCAAAGAGATGGGAGTCACTAAAAACTAACACGGAATATCATAAATTATTGTTTATTACTAGATAAATAAATGGCAGACTTTGAAAGTGGACCAACTTGTATGGTTAAAGTTTAAAACAGCATTTATGTTAGAAATTTATGCTCTTAAAATATACACTTGAAAAATAAAAATACTTACTGCAATTTCCCTCAGCTGGACTTCCACAGAATAGTCTTAAATCATTCCAATTACTTAATGCAGTATGCAATGTATTGGTCCAAATAAGTCAGGCTTCTCAAACCCAGACCCAGATACATGTAACTGTTAAATTACATAAACTGCATGTATATTATGAATTATTCAGATATCAAATGGACTCTTTAAAACTAATAAGTAGTTTCTTACATGCAAACAGCATATTGATTATATGTATCTGATTTTTTCTTCCTAAGGTCCAATGTATTTTTGTAGAGTCTGGGAAAAGTTATCAAAAGAGGGTTTGGAGCAAATGTTGCAAATTAGGAGTAAAAAAAGAACAAAATAAAACCCCAAATGAACAATAAAAACAAAAAGAGCAAAAAAAGAACAATAAAAAACCCCAAATGAACCTGCTGCTATCCATCAAGGCACACATCTTGGTTTAGTTTGAATTTCCCGGCCAATGCACCAATAAACGCTATAATTTAGGTTTGCCAATTTTAATATACTTATTTTCTGTTGTGAGATAGAATTAGGAGCAGAAGTAAGGCAGGCCTTAAACTTAAAAGGGTAAAAACTTTATTAGCAACACAAAGAAAATAATAAATTCAGAATAAGCCTTCAGATTACTCCCTCCTCCCCCTTCCCACACCTTCTTAATAACAACATACAGAGGCACTTCAGTCAATTCCTTACTTAAATAATATTTTTTCAGTTTACTTTAGGGAGAGGAGTTTCTTCTTCTTCGGCTATAGGGATTTTTTTCAAGAGAGAAAAAAACCAGTTCTCTCCTGTCTTCACTTTTCACGAATAGCAGCCTGCCCGGGAATCTAAAATTGTGAAACTCCTCTTATCTCCACAGCCTTCCCAGAGCTGTACTTGTGGGCCATGTCAAACTCGTGGGGTATTACTTTTAAGGATGAGCTGTTCAAAAGCAGAAGTTCCCTTCATCTCTCCCTTCTCTGTTCATACTTCATTCCCGGGAACAGAGATCCCCTTTTTCCCTCGGGGCAAAAGATCTTCTGAACACTTCACACCCCACCCCACCCCCAATGTGTTTTTCCACAGTTAATGGGAATTTTTAGTGTAGTACAGTCTACCCCTACAGCTTACAAAAAGATATTTCGGCCAACCTTCATGGCATCTCCTCATTCTCCTTCCATCTAAAAACTAAGCTTTTGCTTCCCTGACTTCGGTGTATCCTCCCTGTTTTTTTTTCCTCTCACTCAAGGAAGGCTCAGAGGTCTGTCAGTCTTATCTGAGCATTGGAAAAGTTAAGATCTCACAGAGAAGTTGCAGGAGTTGGGCCAGGCCATGCTGGAACTGTGTCAGGATCTCAGGGGCAGGACGAGAACTGCAGAGTCCATGCAGAGGAGAAATGGGTGCCAAGGCCGTGTGTCCATGGCTTTCCCCCGGCGCTGCCCGCCCCCAGCTCCAGCCGCAGCCCGGGGGTTCTCCCTCTGCCCTGCCCAGCACACAAAGCCCTGGGGGCTCTCCCGAACCGGGCCCGGCTGCCTCCCCCCAGCCCGTGAGGGCGGCCGGGCGGGCTCGGCCACCCCAGGGCTGCTCCGAGCCGGGGCAGGGCAGGGCCCTCCGAGCCACGGACACACCGGGAAAAGGGCCAGGATCTCAGCAATGGGCTCGGCTTCTTTTGGCTATCGGGGCTCCTGGTTGGAAACGGGGCCCGGCAGCCTCCCCGCATGGAAGGGGGACCGGGGCCAGGTCGGTGTCACCTTGTGAGAGGCAGGAAATGAAAGAGCTGTTCCCAGGCTTTACTTGTGCCAAAAATGTAGATTCACCCAGCGAACTAACTTTTCCAATTGGTTTCTCAGGCTGTCAATAACTAAACCAGCCTTCAGTTGGTCCCATCAATTCACAGAGGAAGTTCTCATGGAGAAAAAACTTCCTCGTGTGCCTCCCCCCAGGTGTCTTCAATGCATAACCAGCACGCATGGGAAAGCTCGCCCGTGTATGCAGGGAGCAT
This sequence comes from Cinclus cinclus, assembly GCF_963662255.1. Lineage (NCBI taxonomy): Eukaryota > Metazoa > Chordata > Aves > Passeriformes > Cinclidae > Cinclus > Cinclus cinclus. The sequence continues at coordinate 9,324,451 of NC_085049.1, forward strand.
CCAGAACTCCCTGTGAATTCAGAAGATGCGATGTATCTGAGTCATCCCTTTGGCCCACACAGACAGTCTCTGCCCACACAGACACACCGCAACATTATACTCCTCCTACGATTTAGTTAACATAAATATTACAGTTTGGAACTTGTATCTTCATTTTTGCATTTCTTCACAGGCATTACTTAATCAATCCACCCACCAGACCAGACGACATTACTAGCTCTGTTTATCCACACATAATTTTCAGCATTAACATTATACAAGAGGTGAGAAGCAGAATTGGAAGATCCCATTGGGATCCAGGTGATCCAGAGCACCCTCAAGAACTTGTAAGGGAGTCAGAATGCCAGAGGGCAGTTTTGGAGACTCATGTTCAGGGGTGACTGTGACTCTGCTGTCAGTGAGAGGTAGTTGTGATGGTGTCAAATGACACATGACTGACTAAACAAGAGCTGAAACTCCATTTCACCTGTCTCTTCATATTGCACTTACTCTTTTCCTGCTGGAAATCATTATACATTGAGGGTTTTCTCCAGTTTCATGCTGTAATGTTTGAACAACAGATTTCACCGAAGTAAAGAATAAATTTCCATTTTGTATTATGAAATAACAATAGAAAAGGTAATTTTTGTTGTAATAATGAGTTCTTACCAAAGTTTTCTTTGTGCATAAAACATATTACAGAATTTTAGGAAACACTTAATTTGATTAACAGTCTTCTACATTAATCCCTTGCTCAGTCACTCTTGAAAGCTGCATTAATTTAACAGAAGCTTTGCCAGGCTGCCTGCATGGCCATGGATCAATATCCCAAAAGGCAACCATGCATAAAACTTTCATAGTGACTTTATCATCAAGTAAGAAAGTCCATCTAATATGAATACTAACTGAAATAACCAAACTGTGGTTTATGGCTACATTTCTAGATTACAGTGTTAAAGATGAGCTATCAACAGAGCCTACAACCTCATATTACACTTTTGATATTGTTTCTGACTATGAATGGAAAAGTATTTTAAGTCTTGGATACTGCCCCATGTTTTAGGCAACACAGATATACTTAGTCGCAGAGGCCAATATGTATTTTAGAGAATCAGAGCAATATTACTCATCTATACTTTGCAAAAATTACACCTCTATACAGCCATCTAGTCTTTGCATGGGGGTAATGGAATTGATGGATATTATCCTGCCTCTTCCAAGATCCCCACCAAACACCTCCCCAGGAAAAAGGAGCAGAGCTCCTGGAGGGCCCTTTGAGGAGAACTCTTGTATTTTTTACTGAGACAGTGAACTACTGGGCAAGAATAGTGGTCGTCCTTCTTCTAAAAATAACCTTTTTAGTGTAAACAATCACAAATGTACATTCACAGAGCCTAACCAGCATTACTGGGACCTCAGGGTCTGTAATTGCTAAATTTAACCCTGCAAACCCATCATAAAGAGTTCAAATCAATACAGCTAGGTTAAGCACATAATAAGGAAATTAAAAATAGATGATGTCTATAAAAACGGAAGGGAAAATGATGGAAGAAATTAAAGAAGACCTGATGTTCACAGGAGATCACTTAGGTCCTTCAAGGAAAAAGGCCTTGGGAAATACTTGCAAAACAAAGATTAGCATTACTGCCACTGTTCTAGGGATTCATTATTCAAGGTGAACCTCTCTAAAACTAACTCCTATTTAGTAAAAAACTGTGTTTCTTTGATGTGGTTAATGACTGATATAGGAACAATTATTACTATTGAATTTTCTGTTAGGGGTTGGGTAACCTGAAAGGGGAGGGAATGGAGTGCAGAAGCATGGAAATGCTCTTTTTGAATTCAAGTCTTAGAGACTTCTGCTGAAGTGTTTTCTTGTTTTCTGCTACTCTATTGCATAGATGGGAATTTAAGATGAAGTGCAGTGGAAACTTTAACATGTTATTTCAAAATCCAAGCACTAAAATTAACTATTTTGCTGGGAGATTGCCTTCACACTACAAGCTGTCAGTCCCACTGCCCTTCTGAACAGCACTGGATTCTGGATTCAGTATCATGCCCAGAACCAGGAGGAAGGTTTAATGTTTAAATGAGCTTACTCAACCTGATACAGATCTGCATGTAAGGGCATGTTACTCTAGTTCCCATCACCTTATTTTACAAGTAGGACATAGTTTTCTTCTGTGCTTTTTTCTATTTCTCTCTTTCATTTTTCCTTTAAGCTTTGGTCCTGCCTTTTCTTTCTTTCTTTTTTTTTTTTTTTATCCCATTGTCATCTTTACATTCAAAACTTAAATTCCTTTTTTCTTTTCCAGTTTATAAATAAACTGTGTTACATTTATTTTCGCTTTGAATGTTTTTCTCTGACACAAGTTACTTTCTCTCTAACTGACCAACCTAAATCTTCAGTTTTATTACACAGCTTGCTCTAAGTGAATTTTACCTTCATGTTAAATCTCTATCTTACCTTCATACACTGTCTACCTTGGAGTACTGAGTGACAGGTAATAGTCAACCAGTGCCATTTGTCTCAGCTAGCTGTCTCATTGCTGCTTTGAACTGACAACCAGATCAGCAAATAGCTCCTGTTCCTGGGCAGACAGAGTGGATGGACAGCTAGAGAGTCAATAAGGTGGTCAATAAGCTGAGCTTCATGGACCAAGATCCTACTTAAAGCAGATGAAAAAGATACTCGTAATGCAGGAGAGGGAGGACAGGGTGTGTAGCAGAATTTGTAGGCCGGAGGACCTGTATGAGCTTTCTCATTGTATATTCCAAAAATGTGATACTTTAATGTTTATACAGCTCTTCAATCAATTGACTTCACATTTCAATCAACTGCTTTTTTTTTTAACTGTTCTATCTCTCCAAGAACGTACAACTTTTGAATGTGGAGTAGATAATTTGATCCATGAAGTTTTATGAGTAGATTCAGCTAAATGCTGCTACACCCAGGAATAAAAACAGCTTAAACATGGGCTGTACCATGTACTTATGATGCATAGCATGGAAATTTCATGCAGTCTGCTTGCTGAATCTCATCACCAAACACTACAGCTTCCTGGCAGTGCTCTCTAAAACAGCTTGTCCCTCCGTGCAGAAAAGTCAGATTCTCTTCTACACTTTCTGCCAGGGAAAAAGGCATGGGATCTACTGGAAAAAAAGCACCATTATTTCATTTGTTTCTTTATGCCAGGACATGACTTTTCTATACAGCATCCTTTGGAACCTTCAGTGACAAACACATACAGATGTGCATCCTATCTGTCCTGTTTGCAACTAGGTTAACGGGAAAGAAACATGAATGTCTGTTTGCAAGAACGCAGTGTGTTTGTACAGGACTGTCCTTCATTTTTCATTTTAATGCTACCTTGCTGTGGTTTCACAGTTCCTTTCGTTCAAATCCACCTTGTATGGAGACAGCAAAGGTGCTCCTCTTCAGATGGAGGTGCCCTTCAGACTGGTGTAGCTGCTTCTGCTGGAGATCAGTTCCCCAGTGGCACCTGTAACCGAGCAGCTGGTCATGACAAGAGGGTCTGGAGAGCACCGAAGGGTATCTCCTGTTTCTCAACACCCAGAACTAACTTCATATGCAGGAGACAGTCTGACAAAGACCCAAAAGCATCCGTGACATAAAGTGATTCTCAATCTACACAACTCACTCTTAGCATGGATAAGAGTAGCTTTGGTATTGAAAACTACTTGCAGCAAGCAGAGCAAGGCTGCTGGTGTTAGTGGAAACTCAGGATTGACTCCCCAGCTCTCTTAACTCTGTCATCAATGTTACCTTTTTTTTTTTTACAACACATAGGAAGTATCCCAACAGACTGAAGATTCTTGGAGGAACTAAAACCAATGCACAGAAGAGTGCTTCCTACAGGGACAGCCAGACTAAGGTTTGGGCTAATTTTGCCGTTTTGGAGAGCCTTAATTAAGCCTGAAGGCAGCACTGCACAGAGACAGAAAAATAGATCCTGTGTAATGAATCCAGGGCATCAGATATTCAGCATGGAGAATATCATGTCCTGCATCACTTCTTCAGAGTGGTAACAAAACAAAAACCTGTTGGCATGTTGGACTGGATATTTAAACACTGAATAAACTGTGTTCTTTATCATCTAATACATAGTTGGGACATCTGAGGAAGGATTGGGATTATTCTCACACTATAAATGGGTTGAAATATACCAACGTATTGTAAGTTTTAAAAATAAATTAAACATAACACAGGAAGCTGTTTGATCTCCTGGGATGGATGCAAGGACTGTGGGCAAGCACCCAAATGAGAGATGGATGCTCTAGGAACAGAGCATCCCCCCAGCAGGTAAGCAGAACACTTCTCAGATTTTTGGGCCAATGAAGCACTGACTGCAGAATAAAGACATTTAAAATTGATACTTTCCTTGGGATTGACAGTAATGGATATTTTCAGAAAACAGAATACTGAAACCACTTATATACATGTTTAGGTTTGGAAATCAAGTACAGAGCCTGCACATTGTGAAACGCAATGGATGTTTGTACCAACTGTAATTTCTATTTATTTGCATGCCACTGAGTATCATCAGACACTCATACAGCCAGCAGCACAAGCCTGGGAAGACAATAATATAATGTCAAAACCAAGTCAAACCATGTCAGCACAAATGATACACTGCAAACCAAAATAAATTGAACATGAAACCTTGAGCAAGCAAGGAAGGCAGGCTTGGAGAGCTCACAAAATCAAGGAGCTCTCAGGATATTCCTAATTACTATGAGAAATTACATGTTAAGACCATATTTGCTCATCCACGCTTCACCTCATGTTCAACAGGTGTGTATGGTAGACAACCAAGGTAATCAGTGCAGGCACAAAAGAGCTACCAGACCTCCCATTTTGGTCATGATGGGTCAATGCCATCTAGGAAGAGACAAATGCTACTGAAATGAATGCTTCCATCAGGATCAGCAGACTATTTAGCAGCTTCCTCAGAGATTTCAAAGCAAGGGTTGGTTCCTACTCATCCACTGCCAGGCTCTGAGAAAGAGCAGCAAATAACCCAGAAGTAGATCCAACATCCAACCTGCCAAACCCCTGCTCCTGCACCTGCAGTGGGTGCCTGTGAGGTTACTCCTGGGATACCAGTCCTTACACAGGACCTGCTTTGCCAGACAAGTCTCCTTCTCCACAGCCACTGAAGTTGGAGTTATTAGTGTTTTCCTCCAAGCTCTGATGGGGACAGCTGGGGCACCTTCCCTTTAAAATAAATACACCTGTCACGTCTTCCATCTTGTAGGGGGAGTAAATGCTTTCAGCAGGGAATTTCTTGTATTTGGTTTCAGACCTCAGGGCAATATTTTTTTAAACATCTGAGCTTTAGATGTTTTTGTTATTTTTCTGCTGGGAGGAAGGGGCACAGAAAGACATCCTTTGAATGCTGAAAAGATATTTTTACAGCCTTTTGAAAGGGAACAGGTCTGCAGCTTGAGGTAAGAAATCAAATTCTTCCTGAGGATAAAGTATCTTCTTTAATTCACTTAAAAATACCAATCAATCTTCTTTCATTTTTGTATGAGACAGCCTTCTTTACTGATTTCACTTATAAAACATTTGACAATGCATTTTTTTGTACAGGCATGATTTGCTAATTGTCATGGTGAGTGATTCAGTTAGCTGCATTTATTCATGAATCTTTAAAGTGTATATTTTTTCATAATCAATGTATTCATTGATTGTCATTATATTTCTGAAATATTTTTGTTGGATTGTTTTTTCTCCACTGTACATTGGAAGTCTTCTATGGGATTTTTCTTCTTTCAGACAAAAAAAAAAAGATTTAGCTGTTTCATTGTAATTGTTTTATGACGTTAGTGAGAATTCATATTATTGCTGTTTTAGTTGTTACTAATGTTGTTACTGAACTTGCAGCAATCGTTGCAATATCCTCCTACTTTCTTTCCTTGACAAGAGAGAATTAGCTCATTGTTTTCATGCCCATGAGCAAAATCTGGTGAAAAATCCATCATTTTCATGAGAAATGTGTTCCAGAGATTGAAGTATGGGAGAAACACAGTATGCAAAACCCTGAAACATTCACTGGGGAGTTGTATGAGCCCTTGTTAATCTGTGTGGAAGTGCAAAAGAGTATAGCCATGAAAGGTGCCTGATGTTACACATTTGTTGCTTTGCTTATTCTTCTCTACTGTTGCAAAAATGTTTTTTTGTCCCCGGGTAGTTTTTTGATGCAATGGAGAAAAACAAGTTTTTACATACAATGAAAATACTAATATCAGAGCTGTGGAAAGTCATAAAGGGAGGATATTCCTTAAAAAATAAATAAGTAAATCCAATTTCAGCATTAGAACAGCTAAGGAGTACTAAGCTGCCTCATTTTTCTTTTCTTATTAAGTCAACAGTTCTCACCATTATTGTTTTTCATTAATATTTGACTTGTGGAGTCTTATTACTCTGTAAAACTCAGTTTCTCTCATTTTAAAGTTTGTTTCCCTCTGAGAGAAAGGAAAAGTAAATATCAGTTCAAAGGCAAAGGGTAATTTATTTTTTAAGTTATTACGAATTTGGTATTATAAATATAATCTCATTAGCCTAAGCAGTGTAGTAATTTTTTAAGTTCCTTAGGGCAAGGCTTAGCAGTCCCCTGAAAAAAGACATTTCTAGGAAAAGAAACTGTTTATTGGTTTGTGATTCATCAAGGCACTAATTTCCAAATGCACATAAAAATAAATCCCTAGAACTATTTAGTACTGGAGTGCTTTATAATAAGTGATTTTATTCAACAATCGGTGCAGCTATCTGTCTGTGCTATCACGGACAGGACAAATGTTTACACCCAACATTACAACGTACTGCCATGATTTTGGCTTGGTCCCTGAAATCCCCCACCTGTTGTATAGCTGGAAACAGAAACCATTGCAGCCACAGAGCTGCTTCCTCTGGGACTCTTGTGCACAGGGGAAATAAGATTGTTTATATAGAGAAAGGGGATTGGGAGAGAAAGCATCAGATTTTTTGCAACAAGCATTCTACAGCAACGTCCTATATCACCCTGGGTCAAATGGGGACCTCTGTCTAGTAAGTGAAAAGGTTTTGGTCGTGCACAAAACGTTATATCTGACCAGTCACATAAGGGGCCAGGTCTATCAGACTGGAGATATCAGTACAGTAGAATCACTCCTTGTGTTTTTTAGTATAATTTCACACTTTTATTTCCTCCCCAGCAGTATTAAATGACACGAAACAAATTCCAGCTCCCCAGTCTCCCTTTTCTCTCCCTGGGGCCTCCATCCTTAGGATGATATCCTGAGGTGCTGAGCTCCATCACCTGGGGACAAACCTGGGAGAACCCCTTCTGTAGGTAAACACTCAAAGCTGGATGTTGAATCTGAGGGGCTGAGTCCCAGTCCTGCTGTATTTGGTGCACCTGCTTTGAAGGAATGGGCGAGTCACCCATCATATCTAGCACAGAGCCACAGCTTTGGCATTGTGTCAGTGAAGCCCCTGCACAGCAGACCCTTGAAATCACCTGACAGTGCTCATGATGATGAAATGCCCAATGTGGATAAGAAAATCTCAGACCAGATAATTTTATTGTTACTAAATATACATAATATTGTAATTAAATATAAGATATGTAAAACCAGAACTTAGATTTTATTTTTTTCTTATCTGTCTTTAGCAGCTTCCTGGACATACCAGAACAGCACCTAATGCATATTTCTCCTACTGTCTGCTAACTGTCTGGGTTTCTCCTTTAATTGCTGTGAAAAAAGTAACTTCTTTTCACTTCCTTCTGTTGTTCAGGGATGGAGACAATTCACATCCAGCAAACACAAACCCAGTAATATGCATTTTGGGGCTGAAATTATGCCTTCCACATTCTGCAGTTACTATGGTTACTATCCCACAGCATCCCTGCATGCATGGCTGAAAGAAATAGCAAAAAAAAAAAAATGTCCAGGTTAGAAACAAAAGGAGAGTCTGGGCCTATTAAGAAATACAAAGTATGCCTTGAAGAATCTAAAACACTTATTTTCCATGATGACTAACGAAAATAGATGTCCCCATGGTCTTGTTGATAAATTTCCCTACTTTGACTTTAAACACTGGAGTAAATTTTTGTCCCATCTAGAACTGGGAAGATGGATGAGACACTCTCATGCTCCAGAAAGCAGCCAGTGTCATGCATGCCTGGGAAGGGGAGGACAATTGTTGCTGCATTCCAATAGGAAGCTAATTACCTGCAGCCATGAGCCACAATAGTGTTAGGGTTTCTAATGCCAGCCTGAGCATCCTGCCATCCTCATGGCAGTAAGGAGGGCATCAGGGGTTAAAGTGAGAGCTGGATGCTCAAGCCCTGCTCTGGATTGGGCACACAGTAACAAAAGGACTTGGTGGCTACAGTGGAATTTTGGTGGAGTTCTGTGTCTCAGATCACAGATACAGTATTCAGCATCAGGCTGAACCATGAGAGCTGCCTGCATATGAGTTGTTCCCCACAGTGAGTGCTCTCCTGGCTGTATTCGATTTACATAGCTTAGTGCCTTCTTTGGACCTAACCATGACAAAGAACCTCAGCCAGACCCTTCCCAACCCTGTGGGCAGATGAGTGTAGACAACTTCTCTGGATACACCTGACCCACTCTGTCTGGAGAGATCCCTGTACAGCAGATGTGTCCAGATATCTCTCCAGGAATGCACTTTATGTTGGTGTAGTCAGGGACATTCCTGACTTCTTCCCCATCCTGAAACATCATGGGGTGACAGAAATAGTCCTGACCGAGGAGGGAGACTTCTTTGGATGATAGAAATCCAATTCTCAAAAGACAGAGGTGCTCAACCCCATAGGAAATGCTGGCATTTGGCAAGTAGTAACTGGAGACACTGGAGCAGAGAGAGTGACCAAAACATAATCTGTCTCTCTGCTTGCCAAGGATGAGGTGACCTGACATCCCAACTTTCCACAAGGCCAAACGCTTCACGTTGCTGTAACTGCAGTGAAAGAGGGGGGAACCCTCCCTGGTGAGTGATGTGAGTCTGGCCAACACAGGCTGACTGACCTCCAGGCAGACTGAACACCTACCCTCTAACTCCATCCTGCAAACCCCTGCATGTTTTGAAAAACATTTACCCATCACCTTAAGGCAAAAACAACACTAACTGAAAGCCATGATACCTGGGATCTGAAGAGAGACATTAGGATTGAATACTATCATTCCAACAACTGAGCAACTAAATAAAAGACACCCTGCAAGAGAAAATAGGATTTTTTAAAGTCCCCAGTATTAAAAAAGTCACACATTTTCAACTTTGACCCAGCACATGCCCTAGAAAATACATTGAATTAATGGCTGACAGACTACTCTTTATGTACCTAACTACCCACTCTGACACATAACTGGCCAGAGAACCAGCTCCATTGCCATGTCAGTAACATCACTGGGAAATAAAAATAAATCATCTTGTTACAGTCAGTCATTTGGCATGGATGATTTCAGAATAAGTAGAAATTTGTGAACTGCTGCAGACAGTAAATCTACACACACACAAGACTAAGTGTAGGGGAAAGACTAGGGTCTTCCTGAGTACCAGGAGACAGCTGCAAACAGAGCCTGCACTGTCCTGAGTCACAGCTTTGACTATTATGACCTGTGCTGGGTTTTACTGCACACCAGAATGAAGGCTTCCATTTCTGGTCTATTTAGAGCGATGATTATGTGGAATAGTCCAATTTATGTGAAATCTAGATGCTAGAAAGTAATGCTGTTATTATCCTGCACCTTCTTATTTTTGATTTTCTTATGTGAGCATCATTGAAAATTATGATACAGAGTTTTCAGTGGAAAAAAATGCAAGCTGAATTCTACAGCCTTATGATACTGAAAAAGAGCTCCTAATTATTTTCTTCTATGTTTGTTGATTTGAGATTGCAGCACCAACAAGGTTGTTGCATTTCGGGGTCACCTTCTTTTTGTATTTGATCTACAAAGGTTTATTGAAAGCTGAGCAACAGCTGGATGGTGAGTTCTTCCTTCAGTGTATATCTCATAGGCAAGGTACAATTTCAGGAACAAATGACAACAAGGAAAGTCCCTATTCTTCATTAACAAATGATTGGCATGAGGTGCTGTGAAATGTGAGGGAGTAAAATAGAATAAAAGTGTGGAAATGTATCCTGAATTCCCCAGCATTTCCCTGTTGTGTCCTTAGGGCATTTCAAGACTACCTTGGAAAAAGGCTTTGCATAATAATCACTGCTATGTTTAGCACAGTGTTTCACATTATATAATACATACAATTCACCTGATAGGCATTGCAAGAATTATTTGCAATTAAAGTTTCAAAATGTTCCAGGCTCTAAGATTTCTTCTTCTCTACCAAAGTAACTTCACCAGTTTTCACATCAACCCCTCAGTAACTCACTTAAAAGTAGGAACATTCTTTAAAATTCCCTCTAAGTGATGACAAATTTGTAACAGCAATGACACTGGCAGACCCAGGGCTGTAAACAATTCACCAGCAGAGGTTTACTGGTCATCTACGGACTGAAGTGTGGGAGCTGAGTAAACTGGGTTTAGGAGTAATGAAACAACACCCACATGTAAGAGAGACAGTAGATTCTGACCTATTGTAGACTGGCAAGCCAGTGGAGAAATGGCAAATTGCAGTACATGTTAGTAAAGGCACAAATAATCCCAAGAGAATCCCAGGAGGAACATCAGTGTTTTGCAACTTGGGATACTGAGGATGCTCTGTTCTCCAAGAGTTAAGACACTGGCAGCAGAACCCAGTAGATCAATGAAAGGATGAGCACACCACCAGGGAAATGGATAGGGATTAAAAAGCTTTGCATGTATATAATTTTAACAATTTGAACTAGTGCTACTCGTGGTCACCTTAAGTGGAATAATAATAACTCTTTCATTGGGCTCTTAAGTAGGCTAAACTTTTTGCTTTACATCTAATGTGGATTCTTTGTGCACCTATCAAATATTTGAGTTTAACAACCTGGTAGGAGGATTTTGAGCAACCTTTTCTGTAGCTTGGATGCAGCCAGTTGGAAACAGTTGTCCTGAAGATACACTGCTAGCAGAATGAAACATGCAGCTCAACAGCACAGCCACACTTTCCTGGGGAAATCTGGCACTGCCTTCCAGCAATTCAGGCTCCCAAGCTGCAGATGGACATGAACAAGCCTGGCATCGAGGTCCTAAGATAACACATGGGCTTGAAATAATAACAACTAAGAATCTGGTGCTTCCAAAAAGCAATGAGATAGAGTTCAGAGCCCCTCTCTTCCCCATCTTACTCAATTATACTTGGCTGAGCTGCACTTAGAATTATTTCTTTTCCATATATAGTTCTTCATAAAAAATAAGTATGTCCTTGGAGTCCTAAATCAAAATATTATAGCATATTTAATCACACAGTATAGTTTTGCAACTCTATCATGTACGTTACTTGATTTTTTTCTTTTTAGCAGCATTTATTCTTCTAATTTAAAAGCTTGTAAGAAAGATTAAGTATTCACAGCAGTAAACTGTAATTCTAAAGTCATTAGGGGCTAACTATTGCTTAATACAAATGCTAATGTAGTTTAAAATTGATATAACCTTTCTAGATTTAAGATATCAGCAAATAAAATGTTAATAAAAACTTCTAGACTGTATCTAGATTTCTTTTTGCATTAGTAAGCTTGTTATTACAGAATTAACAATAATCAAAATCTATTTTTCTCAAATGGTTTCTACTACAGCAAATAACAGTAAGGGAAACAAAAAATGTTTAAGTGAGAAATACTCATTCATATGAACTATGAATGCAAAAAAGACACTGCATTCCTGAATATAAACAATAAATTAGCAGGCAAATAAGTTTGAATACTCTTGAGAAATTTTGGGCTTCACATGTTTAATATGTTTTCTGTCATTGTTTTGTTGTGTTTATTAAAGTAGAATGACAAGAAGTACATGTATGAAGAACAAATCCCACAGTAGCAAATACCCTACAGTCTGGCAAGCACAATTTAGAGATGACTGGAAGCTCCAGGAGTGGCTGTAATGCAGCAGTGCCAAAGACCATTTTTAGGGAAATCCACTTCCCTGTCTGCTTGTCCTATTACAAAAGCACCCCACATTTCAGTGGAACTGTACATGGGAACTGTAACTTCAACCCGCCAGGAGGGAGACCAAAGTAGACCTGAGCAACACCTTTTCCAGGGAGCATTTCTTTCTCTCGTCCATGTGTAAGCAGCTTCCCCAGCTGGAGGACTGGCCTTGTGTACACATTTTGTGTCATCAGCTGCAAAGACCATTTCTGGTGGTGATGCCAGGCAAGCATCGTGCTGATGCCTGTCATGGTGATGCCATGCAGGAGCTCTCATCACCTTTCACAGTGATAACATGAAGGAGCTAGCCAACAGCTGAGCATCATTTTTGTCTAAAAACAGGAATAGCACCCCTTCCTCCATGCCAGCTGCAGAGGGAAGAGGTGTTGTCCAGTTCAGGAAGGAGACCACTCACACAGGGACCACGTTAGGATAATGTTGAAGTTCAGCACTTTTCTTGGTACAGCATTAGGGAGAACATTTCATTACTTCTGAACAGAAGGTTTTGGGCATTTTAAACCCAAGTCATCCCATATTCCATCTCCTCATTCACAGCAGCAACCTCCATGAGATGAAATGGAAGCTCTGGAGGCCATGTCCCAGCAATCCAGACTGTCACTCCCCAGTTCAGACACAAGCCCTCCACTCACCATAACCCCTGTTTATGGAAACAGAACTGTGCTGTGAAGTTTAATTATGTAATTGCAGAAATAATTTTGCCTTGTTAATTGAAAAATCACTGTAGCTTTTTCTGCAAAATGAAAAAGCCTAAACTATAGAAGCAGGGACTCCAGTATATAAATTCTGATTTGTATTCACACAGTTTGCCTCTTCCTTGTCATATTATGAATATATCCCCAGGCATTCTGGAATTTTTGTTTGCTTTGTTGAATAAATACAGACTTATATGCCTGGTGTCTTTTATGACAAACTATACAGGTGTCATTCTTCTTGCAGGCCCAGCAAAAACGATCTCAATACTTTGAGTGAGTACAAACATATGCCCACAAAAAGCCCTCTAAACCTCAACCAGCCACAACAGAATCAGAATACCAATCTCAGGAAATAGATGTGGTTCAGTAAGATAAGAAGGTCATGAGCATCTTTTTCTGAGAGGCTGGTGTTGCACCAGAGAGAGAAGTGTGGCTCTGCAACACATGAAGTATTGCAGTGGAGATGGAATGGTCAGTTCAGGGGGAGGACAGATGTATGGGGAATGACATTACTGGATCAATAAAACCTTCCTCTACCTCCCACGCAGTGCATCACCTGCAGTGCTACACAAACCGCCAAGATCAATTTCTTGAGTTTTGCATCAGCTGCTGAGATCTGGGAGACATGCTGAGATTTGCTCACCAAATCCAGTAATGTAATTAACACGGTAACGGACAAAATAAGAATAAATCCTGGAAAATGAAATTGCATCCTGTCTATATAGAATTTTGAATTAAAATATTATTAGTAAATTGACAGTTTTTATTGCAGAAGACTCCTAGGGCTCCACTCTGCCAGTGAAGCATTGGCTGGGGTACGATAGAAGAGATACAAAGAGTTGCCTTCATTATCAATTAACCAAATATGGAGTTTGTACAACCATGGCAAATCTTTAGAGCAAAATCATTCTGCCAGTCAGTACTCTACTTACTATATGAGCAATCACATATGGACATAATTTCTTCGATATTTTCTTAACTCTACTGATGATGATGGTTTTTATTGTCATAAAGGGAAACTTCTTGCTGCAGCACACACTGAGAGCAGGCACACTAACCATCAGGAAGAAGTCAGGATTCCCTCATGAACAAGCATTTTCCCCTAAAATGTGCCATTTAATTGCACTCAGAACTGTGAAAAATAGATTAGTGTGGTTTCCTTTTGTGCCATTTAGTTAGTGTAATTCTGAGAATTTGTTTGAAAACAGTACTCCATTTCACTGCTTCTTGTTCAACGAAGATTTGATTAGCAAGAACTATGTTGCTCTTGTGAAACTTAAAGCTGTATTTGGAATTAGGACCTTTTTTATTAGTATGCATTAAAACCTGTTATTGATCTTCTAGAGGTGCTAATGTAAGTGCCTTTTGCAATGCAAACCCAAATTAGATTCTGATCAGGTTCAGAGGGTTCAATCATGGACTACCCAGCAGCATTTTTAAATGGAATGCAGTTTGTGTTTGGCATTGCAGATCAGGTATTTGATTGAAAGTCATGAAGAATTCCCAACAGCGTAGCATCTCTCTTCCTTTGCTGGGTATCTAAAATGTATCTAGCATTCAGCTGCTGCACAATGCTGATGTGTTGTACAGTCTAAAGCACTTTGACATTTCATGTATGCTACAGTGGCTAAGCAAAAAGGGACCACTGCAGTACATTAGTTTAAAAAACATTTGCTAAAAATCTTAAATTTAATTTCTTTATAACTAAAGACTAACATGTTCTTCAACAGAGTGTGAATGTATAATGCATCAGTTCTTCTACTAATCACATAATGAAAATAATAGCTTCATGCAGTAGTGACAAAATAGCTGGAGATGCAGTACAGTAGCCATTTAAGACCTCAGATAAATTTAGGGACCCACCATGCAAGGTGCTATAGATAGACCTCTAAGACATGGGCATTGCCTTGAAAATTTGTAATTTATACTTGAAAAGACAGATGTAAGCCAGATGTAGTATTCCTATCATAACCCCAGTGCTGATACAGAACAGGTATTTTCACCTGACCCAATTCTGTGATTCTAGAATAACAGAATAATAGAATCACCTAGGTTGTAGAAAACCTTTAAGATCATCAACTCCAACTGTAAACCCAGCACTACCATGTCCATCACTAAACCAAGTAAATCACTCTAGGAATTCACAAAGTCAACAGAGAGAAATACACTTTGAGGATATAATTCATCCAATCTCTGCTTTGCAGAAAGACCTCTTCAGTAGAAAGCATGAAGCAGTCTACTTCTGACAACCTTAACCTTCTGCCTTCCCAGAGGGGCACAGCCACTGTGCCCAGGTGTGTGAGGTGAGGGGAGCACCACTGTCCATCAGCACAGGCTCACACATTGGGCAGTGAACTCAGCTGTAGGTGTAGGTCTTGTGTATGCCAGTGGGCATCAAAGGGTTCACTCTGGGGTGAAAACCAGAGCTCAGAGACACTGGGACAGTGACCATGAGACAGCACTGAGGCAGCAGAGACCAACCAGAATGCAGCTCTTCAGGATGTTCTTTGCTTCATTTAAACTGATGGTATTTTTAATGTTTCAACTTTGCAATAGATATACTTACAGAACATCCCAAAGCCTCTAGGTTCTACACTGCAACTCTGACAGGCAGCTGCTGCATGCAGAGATTACTGCAGCCAAATAATGGTCTCAGCAGTTTAGTCTGTTTATTCGGATTCAGATTAACTCAACCAGAACAGGTACCTCTGTGGCATCACAGCTAAAATATAAAATTAGACAATATCTCACATGAAAACCGGGTCAAGGAAAAACTCAAGATCCAGTGCATGCCAGGTCCTCTCCTCCAGAGACAGCTGATTCCTGCAGTGACATCTCCTGCATTGCAGGAGCACAGCCCCCATTTTATCAGTGAGCTCACAGTAGCTCAGGATACTGTTTCTAAACAATTTCTGATTCCTCTAGACACCTTGTGGTGCCAAACTTTGCTCAGATTTCACGATCCTTTTACAGTAAGTGGTAATTAAAGTTGTGAGTTTGTAAGTGGCATTACACTCAGGACACCTCTCCCCAGGCATGCTGCTTGTACCAGAAACAGGGTGGCCAGCAGGACCAGGGCAGTGACCCCTGTATTTGGCACTGGTGAGCCCTCACCACAAGCACTCTGCAGTTCTGGACCCTGAACTACAAGAAGGACATGGAGGTGCTGGAATGTGTCCAGGAAATGGCAATGAAGATGGGGAAGGGTCTGGAGCACAAGTCAGATGAGTAGTGGATGACTGAGATGGAGGTGTTCAGCCTGGAGAAAAGGAGGCGCAGGGGGCACCTTATCACTACCTGAAAGAAGGTTGTGGCCAGGTGGGAGTCAGTCTCTTCTCTCAGGTAGAAGTGACAGGACAAGAGGAAATGTCCTCAGGCTACACCAGGGGAAGTTTAGATTGGATATTAGGCAAAAATTCTTCATTGAAAGTGTTGCCAGGCATTGGCGCAGGTTGCCCAGGAAAGCAGTGGAGGTATTTAAAGATGTGTAGATGTAGGACGTGGTTTAGTGGTGGACTTGGCAGTGCTGGGTTAACAGTCGGATTTGAGGATCTTAAAGGTCTTTTGCAACCTAAAGGATTGTATGATTACGTAAACATACAAATTCATAGCTGGTACATAGCGTTTCTTCCATGTTGTCCTCTAGTGAGACATGTGCAAAAGTAAAAAAGCCCATTAACTGTCTCATCAGCACCAACAATGCTTCCCCATCATTAATCCTCTTTCATCATTACCTTTGCTAAGTGCTCCAGGATGATGGGAAAACTAAAGGACGGTGATCATGGCAAGTCTCACAGAAAGGTCCAAGCATTAAAAGGTTTTGATTGTGGGTGGAATCCTTTGCCTGTACTCCACAGCAGCCCCTGAGCACAGGCAGTGACAGAGAAACCAGCTAAGGTCACACCATCCTGCCTGAGCAGTGTGAGAGGCAGCACCCAGCCTTGCTGGAGAGGGATGCTGCATCATTCCGAGTGCCAGCCTTGCTGCCAGTGGGATCACCCAGAAAACACAGCACTCTCTCCAGGGGCTGAAAGACACCGGTCACTAAAAGCATGCAGTCAGATGTCTCCTCAGTGACCTAGAGGAGTATGAGCAAGGAATTCCAGAGCTCAAAGTGTGGGAGTGAAGCAGGGAAAGGAAAGCCCTGCATTTCCCAGCAGCAGACTGAAAGGGTCTTGTTCCAAGACTAATCAAACTACTATTTGCAAATGAAGAAATTAGGATGTACCTATTCAATTTGTTTTTTTTACTGATCGGAAGTCAATCATTAATCACAAGTCAACTTGCTAATATCATCCATTATTGCACAATGTGGTTTGCTACATCATACTAACTTGCCTAAGGATAAGGTGAACCCAGCCTCAAGACAATATCTCTGAAGCCAGTTGCTCCAGGATTGAGCTTTACCCACTTACAGACTTAGACCCTAATTTCTCAGGATGGCTTCAGTCCTGGGTAACAAATGGTGCTAACAAAGGTATGGAAAAAACTCTCTTTTAAGTTACTGCAGTTTTACTCTCAGCTGCCCCCAAATGGAAATGGTAGGCTGTCAAAGTTTTAATATTTGAGTGTTTTCAATTGGTTGCTATGCTAATAATTTGCTTGGAATCATTCTAAATAATGCATATTGTGACTGAACTGATTTGGCCAGCAGCCAACAATTAATTATGAAAAAAGTTAATTATGTACTTGTCATGAAATGCACTCTATTTATGGCAAAAGGTGTTTACTTTAACTCAATCTTCATATTTACACTGAAATTAAAAGTTACCACAGAGTCTTTAAGTATTTATGTAAAAGACACATTGTCTGCAAGAAAAACCAGAAGTGGGAAGGAGGCTTGCTACCACAAACCAGAGAGCAATATCTGAAAAAATACAGATAAATTCCAGCAGGTGCAAGTGGGGCCTTTCCAATGAAACCTGAGAGCAGCCCTCTGGGTTACCAGAAGATTTCCTCAAAGATTCATTCTGGGGATCAATTAGATTAAAGACTGTAACCAAAAGCAAGAGGATGGTAATACTTTGCTGATGATACCTAGTTAGGAGGAGTTCTGTCAATTCAGAAGAGAACTGGGATTGCACACAGTAATAACCAGATGACCTTGAGGTCTGAATTAATAGAAATGGATGGAAATCAATTGTGCAAAGTGCAAGGCCATACAGCTAGGGACTAATAATGAGTATTTCTGGCATAAGCAGGGAGCTCATCATCTGGAACTGCTAAGGGACAGACATCTTACTGTCTAGACAGATGCTTCTAGATATCCAGAAGCACTGGCTGATCACAGAATCACTGCACACCACCAAGAAGCAGAAATGAGAAAAAAGATCCTAGAACATGCAAGATGTATTTCCACAGAGATGGGGAAGCTTTAACAGTATTGCACAGGAAATGGTGAGACCTCCCCACAGACTTGTGTATGAAAATGCAGCACTGCTTACAGTGTTTAAGAAAGATGATCTGAGAGTGGAGCAAGAACAGAGATAGGGCATTTATGATGTGGAGGATTAAGCGTTTGACTTACAGGAAGAGATTAAAATACTAGTTTGGGTAGTAAGGGGCAGAAAAAAGCTGATGATTATTCAGTATAAATACAGTGGTGGCAAGAATTTGTGCCTTTATTGTCAGAGCAGAAAAAGAGCAAGGTCAAGATGTGGACACTAAGAGAACAAATAGATTTGAGTGTACTGCTAACAGATTTATACCAAATATATACATATATATATATATATTAGAAGGGCATTTCTAATCAGCATAAGGACTGAGCAGCGAGGACACTAAGCCAACTCCTTCTCAGACAGGTGATACAGCTGAGGAGGAAGTTCATGAGACAGCTGCCAGCCACCATGGGGGCTGGAGGCCCCTTTGGAGAAGCTTTTGGTGCCTGAGCTCTACTGTGAGGTTGAGCAGAGAGTCTTGATGTCCAGTGGGACTTGTCCTTTGTGAACTCTTGTAGATGCGACTTCATTCCATTATTATGGTTTCATACAAAGAAGTTGTTTTGCGGGGTTTTTTTCCCTGAAGGAACAGAAATGCCCTCTTTATGATGAAAGTAATTAGTTGAATTTAGACATTTTTTCCAGTGTACTAATTTCTTCCCTACACTAAATGCAGTGAATTAGCTGGCTCTGCTTCACACCCACATGATGTGAGTGGACCAAAATACCACTAACCTTTCTATAGAAAGACTTATTTAGCACTCCTTTCTGGAATTATTTGTAACAGTTGCATCCTGTAGCAGAGAGTATCCAAGCATTTTAGGATTGGCAAATCTTTAGCCTAGATCATCAACTTTCGTCCTAACTTCACAACCCTGAAAATCCCCCACTGTTTGCAGCTAGAGACAATCCCACAGAGACAAGTATCTTTGCCTGAAATTTTCCAAACTTGATACCAGAAAAGTGTACCTACTAGACTATTATTATTATTATTACTTATATAGAGTGTGGTTCATTTGGAAATGGTTATATGAAGTCAGCTTTTCAACTTTAACTTCAATAAATATCAGATATATGTCTTCCTGTCCATATCATCTCTAAAATGAGAACTAAAATAGCATAATGTGCAATAAATCATCAAATAAAAAAAAATGCAGCAACAGCTTGTGTTGTTACAAGTAGTACTATACAGTACAATTTACAAGGTAATAGGCCTATTCATCACCAGCACATCATTCATTCCAGTTTCTCTGCTCAGATGATGCAGAGTAGGAATTTTGATAGTCTATTTGTTCTTGCCTTGATT
This sequence comes from Cinclus cinclus, assembly GCF_963662255.1. Taxonomy (NCBI): domain Eukaryota; kingdom Metazoa; phylum Chordata; class Aves; order Passeriformes; family Cinclidae; genus Cinclus; species Cinclus cinclus. The sequence goes on from NC_085049.1 coordinate 9,343,997, forward strand.
AAGAATAAAACTTGGCTTGAAAATATGATACTTTGCTGGCTGTTTTTCATCTCTGAAATACCATCATTGTGTTACCACCATGGATCCAAAGTACTAAATATGCTGATCACAACAACATGAAATCAAGGGTTGCACCCAAATTCCATCTTTTCTAAATCTGTTGTATCAAACCAGGATAAGGATCAAACAGACATTCACTGCATTTCTAAACTCATCTGCTTTGGCCTCATGGTAATCCAGGAGTTGATTGAGGACTCTGTGAACTTGGATCAGCTCCCTGCTGTGGCCTGATCATCCCATCTGACCTTAGAGAGGTCTCTTAGGCTGAAGAACACAAAATGTTTAAATACTACATAACTTACCTTTATTTTTTGGTAGTTTTCTGGTCCTCTATGTCTTGCTGACTACATCTACGTAGAACCTGCTCTGCTCTGCTTTTCACCAAGCAGGGTTGGAGATGAACAAGGATACTGAGACACTTAGATATTATGGAAATGGAACTATAAAAAAACAAATCTTTTAGCAATAACTTTTAGTACAGTCGCAAAAGTGTGCCCTGCTCTGTGACATTATGTGTTGGCTTCTGCAAAGCTCTCACTGGGAGGAAATGCCTTCAAAGTGCTCCCACAGAGATTATGCTCACATCTCCAATTCTTCCAGAGGACCCATTTGACTCAAATGTCCAAGACAGCTGAGGCTGAAGGAATTCCACATGAGGACAACAACCTTCAGACAATGGTAATTTTTAATTAAGATCTTGTTTAATTGCTTTCATGCCAGCAGTAGATGAGTTAAAGGCACTGAGGTCAATGCGTGTAAGATGCTCTTTGCCTGGGCTAACTTACCCAAAAACATGCTGTATACACAGCTACAGACGACTGTCAGCAGGAATGAGGACTGAAATCCTGCTGGGCCCCTCGCTGCTCACTTTTCCTCGTGAGCCAGCACTTTGCACACCCCATGCTAACCTGCTGACTACAGACCCTGCTTATTTTGGGCCCACCACTGCTGCATTTCCAGTCTTCTCAGGGTTTCCCAAATAATGAAATATCAAAAGCATTGTAATGCTCCCCTGCTGTCATGGTGATGTACTTGTAGACTTCTTTGGCTTGGTCACTAAACCACTGGCACAAGTCAAAACATCTTTGCTGGCTGAAGAAAGTCAGAAATGCCTGTGGCCAGAACAGGTCCACAGTCTTGCTGTGGGACTTAGGACTGCAACACAATCACCAGACTGCACAGCATCCAGTGCATAATTCTGTCCTGAAATAGCATTTTAAATTCTTATTTCATGGTGTCTGTGGCATTTCAAGTTTTTTCTTTCTATTTTAAATATGCTCATTTCACAAAGTACAAAAGCAAACTTCCTTTCATAATCCTGTACCTCACAATTTTCCAGTAATTTGAGAACCAAACTGAATCTTTTCTCCCATGAACTGCCATCTACAACATTTGAAGGGACAATGTGAGCTTTTTCCCCTCTGCTTTTCTTAGAAGTTTCTCAGAGAAATCCTGTAGATATGACACCTCCCTTCGTCTTCCAGGTAGCCTGCTCCTTGTTCTCTTAAAACAATAAACAGCTTTCCTCTTGTAAAATAAATGCCACTGGCACACTCCAGGCTGGCAAAAGTCATTCTGGTCATCCTGATTTCTTTCAGGGACATGCATAAACTCCCACTGATGCTGCTTTAAAGGGGCCCACGTTGCACAGATCTCCTTCCAAATCCTTTCCAGCTCACTCAAAAACATTCATTAAAACTGGTATATACAATTGTCAGTGAGAATCCATTATTTAAAAGTGATTTTCCAGAGCAATTTGTACTCTTTCAGTACAGTGATTACAAGACAAGAGATGCTTCGTATGTTGTAGCTCCTGCTATGGCACGATCTTCCTAAAGCTGTGAGAAAGAGCAGTTGCTGTAAATCATTGTTACTCCCAGCACTCATCCTGGAGCAGGCAGCTGATGGCAGTGCTGTCACAGGATGGAAACACGGACAGAATGAGATGCTGTGGCTGTGTCCATGCTCCCCGACAGGCAGGGGAGTACCTGAAGGAGAGAGAGGCACACACACATCTCAGCTTTTCTTCAGGCTGGGATTGGCATTTGCCAGCCAGAAGCAAGAGGACTGAAGATGGAAGGAGTGTAGCACAGTGAGGCAGGCCTGAAGAGCCTGGGACAGGCAGCAGGAGCAGTGCACTGTGCAAACAGGGTGTCCTAATGAGGGCACCCTCCAGTGACCTGATGTCCCTCAGGCACCTCATTTTCCACTCACCACCAGAAGTCATCTGAAGGCACAGACTAGTCGGACCAAATTAGCATCATACTCTGGTCTGATAAGAAATCTCAGTCCACTAAATAACTTGCATTTTTCAAATTATGTGCCTTAATAGGTGTTTATTTGATGAGTGCTGCAGAAGAGCATTTTGCACTATCAAAAAAAGTACTTGTTTACAAACCAGCCTAATTATAGAGCCATTATATTTACTGTTCTGTGAGTTTACTGGTGCTGCTGCAATACTAAAAGTCAGAATTTGTACACAAACCACTGCTAATCTTTGTCTCCACCTATACATACTCAGAACCATTTCAGTGGAGCACAGGAAGGAGAACTGTGAGAGGATAGACTGACAATTATGTCCCCTTAATTAGGATTTGATCTTTTGTACATTCGAGGGAAGAAAACAAGCCCAGACACATACACTCCTATTCATTCAGTAATTCTAAATGACATGGAATTAAAAGCAAAGTGGTGAATCCCTCACTCAGTATGCTCATGCAACTCCCATTAACGATAATGGTTATTTTGCTGGGACCAGCACGAGCTTTGAATGTTTAATTTTCATCACAGGTTTCTATTGAATTAGATCTATTGGCAGCAGGACTTAAATACTAAGAAGGAGGAAGGTGAACCAGAGGTTAAAAAGTAGTAATTATTTATGCAGTGTTTTCCAGGACTGCAACATCTGCTTCAGGGATCCCCTGGTTGGTGAGGTGAAAGAAATAAATTTATTCTTTGCATTTCATCCATGGTTTTGTGGTGGTTTTTGTGCCTGCCTGTGCTGGCTCCCACACAAGGACGGGAATCAGTCCCATGTGTCGTGCTCTCATCCACACAAAATGTGACACTGAGGTGCACTGCTCCTTGTTTGTGGGTCTGTCATGAAGTGAAGCTGGTGTGCAGTGCCACCAGCCTGAAGATGTCTGAGGACTGTGGTCATGATGCTGTAACTCTTCATCCCTTTGTCCTCCAACACAAAGTCTCCACCAGTGCAGCCACGGAGAACACATGCAGCTTCTGACTTGTAATGGCAACCACAAAGTGAAGAGAGCTTTTTAAATTATTTTCTCATACCTTTTGATTGTTGAGTCAACATAAAGGTAAAACACCATAGAAAGACTCCCGTCTGGGGGCTCTAAATGCTACATTCTCTCCTAATAAAATCAAAGACAGTTTTTCAAGGTCTGGCTTCCAAGAAAATATTTTACTGGTTCCCACAGAAGGTGGTAAGAAAACAAAATTTATGATTTATTGATCATTTAACCTTACAATGTATTAATTTTATTAGATATCATGGTAAAGATGTGGGGGCTTCTGAAGAAGAATTGCTTGGAGAACAGTTTCCACACCAGTAAATGGGAGGACCCCAGAGTCAGTGCTCTGACTTCATTTGTGGGAGCAGGCACTTATATAAAAAATGCAAGCAATCACTGCCTGGCCTTGTGGACCTGGAGGCTGCTTCAGATCCCACTTTCTGCCTGTGTAATTCTGCTGTCCATGAGCCATCTGCCACCCAAACACAGCAAATGCTGCCAAAGAAGGGATGTCTTATACACCCATCAGCACAAAACATGAGCACACAGGTGTTTGTAGGAGATAAAGGAGAAGGGGAACATGGAAACTACCCAGGGCCATTAAATTATCATGGGTCTTCCAGGTATCTATGGCCAAGTCCTTCATGTCCTATCATTTATGCAGGTAACCTCATCAGAGTCGTTTGCAGTAACAAGTCAGTAAAATGGACTGGATTTGGTTCCAGAGAGAATTTGATCAAGCCAAATAAACCATTTTCATAGGCAATGAAGACAAATCAGACAGAAATTGATTTCCTTTTCTGACAACAGTGGTCTATCTCTCTATAAAATGTAATATACTCTCTACATTTCCCTGCAATAAACTGAAAATGTCAGTTTTGTAAACATTTGTTAGGAGTACATGATCACACCAGACTGAGTCAGCAGAAAGATTTGGTAGGGCAGATCTGATATTAGAAATTAGATGGGTGAATTATGCAGAAGGCTTTCTGTAAAACATCTTTCATGCTTTCTGTAAAACATCTTTCATGCTTTCTGTAAATTTTTATAGCTTGACAAATAATTTCAAAGCCAAGAAGTTTTCCTCTGCTTCTGAATATTTATGGAGTAGAAGAAATACTTTCTTGACACCAATGGGAATCAGGATACAAACACATCAGCATCTTTCCCCTCTTCCTTTAGCTCTCGGCAAACTCTAGATGTGCAAGGCTGACTCCTCCAGCTGTGCCAGACTGTGAGCCAGAGGATGAGGGGTACAGAAAAGACATGGTGCCAGGAATCCAAACCAAAAGCAGTTTGCTAAAGCTGTTGGATTGGCATTGTAACAGTATTTTGCACGAATACTGACTTCACTTGAGACGCAAAGAAAAACTTTCTGTTCAGATACAGCCATAGTGAACCTGAGAGTTCTCAGCACATTTTACTTTATGAATACAAAATTTGCACATGTTGTGCTGTGCTCAAAATAATGTCAAGTAGGCAACCTGAACCCCCAAATGGCATAAGCAGTAAATCTAGTTTAAAGAGCGGTGAGTATAATAACAAACTTTACAGGATTCCAATGTCACTGTATCTGACCAGCCATAGCAAAATGCTACTACCTCTGAATTCCAAACTTAAAGTTAACTATTATGGGCAACAGTATCTAATACCAGGCTGGTATGAAGCCCATTAAGATATACCATCTGTGCAAACTTCTGTCCCTAAATGCATTTTATTTATGAGATCAAAAATAATGGGCATGATATGAGAAAACCTAAGAAATAATAAAGAATAAAACTTGGTTTCAGATAGGAATGAACATTTAAAAATTAAAATATCTAAAAATATACACAGATGAATGTTTAGTCCAAGGAAAAGCACAATGATCTTGCAGTGTAAATCACCCTCCTCATGATAAAACCTCTTTTCTAAGCAAGAAGGATTCTTCAATGTCATGGTTAAGTCACAGTTGCTGCAAGTGAATGGCAGCGATACAGGTCAGGAAGCAGCAATAAGATCCCCTACCACAAAGAGAACACCACATCTTGAAGCAAAGACAAGACTTTCAATATGTGAATTTGATTTGAGAGCGTTTTTTCTCCTCTAACTTTGACCAACTGTTCACTCACAGCAGCTAACACAGCCAGGGTGATGTTCAAGGGGAGCACAGCAGTCTGCTTACATCAACTGTGAGGTCAATACCAAGGACTGAAGTTTTAGAATTATGTCTTTTCAGTAAGCATACTATAAAACTAACATTTTAAAACTCTGAGAGTTTAAAAACCACATTTTTTTTTTTTGTTTTTTAAAGTTCAATATTTTCATTGCTGGTATGGATTCAATAATAAGTATGTTCACATCCATGAGTGCCAGAGCACTGAAATGCACTTATTGCATAGATTATAACTGATCTATTAATTAACACTAGTGTGCACCCATTCTTTGGCTGAGCAATTTGTTTTTCTGCTGGGAGATCTGAAGACCTTTGTGGACGGGGGTGGCATGATGAATCCCCATATACAACGTTACTTAGCTGGCTGTTGCACAAGACTTAGCTTAGCTATCAATTAAGGAAAAATACAAGCAAATATGTAACATGAGGGCAGCACCTTCCTCCAGCTCAAACATCCTAAAACAGCATGAGCATTCAGGAGGGAAATACTACAATAAGGAAATACTGCTTTAACGGCACCAGTGGCCATTGTAAAAGGTGGAGGCATCTAGACAGCCAGTTTTCTTTCCACCACCTGTTTCCTGACTGCTTGGTACCCCCAGTGAAGTACTGGGTTGCCCAGTCCCTCTGTGCAGGTGTCCCTTCGCAGCAGCAGGGCTTGCAGAAACAGCAGCAACAGTGGTGCCTCCACGGGCATTTAAAATGGACTTGGGCAGCTATCTAATTGATATTTGGTTTCCTTTGGAATCTAACCAAGACCAAGATAAATGCCTCTATCTATAAAGCACGGCACGATAAAAAGAGCAAAGGAAGATGATGCATTCACAGGGTTTGCTTCAGCATCTCCCCCCCACCCCCCGGCAGCACACCAGGGTTTGCTCTCTCACTGAATGCATTCGGGTGACAAATCACAGGTGGAAAAATTACACCAAAGAGTCTGAAAAAACCTGGGCTCGCTCCAGCCTCACCTTTGTGCTGTGTCTGCAGCCTCAAGGTGGCTTCAGTCCTGCCCCTGGCTGGGGCTGTGGGTGGCCAGGTGAGGACAGCCAGGGCAGGGGCACCTTTCAGTAAATGGCTACATGGTTTTGGGGAAAGAACAGCAAAGCTTTCTCACGTTTTTATCCTCATTCCTGTCAGTCAGCGGGAAGATCAGCACATACTCCCCAAGGTCCTGCCCCTGACTATCTTCCCTCTGTGTTTGCAGTCTCCAGTGAAGCAGTGAGCTCCCAGCTGTGCATCTGCTGAGACAAAGCAGTGCCACCCTGTGCTGGGGCAGGACCTGCTCACACCCTGGACCCCTGCCAGAGAAAACCAGCACGGACCCAGGGCACTCTGTGGGATGCTGAGCTTCAAAACCTACAGGACCCTCGTGTGTGCCCCTGTCAGAGAGCCCTGCTGACATCCTTCAGCTGATCCAGGCACTCCAGCCAGGAGAGGGAGAAGGGAAAACACTGGGATCTCCCTTTGAGGACACTGGATTTGTAAATCCGCATCTATGAATAATGAATAACTGCAGCTGCATTTTTTACTTATGGTGGAGAACAAGAAGAGTTTCTAATTTGGAGTGAGAAGTTGTTATTTTCAAAACTGAATATATATATAAGTAAGGACTTCTTGTAAAGATTATCTGGCAGAAAACTTCAGCAGTTTTCTAATTTGTATTTTTGATGACTGACTGAGAAAAAAATATTGATTGACAGGCCCAGAGATAAGAGAAAAAATGTTCAGAAAGTACTAACTTAAAAATGCTACTTTCATGTAACATTTTCCCACTTATCAAGTTTCTCATATTTCAAAATGGATGAAGTAATGTTAAAATCCTCTGGAACCAGAAAATTGTTTTCCACATAAACCACATACTATTTTTCTACCTGCCTGCAGTGTGCCCTGGTTGCTAATGTCCTGTAAGCAAAATGATGCATATTCTCCTTCTTATTTTTTTTCATAATTTTAAATAAACTTCTCCACATGCCATCAAGAATTTAAGAGGTCCTTGTGCCATTGGCACTGTTCTTCATACGTGAGGACATAAACTTTCAGACAACCAGAAAAAGAATTCCCATTGTACCAGTATTTTCAGCAGGTAACAGAGGCAGCTCAGGTAATTAAAGCCTGTGAGCCTGACTGAATGTAGAGAATATAATGAAATGGCTGAGAGGGACTTGATTAATAAGGAAATAAAGATGGCTAGTGTAATTACTGCCAATCAACATGGGCTCATAGCAAGCAGATTTTGTCAAACTAATTTGATTTTTTATGGGGTTTCAAGTTGCTAAAAGTAACAATGATGGCATAATAGACTTCTAAAAGCTGCTTTAGATAGTGCTTACAATATGATGTTTTGATTAACCTGAATGATGTAAAAATCAACATGACTAGATTAAAAGGATTAAAGTGTGAGTTATTGCTCATTCCTTGGGGAATTATTCTTGAACATGTGTTTCCAGTGGGATCCTAAAGCTATTCTTAGCCCTATTCTTCCTTATGTTTTATCACCGATATGCAAGAAAACAGAAAATAATTACTAACAAACTTGGCAGCCGGGATAATGATTAGAGGAGTGGTTGAATAATGAGGAGACAGAGCCTGCAGAACAGGAGAGATTGGACTGCTCTGGGAACCAGCACAACCAACCAACACAGACTCCAGCAGAGGGAGACCACATTGCTAAGAGCACTAGCAAACCTGAAAAGAACTGGGGGAAATCAAGGGGTGCATTTGGATAAGATATTCTGCTAAAATGAATGAATGCAATCCTTGAATGTGGAAATAGTGAATGGGATGTGAAACACTGTGTCCAGTTTTGATGCCCACAGTTCAACACAGATATTGAGCAAAGAGTTCAGGAAAAAAGATGAAACAATCATGAAAGAGTCGGAAAACACAATTAATGGGAAAAGGTTCAGGGTGTTCAAGAGATTTAAGAACAAAAAGTCTCTGCCCACATCCAAGACACAGTGTCAAACACAGACTGGATTTAGAGGGCTCCTCAGTCTGGCAAGCAGACCCAAGAATTGGAAACTGAATCAGGAGCATCCATTCAGACATATGGTGCATAATTCCTATAGGAAAGATGACTTACCACTGGAACATCTTTCCAGTTCTTTGACGAATGTCACACCACTAGACACTAAACACTTCACAGGTTTTTTTCTCTAAAAGATATATCCTATTTCAACCTAAACTCATTTGAGTAAAACGTGGCCTGTGCTATCTGGGGGTTTAGATTAGCTGACTATGGTGTGCCCTTGGAACCTGAAAACTGTCATTCTACAAATATGTCTACTTATCAGGCAAAAAATGCAGCAGCAATGAAATGTCCCTTGGAAAAATGTTCTTTCTTCTCCTGTCCTCCTCCTCCTAGTAAAGCTTCTTTTTCTGCTTAAAAATCTTTTCAACTAGCATTCTTAGTTTTTACCCAGTTCCAGAGTTTGAAGATGTTGGCTGTAGACCAATAATTGTGAGTCCCAGTGTCCAAAAGCCCACAAAGAAAAAAGAAAAAAAAAAGGGCTACAAGAACAAATGCTGCAAAATTCACACACACAGAGAAAAGTAATATAAAAAGGATGCTGTAGACAAGAGACCTCAGTTCAACCCCTGCTCCTTGGCTATTTGAAAGAAGACTCCTCAACAAGGCTGGATAGATAAATGCCCATTTAAAAGCTTTAAATTATTACAAGGCTTGGCTGGGATTTATATTGATAATCTAGGGATGAAATGCTTTTCACCAATACTCTTTCTCCTGACCTATGCATTTGTGCATGTGTATATTTATAGCAAACCTTTACTGTAAAGAATCTTTGCAGCTAAAATAATTACCTGACAACACTCTACCACTACAAAAAACAGTGAACTGGAAAAACAAAAATCACAAAAGTTTGCTATGTAACCTGCAGAAATTGAGCAGAATAACAGATGGCTCACAGTTTTCTTTCTCCAATTAATGGCTAAAGAGAAAAAGATTACTTGAGGGGAAATGACACTTTCCATTTAAACTTGGAGTATTTTAAGGCAACAAATTAGGGGAAATTCCAGCAGGCAATCAGCAGCTGTTATGACCCTTAATATTTCAGGACTTGATCTTCACAGGGGACAAACTCTGGCCTTTCTCTCAGGATGACGTCTTTATTTTATGCTAAGTCTTGTTCCTTGCTCCCATTAAAATCACTCCAAGCCCAAAAGCATGAGATAAAAAGGTGGTGAGCAAAGATATAAATAATATGTTCACTGCAGAATAAATTAATATCTAAATTGCAGACCAAGGGAAAAAAAACAGCTTCTGCAGAAGGCTCATCACATTCACTGCTTTCCCTTTCATATATATTTCTCTACCTTCATTCCCAGACTATTTACTGTTTAATAACTCATTCAAGGTCTTGCTTGAATGCTTTGATGCTTCTCGATTAAATAGATTTTCTTTGGAACATACTGCCTTGAGCTGTATGCAGAACATTTGATATGAAATATATTTTGACCAATATATTATCTTAAAAAAGCCCCAAACCAAACTCAATCAATTTTCAGCTAAGTTTTTTAAGACCATCCCCATATTTAGCATGTCAAAATTTGGCAGAATGGTCATTGTGGGGATGAAGAAATTCCTATTAAGTTATCTCTAATACATTTTTATTTATGCCACTGAGTTTCATTTTACATGCAGGCTTCTAGATGTTCCTTACTTTGCATGAGTAAAATCATTTTAAAACCACCCAGCATAATTGTGCAGCCCCCATGCAAACGAATTTCCCAGTTAAAAAAATTAAGACTTTGATCTTTGGAGCGACAGTAAGATCACAGCCCGGTAATGATTTATTTGTGACACCCTCACTGGCATCTTTGTCTCATCAAGCCTAACTTCTGTGATTAAGGTTTTGTTTCTACTGCTAGCAATGCAAGGAGATTGTATCCATCTTAATTATTCCTAAAGATTTTCAGTTTCACAACATCGAGCTTCAGAAAATTCAATGGCTCTTTATTTTGTTTCTGATCTATTTCTCAAAGACACTTGAAAGTGCATTTTTTAAAGTTTTTTTTTCCCCTTTAATTTTTCAAACCGTTCTGGATGGTGTAAATATTTTTCTTCCATATTGATTTTTGTCTTTTTTTTCCTTCAAAAAATGCTAATTATTTTACTAGCATTAACTGAATCTGACTCATTTATGTTCGATTAGCCATTTCAACACATAAATTGCTATTATACTCCAATAACCTCACCCACCAACAGTATTAATGCAGCAAAAACTACAGGAAAAATATTAGCTAAATTGTTATTTTAATTAAAAGTAACAGTTTCTGCTGAATCCTTTATTCTGCTGTACTCCCCTACGAACTATAATGCTAATTATCCCAAGGTATAAATAAGAAGTTCAGGCTTACAAAGCCAAGCACCCTACAAATAGGAAATGCCAAAACTAAGATAGTCACAGATGCCAAATTTGAGCATCTCAGCAGCATTTTAACACAAATAATGGCAGACATTAAACATAATGATACATTAAATACCCAGCAGGATAAGAATATATTCAGCAGCAGTCCCACATTTAGCCATACGGATTAGGATGCTTTTGAGTACCCAGTGTAAAAAAGGTAATTAATCTCACCTAAATTTGCTGTTTGCAGTGCTGCTTCCAAAGTCCACAGAGACTTGTTCCACCTGCTCAAGGCTGGTGAGCTCAACCCTTCCCCTGGGATGTAAGCCAGGAAAAAGCCCAGCACCCTCTGTTCCCACAGAGACAACTGATGTAGGGATTCCCACAGGGATTGATGTTCCTCAACTCATTATAAGTGCAGCCTCTAAAGAGTAAAAGCAAGGGTTTGTGTTTCCTTCTCCAGAAGCTTCAGAGATGATCAACAGATATATAAAGCAGGTTTTACTAAGCCAAGTCCAGGCTTAGTGTTGTACCATGCCAATTGGAAAAGAACAAACTGCACAAATGGAGAAGGAATTCATGTGAGAATTTATTTGCTTTTTGTGGTTGTGGCCAATCTTGTATGCAGAAGAAATTACTAAGAGAAGGTGCTCACACCATACTTCATGGCTGAACACCAGCAACCAAGCTGATGTTCTTAATCAGAACATCTCCATCAGCTGCAATGGCCATAAGGAGCACAGCCAGAGACCTGGAAGGAGTGAGCTGAGAACAAACCAAGTGGATGTGTGAACCAGGTTGAGCAGTGTGGGGAATGAGGAGTGTGAGCAGTGTGAGCAATGTGAGGAATGTGAGCAATGTGAGCAGTATGAGCAGTGTGAACAGCGTGAGGAATGAGGAACATGAGGAATGTGATCAATATGAGCAGTGTGAGCAGTGTGAGTGTGACAGTGAGGAATGAGGAATGTGTGAGGAATGTGAGCAGTGTGAGCAGTGTGAGGAATGAGGAATGTGAGCAGTGTGACCAGTGTGAGCAGTGTGACCAGTGTGAGCAGTGTTGAGGAATGAGCAATGTGAGCAGTGTGAGCAGTGTGAGGAATGAGGAATGTGAGCAATGTGAGCAATGTGAGCAATGTGAGCAGTGTGAGCAGTGTGAGGAATGAGGAATGTGAGCAATGTGAGCAGTGTGAGCAGTGTGAGGAATGAGGAATGTGAGCAATGTGAGCAGTGTGAGCAGTGTGAGCAGTGTTGAGGAATGAGGAATGTGAGCAATGTGAGCAGTGTAAGCAGTGTAAGCAGTGTGAGCAGTGTGAGGAATGAGGAATGTGAGCAATGTGAGCAATGTGAGCAGTGTGAGCAGTGTGAGCAGTGTGAGCAGTGTGAGCAGTGTGAGGAATGAGGAATGTGAGCAATGTGAGCAATGTAAGCAGTGTGAGCAGTGTGAGGAATGAGGAATGTGAGCAATGTGAGCAGTGTGAGCAGTGTGAGCAGTGTGAGGAATGTGAGCAATGTGAGCAATGTGAGCAGTGTGAGCAGTGTGAGGAATGAGGAATGTGAGCAATGTGAGCAATGTGAGCAGTGTGAGCAGTGTGAGCAGTGTGAGGAATGAGGAATGTGAGCAATGTGAGCAGTGTAAGCAGTGTAAGCAGTGTGAGCAGTGTGAGGAATGTGAGCAATGTGAGCAATGTAAGCAGTGTGAGCAGTGTGAGGAATGAGGAATGTGAGCAATGTGAGCAGTGTAAGCAGTGTGAGCAGTGTGAGGAATGAGGAATGTGAGCAATGTGAGCAATGTAAGCAGTGTGAGCAGTGTGAGGAATGAGGAATGTGAGCAATGTGAGCAGTGTAAGCAGACCCCCCTGAGTTCATTTCATTCATTCCACAGCTCACATAGATGTCATTGCAGGAACACTCCACCAGAAGCCAGCCCAGTAATTTGTGAGGCTGATCCTCTTAATTTTTCAGGATGCAATTTCAAGCCCAATTACAAATAATTTATTCTGGATTGGAAACCTCACGTTTCCTGAGGTGTCTTGATTTACCCTTTAGCTGAAGTTACCACAGCTCCCCTGATGGCCACTGTGCCTGAATGCCTCAGGCCCCACATTGAGGTACATCCATTCTGTTTAACAAAGGAGCAGCTCTGCTTGGGCTCCTGCCTACCCAAAAGCAATGTCTAAGCAGATTGGTGCATACATGCCTGTATTAAATCAACACAGCAAATACAATGACAACAACAGTATTATCTCCTTTAATGGGAGACAACTACAGATGCCATAATTTTTGTGGCCATTCAAATAAAGGCTGTGGCATGTAAATCACTCCTACATCCTGTGATCTATCCTGTCACTGTGCAACATAATGCCTGTGGGTCAATTAGAGAGTGAACTCATGGTGTCAAAAAGGTGCTTTATGTAAACTGAGGTGCTGCAGTGGGAAGGCTGGAGAAGCTTTACCACCACTATCCCAATACCTGTCTACTCTCTCCTAACCTAGGGGGTGTATTTTATTTCTCCTCAAATTATTATCTGCCTTAACTGAATGCTGTTTAAATACTTTTCAAAGGGCAAGGGTTTACTCAGAAACAGACAGATATTCTCCCTTTATTCAGAAATAACAACTCTTAAAATATAACACATTCATCCTAAATTGGATTTGCAGTCTCCTCCTCACATGTTCCTTTTCTACTTTCCCAAGAAAAGACTTGGAGGTGTCAGACCCGTATGGGAAAGTGTACAACATGAGGTGGAAAATTCATACACAGAGTATGATATCTGCTTAGCCAATGCATATGTATTTTATTCTAGATAGCAGGTTTCCCTCCTGTGATCACTTCAGAAAAGGAGGAATACTCAGTAAGTAGTCTGTTAAAATGACATATATATATATATATATATATATATATATATATATACACTAAAAATAATTTTTGTAGTGGCTTATGTAGTATGAGATGAAATTTTTGAACTTTGGGTTTCTCCTACATCAGTATAAGCAATGACATTTTTAAGAAGTACCTATTTTGTAGCCCAGTAATTGGGTAAAACAAACTGTCACAGAAAGGAGATGATACAGAAGATACAACTTACATAAAATGAAGTAAAATGTCATCTCAGTCTGAGGTCATTTTGTCTGACAGTTCATTTTCAGAACATCGAGCAGATACACAAGATCTCTTCCCCCCCTCCCCCCAGTTGCTCTATTAACTAGGCAAATAAAACTTTTCAAAATATCCCCTTTTTTTCTCTTTCCCTGTAACGTAGCCCTTTGAAAGAAAATTAAATCTCAGATTGTGTATAAAACATTTATCTACTGATACCCCAGGGATTACAGACAGGAATATTTAAAATCAGACTCCCAACCAAGTCGAAGGCCCTCACTGAATCAATACAATAAAGTGAAGGCTCATCTGTTTTTGGTCATCTGGTTGTAAGGTTACAGGTCAGTAAGTATTATATATTTTCTTAAAAGTGGCTCTAAGAAATATGCATGTTTGCAGTCTAAAGCATTTGGAGGGGGTTCCCCTGCTCAGATGTAGGCTCCAGGTTGGTGAACAGGTAGATCAGAATATATAGTATGAATATATCTGTTCAGACTTTGTTTAGAGGTATAACAAAAAGAGGCAATAAAAGAACCAGACACTTCTGAGGTTTTGGAGTAGATATTTATCTCATTCAAAAATAAAAAAACGCAATTTCTCTCTCCTACTTAACTATAAAAGAAGCTTCAGATGTAGATGTCTACCTTGGAGATGTCTTAAGACCTCACTGTGATCATAAAGCCCATGGCCATTCTCTCCACCATATAGTGTAATTAATTTTTTATTACTGTTTTTCAAATGGGGTACTAAAACATCCATTCTCATCTGTGGCATTGTTCTCCTGTGAATCATCTGACACTAAGTCAGTGTGTCTGTCTAGGTGAGCATCTGTGTTGAACAATAACTAAGTTATATGGTGTATACAGATCTGTAATTTTACACACTGTTACTATATAGAAGTAGTGCTGGGCTTTTGTCAGATTTTAAACTTAATTTAAAGGGTTTACAACCCCTTCAGTCTGTCAATACATTTTCTGTTTCATGATACATACACAATTGTGAAGAACCCCAAAAAGCAGATTTAAATAGATCTAGACTCTCTTATCACACCCTTTCAGTTGTTTTTAACAAATTTCATCCTTGCAATTTCTCTTTCCATAAGACAAGCTGGAATTTGTTCAGCTTTGATAGCCTCTTCACAAAATGTGGTCCAGATAGTTTTATTTGTTGCACTTTTCAGTGAGTATATAGCAAGTTTTCCCTTTACAGTTTTACGACTTTAACTGCTTTTGATTCCTGTATTCTTGTGAAGAATCTTCTATCTTTATTTGCCTTTTAAAAGGCAATCAATTATTTCCATCTGATTTTTCCTCCTTACATTATCAAAGGTATCATGAAGCAGCTTTCTTCAACTAGTACTTTGGATCCTTTTCTTGAGAATATCTATCTTCAGAACTATAGCACTATTAAAAATCCAGTATTTCCTTTGTTTTTCTTCCCTTTAGACTTTCAAGAAAAGTAAAAAAATGGAGATGATACAATGAAATTAAATCATTATATCCCCTAGAGGTGTTTGTGCTTTAGAAACATGAAAGCTATCCTGGACTCTTACTATTAACAATTCAAACACGGAGCCTTTTATCCAGTATGGATCTGGATGTAAATATTTCTCGTTTCTATTGTCCTGTAGCATTAGGAACAACAATAAGAATAATCAACATAAATTTTCCCTTATTTTCTATCATTTACTGAGCAAAAGTGAGGAGAGAGACTATGAATTCCTCCAAGTAAGCATTTTATTGATCTCCATTGATGAAAGGAAAATGTAGGGTTATTTTCTTTATTTCTCCTGTTTTATTTCTCCTTGCTTTCACTAGAAATTTTATCTCGCTTCTGAGAAAGCTTCAACAATAAAAGGTCCCCTAGAGATGCCCACAGACTACATTAGGTGACATTTTTAATTCTCTAGGCTTTTTTTTGCTCTTGGTTGTAAGCACAATATATTCTTGAGTATCTGTTGATAGGGTATTTGCCACAATATGAGGGGAGAATAGCACATATTCAAGATATTTGATGACGTTATGTCTCTTTGCTACTCAAGCTGCTACTTTTGATGAAGCATTCACAATAATAAATACCACTGAGTGCATGAAGCATCCAAAATGCTTCTATCTGGCTGAAGTTAAAAATATCTTCCATGTTGATTTTCTTTTTTGGCAAATACACAGTGACTAACTAATTCTTTGTTTTCCTGGATGCCTAAGGTGCAAGCACTGGTGTTTTGTGTTTCACAACATTTCAGATGGAGCTGATATATTTTGAAAGCTAGACTATGAGCTCTAGATACTAGCAGTTTACCTCTCTATCACATAACAGTTCTCATTTGACATCTTCAAGGTGTTTATCAGCAGCCTGTCACCTGCACTTGGCCATTTTGTATTCTTATCAATAATCTCAACTTGAAAAATAATACTAATAAGTAGATATTGACTTCTGCTGAGATGAATATCAAGATTTATTGACCTCAGGGCAAGCATTTACCAGAGCAACCTACAGTTAATAATTTCTTTTTGGAAAAATAACCCTTGATGTTCACGGAAATACGAAGATGATCTCATGCATGTGCATTAAAGTCTCCCTAACCCACACTGCAGCAGTCTGTAAGCCTACCCAAAAAGCAGATTTCCAGGCTGCACATTCTGTACAGAACAGTACAATGGTTATTTCTCCTCTAGCTGAAAAGGAACCTCACTGAAGAGGAAAGGGTTAAGAAAAAGTAAAGAGATTTCATGAGTGGCTCCTCTGTTCTCATTTCATCAGCAGAACCTTTTCAGGAACAAAGGAAGAAAATGAAAATTTTGTTGCTAGAGAGGATAAGTTTCACCTCCAATCGTCCTGTCCATAACCCCACTTCTAACATAAACACAGAAATCAGGACCTTACATACATGTTTTTGTTTCTCTCCATAATTTCAATAATAATAATAATAATAATAATAATAATAATAGTAGTAGTAGTAGTAGTAGTATAAAATCTTCTCTGAATTACAATCCTCCATTAGAAAAGCAGAAAATATTCAGGACAATCTTTGAAGTAACAGAATTCCAGATTACAGATTATTTGTGCAGCATAATTTTGCAGCATCATTGCCTGATACCATCTCCCTTCCACCATCAGTATTTACGCATGAACTCTATCTGGAAAAAAAGATTGCCAAGAATTGCTAGTAATAGTTGTTTGGGTTCTTTAAATAGAACATCCTACAATGTGAATTCCACTTGAGAGGGAAAAAATAAACTGTTTTTCCCAGACTCTGATTCAGGAAAACATTTCTATGGATCCCAGTAGGACCAACAGGGAAAATGTGTGTGTGTTAATTTCCCTGTGCAAACAGATGTTCCAGACCTCTGTATTAATGAACTTGTCTGTGGCAGTCACTTTCTGACTCATTACAAGAATGTTTACAATCATTAGTGTAACCCAGAAAATATATGACAATGTTTAGATACATTATCTCCTCCTTGGATAAAATGGCCTTTTCCCAACTCCTTCCATTTCCACCTGAAGTATCCTTGTCTGGTGTGAACCCTTCACCCATTACAGTGAGCCCAGATTGTTGTGATGAACTCGTATTGTTCATACAGAGCCTGATTATCTCTTATTTCAGCTTTGTATAACTGCAGCTTTTTTAAAATTTCAGTTTGGTACCTTCAGGCTAAACAAGACTCCAGCCTGAGGTTTGTACACATCACTAAACTCCAAGCACTCATTTACATTTTTGTTCTTTCAGTCTCTCAAGTTTCCAGACTGAGAGAACAGAACAAGTTACAGTCTTTGCCAAAAAGCTTGCTCTTCTTACATCTTGTCATTTACTGTGCCATGTCATTTATAGTTAAACCTCCTCATTTATATCCTGATGTACAACTGACTTCTCCTCTGTATTTTAAAAGAAATCTATCCACCTACTTTTTTATATTCATCATATTTGAGTCAATAGATAACAGTGCCTTATTGTGCTTCCAGAAAAAGTTATCTACAGAGCTTCCTACAGTGTCTTCAGACACTTCTACCTCTCCCCTTCATCTACCTCCTTGGTATTTTACCACATCCACTGCAGCTCTCAATAGAAAGCACTTTTTCCCTTTGCCTGGGGAGACAGTGCTTTGACCACGTGTCAACTCACATTTGGGGTTCAAATGCAGCTGTCCCAGTGGCCACAGTTGGTGGTGCCAGTTTTTAGGACATGGCTTGTCTTAAACAAAAGGGTATTTTCAAATCAGATTAGATACTGAAATCAGTAGAGTTAGCTACCACCATTCACATAATTAAAAATTAAAGAGAAACACACATTTCTAGTTAAAATCTAGGTACAGTGCATAGCAAGTATTCAAATGCTCTAGAAGAAACAACAGAGGTGGGAGGGCATGGCCATGCATGTTTAAGGGCAGCATTACAGGTGAAGAAACAGGACATCTCACAGAAGCAACATCAGGGTGTGACCATAGGGGCAAGTAAGAGCTGAGCTCTGGTGGAAACCCCCAGCCAGAGCAGTAAGAAAAGCAAAGACATCTGTGTAGTTACTGCAGATTGAGTTCCTCGTGCATATGGATAAAGACTTTGGGCAATCTGGAACTTGAGAACAGAAATGAACTAGGAAAAGGATATTAGAAAATACACAACAAACAACAACTCTAGGAAGAAATCAAAGCATATACAAGAGGGAAGAATGGCAGAGAGCCACTGGATGTCCATTTGAGCCAATAAAGGATTTATGCTTTAGGAAGAGATTGACTGATGTAGCTTGGGACCCTGCCATTTCTTTTAGTTATGAAACATCCACACAGTTTTAGTACAGGAAAAAGTGCTCTAAACTAGAACTAGAACTGAAACAGCTAATGGATGGAGAAAATTTGCCCTGCACTAAAGAGAATTTACAGGTGTGAGATACTGAAATGGTTAATGGTTTAAACATTGCTAGAATCATCTAAGGACTTGCCCACCATAGCAAACTGCAAAGAATCAGCTGTCCATTGACCATAAAGTGTACATGTGCAGGCAGAAGTCCCAGGCTGATTGCTTTCAAAATAAGGGGTCAACATTTCCTTCCCTTGGGAAGCATGGCACTTGAGTCCTACCCCAGTGTGGGTTTTTAATATGCAGCCAGGACAAACACTAAGAAGAGCTCTTCTCTCTGTCATTTAAGACATAGCCTGTGATACTTCTTCCAGCACAGAAGGTGCTTCTTGTTAGTAGCCAGGAATCATTCTCTGTATGCCATTCAGTTTGCCTGTGGTGGCCAGCAAAGGAATGAGACTGGAGGACACCAACCCCTGCCACCTTGCCATTCAGGAGTACCCAAGAGGGAGAAGCACCAAGAGTGAGAAAATGCATAACTGAATTTAACCATTGTCTGAGTTCATCTAGAGGTTTGGTTAGAAAAAATAAGGTAAAATCAGATCAGACTTGAAAAAAAATTACCTTATCAAAGAGAGGACAGGCAATCTTCTGAGGTCCTTTCCAACCTAACTTATTCTATGAGTCTATGAAAATTCAAATAATTTAAAATAATTTTTATCCATTATTACAAATAGATGATAACCTGACTGTGCAGCAGGTTAGACCAGAAATTAAAAATGGTCTTGGCAAGGTGAAGTGGACAGAAATGATAGAGGAAACAGTGTTTTCACAGCTGAGCACAGATTGCAGCAATGTACAACAGCCTTTCTGGCTTGGGCAGTGTACCTGTTATATCTGACAGTCCTAGAGAGGCAGCATAAAGCAGTTCACCTCTCTCAGCTCCTAGGTTTCTACAAATGATATCCTAAGGTCAGCCAAAAATTCTGCAAGACCTAGGATATTTAAAACAAGTCTCAATTAAACTGAGAACTGCTAATCTGACCCTAATGCCAAAGGACTGATAGTTGTTCCACACGCCTGATATCTATTGGAAATACGTTATCAGCAAAAAAAACCAAAAACTTCCATCAACATAATCGAAGGAAGCTGCTCACTGAACTGGCCAGCTCTCCAAATAGTCACAGATATGCAGAGTTTTGTAGGACTACATTCCTATTATAGAATATTAAAAAAAAAAAAAAAAAGACCAAAAATTGACCCTTGTGAAACTGTACAGCAGAAAGATTTGCCGCTTTCAAAGTCACAAAGGCTCCTGTCATTGTCCCAGCATTGGCTCCATGATGGAACAAACTAGTAAAAATTTGGAAAGTAGCAACAATTTGGAGAACTACTGACATAAATGCAAGCCGAGCTGAAGTGGATGAACCATCTACAGCAATGCTAATTCCATGGGGAAGATCACTGTCCAACCATCAACAAAGCCCTGACAGTCACAGGCTGTCTGCAGCTTGGCCTGTAGATAAGGCTGTTCAGATCATGACTGAGCATCCACCCTGACACCACCTCGAACAGATTCTGCAAACCTGCTTAATTGGAAAACTGCAGCACTGTGATTGTGCAGCCCTGCACGAGGGAGTTGCTGGTGCCTTGTCAAGACAGCCTCGCTGAAGTGATAGATTGCAAACACTGCTCTAAATAGGAGACAAAGATCTGATTTCTCAAAGGAGCAAGCATACTCTGGAAAAAAATCACTGTCTTCTCTCATCTTGTGCTCCACAGAAAGGGAAATGTTGCTGATTTATCCACAGGTGATAAAGTGGGATTGGAAGATGAGATGTCAATGCAGACAGATTCTTCTGGTGTACAGAAGCTTCCATTTCATGGCTGCATAAAAACCAAAAAATATCAGATGCAACCCCAATACTATGAATTTCAAAATTTTAAAATTACTGAAAATGTTGGGATTTCTATGATAGGATGGCCTCTGCTAAAATAAACTAAACAATTGACATGAAGGTGGTGAGTTCAACAGGGTTTTGAAAAGGGTAAAGATCCCAGGCTGAAACCAACACTGTCTCCACGACCACTGTCAGCTGTATCAGCTAGGTTCCATTTTCATAGTGAGGTACCATACACTGTGTGACAACCATGACAATTCCTGACCCTGCAGGCAGACCCAGAAAAGAAATCCTGTAGTTGTCTGGATGCTGGAAGTGAGCAGGGAGTGAAAGTGCCTGCTGGGGTTTCAGTGATTTGTGCTCTTTGGGGTCACTACAAGAAATCAAGTGACCGATATATCAATTCCACCTCTCACGTGTTGAACTATTTATTTGCTTTCTGTTTAGCAAAAAAAAAAAATAAAAAAAAAAAAAAATCAAAGAAACAGCCCTAGTTATGATATCTGGATTAAACTTTGCAGAAAGTGGCAAAATTAGCCACAGTTTTGGCTTTGAGACAGAGGGAAGAGACTGGCTAGCCTTACCCCAGATGAGCTTATCTGCAAGGGTGCACATGGGCACTTGGACAACCTGGGCAGAGCAGCTCTGCTCAGCTCTGCTCTGGACAAGGATGTGTGTGATAGTGGAAGAAGAAAGTGAGAACTCAGATGGAGATGCAGTGAGACATCCCAAAACAGATGGAAGAAAACTACCTACTCCATACTGATTTTGCCTGTGTACTCAGCTCTGCAGGGCTTGCACATTTTTATAAGTAATTTCCTCTGTAACCTTTCTGTCTTCATTCAGAAAAAGTGCCCCAGTCCAGGGAATTTTCTTATCCTTACAATGTCCAAATCTTACTACATCTTGCTCTTATTAACCCAAGACTTTATAGAAGTAAAAAAAAAAAAAATAGTTTTACTTATATTTAAAATTTGAATTGTTAACTACAATATGTCAACCTGTTTGGGGAAAAAAAATCAGTAAGTTTTATCTTCCCAAAAAGGCCAGGATTCAGTACTTCCCTGATACCAGCTGTTTCAGTGCTAATCAGCAGGCCTTGTTCCTGGGTTCCCTACACATTAATAAAGAAAAGCATCTTAGAAAAGCAGTGGGAAGGAATTACACACGGTTATTCACATGGCTTTTTACTGAACCCTGAGTATGTCTGTTCATTTTTAAAGAAACCTCATATTTTACCACTGCAATGCTTGTGAACAAAATGAACAAACTCCCTGTTCTGCATATCTGCTCTTTAAAGAAGTCCTCATCAACTGAATTCATCAGCTCCCTGAAGGTACATTTTCAGCTAGAACAGTCAAGGTTATTTTCCAAGGATATTATTTCTGGGTTAGCATTTTTAGTTTCTGTCTACTCAGACAGTTAGAGCTTTTCACTAAAAGGATGGAGACCATCTTCACAGTCATGATCAAATCCATTGTGAAATACATATCCACAAACCAAGCAGTCTTATCTTCCTCACCAGTGTGTGCCTTGAGATAGACAGATAGGCATCAGCTTGGATGAGTTTCTGAAAATGTGCTCCAGAAAGGATGGCAAATAAAATCTCCCTGCTTGGTGGTTGTGAGGAACAACCCAAAAACACCATTAAGAGTTTGAGAGTTACACAAGTCTGCTCAATGAAAGACAGCAGCAGCCACAATTATTAGTTGTCATTTATTTTAAGTATCAACCCAGGTGATGCTGCTGGCTGGGGCCTCCTGAGGGGATGGGCAGCTTCCAAGGGCCAGGCAGGTGGAGAGAAGCTGTTGTGTTGTGATGGGGTGAAGGGCAGGCACCGGTGCAGGTTTGGGGAGAGAAAAGCAGGGTCAGCTAACCCCAGAGCTGCCCTGGAGGCAGCCAGGACTTGTGTCCCCTGGCAGGAGAGCTACCTGAGAAGCTTGCAAGCCACAGCTGCGTTTGATTGATTTAGAAACAGGGAGGTGCAGAGTGCACCGGCAGGCTCTGCCCCCCTTGTCCTCCTCCCAGGAGCCCAGGTGCTCCGTTTGAGGTCTGCTCTGGCAGCGATGTGACCCTGGGCATGACCGCTGTGAGAGCAGCTCAGCTGTGGAGAAGCCTTGACCCAGGGCTTAGATCTCTTCTGCTGGTCTTTACTGGGATATATCTAGGGGTGGGAGAACCTGGCCATGTGCTATGCTGACCCTCGTAGATGGGCTTCCCTGCCCAACCTTGGAGCTGCCTCTTGAGCAAGGATGTGTTTGGTGGATATCTGAGCCTGGTTGTCCTCACTTCCCTCACTGTATATGGATGCCACTGTTCAAGGTTTCTGGTCTGCTGTGTCAGCAAAAGAACATTCCGTTTCCAAGGTAATTCAAAATCTATAGAAATAAATTGTGTTTGACCACTGTATAAATGGAATTAGCTATGTGGCAAACTGCACAATGTCTTCATGAATGAATCTGGTGAGCAAAGCAACCTGGCCTTTAAGAAGGATTGGCATAATTTTTTGCTTCAGTTATTTTAGTCAAACATCAGAGTACTTTTGCACCCAAAGATGGTAAATTCTGAAGGACCTTTATGTGTTTTCCAGAAAACTGTACCCAAGAAAAATCCTCAAGATTCCTACAAATTAGCCCAAAATTGTTACACAGTACCCAGATATGACACCAGACATTTACCTTTACTTTTGAACTCCAAAAATGTCATACATTTATTTGGTCCACATTTTCAGAACACCTTTAGAATTGTGCTCAGATTTAAAATAACAGGAGCCCATTATCTAAAAGACTCATCAATTCTTTTTGTTGGCTTCCAGATTATTCTGATTGTTTTTAAAAATTCAAGCATGTCTGTGTATGTAGCTTTTATATAAAATAACCTACATCACAAATTTTATGTAATTAAGTTATCTCACCACAGCAGCAGAAAGTTATTTGGTGGCAATTATGGTGGCAATTTTAAAGGTTGTAATGAAATATTAGAATGGTCTTTTGCTTTCTAATATTAGTTCATGTCATATACCTCAAAAACAGCAAGTAATTAAATTTTGGCTCTGTTTATTAGATAATGTATTTTAAGGTAGTCAACAAATCACTAGCTCTGTGCTTTAGAACCCCACAGCCTACCTTTTTGCTTCTTAGTTGTGGGCTTGGCTAGAAAAACAAATCCTTTCCATAAATCTTTCTTGGAAAGATAATTACCACTGAATTACTGGTTTGTAGCTGATAAGCTTATCTCCTTTTCTCCTGCACACTGATCTGGTGTGCATTGGAATTAATCTGGGACACACCCAAAGCATGTTCATCAGTGCACATGTCCCTCCATAGGGTCCTGGGTGGCTAGGGTGGCTGTTCCCAGGTGGGATTCCTGCTGAGCAGCGGGGTCCCCATCTCACAGGCTCCATCTCTGCAGCCAGCAGCCCCTTCCAGCAGCAGCAGGGCAGTGCTGTGGCTGCTTCCGTCATTCCCTCCTCTGTGCATGCATTAGGCATGAAATCAAGCACACTTGTTTGCACAAGCAGCTTCAGAACTTGTCCTAGATTTCTGGGAAATAGAGATTTTCTTGTCCAATTCTCTTCCAGCTTCCTTGTTCCCAAGAATTTTGTCCAAGTTTTCCTCACTGACGTTTTTCTGTTCCAGTATTTTTTTTTATTCACAACGTTGCTGTCATCCCAAATTTGTCTTGCTAAATACTTTTGCTTTCAATTCTAAGACTCCCACCCACCACCATTTATCAGTAAAAAGATGAATTCAGATGAATAATAAATCTTTTGAGCTCTTTAGTGTTTGCAGAAATGTTTATTTGTCACAAAGACTGACACAATACACAGAAAACTCATCTATTGCATTTGAACTGTTAACAATATCAACTGTTAATGCAGACCTTTCACACAAAGCCAGATAGCTTGGATTTTCTATTCAACTTTAAAATGCCTCTGTATGGAAGTGACAAAAATTAGCTGTATTCAGTAAAAGCAGTAGGGACATGTTAAAAAAGAAAACTCTTGTTCATTTGGCCTCTCACTGCCTATCACTTATGCTACCTACCACTACCCAGGTTCTCAGGTCAAGGGACAAAGTAGGCAACCATGTAAATGACTACAGTACAGACCTTTTCCTCCCACATGCCTGCAAACAGAGAAAAAGAGAAATAATGTTAAAAGCAATCACTGTTATTTCAGCCATCTAATTTTTCTGGATCTTCTCACATCTTCACCATGTTTTCAGTGACCTTACCTCCTTCAAACAGAGTCTCCAGGAAAAAAAGCAGGGAGGGAAATAAGGACTGTCAATCAGCACAGGAAGCTGCATTGTCCTTTCATAAGTGAACCCTGATGAAGACGTTAGTTTCTAAGCAGCATGACATTCCAAGAGAAAAAGAAAGCTTTAAGGCTTTTAAAACACTTTCTGCAGCTCAACAAAGAATAACATAAATGCCTATCATTACCCTATGCCATGTTGCAACAGAAATAGATTCAAATTTTTTCAATATAAAATGATTGAAATAATAATTGAAAGGAGAAAAGGATTATAGGCAGGAAAGCACAAAGTTGCAACATTTACTACAGAAAAGGACACATTTATAAATAGGCACATTTGAGCTTTTATGGTCACATATGTGACATTCAAAAGTCCCTGTTCAGACTTGTGTCTCATAGATTTAGATTTTGCTTAGACAAAGAGCAAATTAACCCAAAGTCTGCAGAAGACAGAAAAGAGCAGGAAAGAAGGAGGGAACACTCCTTATCAACAGGCAGCAGCAGCTCCTAAGGAAAGATGTGACAAGCATCCATCACCTCTGTGCTCAACAGCCCACTGCAGCAGATGCAGAACAGGCTAACAACAAACAGCCAGATCCAAACCAGGCAAAAGATTCCAATTCAACAGTAAAAGTTTTACAATAGATCATGGCCAAGAGTGAATGCAGGACACTGGAAATCTGGGTTTATTTAGGCATTAGCAGTTTTGCAGACACTGAAGTCTTCTCTGCAATGTGCTGCTTTCCTCACAAGGTAATGATTCACCGTGGTTGTGTTCACCAGAAGAGATGGATTTATTGCTCTCTACTCACTAATGAAGTTGATTCTCATCACTTTGCAGTGCAGCTGCTCTTTCCCAAGATAAATGTGGAACAAGAGCGAGACAAAGAGAAAATCACTGGTTTGCCCTGGCACCCCTGAGAAAAGACTTTATAAACTTGCCTAACTTGCAAAGTGAATCCCACCCTACACATGGAGGCCCTGATTGTTTGGGTCTGGATCCACCACAGCAAAGAAGAATGGAGAAGAAAACTTTTGTGATTTGTTTCTGGAGCACAATTATGCCTAACCCTTGTTAATTCAATGCAAATGTTATAAGGTCTGCTATCCTAAGTTTATACAGAAAGTTAAAAATAATCCTACACATAATGTTTGTGATTAAGGCACTATCCTTTGGCTATTTAGCAGATTAAGCAGCCTCTGTAAGGGTACAGACACATTTCTGAGCCCTAGCTGAGACTCATTTCTCTACTGAGATATAAAAGAAACACAGTCAGGCAATGATGAGAAATAATGAAACCACTGAAATGTCTTTAAAAGAAACATCCTTGGAAATCCATTCTATCCCTCTGCTGACTTAAAAATAAGGTATCTCGTGTAGTTACTGTTCCTACAATACATAGCACATTGCTGGCATTACTGAAACAGACAAAATAAATCATCCAGGTTGTATTTTATGAAACTGTCTCATGTCCAACCTCAACAGGTCTGCAGGGTGCAACCCAACAGGTTGGCCACTGATCACCTGAATTTATGAACTCCAAAAAGAACCTGACTTCACAGGACAGAAGGTAACGCACTATAATTGACAGTTCAGTGGCAACAAAGTTTTCCTAATGTGTGGGCCACATAATCATGCCAGCATTCACAGGAACTCCAAACCCATCATGTTTTCAAATGGCTTGGTAAATGGGAGAATATTCCAGTTAAATTTCCCGTATCAGTATTCAGCCAAACAAAATTATCTGAACTGCTTAGGACTGTTTGGCTCGTGTACGTTTTTTAAGCCTTTCCATCTGCTCAATTTATCAAGAATATGCAGTAATAACAAAACAGAAAAAAACTCTTAAAACCAAACATAGTCACTCATGCACCAATAGGTAACTCTCACTTTGGGGCTCCTTAGAGCTGTCCCTAGTGCATTTATTATGTCAGAAAATTCATTATGGTATTTTTATCTGAAATATTGCAGATATTAATGCAAATGGGAAAGCACTGACTGAAACCAAAAATAATATCTAAACAAGTTATTTTAATAATGACTGAATTAATTACTGAACAGCACAGGCCAAACATACTAATGTGGATGTGACCTTATGATACATCCACAGCCACAAAAAGGACAAAGCATTAAACATTTCTCTTCAGAGTCAATCTGACTACAATGCCATCTACCACATCTAATGATATGGAAAAGCTTCCAGAAATGGCTAAAGGCTGTTGATCTTAATTATATATTTACAGGTAATGTTACTCTCTCTGTAATCAAGGAAATAAATTTCCATGAGGGATGAAAATCTTCACAATTTTTTTTCTTCAGAGGCAACAGTAATGAGATGTTGGACAGACAAAATATTGGTTATGGCAAGCTTTCCTTCTTCACCTCATACAGCAAGAAGGCATTGTAACACACCAAAATAACACTCCAAGAAATACTCTAAATTCTTAGAGAGGCCAGGAGGGACAGATATTAAATTTTGGGAAAGTTTATAGGAATGCATGGTCTTTAATAAGGTCTCCTTCATTTATTAATGAGAACTAAATAGTACAGAGACAGTAAAGGGCTTCCTGTAAGTTACGAGGCAGGAGGGGAAAAGAGCCATAGGAAATTAAAGAATGGCCACTGACCAAAAAAGCCCTTGGCCTTTTTAATTTATTTATTTGACCTATTTATTTCCTCCAAAAGGAGCAAACACAACAATATCTTTAAGACCTGGTTCTGTGGAGCTGCACAGCAGGCAAGCGAATGCCAGAAAATTCCTCCTTTCTCAAGTGACCACGAGTGACAGGCAGGATTGCTCCCTGCCTGCGGAGGAAGGGAGGGAGCGCAGCTGGAGGTGGCTCAGAGGGGAATCTGGGGACACCACATCAGGCTCAGCACACCCATGGCTCAGCAAATGACACCTCAAAGGCTGCTATGCCCTGCCAAAAGCAAGAGTTTTGCAGGCAAAATAGGAAAGAAACTGGTTTATGCTGGATTCCAGCACTGCAGGGTGGTCTTGTGTGTGCTGTAACCCTGGAGAGGGAATGGCTTTTCTATTAAACCTGAAAGATCCCCACTCCTCCTCACACAGCAACCAAAAGCTTTCAGGAGTTTTCCATAAATGGGAGAGGCATCCTGGGACAGCCATCAGGGTGACCACCAGGACATCCTCCTGGCAGGGGACTGTTTCTAAGATTTAGGCATCTAGGCTTTCTGATTCAAAGGAAATGTTTGATAGTGGGTATTCAACATCTCACACATTAGGCTATTGTGGAGTATTCCTTCGGGTAACACAGGAGATGTCTTTCCTTTTTACCTTCAGTTTTGCTGGAGCTGGTAGAGTGCTGCATGTGGTTTTGATCACTGCAAGTCAGCATCTTCTAATGAAAAATCTTTTTATTAAAATTTCCAATCAGTGATATGGATCATCTTGGAATTACACCATGATATTAACTCTGAAAACAATCAATTTTCCCCCAAATGTTTCCACGGACAGATTTGAAAATGCCTTTGCATACATTACTTCTGAAGCAATCTTGTCACTAAATCCTATAAACAGGCACTGGAAATGTCTCCTTATTGCTGTTCATCATTCAATAAAGCAATTGAAAACCTTTTACAATGTGAACTGATAGTGACCAAAGCCAGAATGTGAGTGATTCATGCAAATCAACAGCTCCCAGCCATATCATTATGGATTAGGGGTGTGAGACACAGCATTACTAGCAAGCATCTGGGAAATGCAGAAATGAAAAGTGTCACCTCTCTCTGAGTCTCACACCAAGCAGCAGGACAGATGCCCTCTCAAATTGCCTACTCAAGCAGAGAGGCCACCACAGAGCACCATTAATGGGAAGGTCCATATGACTGTGTAACACTTGCCTGTTTATAAGTTCAGAGGAATGCAGCATGCATTATTTATTTAGTAGATCTACATGGTAATTAGCAGGGCTGGAGACTGGAGAGCACAGCCAGTTAAGAGGTCAGACGTGCTCCCATCACAACTCTGCTAATCCCCAGCAATCTGCCTTGAGCTGTCAGCACCACTTGCAAGTGCTCTGTTATCTGCAGTGAAGCTGGGCAGCCATGAGTCTCCTTGGGCTTCTTAAATGAAGTCCTCTTTTTCTTTATACAGACTTTGACAGAAAGAAAATAATACATGTGTTCTAAAATAAATATTCTGTGGCCTTTTCTTGTATGACCCTTCATCACTTTAGAGATTTTAGGGATTTGCAAGAAATTACTTTCTTGGAAATAGAGTAAGGGAAAGCAGTCAAATTTTGTACAGGAAATCAGGTTTTCCTGAGAAGCCAGCAGTTTATGCAATACTTCACAGGTAAAATATTTTTACAAAATACCAACAGTTCATGTTGGACTTTTCTTTGGCATCTCAGCTGGACAGAGCTGACAGGCAGGTGGCTCAGTGACCATGGCAGATTAGAGGAATGAGGACATGGATCACTATTGGTGGGAACAGGGTGAATCAGATATGTGGGCAGATT
This sequence comes from Cinclus cinclus, assembly GCF_963662255.1. Classification (NCBI taxonomy): domain Eukaryota; kingdom Metazoa; phylum Chordata; class Aves; order Passeriformes; family Cinclidae; genus Cinclus; species Cinclus cinclus. The sequence goes on from NC_085049.1 coordinate 9,373,370, forward strand.
AACTGAGTGGCTTGGCACCGGGGTGATGACTGGAAACCTTTGGCAGCCCAACAGGGTGCAGAAGAAGGCTGTGTTTTCAGGATATATTGAAGTATGGGAGAAGAAAAGTTAGTTATGATTGATATGGCAGAACAGGAGCTCCCATCACCCTTCCATCTATGAGAATTCTGGCTTGCACTGCCCTTCCCTGCTGGAAAGCAAACGTCAGTGGGAGAAACTCTTCCCCACATGGCAACTGAAGTATGTCCATACTGCAAACAATCAGATGTCGAGCTACTTACCCTAGAGAGTTATCTCACAAGTTACCAGACTACAAACCTTTGTGCAGTCTGATCATTGCTGCTCCATACCAAGAGGCTTTCAGTAGCCAAACAAACCAGGCACCTTGACCTCAAGGTTCAGGCTGGAGTGCAGCTCTGCCCCAAGGGCTGCTGAGCCATGTTCCATGAGAAGAAGGGATGGAGATGAGCAGAAATGGGAAACAGACACATGACTTTGCAAACAGCCCAGGGGCTGTTGGCTCATTCCTCTTACAGTGCAGGAGCCACAGGTTCTGGCTTCGTGGTTCTAAGGCCCTTGGGTTTACTGGTCAGAATCCCAGCAGGTCCTGCATTGTGGAGTATCTTTTTCCTAAGCCATCTCATCTGCTGACTAGCTTCAAAGCTTATCAAAATAATCTTAAGCTGACAAGCTACTTAGATAGCTTCCTTCCACACCTCCAGGTTTTAGGGATGGGGATTCCAGCTCATCTCCCTGTAAGCACACCCAGCCTCCTCACAGTCCTTTGCTGCCAGGCCGTTGTGCAGGGTGTCATTGTTCCCTTTAGCTCTCTCAGCTTCACAGCAGCGAAGTGAACTAGATCCATCCTACCCCTACCCAACCCTCCGGTGTTTCTGCAACAGGTCCTTCCTTACAGCCTGATGCCTATGCAAAACCTTGGGTAGGAATGGAAAAAACACACACAAAATGGTGATCTCCAATCCAGAGCTAGAAAGAAAATGGAATAGAAATAGTACACTGCAGGAAAAGTAGTAACATTAGAAATTTTGAAATATGAGTTGGTCGGAAGCCTGGTGAACTGACAGGAGAATCCAGTTTCTGTATATTTTTCTTTCTTTAATTTAAATCTGAATTAATTCAGGGAAGCCCTGTGGGGCACATTAACCAGCAGGTCAGACTAGGTGTTCAAGGCAATCCTATATGTCTTTTTGGTGTATGAAAATTGATGAAGATGGACTTTCCAGATGAAAGAAAAAGCTTCTCATTCTCTGTACCAGATTCCAGCACAGATACCAGCCTGAACACCAGTGCACTGTCTCAGCCATGAAAAAGGCACTTCTCCCTTCTTACTGCAGTCCCATGCTGCTCTCCAGGCTCTTACACTGAGCCAAGGCAAGGTCCTTCTGGCATTGCAGATTGACAGTGTGTGTGCTGCTTTTTTAGCCCTCATGCATCAGACTCCTATGGACCACACTTTTGGGGTCCTTGAATCCCTGCGTGCACACAAAGGGACTGTCATTTGGGAGATTTCACAGGAACAGGATTTTCACTACAGAGTTTCTCTGTAACACTGTCATCAGCTGCACCAAGAGCTATGGCCTTAGACAAAGCTGGGTTCATTTCCATTTATAAAGAAGGAAAAAGACAGGAAAGGCCATTCAATACTAAATAATACCTCTTTGAAAACAGCACAAAGTTTTTTGTTGATCTAGAATGTACTATCATGTCAGGGTCGCTGGTTGTGCTCTAATACAGTGACAATCCCCTCAGGTTCAAGCAGCTACAACTCTGTATGGAGTTCTATTTAGGGAATGTTTGGCAGTCCTAGCAGGGGTAATTGGCTATAAAGAAACTGGAGCTATAGGTTACAGACCTGGACATGACACATCCTTCCCAAGCAGCCTTGAGCCAGTCTCAGAAAAAGCATCATGTCTAGACTTAGACTTGAGTTTAGACTTCTGGTATAAGTTCCTCTCAGCCTCAATTTTCTCCTCATCAACTGTCAGCAGAAGTGCTTGCTGCTGCTGGGGTTGATAGGCTCGGTCATGGATGCTTGCAGAGTGCTCCAACACTCTTAGATCAGAGAGTGTTCAGAGCAGGAAAGAGGAACCTTTTCTTCCTGAGGCCCAAAAAGGCTTTCAATAGGTTATATATTAACCTCTTGTTCTTCAACAATAATTCCCAAAGGAACCCAAGCAACACAGTGGAGCAGCATGATCTACATGAAATGAAGCTACAGGTTATATCCAAACACATCCCAACTACAAAGCAGCATGATGTGATTTATTAAGCACTTCTAGAAATGTTTACACATTTCTACAGCAGATATCAGTAGCAAATAATTCACACAGCTAACTTAATGAAGAAACTCTGTGATGTGCTCAAAGCCACTAAGAGTACTTTTGCAAAGTATCAAAATGGCAATTCGAAACTAGAAAATCCTGACTTTTACCTCACTGTTTGATCTGTGAGTAGGTTTCCTTCCACTTAGAGCTGAAACTCCATATGCAAGCAATTTTTCATTCCTACTCAAATTGCTTTAGCTATTTTTAGGTCATATGAGTATAATAAATATCATTAAGGATTTCCCAGGAATTTTTAGAATAGCTTTCTAACTAAAAAAGAGATCCTTTTCACAAGAATATATTCTCTAGTCATCCATCCATAAAAGCACTCAGACCTTTTGATACTGTAGAAACCAAATAATGAAAAAATATTGAGTAAACCACATTAGGAAAGCTGATACTGTACATTTATGGCAGCTATTCAGTATAAAAACTTTTAGCAAACACAGGTACAGAGCTGGACTGGAGGCAGAGCCAAGTTGTGCTATAGTGATTTAGAGAAAGGGACCAAGAAATTCAAAATGAGCACTGTGAAGCAAATGGCATGCCATTACCACTAATACCTCTCGCTGAAGTTTAGTAGAGCATTCTTTAGAAACACTTAGCTCAATCCATGGACATCAGCCCAAAGAGCCCTCCCACGACCATTTTTGGGCTGTAGAGTTTAGAGGCTGGGACTGGATCACAAGTCAGGAGATGCAGATTGTATTCCCAGCCCCAGGAACCATGCTCAAGCCATTTCTGCTCTCTCTGCCACTGCTTCCTTCCTGCCTTGCCTGTCCTGAACATAGAACATTTTGGGGGACACTGGCCTCTGTATCTCTTGGACAGGGCTCAGCACAGCAGGGCTCAGATCCCAGCTGGACACCTTCCATGCTGCATACCATGGGAACCCCACAAAGGGAACAGGCCAGCTGCACTCACACAGCACTACCCTGGACTTACCCTGACATGGTTTTACAGATTGCTCTTCCATGCAATCAGCATCACAGGCCTGCATTTCTCCATGCACAAGTTCCTGCTGCCTTATCTGCGTGTTTGACACCATCTGTATTTCTCCTTCATCCTGATTATCTCAAAAATCTCCCCACTACGTGGAATAACGGATGTTTTCCCAGAATAACATCCTCTTTTGCTCAGCCAACTGACAGAAATAAAACTAGGAATGTTACCTGCCTACAATCCCAGGAGGTGCCCACAGTAGATGCAAACCTATGACTGAGAGCTTCCTTGACTGCCCCCGTCACCAAGGAGTTGCCCTTTCCTTTTTGATCCAGACAGGCACTAAGTTCCTGTCACAGGTGCTGAACTCAGTGAGACTTGTCCTTTTGGGTGTTTGCCACAAACCATTTTTGTCAACTGCCAGAAAAAAAAATAAAAAAGAGATGAGACTTTTGGGGAAGGATTTTACAGAGGAATAAAAATGGCATGAGTCACCTAGGAAACACAAGAGAATTTCAAGCAGGACATGAGATGTTGTCCCCTCTACTTCTCTGACACATCTACTTAGGCTGGAAGAGATAATACTCTGATGTTTCCAGGTCCCAAAATACCAGCACTGGAGCCAGGTGGCCACTGCAACATATCTGACACAGAACAGGGCAGCCAAGGGAGCATTCCTGCCATAAGTTGCACCTGCTCTACAGTCAGCCATCCTTAGCTGTCCATAATGACCAGAAGGTGACAATACAGGTGACAATGGAGACTGGCCATTGGGCAGAAGTTGGTGAGTAATTACATGTTTTGAGTGACTCTGAACACCCAAAGAGAAGCACAGCCTGCTCAGAAGCCAGGAGTCACTACTCTGATGAGCTCTCAAGTCTGAGTTCTAAGAAAATTGACCAATTATCAAAAGAGAGAACACAAATCCCTTGGTCACTCTGCAAGACACACATTTATTTCTATATACACCTATCCTAATAGTTCAATTAACTGAGACTTAAGCCCCATGCTTGAGAATGCCCTTCACAGTGCAATGTAGTGAAGTTAGTATGGACAAATACAACACAACAGCAAATATTCAGCATTATTTCTGGAAATGAGGAGCCCCAGTCAACCCTAAGGGTACTCTTCCTAGGAACTGAAAAGAAGCAGCAGCACTGTCTTCCCCTCTCACTTTTACCTGAAGCTCAGATATGCACGTTTCAAAGAACTGCTTGCATTTTCAGTATTTTTACCCTTTTCAAAAAGGAGAAAAAAGAACACAGCTTTCCAAGCTGGATCACACCCAAAAGAGATTTCTAGTCTTGAAGCCATGCAGCCATTTCATCACTTCGTCCAGTGAATCTCCTTCAACATATACCACTGTGAAGAGTAATCCCCAGCAAATGCTGGCTGGAGCAAGGGATTTTCTGCTCCACTACTTCTGAACATCGCCAAGCACACACTGGACAAATTGCACAAGGGAAGGGGTCAGTGCCATCGTGAATATTTCATCTAGACAGCACAACAAAATCCAGCACAGAGAACAGAAAGGTAGAAAAATCTGTGGAAAATCACTTTTCAATTATTCTTTTGCTCAGTACTACTTGTCCTTTGGTAAAACACTGCAGAGTGATTCTCTTGCAATCAGAAGGAGAAAAAACCTCTGCTCTTGCCAATCTATTTTTGGAAACTGAAAATCTCATTCTGCTTTTTTCTTAATTCCTGCTTAGAGGAATTTTGTGATAAGGATGTAAGCCTTGTAGAATTTCTTATTAGAAATTATGCAATTAACATTTAAAAAAACCTGTAAGTATTGATTTTTTGTATTAAACTTTGCTTTTATAGACAATCACTGCATAAAAAAATGTATCTCTCTTAGGTATTTTTCCAATTTCTAGCAGTTCTCTACATGCTTACTGTCATACATTTTCTTGTAGACTTATTTACTGTTTCTGTTGTTTTTCTGTCCTATACCAAAACCTTTTTTTAAAACAGGATCATCATTCAACCCTGCCATTTTGCCTAGATTTCTAAATTTTTGTCTCACTAGCTGGTTTTCCTACTAGGTTAAAGACTACTCTACTATCCTAAAACACATACATTTGGAATTTTTTACCACTGAATCTCAGTTTCTGGGGTAATTGTTATTTTTTCCCCATTTTTGCTCACCCTCAGAATTTCACCAAGTATCTCAGAAATTTTGTGATTTATCAGAGAGATGGTTCTTGGAGATATGTGTGAACACAAAAATGTCACACTAACCTTCAGAGTTCTAGACCAAATTCTGGAGATGAGAATCTGAATCTGAAATGACTCTAAATGGCAATTAGTCCTTCCAAAATGTATTTGGCTTGTGTGATTCTATATTGTCATGAACACTTTTGATTCTAGAGGGTCTTGACTCATGACTGCTTATAGTTAGTTGACTCATGGTTAGTTTACAATCAAATCTGGGAATTCAAGTATCATCAAAAGTTGCATCTGAATCCACATTGCTGCCAATTCTGACTGCCACTATGTAATGTGTCTTCAGACCCTATGTCTCCCACCTCTGACCTCCCATCCTTACCACATCATTTCCACCACCTCCTAGGACCGTGAGGACAAGAACTGCATTTCAAAAGTGCCATCTGCCACAGCACTGTGGTCCTCTATTCCCTTCCAGCTCAGCCACTTGCACAACCACGAGCCTTACAACAGGCTGTGCCTGAGTTGTACCATTTTGTTTAGACCCAGACAACAACAGAGCAGAGGAAGAGTCTGGATTCTATTCTGGGCTCTGCTACTGATGTAACACAAAAACTGGCAGACAGCAAAGCACTTTGCCCTCGCTTGTTGAAAACTGGGAGAGTGATAGCTATGCATATCCTTATGTAAAAAATATTTTGAAACAGTTGGCTGAAAGCCACTATGTAAATGCTAACTATGTATTATGAGACACTGCTTCTACTTTAGGGCACTTTCTCATTCACAGATGTTATGCACAAACCATCTACTTAGTCAGCCACAACCATATTTTTTCAATCATAGGATCTCTGGAGAAAATAAACTCAGTAGCCATCTCCTCGGAAGGGAAAAGAATTATCCTGACTCTGGCAGCAAACACTCACTGCACCTCATTACAGTTTCTAGCAGAGTGAAGGAAGCAATATTAGCATACTGCTCTGTACAGCAATAGCTTGATAAAACTCCATGGTGTGTGTTACCCAGTAAAGCTGACTAATGGACCTGTCTGGCATTGAACTCTATGGATCCATGAATCCATTTTATGAAGAGAAAAAGTCTCCTGAAATATTTTCAAAATTCAAAACAGGATGCTGATGATCAGGCAATCCTCTGACTGGCAGTTAGCATTGGAATATGTCATTGCCCACAGAATGAATAAATAATCTCTCTTAAACCTACCTGCAGAGTAGCAACTAATATACAAAAGTGGATATACTTGGTGGGGACAAAGATTCATCTAGCCTGGAATGACATTTTCAACAGCAGACAATATAGGACACTTAGAAGGAAGATGAATTTGAAGTAGTTTTCCCCCATTGCACCATCCTTACTCCTGCCAGCCTGCTCGCCACAGGGTGAAGCTGTGACAAATGTGCAGACCAGTACATGTAACAGCCATCACTGCACCTCTTCTCTCTTAATTGTCTAATCCTTTTCTGTAGCAACCTGTGCTTCTGCTTGCCACATCCTTTGGCAACAAACCGGAGCAACCAAATGTGGTGCATCACAGCACTATGCCTTGCACCCTGCAGCGATGGGGAGGAGGACCATCCTGGCTCCTGATGATGCTGGTACTCCCAAGCCATGTTCCTGTGTCCTACGAGAAAAGTAGGAGGGTGCTGGATGTCCAAAGCACAATTTAAGACAATTTTCTGCTGTTCTTCTCTTTGGCCTAAGCCACAAATATCCAAAACAAATAGAATATCACACTGAAGACCTGAGGAGCTTTCAAAGAGGCAGCATATGAGCATACATTCCTTGTTTCCATTTCTAATTAGTTGCGCTCCCTGTGGGACATACATTTCCCCTTCATGGGAGAGCTCATGGAATACAGCATCAAATTAATTGCAGGTGAAATGAAGGCTGCAACAGCCACAATAAGCTTCAGGGGATAGGTACAAGTTGCACTGATGTGTTTGTTGCCTTCCATCAGGAAGCACACTTCTTCACGTGCCTCTTTGTGGGCACTCCTGCAGAGGTCCTTTCCCCCTGCCATTTGTCAGCAACCACGTCTGCATAACCTGAGTCAGAAGCTACAGTCACTCTACTTAGTCCTTGCACAAGAGTACTCAGCCTGTGCAGCCACCACAGCTAAAAGATTTGGGGGAGAACCTGTACCAACCCCTCATGAGCTCCTCTGGGCACAAAGACTTCATTCTCTTGCATTTTAGGCCATAAATTGGAAATGACAGCAAAGTAATCAGGAGAGGATCATGCTGTGCCTCCCAACCCTCCTGAGCCTCTGCTGATTATATAGGAGAAATCCAAGCAGACATGGAATTAAATCACTTCCCTTAACGTTAGACTAGTTGAAGCTGCTCTCTAGATGACAGATTGCTAACAGCTTCCTTAATGACATCACCCAATATGTCATAAAATCTGCTGCCAACAGTATGGATTTTTCCCCCAGACAGAAGTGTTCTCTGGCGGTGGAGCAGAAGTTTAATTGGCTAAATGCGGCTCAAGAAATAACCTATAAAAGGTTCTCAGTGCATAAGGTAAGTACCACCCAAAAACTCACTGAGGAATAAAATTATCCTTGGCACTGCTTTCCTGGAACAGTGCCCCTTGTCAGATTTTTCAAAGTGTTTGTGATTGAAATTATCCATCCACCATCTCTGCAGGTAGCACTAAAACTCACATCTCAGGAACAGTATCCAGATCTTTGCCAGGTTACTAGCCTTGGGTGAAAACTGTTATCTTCTTATTGCTTTCATGCTTTTTGGAAGGAAACTCTTCCCAGATGGGTATTTGCATTAGAGAAGAAACAGATATACTTGTAGTACAATAGCAAGGATTATTTACCTGGAGTTTCACTATTATCCCTTTACTTCCAGGCTCACATCAGTTCTTTTGCCAGAACTGCAAGTGACAAGCAGAGCATACATAGCATGAGCAGCCTTTGAGAATTTCTGAGAGACAATTTGCAGGTTCTCTCTTTTTCAGATACCGGGAATCTATCTTGCAGCAATACACCACAAATGACTACCCATCTTTTTAAAATTTCACAGGAGAACTCACTTGGGCAGCCATCAAGCATGACCACACTAAGAGTGTTTACTTATGAATTCCTCTAATTCTGTGCTATCTGTACTTTCTCATCAGCATGCCTTGTGTGAGAATTAGCACAGCTTCACAGACTGTTTTCAAAAAGGGCTAATACATTCACAAGGAAAATACCTCACTAAGTGGAGCCTAAGGTGAAGAAGGAGAAAGTCCTCCTTCCTTTTCAAGACAAACTAAATTGTGCTTCATAGTGCAGCACAGTGAAAGTCTCCAAGATTTGGTCCTTCTGATCAAGGTGAGGTTGCCTCTCTCCAGTCAGTTGCAGAAAATCGATGTTGGCTGCTGTTCCTCTGTTACTCTGTCAACAGATCCTCTTCTCTATGCATGCCATTTTTCCAGCATCCCATCACCTATCCACTCAAAACAGTCACAGCTGAACAACCAGAACATGTATAGGAAGAAGGAAAAAGTGGAATGCTAAATCTTGTGTGAACTTAAAGCTAGTGCAGTCATTGGCAAGGCCCCAGGATGTGGCTCGACTGTCTTTGGTAACTCCTTGTGTATCAAGTGTACATCTGCTCCCTGCAGCAATTCTTGCCAACAGAACACCCCACAGCACACCAGTGTGCTGGGGCTACTGAGAACCAGTGGTCTGCACAATCTGTCACTCATGTATGAACAAAAGAGAATGACTGTAGAGACACTCACTGCCACTGTGAGTAAATGAGCCATGAGCTATAAGAAAAAGCAAGTCGAAAAGGAAGTGTAACACTCTGCTGAATGCTGAAGTGACCAAATAAATAGGATTAGCTAAACCTGGCTCATCTGTCAGTCATTCCTCTCTGTATGGAAGCTGTCCTCTCAAGCCTGCCCATGATGATGACAGCCTTGGTACTTGTTTGGGTATAGTATGCACTCATTTTGGTCCTGTTGTTCAAGAGAAAAAACATGGTTTGACCAAATGTGTTGCACAAGTACTTACAGTACATGGAATAAAAGGCTAAAATAATCTCCTGTAAATTTTGTTCTCAAATTCAGATCTGTACTGCCATGACTTCAAAGTGACAGATGTCAAAACCAAGCCGAGTACCTCATTAATGCAGAGATAAACACACAGAATATGCTGTTTGGAGTGACAACACAGTGTGTTTATGTATCTATGCCACTATTTATCATTCTACAGATGGTTGCTCACAGTGATGTACATCCACAAATATGTTTAATTTTGCCTTTTCCTTTTTTAGGTAATTACCATTTTTCCTTGTTTACACTGACTACTTCTAAGACGGCCTAGAGATGTCTGAGTTTCTCTGAGGGCAAGGGGTCACATTGCACAAAGCACACCAGAATCAGCATGCAATCAGTTCTTTGCAGTAATAACAACCCCTGCCTGTAGAGCATTTTTAAAGAAATTATCTTGGTCTCATTTTATAACCAGGAAAGCCCAGAAAGGTGAAATGACTCCCCCAAGGTCGCACAGCAGGCTCTGTTCAGTACATAGTAACTATTGTTGCAAATTGGGTATCTCATCAAGCTTATGCTACTCACACCACCCAGATACAATTCAAGCAATAATTATTATTTCTGCTGCAATTTGCACGGCAGTCAAAGCTGGAGGCCACAATCAGGATTCAGCTTATGCTGGGCTCTGTTCAAACACCAAATCAAATCCAGTCCCTGCTCTAGGGGGGCTTGCCATCTCAGTAGGGACATAATTCTGTGGGAAGACAAATCACACTGGAAAGGGAGGGAAGGAGAGAGGGAGAGACAGAAGGCAGTAATCTCAGTGTAAGGTTTCACTTTGTTTTGGATAACTGTGAAGTTTGAAAACTTATTATTACTTAAATTATTTAGGTTAGCAAGAAATATAAATGCATTATTGACAGTTGCCTGGCTAGCTACTTAGGTAGCAGTTTAAGTTCATAATCTTAATTGTACAAATACTTTAACTCCTGTGGTCTTTGATTATATTGAGAGACAGCAATTGTATCCTGATCATCAGGGGACTGACTCACACTGCACTCACCCAATATTTAGAGTACACTCTACTTCTTAAGGAGTGATACTATACTTAATTTTACAGCTCTCTAATCAGCTGTTAGGGCAATTCTTGCTGTAGACCTTTTTATACAATATGTGCCTATACATTTTGCAGCACATGACAGTTTGGTATACTAGTCATGAGCTAATGAATTCTTTTCACTCATGCTAACTTAAGACTGCTACTAAGCTTTTCAATAGTAAAACACATATTAAAACTCCCACCTTATTGTCTCTCACTGCATCTTAATGTGGCTCCATGCTAGCAGAATGTTATGTACTAAATGACCATATAGCCATTCCTCTTTAGAAGCCTTATCTAAGTCTAATAGAATAATTAATAGCTCCTCTAATACTGAATGGCATAGACACAATGAGATTATTTTCCAGAATAAGATTGCTCAATACCAAATCAGGACTGCTGAATGGTCCTTAGAAGTCAACTCCTATATTTTCTGGTAGGGATCTGCTACCCTATCATTTATTATAATGCATGTGTTTGTAAAAATAATGTAAAAGAGAATACAGGAAATATTTGATTGGCATCCATAACCTCAGATGGGTGGGCATTTTTTTCAGATTTCAATTATGTCAAACACTCAAAACATGTTTCCAGTCCATCAAAGCATGTACTTATAAATACTTTCTTTGCTCAGCTGATGTATTCTGTTGAAACAACCAGCTTTTCACTGACAGTAACAGATTCTAGACCAGCACAATAATACTATAATGTACTCTAGAAGAGCTTGAGAATTCACAATTTAAATACATTATTTTACAGAGAAAAAGGATGAGCACTCATTTACAATGCCTTTCCTTGCTCCTATTTTCAATTGGCTAAATCCACACACAAATAATGACCTATCACAATGTCTGTTGAGAATATAGCATCAAAAACTAAGGCACTGAAGAACTTACATTAAAAAATACTAATGCATTTTCATTTTAGACCATTCAAAATTTTCAGAAATTGATATTAGGTGCACATTACTACCTGCATTTTTTCCTCTCTGCCAGGCATCACTGAAGCTCAGCAGAACTGAGGCATTTACTTAAATTATTAGAACAATGATAAATGGAAGCAATAAATAACAACAGCTTTCTTTTGCAATTTCCAATATGTATTTTGCAGCTCTTCATATACCATCCACTAATCTCCTTTAGCATCAGGTAATTCACATTCCTTTATCATTTTCTGATACCTGTATTCATGACACTGTGGTTTTATTTTAATCCTAGACAAAAGCACATTAAGAAGGAACTATGATTGACAGAATATTGCTAATCAAAAACAATCCTGCCTAAACTCAACTTCATAAATTCAAGACACAAGCAAGCATAACCACAGAGGGCAGAATTCAGTTCTACATTGCAAAAACTAAGTGAAAGTTTTACAGGCAATTGAGGGTATACCCAGGATTTGATTCACTCTGCCAGCATGCTGGTGCTTAATAATCACTTGAGCTGTTCTACTACTTGTGAGACATTTGTGTGTAGATGACAGAGAGCCTATAGAAGACCTGTGTCCTGCTGAAAAAGCTCTCAGAGGTCAGACAGGATCCCCCAGGCATTTCAAGCCCAGAAAACTGGATGTAGGCAACTGCTTGATGGCTTGACTACCTGTGTTGGTTTGAAAGACAGGTGTCTTCTAAGAAAAGCAGGAAGCTCTCTTGGAATGGAAAATGCAACCCCCCTCCCCCCAAATTATTATAGTTTTGAAATTAAGGGATTCTCTGGCAAAGATATGAGAATAGGAATGACATTTCTTTACTGGTGTGCATAACAAAACAAACAAACCCCAACAGCTGCAGCATTAACACCAAGCGGACCTGGCTGCGGGCACTTTCCCCTTGGTGCAGTTCCAGGCACAGCCAGCAGGGGCGCTGCTGGCTCAGGGCCGGGCAGGGTGGGGCCATGACTTCCCCGCGCCTGCAGGGGGCGCTGTGGGGCGGGCTCGGGCAGGGCGCGGGAATGGAGGCTGGGCCCAGACAGAAAGGGATGGAAAAGAGAGGATTTGGGTCATAAACCACTGGGGCAGTGTCCATCCCAGTGCCCAGATGGGAAGGGATGGAGGAGAGGATCTGGTTCACAAACCACTGGGGCAGTGTCCATCCCAGTGCCCAGGTGTGAAGGGATGGAGGAGAGGCTTTAAGGCTCACTAACCCCCACGGGAGCAGCCGATGGCGGCGCCCCAGCAGGACTCCGAGGAGCACCAAGCTGGAATGGCAGGATGTCTGGGCAGGTGGGGGGCAGGGTTACAGTGCAGCCAAACTTGGGGCAGTGGCCCCCGGCTCTGAGCAGGGCAGGGAGGGGCGAGCTCAGGATCCTGGGCACCCGAGCAGGGGGGGATAGGTCCCTCTTTCGGTGAGGTGGGTGTTAATAAGGGCCCGGTTCAGTGGCTGCTCTCACCCCGTGGCAGAAGCAGCAGCTCTGGGCTGGGCTCTGGTGGCAGCAGCGAATTCCCTTCCCCAAGCAGCAGCTCCAACTGTTCTCTGAAGCTGAGACAGAGAGCCAGCAGCTGCCCCAGCCCATCCTTTACCTGCACAATTCTTGGTGTACCTCTACCCCTCAGACAGAAACTTCCAGATTAGAGAAGTGCAACCAGATGCCCTTCTCCCCTGAGCTTGGCCACTTCTTTTGTTTTCTTAAGTACTCAATTGTTAATGTTTCCTAGAAATTTATGGGAAAACTTCTATAAGTAAAAAGGAACTAAAGCAAAGAAACCTAACCCCCAATGCTGACATCATATCCTAAGGCTCTGACCATTCCTGGATGTACTGCAGAAACACTTGACTGGCCCTGCCATAGCCAGATTAGGTGTGCCAAGGACAATGGCCCTTTCACCCTACTGCAGTCTGACAGGCTAACCCAGATGTGTGTGGTTGAGTATTTCATTGCACGTTCTCTGGCACATCCCTGCTCTTGAATCTATGCTTATCCATCACCTGATGAAGTGCAAAGTGAAATGGAGCTGTCTGTACAAGTGTGATATGCATTTGGTCCAAACTTGATTTGAGGAAAAACATCCCCAGGGAATAAAAGAAACTACATCTCTTGTGAAGAAACAAAAATGTAGTAACAATTTCACAGACCACCTCACTTTTGCCTCGGCACAATTCCTCCAGTGTACCATACAGCTAAAATTAAATGAAATGCTGTCTTGTATGTTTAACACTCAATTATTAAATATACCATCTTAGGTTCAAACATAAACTCGCTGAATTCAGTAAGACTAAATTTAAACCCAGATCCTTGTAGCTGCAGATCTGACCCTCCAAGGGTGCAAAGTCCTTAACAGCATTTGTTAGTACCCATACTGCATGTAAGAGCTTTCACAGACATGTATACCACCAACAGTGTTTCACTGTGCCTTAAATGCAGTTATTTGATGGACTGAACACTTGTTTCTCCTGTTGACAGAGTGCTCACTCCTCTCTCCCCCTCTCTGAAACTACCACAGGAGGAAGGAAAAGAGGCAGCAAGGACAGAACAGGGAACTCAGCATCTCCCCGCTACCCATCCTGTGTCAGCAAGGACCACTTGATGAGTCCCTTCTGTCAACACCCAACACCCTTGACACCAACCTATTCACACAAAACATGACCTGTGCAGTTGCGTATCAAAAAGATGAAGAGATGTGATGAGTTTCTTAACTATTTAGGAAGATTGTTTATGTAACAGCATGGCAACAGAAAATAATTAGACGCATGGGAAGCTAACATGGGACAACTTCTCCAGGAAACATCATTAGCAAAATTACATCTCAGGTTAGTCACAGAACTGATGACTTGTAAAATTATTTTCCTGAAACCTTGATATTCTAGAATATTTCAAAGATTCCTTTTTTTTTTTTTTTGATTGCTCTCACTTTTAAACATCAGCACTTAGCTAACATAAACAGTATTTTCTTAAGGAAATTTAATGTCAAAGTTGCATGAAAATGCTGAAGGCAAAGAGAAAATATGGAGCACACCATTGCAACTGCTGTTGTTTGCCAAAGTTCTACAGTTTGGCTCGAAATTCAAGGAAAGCCCTTGCCTGTTTGATCAGAATGCCAGGCAGGAATGAGCCTCACTTAACAGATCTACAAATCTTGGTCACTGTCTATGTTTAATCCTAGAAGTCACTGAGATAAAAGTGATAATTGTTTTAAAAAGCAGAACAAATGGGAGTAGAATAGAAAAGAGCATTCACACAGATGACTTTGTTTTCAGAAATGAGAAAGAGAGGAAGAAGGCATGCTGTTAAAACACTACATTCTGCAATGCCTTTCAGATATGTATCCATTTCCAGTACACAGATCAGTGTTTTACCAATTCTCCTTCCTTCAGAGAGTTGCTGTAGAACCTTCCTGCTCTAATACCTAGAAACAACCTTGTAATTTTCAGACTGAAGTAATTTATATCCAGGTAATATCTATTTCTTCTTGTACCACTGTTAGCCATGAGTTTAGAATCATTAGTTTTCACTCTACAGTCCATGCATTCCAGAGGGTTCATAAACTACTTCTGAGATTTTTAAAGTGTCATGAAGCAAAGTAGGCCAACAGGCTGAGAGTTGTTCTGACAATTCTACATGACATGTAACCAAATCAAGTCAAAGAAAAAAATCAGTGGCTCAAATAGTTATTTTATTTTCCTCTTGTTCTTAACCCTTCCAGGTGTTTTTAGTCAGCACAGAAATCTTATCTACATTTAAACATTACATTAAACTAACCAAGCTTTCCTAGTTTTCCTAAGTCATTTCACCACTCACTGTTTTTCCTTTATGAAGCTACTCATTCAGAACTGCACATCAGTGTCCGGAATCCCACATGAAATATCACAATGCATCATTAATTACATCAGCATTGCCCTGAATCAACTGGAAATACTTCATAAAGTATGTGCCAGTATATCCTGTCCAGAGCAGCATCACGTTGCCATCCCACTGCCAACCTTTGTGAATCCATCCTCTCTTCCCTCACAGAATCACAGACTGGGTGACACTGGAAGGCACCACTGGAGGTCCATCTAGCCCAAGCTCCCTACTCCAGCAGGGCTCCCTAGAGCAGGTTACCCAGGACTGTGACCTGGTGGCTTTTGAGCATCTCCACTGCTACCCACCCTGAGCTGCATGGCCTCTCCCTGTGCCAGCACCGTCCCCTCGCTCCTCAAGGCTGACAAACAGCCAAGTGTCACCTGGTGAGCCACCCTGACCTGGTGCTGCCACAGTAACAGAGGAATCCAATCAAATACAAATGCCTGAACAGGAGCTAAACGCAAGTGACTGTGGCTAGTAAGATATCTGCATGTTTGGAATTTTTTGGACTATATTTTTCTAGTGTAATGACCATGCAATGCAATTTCAACCTTTTTATTTTAATGATGATCTAATATAACTTCACCAGTAATAGGAAGGCTAAATGCTAAGATACAGCAACCAAGTAATAATTAACTTTCTTTAGAGGAAAATAAAGCTACAAGGATGAATAATTTGATGGAAAGTCTAATACTTTTCTCACAAAATTAATCTTGAAACTTTGAATTAACTTTTTGTGAAATTACACTGAATGTCTCTTAAGTATATGCACTCGTTGCATAACAGTTTTATAGCGTTCAAAGATATATTAGCCAAGCTGAAAATACCTGGGGGAAATCTGATTTTGAAACAAGTCTACATCAGACAGAAGTCTCATTTATGATTTTTAGGCTCATGGGTGATATTCTTCCACTGTCTCTAAGTGAAAACCCATTTTTATGGTTTGTTCTACATTTTAGATCACTTCTTCCTCTTGCTAAAGGTTACAAACATCTGTCTTTTTCAAGGTGATTACTAAGTCTAGCTTCATTTCATGTAAATGTTTAATCCAGAGATTATTTGTTGACAATTTAAACAAAGCAAATCAGAAATTTATACTATGGCACTAAGTTGCAGGTATAAATTGGTTCAAATTAAAGGACTACTTCCATGTTACCTTAATTCTGCATAGTTAATTCTTGAGCTCCTCATTTTGAGACTTGGCTACATATTGGTTATGTCTACACGGATAAATGAAGCAGTACCAGGGAACATTCCCATGCATTGAAACTTGACTGCCTGCACTATTAAATTGTTAGAATTGTCCCTCAGCATGTGTCACAGGAGTGTTTTTAGTCTGTTCCATCTAACAATCTTCCAAAATATTGCCAGGGCACAGTTTGCAAGTTAGGATATGCCAGAAATGGTTCCCAAAAGAATGAGTCTAGTGACCCAGTTTTAGAAGGCAAAAAATGCGATAGTATGGACACTGGCCAGTGTGCCAGCTGACTCTACAGCAGAGGGGGGGACTCTGTACCTGCCTAATTTGTGGGTACAGGCACAGCAACCACTTCTCTCTGTTGGGCCCTGGCCAGATGAGAGGGCTCACTATAGAAATGTCTCTCCAAGATGCACAGCAACATTTATATCAGTGTTTCATGCTTACAGGCTGTTACATCTGGGCAAAACAACCCTTGCCAAGGCTCTTACCCCCATCAAAAAACTCCATGGAGCTGAGGAGCACTCACCTGCCACAGCCACTGCAGAAGCCTGTTATTCCACAGGGCAGGCAAAAGGTCATACTGGAGGGAGAGATATTACCAAAATCTTCCCTGACCTTAAGGGACCTTGTCCTATTTTATTCACACTTTTGCTGCACACAAGGTTCACCACGACCAATAAACTCCAGTAGGTTGCAGAAGAACAGTCTAGCATGGCAGGACAAGACACATTCTGGCCATGGTAATTGAATGAAATCACCTTATTCAGTCAGCTTCTGCATAGTTAAAGGCACATGACTTTTGAACCTCCCAAGGTTTCACAAATAGCATTTTCTGAACCTCTGAACTTGGAATATCTGTCTTTGACCTTACAAGTACAGCATATCTAGTTTTCTTCTCTATAAACTCTTCCTTTTGAAAAATAACCAGAAAAATAAAGAAAATAGTATGTGTGACAACTCATCAACTGTTTGTAATAATTTATTTCAAACAGTTTATTCCATATCTTTCTCCTTCTGTTGCACTCTCAATTACTTGATTGAATAATATTCTCTGAAATAGCACATGATGTGCTTATGTCAAAGAGGCTCTCCACAGACGCCATCAGCTACCTTTTAAAATCAATGAAATTCATAAATTTGCATCTGGCTTTGCAAGGAGAAAATAAAAGAACCTTTCCCCCTGGTAAGTATGACCTTCTTATTCTAAGGCCAGTGTGTTTCAGGTCTTCTGCGTCTCTGAATGCCAGTATGAAGATGGATAATATCTTTCTTAGAAAAGACAGATCTTGAAGTCTATTATACTGCCTTTTTAAAGGATTCTAGCCATAATTCTCTCGTAGTAACTGTGAGCTGCACACTGTTCCACACAGTAATTCTAGCTATTCTCTGTCATGCTGCTGCCACTGCATTTTTAACAATACTGATAGCAATCAATGTTATGGAATTCTGCAGATTTTCCAGGCTATAACGTTTTGGGGTTTTTTTGGTTTTGTAAAACCTCGTGGGTTTTTTTTCCCTTTCACTATTTTTGAGCAAAAATGTTTTTATTTTTTTCCTTTGCAATGCCTCAATATTGTGACCCTGCCATTCCTCGCAGCTGGACCTTGTTGGTTTTCAAGTATTGAGTCCACACCATCTGATCATACCACAGATTTTCTGTTCTGATATGTTTGCCGTCTTTATGTTTGCAAGATCAAAGCTAATGCTGTTTATACCACAGTTCTAAAAAGATTCACTTCACAAAAGGTAAAATAACCTTCATGTTTGAAATCTAGCCTTCTTTCCTTCCATGCCTTTTTACTGCTGATAATATCTGTATGTTTCCCTCTTCCTGGCTTCATTTTGGCATACAGCAATTTTCTTCATTAAACTTTTAGAAGGAATCCCTGAAAGAACTCAGTAGCAGCTGTATCTTATGCCAGAGATGCTTCTTCAGCTGCAAAAAAATAGAGCTGTTCTGACACCAGCCACTTTGCAAAACCCCACTCCCATCTCTCTTTCCTAAACATATCCAAGTTCTCAGCTCCTCACATTTCAATATGTAATATTCTCCTCTTTTAAACTCTCTCCCAGTTTCTTTCTCCCCTTCTTTCTTCCCTCATGCATGCTTTTTCCCACTGAAATGTTATTCATCCTCAAATACCCTGGATAACTTTATGCATTTCCTTTTATCTCTTACTATTCTGTTATCTTACTGTTTTTCAAACAGTGGACCACAGCCCCCAGGATGTTCATAAAAGACAATTGGGAGAGTTATAAGACGCTGAAATTTTTATTACACTCTAAAACCAAAAGAAAATATCTCTTCTCTGTTCCCAAAACACCTTTATCCTTCAAAAAACAAGTTTTTCTACCAAAATCTCCAATCACTCATAAAAATAAAATATACTCACTTCTTACACGATAAATTTTAGACAGGTTTCCTCTGGGATCAAGACAGATGTGGCTGTGTGATTTTAAGCCTGATGACCAATTTCAACCAAATTTGACTGATGCTACAAGCCTTGAAGACACTAAACTCCTGCAAGTTCTGTGAAAAAGCTGGAAACAGAAAGAATCCCAATTTCCTACCAGTGGAAAGACAGGGATAGTTTATCCTTTAACAAATCTAGATGGTGACTTGAGGACATAAACCAACAGACAAACAGCTTTCTGCCAGCTATTGTACATGCTGTGCCTCTGTTAACTACAGAGATAGTGAGCCTGTGAGGGGCTGGAAAGTTCAGCTACTAAAGGCAAGCTATCATGGGATGCAGGAGAGAATTTTTGGTATTGTGGGCACTGGTATTTGTGGAAAGAAATTACTTAGAGATGAGACACTGGGCACAGCATTTCTCCCTCATTTCCACTGTTCACTGTTTTGCTTTCATTCTTATAGCCAAACATGAGGTATACGAAAATGTTTTCTTCAGTGTAATGAAACCAAAAAAGCTGCACAGCCCCATCATTCACTTCACCTACAACTTCCCACTAAAACCTTCAGGTAATTTTCCCAACCTCCCCAACTAACCTTCTGACTCACACTAGGACACAAGCACTTCCCAATGGCAATACTCATCACAGGCAGTGTGACAGCAGCAGAGCACAGGCTACCATGGGGCATTCCCAGGCAAGGATGAAGGAGGCTCTAGGGACCTCTTTTAAACCCAGTGGGACACTTTCCTCTGGAGCTGAGCATACAGAAAATCAGGCAGCATGATTTCTCTTCTGGGAAAAAGAAGCACGTGCACCAGGCCCACTTGAATTAATGTCCTCATGGCTTGATGAGACAGTCCATTTGTTGGCACTTGGCTCTTTCCCTGCTCTCTGCCTGCCTGCACAGCTCCAGCACCCCATTTCCCCAAAATGTGGAGGCAGTACTCATTGTACCATGGTCAGAACCTTCAAGAGCCCTGATTTTTCAGATTTTCTTCCTGATGGTCCAATATCCACTAATGTTCAGAGACCACTAAATAATTTCCATCACCTAACCCCATCGGTGCTGTGAAGGTGTTAAGGCTTTTACTAAAATCAGCATCAATGATGAAACTCAAGTTCAAAAACCTGCTTAATATACCTGGACTTGTCTTCCTGTCTCTTTTGCCTCCCATGTGCCTCCCCACACTACATGTGGAGTATGTAGTGACAAAAAAAGCTGACAGCACTGCTTCTGGTGAGTTAGTAAAGACAATTAACAAATGAAAAATGCAACTTAAAAGGTTACAAATGTACATACCTCATGGCTAATGCAAATTTGTGTAACTTCAGCTTCCAAACACAGCATTTGTCAAGCTAAGGAGCAGTGCATGACTTGAAATCTTTCCCTGTAGGTCCTCATATGCCATCATCTGTCAATTTTTAATCTTCTTTTGAATAGCAAGAAAATTCATCCTTTTAGCTGTTCTTCTTTCATTTATTTAAATCTGTTCTGAGATCCTTTCTACTTTGTACTTGAAAGAGAATCTTGAAAGATATTTGACCTACACAGAATAGGCATGGGAACCACTGTGGGCAAAGGAGTCCAATTTTTTGCATACACATTTAGGGACAACACTGGATTTTTTTCACTGCAGTGAGAGCTCACATGCAGATGTTCATCTACTACAGTCTGTAATTTCACTTCTAAGTAACTGTTTTCCATAACACATAATTTCATAATTCTCCCATCAGTAGGATGCCTACTACATTTTTTGAAGCAGCAATTGAACCTGGCAAAGGATGCAGAGAAAAACAAGAAACGCTTCTAGGGGTGTATTAACCAGAAAAGAAAAGTCAAAGAAGATGTACCCCCTGAAAAGCAATGCTGGAAAACTGGTAACCATTGACAAGGAGAAGGCTGAGGCATGCAAGAACTTTTTTTCCCTCAGCCTTCAGTGGCAACATTTCTTCCCATACCTCTTCAGAGTGTGGACTGCAGGGTGGGAACCAGGGGCATAAAATGTTTCCAGCTGCAAGTACACACCAGGTTCATGAGCACTAGACTGAACAGACATAAGTCTATAGGAACTAACTGTATTCATCCCATAGTTCTGAGGGAATTGGCTGGTGTAGTTGTCAAGCCACTCTCCCTGACATCTGAAAAGTTGTAGGAGTCAGGTGAAGTCCCAGGTGGCTGGAAAATGGGAAACATTGCACCCATCTTTAAAAGGGTAGAAAGGAGAACGCTGTAAACCACCAACCTGTCAGCCTGTGTGCCTGGGAAGATCATAGAACAGATCTTCCTAGAAGCTGCACCAAGGCACATGAAGGACAGGGAGGTGGTTTGGGACAGCCAGCATGGTTTCACCAAGTGCCAGTCCTGCCTGGCCACACTTCTATGATGGGGTGATCACATCAGTGGACAAGGGAAGGGCTATGGATGTCACTTATCTGGACTTCTGTGAAGCCTTTGACGTGGTCCCCCACAACATCCTTCACTCCAAATTGTATTCTGTCCCTCTGCTTTGCTCTGGTGAGTGCTGCATCCAGCACTGGGATCCCCAGCACAGGAAGGACATGAGCCTTTTGGACAAAGTCCAGAGAAGGGCCATGAAGGTGATTGGAGGGATGGAGCACCTATCCTATAAGGAAAGGTGAAGGAAAAGTTCAGAGAACCGGGGCTGTTCAGCCTGGAAGGCTTTGGGGTGACCTAACTGTGGGCTTCCAGGACTGAAAGGGAGCCTACAAGAAAGATGGCAAGAAACTATTTACAAGGGAACATAGTGACAGAAGAAGGGGGAGTGGATTCAAACTGAAACTAAGAGATAAGTTTAGATTAGATATTGGGAAGAAATATTTTACTGTGATGATGGTGAAACACTGAAACAGGCTGCCCAGGGAAGCTCTGGATGGCCCACCCCTGGGAGCATCCAAGGCCAGGCTGGATGGGGCTCTGAGCAAGCTGATCTAGTGGAAGGTGTCCCTGCTCATGGCAGGGGTGTTGGAGCTGGATGATCTTTAAGGTCCCTTCCAACCCAGGCCATTCTATAGTTCTGTGATTCCATGATTCTGATTCTTAGAAGTCTTACACTACATTAGGTGTATTAAAATACAGGTCGTAGAAATAAGCCCGTGTTACTATGACATTGAAATCAGTCTATGCAATTAGCTATCCTTACTATAATTTATTCGACAAATAACTATCATTTATTAAACAAATAATTTTTATGCCACCTCTGAACAAATAGTTAAGGATACTGAGGCTACGAACAAGATCCTTGTCTGACTCCATGAGATACCCTGTTCAAATACTGGTGAAAGGCTGGGTTTTTTTCTAGCCTTCTGGAATTTACCCCTATACCAAGATCTGTCAAAAGGCTCCAAGAGCATCAAGGTCAAGCCTTTTAAGACTCTTACATAAAAGTCACCTGGTCCTGCAGACTGATTTCAAGCATAAAGGCAAACAACATAGCTGCAATGAAGAATTTCTCCTTTTCCTTCTGAAAGAATTCCACGTTTTAAGCAAATTTTTAATTGTGGTGTGTAATAACCTCTTCATTGTGGTGTTTTGGCCTCAAAGATCTGGCAGTTTACTGACAGGAAACCAGTTTAAAAACTAGTTTAAAAAAAAACCCAGGGAAAACGTGGGGAACCACAGAAAGACCAACATCTGTGCCACATAAATCAGAACTATGAAAGAAACAATGTATGTCAGCATGTATACAAACATGATATATCTGTGTGATGAAAGGAAGTGGGGTAGGACCAATACACCAATTTTAATTTTTCACAAAACTACTAGAGTTCTCCAAAGAAGTAAAAAATAACGTGTACCATGTCTTTCATTAACAATGCTTACTTGGATTTCCAAAAGACTTTTGATGAATCTATCATTCATAAGTCTTAAAAAACCTAGACTCCCAGAGGATAAAAATAAATGTCCTTGCTAGGATAAATAATTGGAAACAGATGGTAGGACACTACTGTCAATTTTTCAAGTGGAGAGAGGTCAGTGGTGGAATCCTGCAGGGATCTGTGCTGGAACTTGGGAGCTACTCACTTATTTATAAATGAGCTGGAAAACAGGATAAATGGTGAGGTGACAAAGTTAGCTGCTGATACTCATTTGGGGGAGCTATGATAAGGGTTGACTGTGGAGAAAGACTTTACAGTACTGAGTGACTAGGCAATAAAAAGTCAAATTAAAGTCAGGGTAGATAAATATGAAGTAATTTCTTTTAGGGGGAAGAAAACCTAACAACACATTACTATGTGCCCCTAGGTGATTATTACTACTTCAGGACTGAGATCTTGGGGTTATAGTAGGCAGCTGTGTGAAAACATCAGCCCACTGTTCACTAACAGGAAAAAATTGACTATTAATAATTACTAGGAAAGGAACAAAGAACGAAAGAGAGAATATTATTAAGTCACTGTATGAATGGCTGGTTTGTCTGTTTGAACATTGTATGTATGTCTGGTCCTACAAACTCGAAAAAGAGTTTGGGAAAGGAAAAGGCTATAGGGAGGGCAGCAGGGTCGATCACAAGTTCAGTACAACCTAAAAACTAAGAACTGACTAAGAGGCCAAAGGTCTCAAAACCAGGTAACTGATACAGCAAATGTGTAATCAGAGCCAGGACTGGGAATGTGTCTCCAAGTTCCCTGCTCACAGCCTCTTCCAATGCATGAGCTGAGAGTACCAAATGAAATGGGCAGGCACAAGATTTAAAACACAAAACCACTGAATCTTCAGACAACACGTATCAATTTGTGGAACTCCTTGCTCTGGGGCACTGCAAATGCTAAAACTTTACACAGGTTCCAAATGTGACCAAAGTCTCAAAAAAACAAAATCTAGCAAGAGGTTTTAAATGCCAAGATCCATCTGAGGAAGTCCCTGAGTGCTGAAGAACCAAAAACATGGAGGGTAAAATGAGCTTTAGCTGCTCTGATGTTTTCATGGGCCCATGTTACAGACCACTGTCAAACATGACTGGACTGATAAATAGTATAGAGAAATAGAAAAATAGCATAGAGAAACAGAAAAAAAGTACAGGGCTTTTATGTTTTGTTCAATGGTCTTCTTACTGAGCATGTGCTCAGGCATCTGTTGAAAAACTGATATATTGGTTTCATCCTATTTGTCCATAGGAAACTTCTATGCCCTTCTTTTGCTTTCTTTGCTTTTTTCTTTCTCATAACTTGAAACATCCTAGTAAAGGGAAAAGGTAATAACAAATTTCTAACAGTGAAAAAAATCACAATGACAGAACGGAAGTGTTTAAGTTACTTAACCTGTAAAGGAATAAATCTCAAGAACTATCTTTATTTGTGTGCAAACGTCAGGTGTAGAATAATAATGAACAGTAATACCTAATTCCTAATGATTTCAAGAGTTTGTGATCATGCAACTGCTCAAATTAGGTGAGTTCATATGCAACTGCTTGTACCTATGATTTTGCAATTGCAGAAGAGAAGGTTAGGGGATGGAGAACGAGGCTGCCGACATTGGCTCTCAAAGCATCAAGTGTACCCTGACAGCATTATGCACATGCAACAAAAAAGGCAGTCTAAGCCATGGCTAAATCATAAAACCATCTAATCTATGCTGTACTCATGCACACACAGGAAATACGGCTTTCCTTAGGATTTTTCTTCTCTATCATGTCATAGACATGTCTAATCATAGACATGATTAGACAGCAACAAGGACTGAAAGTGTATGTGCCCAAGAAAATGCTTATCTTTCTCTTATTTAAAAAACACCTTTTCAAAACAAGAGCTATATCATGCTGATGATATAATGACTCATGCAGGACAGACTGTGATCCAAATCTTTCTTTCAAAGACATCAGTTCCTAAGCTTTTATTTGCAATCCTAAATGAAGCATGATCCCACGTCAGAAACCTGATTCTAACAAGATTTAAATTACATCAATTTTAAGTATTATATGACCTAACCGAATGCTACAATATGAAGGTACATAATAGCAAGCAAAATCAAAGCTACATTCACATGCTTCTTTATTTCACTACTTCAGATCCAATTTTGTCCTTGTACCACACAGAACTATATGCACATGTAGGTGACATTACGATATTGTTTTTTGTGAGACAAGTATTTTAGGATTGCTATTATCTATTACTTATACTCTCCAAATGGTAAACTAGTAACAGAAGTAAGTCATATAGCACAGAAAAAACATATCATTATAACACTCTTGTCCTGCACATTTTACTCTAAGTTTTCCTTCTGTCCCACCACCTTTGTTTTCTTCAAAGGAAGCAACCCAAAGCAATATGGACTTTCTGGTAGTTTTTTCTCCCTTGAGGAAACTTTTTAAAGTAATACAGAAATAAACAGTGAGGTAAATACTGAATTACTGCAAAACATTCAGCAAAAAATAAAGTCAGGTTCTTTCAACACCTTTGGAATTGTTCTAGTTCTTCCAGGGCATTCATGTACAAACAGGGAAAGACAGCAAACACTTGGCTATGCATGTATTCTGTTATTAATTTTGGAGGGATGCAGTCTGAGAAGCTATTCTTCTCATAAAGCTCCTTTTGTTGACTTTTAATGCCAACAGCACATCTACCAGCTTTGGAGATGACAAAAATTCTGTGTTGCTTTGCTTGAAAATGTATCTTCAGTGAAACCTGCACAGGTGCAGTGTGGAATAGACTGGGCTCCAGTAGATCAGTCACTTACAGTGTTTTTTTAACATTATCATTCCCCTGTACAGAAATGCAGTAAAGGAATTAGATTCATTTTATCTACCTTGCACTAGCACCTCTGGGCATGAAGAAGTGCAACTCTATAAATAGATGTTGATGTTGGAAAGTGCAAGGGATTTGGAAATTGTGCTGCCCTACTGCATACTGGACATGAACAAAACATGCTGAAATGCATCAAAACACTGAATATTCATGGCACCTTTTAGCAGCACAGCCATGAGAGGAGACAGCTGAAAGCAGAAGTCCTTAATGAAGCAGAGGAGACATCAGTCATGCAAAGATGAAACAGTTTGCTCAGCCCAGAGCCAAGGGATATGACTGTGTACAATTAACCAGACCATGTATGTTGCTGAATGGATAGAGGAGCCACCAGCATCAAAGGGGGTTCCCAGTACAGAGATAATGAACCCAAAACTAAACTCGTTGGAACTAGGAAAAACCTACCAACTTCAAGTGCCTGCAGATCACTGCTCGAGCGATGCAGAAAGAAATTACAAGCAAACTTCAGTGACAGACACAGCATAAAAATGTATAATAGCACACAGAAAAACATCATCAGAGAGAGAAATGGTTAAAGCTGTTTCATACAAACCAGAGAATTCCACCAAGACTCGTGGACTAGATGGCAAATTGAATAATGCTGAAGCTGTTCAGTAGAAAACTCAGAAGAATTTTTGCTCAGAAACTGAAACGAATGTAGGTCAACTAAGGGGACTGAAAAAGTGATTGTGAGCCCACTTTGGTGACATTTTGCTCTGTTTCCCTAATGGCTTATTCCTGTTTATTCAAAAACTTCTCAATTTTAAGGTTTTACCAGGAGGACATGTAACAGGTATGCTTTGATGTTAGCCTCCTTTCTCCCCAAATGATTGAAGAATTTATATTTTCTGTCTTGCTAAAACTGCTTATATTACTATCTTAATTCTACAAACCATTCTTTTCTTGTTACCCTCACAGCTGCACACAAATAACCAGTTCTCCACTAACTCAG
This sequence comes from Cinclus cinclus, assembly GCF_963662255.1. NCBI lineage: Eukaryota > Metazoa > Chordata > Aves > Passeriformes > Cinclidae > Cinclus > Cinclus cinclus. Next base: position 9,400,038 of record NC_085049.1, read on the forward strand.
AGGGAAAGCCGTGCTGGAAATGCAAAAAGGGATGTCCTGGTGTTCTCACTCTTTCTTACTATACACTTTCCCCAGGGAGACACTGGATGTGATGGGGAAAGTCAAATGAAGTCAGGAGATCTTCTAAGACAAAATCAGCAACTGAAATTAATTCTCTTTCTTTACATTCCTAACATGTAGTGGGAAATAAACCTTGTGGACAACTGAAACAGACCCCAACCAAAACTCATGCATGCCACGTCCAACGACCTCAGCTGCCCTTCCAGTTCACCAGCACAAGACCTGACCACCCCTCCCATGGAGCCGAAGTGGGCTCTGCCTCGGCCAAGTGGAACTGTGGGACGGGGACTAAGCTTCAACAGGCGGGCAGCTGCCTTCACCTACCGTGTCGCCTGCTCGAATTGTCCCCACTGCCATTTTCTCCCGACCTTTACAACTGACCACGCGCAGGAGGACACCCGCCCGCAGCCCCTGGAGCTGCTGGAGCCGCCCACGGGTCGGTTCACAGACCGAGACCGGGCAGCTCTCCCGGGCAGCCCTCGGAGAGGTGCCACAAGCTGCGGGCTGAGCCTGACCTGGCCCACGCCCAGTCGGGGCAGGCACGGGCACCGCTCTGCGACGCTGCCGATGTGTCGCGGCTCCCCCGAGCACCTTCTCCCGGCCTGCCCCGGTGGGGCAATCCCGGCCCTCGCCCCCCGCCCCTCCCCGACCCTCTTCCGACCCGGCGCCGCAAGTTTGTCCGGAGCCGCCCGTGCCCCCCGGGCTGTGCCGGACAGGGCGGCGCGGGGCCCCCAGCACCGGGGCCGCTGCCTCCACTCACCCGAGGTCAGCTGCATCCAGGCACAGATCTTGTAAACGGTGGCTGTGTTGCAGAAGAAGAAGAGGATGAAGCAGACGATGCAGGCGATGATGAGCATCATCGAGAGCCCGATGAAGAAGGACGCAGCTTTGAACGCTCCCGAGGGGAGGCTGGAGAAGTCCGTGAAGCTGCCCCGGCAGGTGAGTTCCCGGCTGAAGCCGTTGCCGATGCAGTAGTGGAAGAGCCCGAAGTAGCCCGCCTGAGGGGTGTCCACGCCGTCCCCGATCCAGTACGGCTGGATGAAGCACACCACGTTGACGATGGCAAAGCAGATGGTGAAGATGGCCCAGAGCACGCCGATGGCCCGCGAGTTTCGCACGTAGTTGGTGTGGTAGATCTTGGCCGCCTCCTGAGCTGGGAGCATCCCCGCTGCTACCGCTCCTGACGAGCCTGCTCCTGTAGCCGCCGTCCCTGCAGCCGCTCCGGGCATCCTCGCCGAGAAGGTGCCCCCCTCCCCTTCCTCCTCCTCCTCCTCCTCCTTCTCCTTCTCCTTCTCCTCCTCCTCCTCCCCGCTCGCTCCGCTCGACGCGACGCGCTCCGCCGCCGCCGCTGCGTGCGAGAACCGGCGAGCCCCTCTGCCGGGCTTCAGCGGCTCCGCGCCAGCACCAGCAGCCGCGGCAGCGGCGGCAGCGCCGACACCGCCTATCGGGGCGCAGCGCGGCGCAGCGCCGCCGGCCCGAGCACCGCCCGCCCCGCAGCCCGCCCTCCGCTGCCGAGCGCCACCCGCGCACCGCACACCGCGCACGGCACACCGCACACGGCACACCGCTCACGGCACGCCGCTCACGGCACACCGCACACCGCACACGGCACACCGCTCACGGCACACCGCTCACCGCACACCGCTCACGGCACACCGCACACCGCTCACCGCACACCGCGCACCGCACAAGGCACACCGCTCACCGCTCACCGCGCACCGCTCACCGCTCACCGCTCACGGCACACCGCTCACCGCTCACGGCACACCGCTCACCGCGCACCGCTCACCGCTCACGGCACACCGCTCACCGCGCACCGCTCACCGCTCACGGCACACCGCTCACCGCACACCGCTCACCGCTCACGGCACACCGCTCACCGCACACCGCTCACCGCTCACGGCACACCGCTCACCGCACACCGCACACCGCTCACCGCACACCGCAGGCATCCCGCCTCCCTGCGCACCCACGGCGGGGGCACGGGCAGGGTCGGCCCCGAGGGGACGCGGCGGTGGCAGGCAGGGGGCGAGGGGGCCGCCCGTGCCCTTGTCCCTGACAAGCCCTGTGTGCGGACACCTCTCCCGGCCGGGGCAGTGGCTGCCGGGGGGGACCCGCTCCCGATGCTGTTCATGCAGCGCGTCCTGGGAGCCATGTTCAGGCATCGGGGTTTTAAAGTTTAGAACGTGTGCGTGCTGTTCCCGTGCCTGCATAAAACATCATCGTCGCTTCTCCAGCCGGGGGCGGCACCTGCTGGGTCCCCTGCGGCGGGTGAGCGGCGCTGCCCGCCATGGCACGGGGGGACCCGGAGCTGCTCGTCTCCCGGCTGAAGGAAACCTCCACAAGGCAAAGCCTGGAGCTCAGGGGGGAGTCAGGAATCGCCAGCGGCCGCTCCTGGCCTCGGGAGCGGGATGGCGGCCGGAGAGGAGGAGGAGAGGGAGAGGGAGAGGGAGAGGGAGAGGGAGAGGGAGAGGAGCTGCTCCAGCCGAGTGCCTTCTGCCTGGCACTCGCTGCTCTGAGCGCGCTGGCATGTAGCATGTAGCAGTGATTAGCATACATTAATGAGCAATTAGCATCTGGCAATAATCATTCCTGTGCCAGTGACACTTGGATTTGCAGTCCCCGACCTGTGCGCTGAGCCCGAGCTCGCAGCTGTGAGCGGCGGAGGCTCGGCAGGGCGAGCGGTCCGGGTGCCGGCAGGGGCCGCGCTCTGTTAAATTCTGGCGCTCCGCGGCGCCGGCAGCAGGGAGAGAGATTCCCGTGGTAACGATTCCTGGAATTCCTTAAATTTTCGCCTGTTTGAAGCAAAGTTTGATTTCTGCTCCACGACTGCCGCTAACCAGGCGCAGCCCAATGGAGCGGCAAAGCCAGCCCTCTCCAACTTTCCCTCAGAGGAGTTTAGGGAGGGGCGGCACCTGCTGCCTGTTTCAGATCGCCGCGCTCGTGTCGGGGACAGTCAGAGCTTGAGAAGCTGTGGACGGGGGGTGGGAGCACAAAGGGAGCCGTGTCCGTGCGGTCAGGCCGTGGGAGCACTGCCCTTGGCGCTCATGGCATGGGTGTGCTTAGACACAGGCAGCACGGCCAGTGTGGACCCCAAATACACTTGCCTCACTTTCTTAGGTAGGCGGGTCCACATGTGAAAAGTACTGGTAAAATTCCAGGAGATTTGGTTCACAGCGAGTGCGTTTTGCCCAGTGCTGCTGGAGGTGCCCGGGTGTGCTCTGCTGCCTCGTCCTGCTGCAGCTGCTGCGTGACCGGACTGCTCAAATGCCGCCTTCAGAGAAGAGCTGAACTCGTTCCAGCCCCGAGCACCAGGAGGAGTGATGGTTCTGTGCTCGCTCCTGTTTTCCTCAGGCTGAGGCTTGCCAGGCCCCAGGCGTAGGGAGGTGCAGACAATACGAGCCAGATATAGAAGGCAGGAGTAAGCCTGAAATGGTCCAAGACAACTTAGGAATGGAGGTCGGAGGCAGGATTGGGAAGGACGTTTGGTGAGATTAAAAAAAAAACCAAACAAAAAGGAGATGGCGGGGAAGGGATCTGTGCCCAATGGGAGGTTTAGTGGTAGGTGGGCTTGTAAATGTGCACACATACAATAAAGATGAACCTAAGAATTGGTATGGCAGGAAGACAAGATATGGACCTGGGAAGGAGTCAGGAGAGGAGAAATGGGTTGCTTGTAGAAGAAATGGACCAACAGAGCTGATGAGGATGAAATACTGAGTTTGGAAAAGGAGCTGGTGAACAAGAGGCAGACTAGGGTAGGTAAATGTGAAAATCAGTCTGGTCAAGAAAAGGAAGGGCCAGAAACAGGGGAAGAAATGAGGATTCTGCTGAAAAGCTGAGTAAAAGACTCAGGAAAAAAGACCTTTGCCTAGCAATGATTGGTTTAGTTGTCCTAGGATGTCCTCTTTGGTCTCCAGTCCCAAAAGGGCGCATATTTCACATGGACTTTAGGTGATACCCATGGGTCCTCCAGTTTAATGCATTGGAAATGGGAAAGTAGTACTAGATGTCTGGTTTTGGTGGCACCTGAATCTCTCTGACTGTGTCCCTCTCTAGAGCTTTGAATCCTCTAGCCTCCCTTTTTGGTATTAGAATTTTTTCAGAACTCCTGCAGCCAGGCTTAGGAGGTACTTTCATGGCTCTTACCACAATTTTATGTGTGCTTCATGGCATTAGAAAATAGAATATCTCTATGAGACAGAGGGTTGGCATATTCTGGACAGAATAGTTAAAAGGCAGCTGGGACCTTATTTCTCAGAGCAGACCTCACATGGATTTTGGTTGCAGCAGTTCTGAAAATGAGGCCTCAGAAGGAGCCATACTGAGGTGCTGCTTATCTATGAAAGGTTTTAAGCATTGTGCCTGGCATCACAGAAGAATTCTGTGGCAGGAGCAGGGGTAGTCCCCAGCTCTTCCAGGCAGCTTTCATCATCTTAATCCTCAGAATATTATTCTTTTTCTTCAACAATATTGTACCTCCATGATTTTTCTCCCTGAAAATTAACTGGGTCCCAGCCCTGTGGCTGCCATCTAGTCTCATCTAAAAAAGTCTGACTTTGAGCCAGGATTTTCACCAAAAGCTTCTTCAACAGGTGAAACAGGATTCTCATCATCCTGATCTTTCTGGACAGCAGCTGCTGTCTCCTGCACCTGATAAGGCAGGATCCTGTTTACCAATTAGCATGTGAGCATGCAATGAAGAACAAAGGGATGTAAATCAAGTGGCACAGACAGCTCTTTTTTTGGCACACCCTCTTCAGTACTGGATTTTCCAACCTTAATATTGCTCTTAAAACATTTTCATGTGCATGTGTGGTTAAAAATAGACAAGTTTAAAGAGAATTTATGCAATCTTTTAAAGTATAATTGTGTCCCAAGTTTGCCTGGAGCACACTACCAATCATTTTATCTGACTGTGAATGTGCTCATTTTTTGTTTATATAGATCGTTACACAAAACACAAAATAAAAGCTTATAATAAATGTTATTTAGTTAATGTTTCTAATCACAACATTTCTCTTTTGAACATATCAGTTACATGCAGTGGTGAAACTGTGGTGGAGAACTGCTTAAATATTTTACTTGGAGCACTATGGAGAGAGGCTGTATGTTGTGCCAGGAAACCCTTGGTCATGGTGGGTAAGAAGAGCAGATCCATTCAGTTGCTGGGCCATGGGTAATGTCTGGCAAGAAATGCACGTCTGGGAATTCATTGATATTCTCATGGTGGGAAAGGAAGGAAAAAACAGAAGGGGAAGGGGTGAGTGCATGTTTGGAGAAGAGTTATCAAGAGAGAGGAATCACACAAAAAAGTCTGTGAGGAGGGAATGGGGTAGTAGGAAGTTACATGTCAAGGAATCAATAGCAATAAAACGTCAGACAGTGAATGATAAGTTTTGATGAGAGTTGAGGTAACTGGGAAAAATTGTTGAGCACATGAGGACAGGCTCACACAGACACAGGTAAGCTTCCATGACAGGGACATCCCTGCTCAGACACATGACTGACTCCTGCCAACCCCTCTGAGCAGTATCTCCCATCCAACTCTCTTAAAGTGCAGCTCTGCTTCAGAAGATTTTCCCCTGGTTCATACAGAGGTCTAGGCTCCCAGAAGGTTTTTTTTTGTCTGTAGGTTCATGCAAGGGTTCATGAACTGCTCTACCTTTCTGGGGATTTCCTCCTATTTTTTCTGTGATACCGCTCACTGGCTACCATGTTCACTAAGTGCCTATCAACATGTTAGAATTTCACACTCAGCCACTTCAATAGCTACATATAACTGTTACATATAACTTTTAACAAAACAGATACAGATACATGCAAATAACAGACTCATTTAATTTGGGCTGGCCTAGTGAAGAAAAGGAAGGCAAGTCATGGAGAACTTGAGGCTTCTCTGTTTCGTGTCTGAGGATATGTGATATCCAGAGCAGAAGCTGAAAAATCAGGTCTGCTCCCTGCAGTGTGAGCTGAAGCTGGGGCAATGTTGAAGGCCAAGCAGGACCTTCTGTGCCATTTCACTGATGACTGAGATAACCTATGCATGTCCTGGGCTTGATTACAACTTAACTGCTGGTAGACAGCAGCTTAAGGCATGCGTCAGTCCGGATGGATTTTTCCCTTGTCCTGTGTTGTCTGGAGCTGACTGCAAACAGTTTCTGGTGTGTTTTCTCAGGGCAGCAGGATGATGGCCTTTGAGCAGCCCCCATGTGCAGCCCCAGCAGCCCCAAAGTGCAGTCTGGTGTGTGTGTGTGTGTGTGTGTAGTCCTGTTGCTGTGGCAACCCACAGCCTCACCAGTGGTCTATTACAAAGCATTAACTTTTACATTATGCCTTATATTATTATAGTTTCTGCAGATTTTGGATTTCTTTCCCCTGGGATCCAGCTGCGCTGGTGAAGTGTTCCTTCTTGGGGAGTAGGAAATGGCATTTCTTTCTATTTCTGCAGTGTTAACAACCCTGGGAGAGGCACAGCAAAGGGCTGGCTAGAATTACTGCTATTGCTGTTGCTGAAACTCTTCTTGCCATCACTCTTTCAGTCAGAAATGGTCCAAATTTGGCCTACTGTAAAAATTAGAGCAGCTTAGATTGATACAATTTCTCTTGAATTTAGTCCTACTGGTAGTGGTGATAGTGGAAGGGGAATCCTGTAGAGCACCTATAAGGGCAGAGCTGGGAAGAACAGTGTGGCCATTCTGGAGCCACATTCCCAGAAGGCTGCAGGACTTGATATCCCAAAGCACGGGGAAATGGTGTGCAATCATCCGAAAAAACTCACGCATTCCAAAGTCTACCCTGAATGAGGTGCTTGGCTGCAAATGACAGAAGTCCACTTCAGGAAACAGCAAGGAGGGGAGCAGTGGTCAGGCAAGGACCAGGGGGTTTTGTAAGAGAGAAGGAATGTGAGAAAGGTGAGAAGTACCTGGGCTGTATGTGGAAGCAAAGTCTGACAGGAAGGAAAGATCCAACCAGCCTTGAAAAGAAAGAAAAGCTCTGTAAAGGGATTAAGTAGCAGGGCTCCTAGTGGTGGCAGAAGATTGGACTTCATAACCCAGGGTAGGTTCTCCTACATAAAAGTGGGATGAACAGTGGCTGTCAAAGGGGAGAGCAGGTGGAAGTATATATGAAGCTGATGAAGTAAGCACAGGGAAAATGGGAACATAGTTGTTAAGATCCGTGGTGAGGAAGGAGAGATCTTGAGGCACCATGACACATGACTCAGCTAAGACCTGCTTCAGCTTCCTTCCCTCAGCCTCTCCAACTTGGAGGAGCTGCAGAATGACTCTGAAATACTCTGTCTAAAACAGAAAACTTCATCAACCTGTTGGAAGCTAAACTTTCCTGTCCCTGCTCTCCAAGGAATGGTTCCTCCCAAGGCACAGTAAGCTCTGTTTCAGTGCTAGGGGCATTCTGCACAGCCCAGTGCTGCACCTGGGTCTTCTCTCAGCAAGTCATCCCACTGCCAGCAGCAGCCACCCCGTGCAGTGCTCTCCCTCACCACCATAGCCTGCTTGTCAGTGCTGCTAATTAACCCAGACAGAGCTTTCAGGTGCTACATTCTTTAATTCTTCCTAGCCTGGCTATTAGGGCCAGAGGCTACACGGAACTTGGTGATTTTAAGCAGAAAGAAAATCTGACCCGATTATTCGGGAACTAAAAATTTTAATTCTAGAAAATAACAAAAACGTTAATGCTAGAAAATAACAAACAGCAAGCCAAACAGTTTGTACTGAACGAACTGGGAAAGATGGCACAGGGAGGCTAGATCCATGCACGAGGGCAAATGGACAGAAATAGGTGCTAGGGCATAGCAGGAGTATGTATAAACTTGGAGGAGGGGAGGAATTAGGGTGGAGTTTAGGGAGGAGTCTAATAAAGAAGGGCGATCAGGAATATTAAAATTATTGCAGCAAAAAGAAACTAATGATAACAAGGGAAGCAGAGAACTCTCTGTCAATAATCAACCTACTGGAACTGGAGAATTCTGGTAGTGATTTTTTACTCACAACTATTAAAAAGGTTTTCCCACAGCTTTAAGCCATAATCCTCTGCACTTTTAGTGAAGCTAACTCCAAGAAGGTGCCTTGCTGTGTTGTGCTGTTCAGAGACACCACCAGAGACTCCCCCTGAAGTGACAGAATCTTGCTGCTCTTGCTGCAGCAGCTGTTTGCAGCAGGGTCAGGAGATTCAACACAAAAGGTGCTGTGAAATACCGTGCTGCAGGCTATATGCTGTACATCTTCAAAGATAGCTGTGCAGTTAAGGCTGCTGTCTAGACATGTTTTTCATGTAATAAAAGTTTAGTTAATGTATGTCTCCTAGACTGAAATTCACGTGGAGAAGGACTTTTATTTCTCTGGACCAGCATAGTCTAACGTACATAAACTCTTCTGCCAACAGGATGCATTTTAGGTTTCCTTTCCAGAGCTCCAAGCATCACGTAGGTAGCTAAAACTTCACTAGCATAAACATTCAGTCTTTCGTATAAGGAATGTGATACTAAATATAACTTTGAAATTGCTCTCAAAAATTGCACCTGCCAGTGGCGAAGTCCCCTTCTTTGCCTTTAATAAGCTAAAATTACTGCAGTCAGGATGTGACTTACAATGTTTGCAGGTAATTTTTTTACACAGTGGAGAATAACTAAAATATTTTACCTCATACCAGATAAAAAATTATGCTTTCAATAGATTAAAATTCTAAATAATTAAATACATGTTGCATTTATTTCCAAATATTTCTTCTCAAGAGGCTAAGCAATAGACCAGTGAGGTATCAAGAGGAGCTTCTGATGTCCAGTAGTCAGAAGCTGGCCAGTTACTCTACCCTAGTGACAAGCCAATTAGGATGCTGCACAGTGTGTCTGCTTGCTTCTAATTTTAGAACTATACAACAGGGAGGCAAAAGTAGGTGATATTAACTCCTCTGGCATTGATCTGCTAGACCCATAGTCCTCCTGCAATCTAATATATTTCCATGTAAAACAGGAAAATGACCACTCTCCTAGTGTACGTACTGGGAGCTGTGCAGACCTTTCTAACACACAGGGCCTGATCAATAATTGGATAGAGGAATCTGCAGGGGAAGCTTGGGAGCTGCAGCGTGTGATTTTGATGCTGCAAGATGATATTCTAGCATAAAGTGAGCATTCACTCTGGCATTACACAACACAGCACAACTGAGTCTGCCGTTTCCAGGAGGATTTATGGTAAAATGTTTAAATGTACCTAAGTGATCTGCCAGTAAATCAGCATCTTGACCTGGGGCAGACTGGGGAATGTGATTAAATAGAGAAAGTGTGGAATTCCTCTCTTTGAGAGAATCTCTGTGGCATAATGCAGTTCCATTCAGGGGTATCACAGCTACCCCGAGCAGTATGGTCACATCAGCAAGATGTTAATGTGATTAATTAGCCCTGATGACAAACAGGTTATACTAACCTGAGCACAGCTTAAGTACTTAACTGCTTAAGTCTCCAGAGTGCTTGCAGCTCACTTAGGTTAATATAATCTAGTGACTTAATAAGCATATAACCTATTTCACTGTTCAAGCCATTAATAACAGTATTGAGTAACACCAAACCTGAGGCAGACTCATGTGGAACTGCTAAAGATACACAAATTCAATATATCAGTGAGCTGCAAGTAGCTGCTCTTTTAAAGTATTCTTTGCCACCTACCTGTGCATTTACCTTCCAGGAGCTTCACCAAAACTTTTCTCATCTGGCTATGAGAGTATTACTTAAGGGGGCATTAAAAGCCTTAGAGGAGGCAAGATAGATGTTACCTATGTCTTTGCCTTTATCTACATGTTATCCTGCAATAGAACAGAAAAAAATCTAATATTCCAAGATCATTCCTTGATAAATCTGTGTTAGGTGTTCCTCAGCCCTGTTTTGTTCTCCATGTATCCATAAAAAACACTGCTTATTCCCATATTACTCTAGGAATTAAAGCTTACCTATCTGTTCAGTTGTATGCTCCATGTTCATACTCCTCCATCATCCCTTTCTAAATGCAGACACTATATTTGTCTCTTAGAATCTTCCTAATATTCTAAAACCTGTTGTCCCTCTTGTGTACTGTAATATTGTCTCAGCCTCTAATCTGTAAAATTTACAATTCCCTCAGTAATTTCTCCAGGCTCCCCTAATAAGAAAACTCAGCCACATGCTCTTCAATCTATTCTTATTCCACACCTGGAATTTTACCTCTTTATAGTTAAGATAATGGCACTAATTATACGATCGAATGTAACACCCAGGAGGAAGCAAAAAACCCAACCAAACAAAACAACAACAACCAAACAAAGAAAAACAAACCCACCAAATTCAAGTCCTTGTGTCACCTGCTATAAATTTTCCTTTTCAGCTGAGAAATAGAACAACACTTTATGTAGACTTTTGGTTCTTCTCCTGATGCAAATGGACTTCTGTAATGCCTCTTTTTTTTCAGTTCCAAGCAGTCTTTTGAATAAATATTTACTTCTGAATGTACTGCTGAAATTATAGTTGGCCCAAAAATGTTTCTGAACTAGTTTTTCATCTTAATGGTGGTAGCAAGATAAAGAGCTGTTAAGTAAAGCCAACACTTTAATACCTCTGAAAAAAAAGATCAAGACATTTATAAAGGGAAAAAGAAAATATTCTTACACTCTGCATAAAAAAGTGTACAATGTGTACAGTAATGGGAAAAATAGATGGAGGTGGCCACCAACATGAAGAGGCTCATGCAACAAAATAGCTGTAAACAGTGGGAGTTTACACAGCATATGTTTTATCCAACATAGTTCTTGTCAGTTAAGTGGCAAAAGGAGAGAAGTGGTATAGCGTTCTGATTTTATTGGAAAATGTGATACTGCATTTTGTAGTATCTTGTCCAAAAATTTCAAAGTGACTAGAATAGGTTCTTTACAATGTGTACTAAAACCTTTTGAAAGACAATGGAAATAATCAAAACCAATGTTGGAGCAATATTTAGTCATATACTCAGTGGATCCTTGTTAGATACAATTTTAATTAATAGCTTCATTATCCAAAGGAGGCAAAAAACATTATGTTTGAAACTTACTGTAGAGGCTAACTCATTATAATCACAACTAACAGCAGAAAAATTTAAAGGGAACTTATGTAAATGAAAATGTCAGATGTTGTCATCTGGGGAAAACCACAAGTTAATATAACTGGTAGAAGTAAGAGTCTCCATAATAGAGGAGAAAACTGTGGAGAGCAATATGTTGGAAGAGAGACTCTTACTTATACTGAATAGAATTGTGAGAAAAATTGATTTTCCTGTTTGGTGGCCAAACTGAAAATAAATTAGGGAAAACTAATATCCAGTCAGATACTTTACTCACTTTTCACGTATTTTTACTATTTATTAACACTAACATAAATCAATTTTAGAATGAAACAGTATTAGATAACAAAGCCAAGACCATTTCATTTCAAAACTATTGCAACAGAGCACTTCTGGCTTGTTTTTGTTCCTCCAGTACTATTACTCAAAATTAATATCTCAACATGTGAATTGATTTTTGATACATAGTGTGTCTTTTTGAGAACTTCCTACAACAGACCTATTTGCAAAACACAAGTTGCAACAATTCACCCAGAATGCTGTGTCCCCACGCCAAAAACCTATGCTTGGTCTTTAGGATATGTGTTTAGGAATGGAACTCACAGTTTGGGAGCTTTCCTTGTCAAACTACAAATCCCATTTGGTCTTGTTAAAATCCAGTGGAAATCACCATGGAGCCTTCCTGTGACTGCCTTGGTCCTTTCCAGACATTAGGGATGGAGAAGATGGGACAAAGGGCCATCAACATCCTGCAGCTCTTCCCTGCAGTACCACGGAGATTTTTAGCACAGGGCCATGCAGGATGTCTCTCTGCAGAAGCCCACGGTAGGCAGAGGACAGAAGAGGAGCTTTCTTTCAGCCTTCAGCACCTCTGACCCTCCATGGAAAGGGCTGGTGTGCCTGGGAAGACTTGGCAGAGGGAAGCTGCTTCAGGGATTGGCTCTGTCTGATGTCATAAATGAAAAAAAAAATCTGTGTAAAATGTAGTGTGGTTGTTTCCTTTGTGGTGCTTCTTCATCTGCCTGTCCTGCGGGAGGGGAAGAACGAAGGACATTAACTTGTCAGAAGCTAAATGTGGATGCTACACTGGATTGTTAGGTCTGTTTTGCAGATTTACTTGTCCAGAAAAGTGCCTAGTGACAGTCTGTGACAAGACCCTACAGAAAATTTAGGATATAACAGAATGGTAATTATCTGTCTAGATTCAGCTTCCAGGTACTAGATTTTGTTGTACCTTTCTCTAATAGATGTGAGAACTGAAATGTATCTGATGGTGTCATCCTCCCACATAAAGACCTTGATCAAGTTGCTTACTCTTTGTAAAAGCCAAGCTGCCAGAGATGCCAAAAATACAGATCACTGTAATATGCACTTCCTAGATGTTGGATTACTTTCCTGCCTCCCTTCTGAACCTCTGCCAATTTATAAATAATATTTTGACTTTTGAGGTGGAAGAAACATCTAGGCTGGCTCACAGCACCATCAGCTAGGAAGGAATGACAGACGACATGAAGCATCTGGCCTGGGACCACTCAGCTCTTTGGTAACATGGTGGGTGCTCCAAGACATGCTCAGGCCAGGGACTCCATTCCAGTGAGGCCAAGATGTCCTTGCTTTCCCTGCAGCAGCAATCTGGTCATCAGTGCTTTTGTTCAGCTGATTGATCTGTCATGACCTACGAATAATTTCAACCCTGTTTATCCTAATGCAATGCCCCAGTGATCACAGGCAGAATGGCAAACTTTGTTTACAAATATGATAACCATTGTCTGGCTCTGTTAAAACAATTTGTGTAAAACCCCATCTCTTTCAAAGGCAGCAAGAATCTTGGCTGTGGTAGGGTTTGTTCATTGGTTGGTTTGTTTTGTTGGGTTTTATTTCTCCCCTGTGATATGTGTTCAGTTTATACTGTGCTCCAGAAGTTCTTATCATGATTTGCTATTCTGATAGTGTGTGAATTTCCCCAAACTTTATTAAAACACAGCAGAAGCAAAAAAAGACCAGTACTGGGCCAGGCACTCATCACTACAGAGCTTTTCAGAGACACCTTCTTTTCTTAAGCATTCTTCCTAAAAAATACTCAATAAAGCATATAATAACTTAGTACTTGCAATATTGGTATTGGACAGTGTTAATTTTTGAATCAAAATCACACAGTAGGAAGCTAAATGTTCTGTGGAACTCTTACTCTGACACACTAATTAGAGAAAGTCCCATTTTCCATTCTCTTGCTAGGAATGACTGTACCATTGACTGACCCATGATCTGCTGGCTATCCCTTTAGCATGATTAAAAAATGTGACAGCAGTTTTGAACAGAATTTCTACTTTTCCAAGGTCTATAAAGTTTGCAGTGTTTGCTGGTTTAAGTATGGGCTCAGCAATCTCAAGAATTAGAGAAAGCTTGGGAAAGCTTTGCAACAAATATAATTAAATCCCAATGACCCTATAAAACAGACAGACTTGGAATTACAGTCCTCACTACAAAACACTTCCAATTATTTACAGACAGACTCTTTTGTACAGAACTTGCTTAGATTTTCTTCTCCTTCAGCCTGCTCCCAGGAATGCTGGATGCATAACAAAGTAAGAGGAACTGTGAAATCCCAGGACTTTCTCCTGACCTTACTGCATTCTGTTTATGCTTTGTGTGGCACAGTTGTGGATGCAGAGAGCAATCCACCACCTCCAAGATCAGAATTGGTGATGGGATTGATTTTTATGCCCAGGGATAGCAAAACCAAAAATTTTGAATTCACAGAAAAATTCAGTTCATAAATGCTGATATGACCGTTTTGAATAGCCTTATTTTCACAAAATGAAGTAAGAAAAATTGTAAACATGTAATATAAACATCTATGTGCATCAACAACAAAGATAATTGTAAGAAATTAAACATAAGGAAGATTCCATCTCAGCCTTGAATTTTTATGATTTTTTCTTTCAAATGTAATTTAAATTAATGGCATCTTTCAACTCATTTCAGCATAATTGCCTTTCTGAAGAAAACAGCTTTTAAGTTTTTATTCTTTTCCTCTGCATTCTGCAAAATTGTAAACATACTATGTTGTTAAAAGGAAGAGACATGGCAGTGCCTGGGCTCCCAGTGTTTTCTGCAGGAGTTTGAATGCAACCATTTGCCCACTTTTCCTGTAGGAGATTAAAAAAGGTTGTTTACTAGCCTGTCAGTTACAAATCCTTTGCAAACCACATCAGCTACATAAAATATTGAATAAGGTGTGCCTTCCTTTCTCATGAGACACCTATGAATAAATTATTTTGCATAAATTGGATGAAGATGTTTATCTAATGCATCCTGGCACCTCTGGGTTGGTTCAAAGGGCAGCAGTGCTGAGTGCTGCTGTGCTCTCAGCCCTGTTCCTACCTTGGGGACTGATGAGCTGCCTGCCAGCAGCAGTTTTGCCCTCCAGAGGTGCCAACCAGGGATGGCCACCTCTGCAGGCAGAGTCTCAGACCTGCTGCAGAGATGCAGCCACCTTCCTAAGCAGCTACAGATGTTTTGTTTCCCTAGGTAACACCTTGTCCCTTCTGTATGGCAAACCTGACCCAGCTGACAGCTTCACTGCACCTTCTAATCCAATCCCTCTTCTGTATTCAGGGGTGTGCACTGCAGGCACTGCAGGGGAGCCAGACTTCAGTCTAATGGTCTAATGGGTTTAGGTGTGGGGGTTTTTTTGTTTGTTTTTGTTGGTTTTTTTGGTTTGTTTTTTTTTTGTTGTTGTTTTTTGGGTTTTTTTTTGAGGGGGTGGGAGTTGGTTTTGGTTTCTTTTGTTTTGGGATGTGGTTTTGTTGTGGGGATTTTTTTGGTTGGTTAGTTGGGTTTTTTTGGTTGTTATCCTTCTTGGTACATTTGCTTTTCCTTATTCTAAGATATCTTTGTTCTTTTCCAGGGCTGCACTTTCTGTATCATTTCCTGCTAGCAAACTTCCTCCCAGCCATCTAGATGCTCAGGGAAGTAACTTCCTGAAGAGCAGGTGTCCTCATCTTGGGACACAGTAGTTCTCAAACAAGCACCCTGGTGACTTCACACCCTGAGCCATGGTGGCACATCCTGTGCTGCCTGTGTGGCAGCAGTAAGTGACAGTGGCACTATCCTGGGAAAGAGCAGCTGGCAAGCTGGGGGAGGACAGGGAGGCTGCAGACTTATAATAGGCAGAACCTGAGCTGCCCCTCAGGTCTGCAGGAGAAGGAGTAAACTGTGCCTGAGAACCTGGCACCGCTCAATAATTACACGTCACGTTTTTCTTGTCACCTGGAGAACAGGCTGATTCCCTCCTCACTCCCACATATTTCTCCTGTGGCTCTCAAATTGCTGCATGCTGGGGAATCCATACTTGTTGCTTCCCGTGCAGGGTGAATGAAGCACATTCCTGAGATGATTTTCTCAGCAGTGCTGCAGAACAGTCACCACCTTCCAGTAGACCTTTGCACTGAGCCCCAGATTTTCCAGCTTGCAGACCCATAAACATTTCCCAGGGAAGGCACAGGGCTCGTGTAGCAGCTTTCACTCTTCTCTGTCACTTTTTGCAGACATCCCAGAAACAGTCCATAGTCTGGCAGTTATCAGCAGCCCCTTGTCCATCCTCATCAGGCTGTGACTTATGCAGCAGTTACCCTTCAGGAGCAAGCAGGAATCCTGAACCTCCACCTGAACTGGTGGATCCCAGTCTTCACCATAATAAACATCCTGATTTTGCCTTCTAAGGCACAGCTGTTCACAGCAAGTGTGGGCCATGTGCCTCACCCAAAAACCCAAATGTGGCATGTGGGTGGCTCATGACTACAGAGCTATGGTGGCTGCAGGGCTGAGCAGTTCCCATGCTGTCAGCTTCAGGACCATGACACAGCCACACAGGACAGGAAAAGGAAAACTGACTGGGAAAAGAAGTTGTTTACCTGATTTAATGCTGTCCACAGAAGCTGTGTTTAGGAACAAGCTGAGCTGTCCTTATGCCTTTTGGCAGCTCTTCCATTAATTCAACAAAAATTTAGACGAGCAAAAACTTTTCTCCCCACTCTTGGCTTTTTTCCCTATTGTCCAGAGGAGTAGAGCAAGAATGATCACATAGAAATCTGCCTGCAGAAGGACTGCCTTCAAGTCTTTTTATCAGCTGCCTCTTCTTGCTCTTTTAAATGAAGAGTGTATGGTATTATTTGGCCCTCAAGCAGAGATTTAAATGTTTCCTGCAGTAATTCAGTGGATAGATCCTCTTTTCTCTGTGTGAAGTACGTCCCTGTTCCTTGAAAGATATGATATTTAAGTATTTCATCTTTCATGAGAAGGTTACTGAAATTCCTCTAGTTACTCTTTACTTTTGTTTTGTGCAGTGTCACCCCTGAAACAAAATTGTTGCAGATTTTTATCTTATTTTTATACATAATTATATCACAACAAAGTGCAACCCTAAAACCTCCTCCTTTGTAAGAGTCCAAAAGAAGAGAAAATCCCTGCTGCAACTGTTCAAAGATAGAGAAGTCACCAAAAAAAGACTGTTCTTAAGTTCCTACATATCACATGAAAGCAAAACATAGTATTTGTTAGTCAGAAGTAAATTTAAATCCATAAAAAGTCTAGACTGAAAAAGTAGGTTTGTTGTTTTTTTTTTCCTATGAAGTTACTAATTTATTTGTGGTTGGAAAGAAGACAATGCCAGAATGACTGTGGACATTAGACTAAGTTCTCATTGCCACTCAGGTACAATCCAGCACGGTCACAGCAACTGCCCTGGGCTTGGAAATGTTTGATGAAAACCCACTGGAAGTTTGAAAAGACTTGTTGATACAAAGACAGGCAGCAGTTCTCTGCAGCCTTCTTAAATGTGCATCCCTGAGTAAATTTTCCCTCAATTTCCAGGGTCCTCATGCGTGGGAAGTTGGCGTACTTGTTTCAGTGAGTGGCTGTCTCCATGCCTCCCTCCACCCTCTGAAAACATTATTTGTCTATGAGGGTGAAGGTAAATTGAGATGACTGTGGGATGGTTAGCACCTCACTGAAAGTTGTTATTCCCCAGGACAGGAGGGTAGGAGCTGCCCTCACTACCACAAGCAGAATGACCTCTCCTTGCTGAAGGACTTGCATATTCAATATTTTTGCCTGCTTATCGTAATCTCAGCACAACACTGTCTCACTGAAAAGGCTAATGGTGGTTTAATCTAATAATTACAAGTCTCTTAAATACTACTGAAAGTGTCCAACAGACGTTTTTTTACACGTGGGATCAATTTCTAAAAATTTCACCTTTTTGCATGGCCAATCTACACAGTTTTTGCATTTTGCATTTTGAATGGGAACAATTTTATGAGTAGTTTCAACCATAAGGGCTCTAAACCATCTGAGCATTTGATTCCTTATCTATTCTTGTCATCTGCCTTGACACCAGAGACAAAAAATTAAACGTGTGGTATTTCCCCTCCGTGTAGACCATAGAATTTCATATCTGTCTTGACAAGTAAGAAATAATATCATCCCAAGATAAAACTGAATAAAAACCTTGAGGGCACTAAAATATGAAAGATGAAGGGTAGTGTCACTGCATTTGATTTGCAGGAGCACCAGAATTAACTGCATTGTGCCAACAAAAGAAACAGGAGTCTTCCATAAAGCTATTTTCCCAGGACCACTTCCAGAGATCAGTTTTACAGAGGCTGTGGTCTTTGAAAGTCCTACCCAGAGAATTATACACTGTAATGTATAGTCTAAGTCTAGCAGTTAGATGTTCCTGAGACAAAGCATTAAGTCCAGATAGTAATTTCTAATAGAAGGTGGAACAGCCTTCAACACACATCTGAAAAATAAAAAAAGTTAAAAAGAGAACTTAGAAATTACTAGCTGCATCTTTGCTTTTAAAGGAATGTAAATGCTATTAACACAGTATTACTTAATCTCTATACATCAATTTGGTACTATATTTAATTTTAAAAATTGAAGTTATAAATAATCAATATCACATACGAATGATGGGAAACATCTCTACAGGTGGGATTTTGGGATGCACATGCAGAAGAAAAACAAGTGAGAGCATTTGGCAGTCATTTCACTCTGTCATGTGTAATGAAGGCTCCTCAGTTAATGAAGGGTATTAATTAATTAAAAATGGTTTACATAAAGATCAGAACAGCAATGAAAAGAGAGGTCATGCTTTAACCTTGAAGACCCCACACCCCAAATCTGTGTGATTAGCACACACGAGGCTGCAAGAGAACTCAATCCATTCTTATATTCCAAAAGAAACTTGGAAATAGATGTCTTACCATTAGAGAAATGGAGATGGTGAGTCACTGGTAGAAATTTAAAATTGAACTCAGATGAATTCCAGCTACGTTTAGGCTCCTAAAAGCAGTGGAGGGATTTGAGAGTTGCTGCTGGGATTCCTGCATGCAGGAACCCTGCAGGTAATGAACAGAGGTCTTTCTAGACAAGCGTTTTCTCAAATGCAGTTCATTTAAGATTTTTGGCCTGACCTACACAGGTCAGGTAATTTTCACCCTGTTTTATAGAGGACTGGGGTTCACATATTCTTGCCCAAAGAATGCAGCCACCTTCAAACCTATTTTCATTTTCAACGCCTGCTTTAAATAGGATCAAACATTTGAAACATTATTGTTCAATTTCTTTGTATTAAATAATCTTCAGGGCCACAGCGTTGTTGTGGTTCCCCCCCATATTTCTCTCTGGTAATGCCTGCCAGTGGCAATTCTCTCCTTGTGGCACATGCTGCTGCGAACCTCAAACCCAAATTTTCCAGATGATGCTCAGGACATCCTGTTTTCTGAATTTCCAGACCTGCTCCCCTTCAGTGAATGCCTGCAAGCTACAGGCATTCTCCCTGAATCCGTGGCCTCTGAAGCAACACACACGCACAGCTTTACAAGATTCACCTCAACTTCAGAGCTCGGCAAGTTTATTTATGAAACAAGTTATGTATAAAAGAAAGGTTAAACTGCTGATTACAATTCAAGTTCTGAAAGGGAAACAATAAACAACAAAAGCAACTTGTCATTGTGAGATTTCTCTGGGGCACAGAAACTGAGGAAACAAATCAGCAGTGCTCTGCTCCTTCCGTGTTATCTTAAGGAATCAGCATCTCTCCTGTGTTTCTGTCCCTCCTCTGACAGTGACAGTGGCTGGGTTGCCTCTTGAGTGCAAATGAAGTATCAAATAATTTCCTGGGGACTTCAGTTCTCCTTCCTCCTTATCTTCTAATTTAGGGGAACTTAAGCGTGCCACAGCTTTGATTAGCTCTTCTTCTCTGTGAGAACACAAACACTGTCAGGTTCATCTGGGACCAGGATGCACTCTCTCTGTAGACCCTCTATGCAACATTGATTTCTTATCTCTGCCTTACCTTCTCAGGCAGTTGCATGTGCAGTGGTTATTTTTTCCTCCCTTTTAAAAGATCATATAAATCACAGCTTCTAAAAAAATATTAATTGTGCAATGCCCTGGATGGGCTGATGGTATGTGATGCTTCACCGGGATTTTGCAAAAATAACACCCAACATATTCATTCTAGAGATAAACAAGTTGCCATTCAGAACACTTTCTCCCCACCCCTGTTCCCTTCTTTGCCGTGGTTCACCATTTTTAGGGCTTTATACTACCATAGATATTGTCTGCAAAGTAACTCCCCATAATGCTAGGGAAGGCTTTGGTAGTTATCCCGAAGCTCCATTTAGGGCTCACCCTTGCTGTTGTGGAGTTTTTAATACCACTTGGAGAATATAGTTGCACCTCTCATTGTCATCTCAGAAGGGTATCCCAAGGGTCTTCTCTAGTGTTTGCCCTCATATTTCTGATACTGTAGGGTATTTTACAACCTGTTCGTAGGAAACTAAATACAAACCCCTTAATGTTCATCACTGCAGAAGAAAACAAAGTAGGTACCTTTTTCTGAAGATGCATGGAAATCAAGGTACCTCTCTACAGAAGATCCTTCCAGTGACTAACATCAACCCTGCAGAAACTTCATGTCTGTGGATTTGTATTCTGAAGACATCTTATGAATACTTTCAGTAACTTCTATACCTGAGGAGACAAATGTTTAGCTTGTGAGAAAAAAAATCTTTCTTATTCAATAGGATTTTCTAATTCAGTCAAGAGTCTGATGGTCGATGTGTTTTCTGGAACTGCCTACACGGACACAGTAGTGAGGACGACACAATATCTGAGTTTAAACATCAGTTGTTGCTGAAATTCTAGCTTATTTCTTTATACTGTAGAGCTGTATACTTTTAAATCAGAAAAAAAAAAGAGTCAGTTTTAAAGGCCCTGATACGTTCAACAATTTCACATCAAAATGATCCAAAAAGTATTTGAAAACAAGGTCTTGACCTTGACAGCACTTAAATTCCAGCTTTGCACCTGGAAGATATTATAAAATTGCCATCAAATCAGTCTTGGTAAGAGAAATCACTGGCAGCACACTGGCACAAAGTGGACTTTTGTGTTATTCCCCCTCCTCTGGCACCATTTAGAGCACAGCTGTGTAACACCACCCCCCACAATTCTGCTGAATCTTTGTATTTCAATAATTCAAGTAGCTGGGGGGAATCTACGGTGCCTGCTCTCAATTAAGGCAGTTTTTAGGCTACTCTGAGTTGTGCTAAGAGGTGATACCAATACCCCTGGTGGTAACCTTATCTAACATCTGCTTGAACCTGCTCTGTCATTGCCCTCATCAGCAGCCAAGTGCTGGAGCCAAGTCCTCGGTCTACAAAGTGAATGATGGCAAAGCCAGAAGTGGAGCAAACAAAAAGGAATAATGCAATCTGCTTCCAGGGGACGGGGATCATTGGCTGGATCACACCAGCAAATGGTAATGGAAATTTAGTGTAGAATTCTGTAAAATAATTAGCCCAAGTTTGAGGAAACAGGCCCAAGAAATAGGTGCCAAATGGAACAATCAAATAATACCAGTAGTCTGTGTGAAAATAATAACTGGAATTTTCATGTCAACAAATCCCTCAGACAGAAAAATACACCAAGTGTTGTATCAATAAAAGGCAAGCAATAAAAAACCCCAAAGCTTTTTGTGTGTGAACCACTTGACAAGCACTCCTTCAAATACTGAGCATTACATCCGTCCCTGCACACATCAGTAGGTTATTATTACCTTGGAGTGGGTTCAGGCCAGGTCAAGAAAGCTTACACAGCTCTGCAAAACAGGCTGTAAAGCAAAGCTAAAGGAGCCGTGTTGCTTTTTATTAAAGAGTCTTCAAGGGGACATAGAGGAACTTCTTTCAAGTTAAGAGTGACATCAATAAAGTCAATGCAGATGGTGTTTCAAACCAGTACAAGGTTAAGACTTTTCAGTAGGAATGAAAAGGTAATGTGCAAAATTATTTGTGGGAGAGGCTTGTTGGTATCTGAATTCTAACATCACCACCTCTGAACAAAGTAGAGTTAATTGTCTGGTTTTGTAAATAATAGTTTACAAAAAAAACCAGCCAGCACTGGACATTTCTCTTTTCAGGATATGCAAAACTCTATCTTGATAGTTAATGCTTTTGTTAAATGATAATGACTTTTACCCTGATGAATCTGAACTCCATAGGTTTGGAGCAGACCCTGGGATCATTTACTGGGGCCGTGCTCCTGACTTGCCCAGGCTGATTGTAACACTGAACACAAAACAGTGCAACTTCTTTGGCTGCTGAATATGCTTTGCAAAGCACCCCAAGATCACTAAATAAAAGGCACTAGAAGAATATAACTTATTTTTTCATGTGTTGAGTCTTTAACAGGTGAAAGAGTAGTGAACGGCTGCCTGGTTTCACTTTTAAATCTTTGAACACTCCTATGTACTGTTCATAGATGCTTATTTCTGCCTATTTTAGAGGAAACCATTTTAAATGATGCTCCCACTACTTTCACCATCTTCACTGAATATCACCTCAAAGTGGCTAAATCACACAAAGAGTTCATAGCTGATGACATTTCCCAAGCCACACAGTAACACCTGCAACTTACTTTTTAATAAGGAAACACAAATTTTTTTAATGCTTTTTCTTATTTTACCACCAGTTGAAATTACACTGGCCTGTAATGCCTTTATACCCCATCACCACTTCAAGAGTGCATACCATCACTTCCCCAAGTACTGCCACAGCACAATCCCCTTTTTCATTTGCCTATTAAAATTTGAATTCTGAAGCTTCACATCTCCTGCCTCTTCTGTATTGCTGGAGGTTGGATACATTAATAAATGATGGCCTATATATAAATCATTTCACTGCCAAGTCCCCAGTCCAAACCCTAGCTAGGGCCAGATATGGCCTGTGCAAGTGTGATCAGGAGGCCAAGGACTGTACAAGACCAAGAGCCGTGGAAGATTTGGGACCCAGGCTAACAGAACTAGAAGCAGTGCTTGATAGGATCTGGTCTAGAACTGATTGGTTTGAGCAGTACCATTGAGAGACCAGAAGGACAGAATAAATAAACGGGGTGTACGTTGTGCTGGCCTGATGCTCAGCAGATATATAAAAAATGTGCATGCTGGAAGGATAGAATAGTGCTGTGTCAGTGGAAATCTAGGAGCAGGATGTGCTTAATAAAGTAGACCCTTTTCAGCTTCACAGCAATGACCCAGAGCATCCTGGAGCATGAATTCATTCCTGGCAGATGTAGACTGCAACTGTAGGCAGCTGTGAGCAAGAGAGGGTGGAAAGGGAAATTTTCTTGCAAGTTACCCTCCACTGATCACAATCTTGTCCTCATTTTGCAAAACTGGACTTCTGTCAAGGTAGTTGGAATCTTTGCAGTGCCATTCGGGCAGGGTACTTTTCAAAATATTCTTTGTTGAAGCAAGAGCTGGGCAATGAGGAATAGGGCACAGCTGGGTTTTGGATACTGTGGGCTGAGCTGCCCTGGCTTTGCCTTGATTAAAAATATCATGATGTAATTTATTCAAGAGAAGGCAGATTGACAGGAACAGGATTTAATTAAACCAAGTTTAAATCCATTTTGTATTCCCAGCTAGCACCTACCTGGCAAAAAAAGCACTTGTTCAGGAGGAAAAGGAATCTGGTCAACAACTGTGGACATATCCCAGTAATATTTCAGGGGAGTTTCCTTCTTTTCCCTCTGCTTTGTACCTATTTTTGACAATATCCTTTTCTTGGAAATCAGGTTATGCATGTAAGTGGATCATCAAGGTTGCTTCTTCTCCCTCAAATTGTTGGTTGTCTGTCTCAATTTGCAGGTTAATGTAAAGTAGGCTTACCCACTTTGTTCTTTAAGTAGTTTCTGTCATCCTCAGTTCCTTTTGGAATTTACTTTGAAGTTATGGAAAATAATTTAATAAAAGCAGTATTACCAAAAATTAAATGAACAACTTGAGGTCTGTTGAGAGGAAAAGCCTTTCCATTTCTGCAGCATTTTTAGTATTGCCTGCACACTCTCACTTGTGTCATTTGTAGCAGGCTTATCACTGAGGGCTGGGGAGGTTTAAGTAAAGAAGCAACCTGCTTAAACAAATAAATCACTTTACCCACACTTCTTACAAAAAATGTGAAATCTTGTGGTAGCAGAGTTAGATTTTCTCCTGCTTAATTTTTGCTTCTGTTGTGGGCTCTGTGACTGTGAGATTTCATCCTTTAAGACTTTTATGTGATTTTGTTTTGCATAAGCATATTTCACTTTATATTTTGTGAACCGAATTCAGGCTTGGTGAGCTACGTGCCATTTCTTTTGAAGTAACTGGGCTATTAACTCTCATGGAAATGAGTAGTAAAACTAGATTTTTTTTTTCTCTATCTCTCAGAATGTGATCTCTGCATTGAAGAAGATAAATAATGAAGTCCAGGCACAAAAAAAAAAAAAAGATGAAATCACATAAGCAGTTCAAATACTTTGATTTATTCATTGGACATTAAAAGAGCTTAAACTCCGATTTTGGTGGTTCAGGTTCTTACAGCATTTTGCATCAGACTCATTAGTAAAGCTTTGTGCACTTGCAGCAGAATTTGCATCTTAAAGGTTCTGAACAGAAAAGCAGATAGAAATTTTTCCAGCTACTTGCAAGAAGAGTCCTAAGAATCCCCAGAAGTCAATTTTTGTTTCCTGTTATACAGAGGATCTAATAAGAAAAATATGCCCTAGTAATAAACCATCTCCTGTATTTTATGTAGACTAAAAAAAAGCTAATTAAAAGGAAAAACGCAGTAAATAATGTTACTGGCTGTAACCTTCAGAACTGTTCATCCTGAAGAACTTTTCACTGCTTCAGTGCTGCTCCAGGTGAGGAAGACTCCTTAAGACTGATTTTAGTCCCCAGAAGTGAGCAGTCACACTGTGCTCTCCTGCAGCCTCCAGCAGCAGCTTGGGCTGCTCACCCAGAAACCCAAGGACAGCTTCTGGCACATCCTCCCCTCTGCTCCTCAGCCCGAGGAGCTACTGAGTGCCCCACAAAGCAAAGGGAAGAGAGAACTTCACTCCCAGACCCTCAAATCCACACAGATGATCCCACTCCTTTTGGGTATGGTGGAATGATTCCCCAACACCTTTTTCACGTTGAACAATGTTTGATCTCCCACTCTTAACTTCCAAAATTTTGCAGGGCACCCAAAATGTTTTACTGAAGAAGGTGGACAGAAATGTAGAACTAAAGGGAAATAGTATGTCTAATATTATTTAGCATAATTAAGTAATATAAGGAAACATTCCTATTCATACTGAATATAACCCAAATCTTTTAATTCACCTGAAGATACTGGAATTTCTTTTTGTCTCAGAGCTTTTTATTTCTCTTCCACAAAGTCCAGTCTGGCTTTGGTGTGCTACAGCCTCTCTAAAATCACACTGGGAGGGAATAAAAGATGAAGGAATCTTCCAGTCAGCCATGCATTGTAATTACTTTAAGCACTGCCATCTTCTGTAGTTAATACAAACTGCAAATGAAGTCGTGCACAATTCCTGTTGTGAGAGAGAAGGGCAGCAACTGATGTAATACCTCCTGGAAAGATTACATGATGAGGAACTGATGTGAAAAGATGCAATAAATTATGTATTTTTTGAGAAATAAAATGCTGTATGATTCAGAGTAAAAATTTCTGTAGGTTTGGCCATTAACTATCTTCAAACTCCCTTGCATTCTTACATAACTGCCTTTTTACACTTTTTGAGGACATCGCTGTAAAAACAGAGTTTCTTTGGGTTGAGACACAGAGAGCAGAGGGGTTAGAGGTGTGAGTGTGCCATTGCTGCTTTTCTGGTTCCTAAGAAAAAAATAGCAGTACCCTTAGGCACTTTTTCTCTAACAATACCAAGATGTCTGTTGTGATTCACTGAGGAATGATTGCTTTGGGATGTTTCAAAACTGGTTTTTAAGTGAAGGATGCAAAATTGTTCCTTCCAGAGCTGCAATGAATCTAGCTGACACTTTAATATGTTTATTAAAAGGCACATGAGGCAGATGAAGCAGTAATAAATATCCATGCAGAGAAAGATCATGCATATCTGTGGGATGCTATCCAGTTAAAAGCATCTTGAAAAAATAAGTGAAGATTCACTGGTTTCTCCAAAGCTTTATTTCTAATTTATTACTGAGACATTTTTGAAAATTACTGTATTTGATAAAGTGACACAAACTAAAGGGAAATACATACAAACCAATTTTATTTCTAACTTTGATCTCCAAATGTCCAGAATACTGCTTGAAGAAACATTTTATTCTCTCTGCCTTTCAGCAAAGTGTAATCTCTTTTAGGTTTGAGGTGTTTTGACCACGTGCTGGTGCCTCCTCAACACCACTCTCCTCAAACAAATGAATTACTTTCCCCTATGCATAGAAAACAGTAAAATGAGCAGAGGTTCAATTTATTTTTATAAGGCATTGTGCATACAAAACCCTAGGAATCACAATATCAAAAGCAGCAAGGGAAAATGGTGTAAGGTGTAGTGGTATAAAATCCAAGGAGATATGGAACCATAAACCAGGGAATGCTTTGGTAGGAGTAAGGCAGGCATAGGGCACAGCCTGGAAGACTTTAAGCAAAATAAACTGGAACACTTGGGAGCTGCAATCTTGAAAGAGACAAGGTGTTAATAGGGGAGGTGTATAATAGCATGAAAAACAATCACATTTGTATCTGGAGTGACAGCAGCAGTGAATCCTGTGATGGGGAAAAAAATCCTGAGTTTCATCTCTTGCTGATGTAAGGTCTGAGAGACACAGCCTGGAGGTCAGAGAGTGGCAGCACCACCGTGCCCAGATGCCAACATTAGCCCCAGAAGGGGACTTTGGGATGATTGGGGTGGGTTTGTGGGTGGTAGGAAACAAAGAGAGGTCTTTCAAGAGAGGAATACAGACCTGAAACTGTCCTGATACGGCTTGCAATAGTCCAGGAAGAAGGTGAAAACAGGTGCAGATGCACAACTGCGAGCAGGCAGAAGTGGTTTTTTAGGAGGTAGATTAATGGGGAATCATGCAAAATGCAGCAACTAGCAGGATAAAACAATTTTCCAGGTGAGGGTGACTCCAGAAGGGCAGGTTTGTCCTAAGAAGTGCAAGGGAATTATTTAAAAATGTACTGGATAAGGATGTGACAGTGAAGATGTGCTGTTTCTGTAATTGCCAAGTGTACTGTTCCTTCCTAGGTGCTGAACTCAGGGAAATGAACCCATCCCAGCTCACAGTGAGCTTACTGAGGGAAAGAGAATAGACTTATCTGAATGAGATTTCAAATTGGCTAGTGTCAGCAAGTGGTAATGAAAAGTGGAGGTGATAATAGATACCATGATAAGCAATCTGTCCAGGTAGAAGGAGATGAAAAAAAGACAGTAGGATGCAGACTAAATTTTCTGATTTACTTCAGCCACTTTGTACCATGCTAATGCAAATGAAATGGAGAATTAAACCTCCACTCTATGAAGCAGTCATTTTCAGAAAAGACAAAACTTTCCTGAGAGACAAAAGGAGATCTGAGTATGGTAGCAAAGCCATCAGTATGGATTCAGAGTAATTGGAAACCAATCATATTACAACCAAATGAAGAGAAATAGTGCACTTCTGTCTGGAGCATTACAAAGTGCCAGGAACACCAGGCTGCTGGTGGAAATGCCCTTTGACCGCCTGAGAGAAGTCTTACAGTGAAGTTCTTGTTCCCAGAACAGGATGTGTTGGGATGTGGCGCTACATCAGGAAGCTGGAAGGATGTAAGAAGATTTCCCCCGTTGTCCTGCAGGTGCAGGATAGTTCAGCTGCTATGCAGTGGTAACTGGACTGCTCTGGTAGGGTAGCTTGCTTGGAGGGTGTGTTTTCACAGATCACCTCCTGCTGCTCTGCTGCGTTTGACAGCAGCCAAAAATAGGTAAAGGCAGGTGAACTGATCCCTCATCCCTTGACACATGAGAGACAGGGCACGCAGGCAAACTGCAGTGTAAGCCACTAAAGGTCAACACACTCTGCAGATGAAGCTGATGTTCCAGCTGTAGCTCCTCTATCAGCCAGTAGCACCTGCTTCCACAGTGCAGGAAATCCTTGGTGACATTCATTGAGTTTACTTGTTCAGTAAACTTTTCCATCCTCTACTAGTTGAACCATTTTGCTCACCTTTCTCAGTTCCATTCCACCTCTTGTCTGGAAGAAGACTGCAAACAACCAAAGCAAAAACCTTCCCCGACACTGAAACAAGCTATGTTTGAGCTGCAGTTGGCAGGTCTAGGTCCACACTACAGCTGCAACTGCAGCAAAGAGGTGCCAGTACTTTACAAAGTTGGTACCCACTGCAAAATGAGGGGATCTGGTGATGTGTTCTGCTTCTTGGACCCTGATTTTTATTCTGCACTCACATGGCCTTTTGTACATAAACTTTCCCATATGTCAGGTGTCATGGCAACTTCAAAACCAGATTTTCCTCTCTGTTAATAAGGCATACGTACACCACCTAAAGTGAGTGAAAGCAGGCAGGAATTCAAAGATATGGTTGCTCATCGCTGAGGATTCCCTTGAAACATTTCTCTTGGTGAGCCAGGCTGTGGCAGCTGTTATACAGGTAAGCAGCACTCCAGATGGATTCTCTCTGTGGACATCAGCATTACAGTTGGACTAGGTA
This sequence comes from Cinclus cinclus, assembly GCF_963662255.1. Taxonomy (NCBI): domain Eukaryota; kingdom Metazoa; phylum Chordata; class Aves; order Passeriformes; family Cinclidae; genus Cinclus; species Cinclus cinclus. The sequence goes on from NC_085049.1 coordinate 9,428,251, forward strand.
AGTTGTTGCACACCTGCTCATTTCACTAACCAGTTCCTGGAATTAAAGAACCTGGACATGTTCTAGAATGTTTATCCTCACCATTAGACTCAAGTGCCAACTTGTGTTTCCAAGTGGAGGGCAGAGTGACCTGCAGCCCCCAGTGTGGAGGTCAGCAGAGGGGTGCAGAGCAGGAAAGATTCATCTGGCACAATCTCTGGCATTTAAAAGCAACAAGCATAGACTCTTGGTCAAATATGGCATCCAAAATATTTCACATCCCTTTTCACAAGACGGATGAATAACCTTCCTCTGAGCAATTAACTGAAGGACTAAGAACTTAAAACAAACAGACCAGTACTTCTTCTGATTCTCATCTGTAGTTTGTCCCTTTTTTTCATAATGTTTCTGAAAATGCTTATGTTACAGAAAATCTACAGTTCTCCTTTAACAGACACTGCACCTCTAACACAGATGGTACTTCTGGTTATGGGATTTTTTTTCTCCCACAAACCCTTCTTTCCCCCTGCTTCTTTATTGTTTGATGGGGGTTTTTTTGTGTGTGTGTGGGGGGGTTCTTTGTTGTTTTTTGTTTTTGTTTTTGGGGTTTTTGTGTGTGTGTGTGTGTGTGTGTGTGTGTGTCAGACTTTCAGCAAACTCTTTTGCTTTCTCTCTTTCTGGAGGACATGTCCTTCTTCCTCCAAAAGGAAGATTTATCAGAGTTTCTGATTTATCTTTTGTTCTCTCTTTACCCACTTGTGTTACTCTCTTTCTCTCCTGACCCCCATTTCTTTGTGAATTCTTCCTTCAACACCTGATTTCAACTCTCTTTCAAACCAGCAAACAGACTCCTGTTTTTGATTTCTTACTGTCTTATCTCTTCTCATTCATGCTTTTTCCTCTGTTGCCGAATGCCTTCATTAGACATTAAGAAGTGGTTTGGAAATATGGTGAGGACCTTTATGTCCTTTTTAAAGTGCAAAATAGTGCCTGTATATCCAGAGTGAGGAGAGCCACTGTAGAGTATGAGATAATCATGGTGCTGGGAGCTAAGAGATATGAAAAAAGTCATTAACTACATTGATTATTTTGTGATATTAGTAATAAAATTGGATGTTAAAAGTTGGAAGACAATATGCAGCCTTACTCTCAGCATGCATGGATTAATCTGATTCCATCCAGACATGGAGTATCTGGCAGCCCATGATAGATGTGGACATTAACTGTGTTCAGCAGGAATATTTGGATCAGGCAGGCAGACATCAAGAGGTATTGGCATTCTCTCACAGAACCACCTCCCTGACTGCTAAGAAGCCCATACAGATCTGGGAAAGGACTTTCTCCAGGCTGACATTAACAGAGTGATTGAGCCAGAACAGGGAGAGATCACAAAATATCTTTGCACGTGGACACAGTAGGCACAAGGTTAGTGGAAAAGAGCAAAGAGGGAAAATGCAATGAAGTCCATGTGATGCTTCAACTGGGATGAGGTTTCATGGATAGCACAGAGGAGATGGAATATTATGAGTCCACAGCTTATCACATCCTACAGAAATCACATATGTTTATGGTATTTTTTCTGGACCAAAAATCAGACTGGGCTGCCATTAATACTACAGTAAATGCCTACAGACTTGAAACCAGATAGAAAATCTGAATAAATTTTTCAATGAAAGAAAAGCTATGACACAGCAGTAGGGTTACTTGATGGATTCATGGCTATTTTTGATAGCCTAAATTAGAAAAAGAAAGGTATCACATAAATGGCAGAAAAATACTGCAAATGTTTGGCAAAGGACAAAACCATGGTATTTTTACTGCATTTGGCATTAAATAGGGCACTATTAGCTGGACATAAGCATATTATGGCTCTTTCACAAACAAACAGAAATAATTCCAATCCAAGTTTCCCTCTGGAAACCTGAGGCTTTACCTTATCTGAGTGCTGAGTTTAAACTGATTTTAAACAAACAGAACTTAAAGACAGGAGGAACATAAATTTTACAAAGCAAATTAATAAAATAGTAATAGTCAAACTTCCACCTCAATGGGTTGCAGTTCAAGTCTAGTTTGAATTTTCTGACAGTGAGCAGTCTCCTTGTGTCTCTTCTCATGCAGCTCTCATGTACCCATGATGACAGCAGTGACTTTCTGACCCTCTGGGGCTCCAGACCAGCAGATGCAGAGATGTGAGTAACAGCAATCATGGAATTTGCCACATCTGCCAAGTGGTTTGCTTTGTTAGTGCTCTGCCATGGGCTGTGCACATGCAACCAACACAGCGAACTGGCAAGTATGTGCTGGACATCTTCAAAAGAAGTGGAAGCCATCAAAGCAGCACTAAGTGACACTGATAGATATTCAGGTTTCAGACAAGTGTTTCGAAGTCTATTAAATAAAATATCACCAAAATTGAAAAGAACCCACAGACCATCCTGTTATGCTGCTAATGTTCATTATTTGCAATCAATTAAAAACTACTTGCATTTTGAATGCCCACTCACTGCTTTTCTTCTCTGCCATTCTGTTTCCTTCCTTTTAGGTATACCAATTTTGTTGTGGAGGGGTAGTCTTGTAAGTCCATGTTGTGTTTTTGCAAACAGATAAAGAAAAGTACACTATGCTGCCAAGAAAGTTGTTCTTGACCTGATGGTTTTTCCCTTGCAGCTGCATGGGAGCTCAGAGTGTCCCAAGCTCTGCTTCAGAGAGACAAATGAAAGAACTGAGATTCAGGTTTTCACTCATGATCTGAAGTTACCAGTCAAAACTCCAAAATCAAGAAATAGGCCTTGGAAGCAATGGGAATTTTAAAGGAAGAGGTGGTTGGGTTTTTTTATTTATTATTTGGACAAACATACTGTATGTGAAGCAACCAGGTTTTCCTGGTCTCCTGAAATTATACTGAAAGGACCTTTTGCTGCTGCAGAAATTCCAGTCATTGCCTCACTTGCCTCATCTTTCACTTCAGTATCAAACTCCTGTTTTCACCAGAAACCTGCCTCTTGCCACCAGGTTTCAGATACCCAGCATTTCAGGTAACTAAGCACCTGAAAGTCCTGGGTGAGCACTGTGTGTGGAAGCCATCCTTGAGCCATCCTTCTGTCTGTGAGCAGCTCTCACTGGCAGCTCCTCTCACAGAAAGTGGGCATTTGAGGCAGAAAGGGGCTTTTCCCCCCAGATCCAGTCTATGCTTTTGTGAGGGTTTGCAATTATTGTTTTACAACTAAACTGGTTCCATCTCCCACTAAAATCTATGGCATGCAAAAGGAGTTGCAAGAATCATTGTGTTGTTCTTAGAATACAATAAATAAGTCCTTGGCTGCCATTCTTCTGAGGCTGTGCACTACTTGCACCATTTAACAAGTTTTGTATAGCAATTCAGTATCTGCATAGTATATTTCTGTATGTGTACAATATGCCCTCATTTATTTCTGTATATGTAAAGAAACAGAAATCACAATAGTACTTAGCCCATCTCTCTCTTACCTCCTGCCAACCAATTCCATGTTTTTGACCATTTATGTTTTATTTTGTGCAACAGCCTGTGCCATCTAGTTGCCTCTATTTTTTGTGGGCTGTTGATGCCACAGGTTGTGTCAGGGTTGTGATTGATGTGAGCTATCTGTAGGCAAAGTGCAAACATTGATCTGTGTGCAGATGAATGAGCTGTGCAGTGGGGTGTTTGTTGGCAGTGTGTCTGTACACAGTGGAGAGACCTTCCTTGGCAGCTTTCATAGTGCACAGCAGTGCAGATCCTACCCAGAGAAAACTGCTGTGCTGACCTCATTGTAGCCTTCCAGCCCATCATTAGTGGAAGCAGTACTTTTTCCTCTTTTCTTATCTCTGCTGCTTCATCTGACCCCCATTTAGGTGAGAACGGCTAACCAACCTGATAACATCTTGTCAAAGTCCCAACATATAAAGTCCAAATACCAGGTCAAGTCACCCAAGGTCTCCTTCTCTTTCTGGCCATACTCCTACTCAGGCTTTTCATGGCTCATATGTTGAAATGCAGGGGCTTTATGCATGTTTTAACTTGCTAAACTCTTCTACATCAGTTTCAGATTGACCTAGCCAACACCTAATTAATCTTCAGCAGCCAAAGATGCAACTGTGCCCTGAAAGGATGACCTCTCCACAATGAGTAACTCAATTTTTGCATTGTAGTTGTTTGTTTGTTTATCAGATCTAGTGCGCTCCAACAATCCATAATAAGTCCTTTGGGAAAAGTCCCCCTTGGTTTGCAGAGCACTGCAGAGCAAAGTTCTTCTGTTGAGACTCTCAATGGGTTCTGGAACAGGACAATTGCTTAATCATTCTCCTGTGATGGGCTTCAGATAGGCTGATTCTCGTGGGCTGGGCTGCCTGGGTTCCTCTGATCACAGTCTGGCCTTGGTGGGGCCCCGACTGCAGCTGTGAGACACACACAGAGCAGCAGCCATTCCTCCCTGGGTGCCCTGTGTGCTTCACTCCTGAGGCTGAGGGGACAGAGATTTCAGTCCATACCGGCATTTCCCAGACAGAGATCCATGAACAGCAAGTCCATCCAAACAAATCTGTCTCATTTGATGTGTTTGCAACCAAGGATTTGCCTACCCGGACTTCTGAGTTCACACAACAGCCTATGTCCCTCTGTTTGGGTACTGTTACTTTACATGTATGGTATTGGCAAACATAGACCCATATATTTGACTATAATGTAGAAAAATAAGGAATTAGGCAGAGAGCTCATTTTTCTCTCTTTACCTTTCATACTCATTTGTATTGACCCATCTTCCTCTGCTTGCCAGCAGTCAGTCTTTGTCTTCTAACCATATTTGATCACTTTTTCCCAGTACAGTCTCCCGTTTGATTCCCTTTTTCAAAAACACATGTACCCTGACAGTGCAGATAACTGCCACAATTCCAGCTGTCTGAGCACTGATTTTTCTGTCTCTGAACTTGTGAACCATATTAAAAATTCAGGATTTATTCCAGTTGTTTCGAGAACTCCTGATAGACAGATGACAATGATTTCAGAAGAAATAACTCCACTGTAGCCAGCCTGTCCTGTATCTCCCTTGGCACTCCCTAAGCTTGAGGATATTAAAGCAAAAGAAAAATGGCTCACAGTTACAGCAGATTAATGAGACTGCATGTCTTTTTTTTCAATGCATGGAAACTACATACAATTGAATACCAGTACCTTCTCATTAGTGCTAAGCAAATCTATTTTGAGATTATTCCTCTTGGAGGAGCTGTGTGAATTACTCTTGTAACACCACAAATATCCTCCTAAATACTAAATCACTTTGGATTGCCTCTGAAGAGCACGGCAGTGGTGTGTGCCTGTATCAAAGGGTGAACTCAGCATGTGACTGTTTTATTGCAGACAGCTCAGGTGGGGAAGGTGACTGACACTTCACCAAGTGACTGTCATGTACATGTCCTTCAGCAGGCAAGGGAGGACCATTTTCTCTCCTTGATTGTCCTGCTCCTATGGGACTGATTCCCCCAGTCTCATAGAGATGGTCAAGATTGCATCTCAGGGTGGAAGGAGAAGAATTCCATTCCTGAGCTGTGATTCCCTTTTTCCAGAGGATCACTGAGAAGGTATAAGAGCTCAAGTCCAACCAGGGCACTGAAAAAGCCCATCCAAGCACCCAGGAGATGTGTTCAGGAGATTTTGGATGCTGGCTTGAAGTCTTTGTCTGGTTCTTTGAGAGATCCACCTGTAAGGACTCTGTGCATGAGCCTCGTATGTGGAGTCAGTCGATAATTTACTAAACGTGCCACTGTGCACATCCTTGCCCCACCTTGTGGTAATTTGCTGAGATTAGAGCTTTTCTCAGGGAATGATCACACATTTTTAGGGCAATTCAAAATGAATAGTTCTTTGCCTTCTTTCTCACAGTGATGACTAAGGAATGAGCTTCTTTTCTTTAAGTATTTTCTCCTGATGAGTCTAAATTAGTCCTCTCTGAGCCCTGTGCGGCTGCTGCAGGACTGACAGAGCTGGCTCCGAGATCAAGCTTGATTTGGTTGAGAGGAGGATGGAGAAGTGAACTGCACAATTATGCTGCACTGTGTGATACCTTACCTGACTGTGCTCTGTTAATGGGTGTTCCATCAGCTACACAGTCTCCTTCATCCCTGTGAGTTCAGAGTTAATGTGGACATTTCTGTTCCATATAATCACCTCAGTGACTGCAGCAGAGGTACTTCCTAGGTCTGACTGTGACAATGGGATGATATTAAAATACAAGGTTAGGTGGGGTCTCTGTGTTACAGGAATTGCCAAGGGAATGTTCTTCAATTTTGTCAACAAAAAAATTGAAGTTAACTGAAACTAAATTTGAAAATGTTACAAATAACCATTTTGATCAAAAAAATCATCATCAATCAAAGCTGCGCCTAATTTCTGCATGTGGTTTCTATTAAGTGCTTGAAAAATGATTGCCTTTTGGCTGGAAATTAATTCAAGGCATGTGATAGATTTGAAATGTTGATTAATGTAAAAGTAGCAGGTGCCTCTTTGCCCTTGCTGTCTTAACACTACAATGTTCTTAACTGCAATGTCTTAACTTCTACAATCTGAATTAACACTGTCTTACCTCACAGAGGCAGGATTTTCTGAAGAAAGAAGTGTGGAGAGCAGAAGCCATCATGTGTTGTTCATGGTGGGGGCAGACACAGGCTCTTGTGGCAGAGGGGAGTATGGATAGTAAGGCAGATCTGGGGCTCTATTTTTATACAAAGAAAAATGGGTGATTTAACTCTCCTTCACTGTGCCCTGTCCCATTCCATGTTCATTACTGTAACTGCTGACTGGTAAATGGAGAAAAGCAACAGTGAGTTTGAATCTTCAGTTGTTGGTATCATTCAGTGCTACCAGCTAAATCTCTTTTGTTTGATGATTACAGCTGCAGATGCCTTAGCAGTTTCTGTTTACATTTACCTTTAATGGGTATCTTGTCTGACAGGCATCCCAGTGGCTGTGAATGGCACATCTGAGCTTTTTGTGTTAAAAACAATCAAAGACAGGAAAAAAAAAAACCAACAACAGAGACACAGATCTAGGATAGGCCAAAGGTTACACCAGCAACTGTATTTGGCCAAGATGTAAGGAGCTGTAAGAGGAGAAAGTCCCTGGACACAACAATCACTGTATAGTCGAATAAGGCTCATGTCAGACATTTGCTGAATGTGACTGCCATCCTGGGAATCACCTCATCTTGCACTTTTAAATCCATCTCCCAGGGTTAAGCTTTGGTATTGTTGTCAGACTGATCAAGAGATATGTGTGCATTGTACTACCAGGCCCTCTCTGTGCTGCCTATGAAATAGCAGCAGGTTGTGTTCCTTCCTAAGGCGGGAGGATTTTGAATTGGTTTGACTTGTCAGGGCTGGATTATCGCAATTCTTTGTTTGCAGGAGTTACCAACTGTGTTATCTCTCGAATGCAGCTGATACAGGATGCAGCAGTTCACAGTCTTTTGGGCGTTCAGTTGTTTCAACATAGTATTCCCTTTTCCAAACCTCTCTGCTAGCTTCTGGTGAAATTTTATGTCAAGATCAAAGTCCTGCAACTAGTACAGGCTATGTTGGATGTTACACTGGTTTCCTTTGCTGGTAGCATGTTCCTCGCTGCTCAGCAAGATCATAATTATTATTGTAATGGCATGTGGAAGGAGCATGTCTGCTCCATATGAAGGATGTTTTGACAAGGGCCTTCCTAATTCAAAAGTGGATCACAAAAAAAGGGAGAAAAAAGAAGGCACAAGGATGCAGACCTAAACAACAACTGATATATGAGGCAGTGATGAGAGTCAGTCACACTGACTGATAAGGATACTGGATATAACAAGGTTAATTTTGGTAAGATATCTGATCCAGGACCTTGTCAATGGGATGATAAAGACAAGAGAGAAGCCATAAACTAAACAGAGACTCAAACCTGGCAGACAACTGCAATGGAAAAAAAAACCCCAAGAAACTAACCTTGATGTAAGCAGCCAGCAAAACAACCTGCTTAGAAAGGAAAAATTGCGAAACAGAAGAAATTTTCCGCTGGAAAAATGCTGACAGAAAAGGCCTGCCAGCCTGGAGCCACGAGTCTGGGAATCAGACACAGCATTGATAAGACCTGCTGGCCACTTGGAAGTGCAGCCAGAGCACCTTCAAACTGGAGACATGGAAAAAAGCCACCCCTCCAGTCACTTCAGACCCTCACAGTCCCTCCTCCCACCCGTGTGAGGCATTTTTGTTCCCTGTATGTCACATCAATTTCTCATGTTTGGTACTGAGCTGACATCTAAAACTGCAACAGCTCAAGTACTGTGGGGGTATTCATCCATCACTATCTCAAACCTCAGGATGTCTCCTCTTGTTGTAACTTTCTGGTTTTCCTCCTTTTTTTTTTTTTGTTTTGTTACTCTTCTGCCACTTCAGTGATATAAAAAGTTATAAATAGGTAACTCTGAAAGACACATTTAGAAGAGAAAGGTGAAAATTACTCTCCTGTCTTTCCCATCATTACCAGCAATTTATTCAGCCTGCTGCCCGGTTTTGCCACAGCTCCTTTTTGTGTCCCTGGTACCCAATATTTACGAGTAATGACACAGGCTTGTGACATTGAACTGCTGGAATCAGCCCAAATTGAATGCATTCAGCCGAGTGCAGCAGAGGATGAGACCCCGTGGAAAGCTCAGAATGAAGTGCTCAGAGCAGTAGTTCAGACTTTGCCATATATGAAATATATCTTTATCAAAGATAAAGATATATTTTTGCACTCCCCAAATCCTACCGAAGCACCAACAAATATTGAAGCAAATGGCAGGTAACCTCTGCACTCTGGAGAAATGATCCTCCCTCACCTTCAGTACCACATAACTGATGACATGGAAGCTGACTCTTTTCTTTCTAGATTACATTAATTTTTTCTAAATTACTTCCTTCTCTTTGTGGGGCCAGGTATGAAAGTAATTTTGCACATTTACAAATATTCTAAGCAACATGGAGCTAATACTCCTTAAAGTGTCAAGGTCTGAAAGCTTGAGCTATTAATACCAGAGAAACAGCAGAAAAGGAACACTAAGATCATGTCTTAAGACATGAGCACAGTGTCTTGCTGATGAACAGGCTATTTAATTCCGAGAAAGATGTTGCCCTTTCATGTACTCAGTTCTACAGATTACTATAGAAACACAACTTATCTTTTCAGACGCCTGATCTGAAAGAAGAAAGAGAGAAGGGAAAAGACATTGACATATGGGAAGGAAGAAATAGCTGACTGCTGTGTATGGCCTTAAAAACTGGTCTACATATTTATTGTTTCAAAGTTATCTTAAGATGGTTCTTAATGCCCAGAAAGTTTTTATCTCCACATCACAGAGAGGTAGGCACTGACTTCTTTGCTGCAGTTGTCTGAAATAGATTGACTATGCATGATTATTTATTATATTTCAAAGTTATTTGGCTTTATATCCCTTGACATCACAGAAACCAGTATTCTACATTCGAATGTGTATTGTTTGTATAAGAGATAGTAAGATTACAGGCAGAAAGGTGCAAAATTGTGTCAATAGCCTGAGACAGAAAAGTAGCTTATATGCTCGAATGGACTAAAACCAAAACAAACCAGTAGTGGCATCACCTTTTTTGTGTGTGTTTGTTTTAAAACTGCCTGCTAAAACATAAGAATTTTGCTTTGTGTTCCTAGATCTAATGGAAATTAAAATTCAGCCCTGCACTGCAGAGTGGAGCTGTAACTCTTCTCCCCATCCCTGCATCTCTCTCACAAAACCATTCAGCCTCTCCAGTCCCATCATCAAAGCCAGTCATTTCTTTCCAGAAACCCCCTCCCAATTTGTGTTACCAAAGAAGTGAATTTAATTCTCTGTGATAGAGCATGGGCCAGGGCTGGATGCCTTGCAAGATGATTGATTTTTTTTTGCAAGATAGGGTTTTGCACAACTAAGTCCAAAGCCAGTAATCTTGTATGGGTCAGTCCTAGAGAAGGCAAGTCTAGACCATCTCCTCTCCATACGCTGGATTTTCTGTCTCTTTGCCCTTGCACTCTCAACTCTTTTAAATTAATTTGTATTATTCATTTCAAAGAAATATCTTACTCTAGGAAACTTGACCCACTTGCCAGATATCCTCTTTCTGTTCTCTGCTGTTGCTTTACCATCTCTTCCTTCTTCCATTAGGATGTAAGGAGAAATAAAAACTAAAGACTTTGAATTGTTTTCATCTGACTTATAGTCGCATATTCATGCTTTTGCTAGATACAATGACTTTGCTCAGAAATTAGTGTTCTCTTTTGAATATAGGGGAATTGCACTGTACCACGTGATCATGTATGCCTTGAAGATGATTTGCCAAATAAATTTAGATGACATAATTACAAACACACACTGTTACCCAGTCCAGCCACCATTATAACTTTATTTAATATTTTCTATTTTATTCTCATTTTATGGAAGCATATCCCATTATCTCTGCACGTAAGGGCAGTAGGCAACCCAGAAGTGATGCCCACAGAGCAGTAACTGTCCTTAGGTACATAAGTCAGCATCAAGAGCAGAGAGCAATGAGAAGCCATGGTGCCCTCCAAACTAAACTTGTATCTATTTCTTAGGTCTTCCTAAAACTGGAATTCATAACATAATAATGTCACCCATACTGACTTAGGTACAGCAGCACCATACTCTTCTTGCAGGGACTGTTTTCAATATCATCAGGGAAATAATGATTCTAGCCTGTGGGGCAGGGTAGGCACCCACACATGTAGAATATGTATCAAGAGTAGGTTTCTAGTGATAAAATTTCATCTGTTAAAAAGAAATCACACTGGTCCAGTCTTAAGTCTCTCTGATGTAATTGTTTTGGGAACTGAAAGTAATGAAAGACAAACTATATTCTGAATATATTTTTACAATAAAGGTTTCTAAGCATTCAAGAGAAGAGTCAGGGATCACCATCTCAAATTATGTAATATATAACAAGAGAAGTCATTTTCCTGGGACAGGCATCTGAACATCTCTTCATTGTTTAGCATGTACTACTGCATTTCCCAATTCATCTGGTAAACAATGACAATGAGTTCCCTGGACTACTTGTACCCTACTCCGGTGAGAAGAGTTGGGTTCTTTTAGTAGTAACTAATGTGGCATATAAATGAATAATTTTCATAGGATCACCCCAAAGAAAATCACAGTTTAACTGCAAATGTTATTATAAAATTCTGGATGCAAAATTCTCTGTTCCTTAAAATGTAAAACGGCCATGCAGATAATGAGAGAAGATCTGGAAGCACAGACACCTCTTTGTGTGCTCTTGTGCAAGCAGATGCAAACGTATTTCTGGTCTGAGCCTGGAGCTAGCCCTGTGCTGTGCCAGCATGGCACTGACCCAGAGCAGGTGCAAGTCTCTCATAGCAGGATGTGTGTGGGGGTGAGCCTTATCTGAACTGTAGCTGGGCAGCTTCTTCTTGGACAGAGATCAGTCTGACCCCTACATACATGGTAAAATTGCTGAGGCCCAGACAAGGAGCAGAGACAGATTTCTTGACCTGTGATCCACATTCCAACTGATAAATCACACTGGCTCTTCAATGAGGACTTTGGCCATACTGTGAAAAATTAAAAAAAGAAAACCTGGGTTTTATTGTATCGGTTGTGGAAGGACAGATTGCTTTAAAACTGGGGTATATTATTCTACTGGGAGGCAATAGAACATTGAGTATGGAGAAATGTGTTATTTAAATCATTCCAAGACACTTGGACGCAGTCAGTGAGAAGAGTTTTGAGAAGAAAATCAAGTTAAAAATTATAGCAATTCCACATCAGAGCAGGTGAGATGTTATTTCTTACTTCTAGAGACAAACCTTGTGTGGAGAGGTTACCTCTCCATTTGACTGCCTGATGCAGCTGGAAACAGAGAGCAGAGCCTTCAGGCAAAAGCCCTTTGGGTAGAATGAAAACAACACCCCTTTTACCCAATTTTCTGCTGGTTTAATAGGATTTTACTGCGCTGTCAAAGACCCACCTTGCTTATATTCTTAAGTCATCATATACATGACTCCTATTTAAAGAATCCTTCCCTTGAGCATTTTACATCAAAGTCTATTGAATGCTAGTGAGGCCTTTTTAAGCCTCAGACAATGGAGTCTAAACTTCTCAGCATTCTCAGAAACAAGTAGATTCATTCAGTAACAGGTATTTGCACTGAAGAAAGACTGAACACCATTTTTTTCTTCTACAGACAGAAAAAAACAGCAAATGTTATGTCTTAATATTCCAGTCTGGATTACAGGGAAATTTTCATATTTCATACTATGGCCTACCAGCAAAAAGAGGAAAGAAAAGGTCCAAATAATTCCTCTTCTCTGACATCAGGTATTTGAAGATGGTTGTCCTTTCCTGTCTGCTGACTGCAAGCCCTGTGAGGGTGAACCAGATCTCTGTATGGGTCAGACCCCTTAAGAGCCACACAAACTGGGGTGTGAGGACATATACTGGACTGACAGCTCAGTAAAGTGAAAAAAAAAAAATCGGGAAATACTGAATTTCTTCCATGTCCTTCAGTGGAAAATTAAGGTGAGGCTCAAAACATCCAATTCCAAACGTTCTGGATCAACAGCTGTAGGTTAAAATGCTATTGCATTGATGCACATATGAGCTAGTCTGCTGCAGCCCCACGTCCTGGCTGGCTGTACAGCTCTAATGCTGCTAGGACGACCTTTTTCAAGTCTTCACTGTCTCTTGAAGATTTCACTAGTCAACATGCCTTTCTGATGTGGGGAAATCTGGAAATTCTCTTGCAGGTAGGATTGCAGTTAATTCCCTGGCAAAAACAATCTCCAAAATGCATTTATATAACAAATAAGACAATGATCAAGACCCATAGACATGTTCAAAATGTTTCATGGATAAATAGTAAATAATGAATACCTCCTGCAGTTGCAATAGGTATTACAGCTTTGAACTACTAAATGTGCAGCAGCAGTGATCAAAAGCCTCCTCCATTAATAATGTCAAATGGACTGCTCTTCTACAGGTTTACAAACAATGGACTACTATGCATACTTTGTTTTTAAAATTAAATTTAGAGAAACTTTATTAGGGTTTTTCATATTTTGCTAAAAACAGACTAAAATAAAAGTGAGATGACCTTCATTGATACAGGAATCAAAATATCAAGAGTTAAGAGAATGGAAAGGCAGACTCAAGTAAATGCTAATTGATGTGCTCAGCCAAATTTTATTCACAGATAGCACAAAATTAAGAAGTAAAAAAAAAAAGCTTATGGGCAAAAAAATTTCTGCTACCTTCCCTGCTACTAGTGAGGAATGTAACTTGCTTAAAGGTTGTTTGATATTTTCTGAAGGTTTCTTCAGATTTTTTAGACTTTTTTAAAATCTAAGTGTGTTGAGGCCCCTCCAGCAGTATTTGATGATGTAATGATGTTGAAACACAAAGCTTGTAGCATAGATTCTGTAAATTCAAGTACAGAGATTGGGTTAAGGAGGACTTAAAATAACCATTAAAATGTCCTTAGGATACTGATCTGTTTCAGTCTCTGTTCATGCTCTCTATCTGTGATATTAACAATATATTCAAAAGACCAGGTTACTGCTGATTTGTAGCTGTTGCAGAGATCAGTGAATTACACACTGCTGAGAACCGCAGGATTTTTTTTTTTTTTGCAAGGATTCTTTTTGCTAAGAATAGAGTGAAAAGTAGTCATGGTTTTTGTTACGGAGATGATCTGGGTAAGATGGTCTCGGTAAAAAATTACTGAAGCTATACTTTATCCCTGTGGTGACAAGAAAGCATATCTGCTGTCAGGTTCACTTGCTTTTTTGGGCACTCAGAAAGAGCTACCCGCAATTGCAGAGACACAAGGGTGAGGACAGTTTCATTTTGGCTAAGTTGCCATAGGGATTCTGCAGCTGGAGCTGCAGGAGAGCAGGTTGTCACTTGCCATTAGCTTTGTTTTTATTCTGGGGGTGAGTGTGCATCTCAGGTACTGCCTAGTTAACTCCTCTGCTGCTGATGTGGGAAGAACAGCACTCAGCTCCTGCCACTGCTGGAGCTTACCTGGTCATCTGTGCCTTATCGAAGATTCAAAGTAAGAAATGTTAAAGCTGCAATAAGCATTAGTCAGTCATTGTACTTGAAATTAGCAATCTGTTGCATCCATACCTATGGGATCCCATGGCCAGGACCCACTTTCATTTAAGGCCATGCAGTGTGCTGAAGTAACATGTTGTTACAAAGAGACCAGGGGATGATTAAAGTACTGCACTTGCTGTCTACAGGTTATGAGAAATGTCGCTATCTCTTTATATTATTTTATTATTTTAGTAGCTGCCCATTCTTGAGGTAGACTTGAAAAATGTTGCTTCTGGGTATGCCCCAAAGTATGTATTCTTCTCCTATGAGTGGTGAGAAGTAAACCCACATAATCTAGGACACAGACATATAAGGTGCTGAAAGGAACAGGTGCTGAAATTAAATGACAATGGGTGGGTTTGCCTTTTACTTTACTCAGTTTATTTTAATAGTGGTTGACACTCAGTGCTTTGTGTGTTTCTCCAAGACTGGGATGGATGTACCGGACATAACATAGATAACAAATGCTGGGACTGAAGAATTGCCTGTGTCACAGAGAAATACAAAAGAAGAAGGATGAAATTGCAAGTATTTTGTAATCAAATGAATGATTTGTTAATTGCTCTACTTGGATGGACTGTGAGCAGTCCAAATCTATGTGGACAGACTAGTAACCCAGAGAATGGCAAGAGATTTTGGCATGCAGTGCACTGTTCTGAATAATGTAAACAACACAATTTTCAGAGATCCTTCTTGTAGTAATGCTTGTGAAATAGTCCCCTCTTCTTCTGAGCCATTGTAAAAGGAGATAAAGCAAATGTAGGGCAGGAGCCCTGGGCAGCCTGCAGCCTAAACAGAGGAGATGGAGAATCCAATGCAGGCTTTTGGCTGAATGGAAAGAGAGAAGGTGGTACAGACATTAATTAATGTTTTTGGTCTCTTGCAGAGTACATACTAAAACCTGAAGAAGACAGCCATTTCTCTTCAAAGACAGTTTTAACATTTAATGGAAACAGTAACATAAACTCTGGTGAAATTCAGTGATTCAGAAAGACAGTGAGAAGCAGCCCCTGTTTGTCTGCTGCAGAGGACAGTACCCCCACCACACGCCTCCCGTTTCAATTCTAATGAAGACCTGATTTTGCAGGGGTGCTAGGCAGGAGTCCAAACTTAAGGCGCTTATTTTTTCCATCAGTAAGGAGTTGTATAAGCTTCTTTCAAAGCCCTTACCTTTGGAGGAATGGCTGATATTTAGTTACAGCCTGAGCGATACAGGAGAAACATGAACATTAGTGTTTCTCATGCTACACATACTTGCTGCTGGTTTCCTTCACATGAGGTTTAGCAACCTTTACAGTACATTAAAAAATCAGATGGTTCCCCTTAGGGCTATCACATGCAGTAATTAAATCACACACAAGAGCCACACTGGCATCTGATAATACATTTGAAACCACTGTTTCAAATACAGGCTGATGCACATCAGTTCAGGCTGATCACTTTTTTTTTCTTGTAGAAGTTTGTTCCAGGCATCTTGGTGGCATTTAAGCATATGTTTTACATTGTGGGGGTCTGCTACAGGAACACCAAGCAGATGAGGCCCTCTATATACAGACAGGGTCAGCCTCATGCTCCAAAGTCCTTGCCCTTATGGAGGATTTCAACTACTCCCATAGCTGTTGGACAGACAACGTAGCAGGGCTGTGCTCCATCTGCTAGTCTGTACCCAGCATTATTTGGATGAAGCCCTAGGACAAAGAGAAAGGAACAAGGGGCTTTTAGAGCCCCTGAACAGGCTAAGCAGCATTCAAAGCAGAGGCAGGCTCTTACCCTCTGCACCCAGCTAGATCTTGGCTCAGGAGCAGGTCTCTGCTCATCCCTAAGTACTGTGGCATGTGGCCTCCCATCCTGTCTGGGTTAGTGGAGACTACAGCACAAACCATGAAATACTGAATAGTTGCCGAGTGTGCTCTTGAGAACCTGACTGCAATGTAAATGATACAATAAAAAAATTGGAGAGGTTCATTCCTCACCCCACATAAATGCAACTCAAGTGAAATATTATAGTTTTAAAAACTGACTTGCAAATATCTTTCTGCTTCAATATAATGCTTTAGAAGTGAAATATGGCTTTGGGGTAGCAGTAGGAGTTCCCGCTCCCAAACAAATTTAATACCAAAGCAATATATTTGAATTTTGTTTTAGAGATACACTAGAAAGCAAAAGTGCTTTCTTGAATGAGAATCTAGTTATGTGATAAAATTCATCCTCACTTAGGAGAACACTAACAAAGCTGAGCCAAGTTCCCTCATGTTTTCTGAGCAGGAGCTGTAGATATACATTCCTCATGTTAGCGGTTAGACAGGAAGGCATCACTATCCCACATGTCCTGGAAGTTATCACTTGTTCTAAAGGACGTAGGTCATATTCATTTCCAAGATGCTTTTAAGTCTCTGAGGTTATCAAAGAAGGCACAAAGCCCAAACCAACAGTCTCCACCATAGGAGAATGGGAAAAGAGGTTACAGACATGTGGAAACTTCTTTTTCCTGTTCTGTCACTAGTGGTTCTGCTGTCTCTGTGCAATGTGTGCTGAAATGAAGCTTAGCTGGGGTGATGCACTGGGATGTTAGGATGCTCTTTAAATCTGCTTTGAATAACTTCCATTCTCCACCAGCACATTTTTGGCAGCTTGTAGACACTTCCAAGCCCTGCACAGCACTGAAGGAGGGGTCAGTAACAGGAGACTTATCCTTACCCTAAACATAGAGACTCCCTAATTATTTCTGCCTGCTCTACCATAGCTTTCTCAATGCTTGTGGAGTTTCAGTACAGAACTACTAGTAAGAAATGGACTCCACCTGGATCACCTGCTGCCTACAAATTTCACTCCTTACCTTGTGATCCATATTAATGAATATTTTGGCTTGCAGCAGCAGGCACAAAGCAGAGTATCTTTTTCCTTTTAACCTTCCTGTATCTTTTGGGAATATGCCACTATTTATAATCCTGACAGATGTTCCAAGCAGGCTTTCTTGCAGCATGTATTCATCCTCCATCAATAACTTTGCAGGTGGAGTGTGGGACCATCCCTGCAATCTGTACCAAGTTTCCTTACTTCTTGATTTATCTCATATTGTCATGGATTGAAATGTCCTTTTAAGCCACTGCTGCTGATGCAGTGCCTGTGAATGACAGAAGGCTCAGGATACCCCGTGAAGTAGCCCAGGGTGCCAAGAGTCTAAACAGCTTCATTTTCACCACTACAGCACCAGTCTGACTCCCCACAATACTACAACAAAAGTAGAAACTTCCCTTTCCCCTAACAGCTAACTGAGGGAGGCAGTACCTTCTGGAATGTTCTGTGAACATGCGAAAACCCACCAGGACATACAGGCAGTCTGCAGCATCGGGCATTTTTGCCATGCCTGGATTCAGGGATCACTGATGCTATTGGATTTTATCTGCTGGGGCAGTCTTGATAACAATGACAATATAAAAATAAACAATTTTGATATATCCGTTTCTTCATTAGGCTAAGCTGGAGCAGAGGTCAGCATTCTCTTTTGAGCCATAGCTGTATTTTAATCATGACACCTCCAACATCATGACTTGATTAATAAATAATTGATGTGGCTGTTATGCTGTTTCACATTTGATCTCTTCAGAACGGAACATAATTCAAGACACGCAGTGTCTTGAGACATGTAAACAAGTAAAACTGAGGTATCAACGAATACATATTGACAGAAATATGGGGTTAGGCAGAATCATTAGTTTTGCAGAGGAAACAATTACTGTAGTCTAGAAGTTTGAAATCACCAGTTGAAATGTCCTCAAATAAAAGCTCTTTTTACTCATAGTTGAAAGAATTCTTCTTGATAGAGCATCAGCAGACACCTTTTTTCTTTTAAATCTTCTCATCTTCTCTACTGAAAACAGATTTAGTTCCTACCTCTATTCTAGCTCAGCAATAACTCTCTTTTTAAGTCAGTCCTCTTTTGTACGAAAGTAAAAATCACAGCCTCTCTTTCTCACATCAGTCCTCTGAGTCATGCTGAGTTTAAAGGGTCTAATCCAAAGTTCTTAACCTGCCTGAATACTCTTGATTTCCTGCGGGCAACATCTCCATCCTCCTGATCACATGTAATCCAACCATCATCATGGATCTCTTTACTCTGAAATGATGTCTCATTCAGAGCAGGACTTTTGCATATATAACCCATCACCACACACCATCTCCTCACTCTTTAACAGGAAATGTTGCCTGCATCTCTGGTCAGCTCATGGTGTCAACTAACATTGTCCTTCCAATCAACACCATCTACAGTTAAAAAGGTTTTTTATACATCTGAAATCCCAGCAGAGCTCTCTCTTTCCAGTTCCTTCCTTAATATTGTCCCTTTTTTATTATATATACCAAGGAAAAGAAGAAACAAAGCAATATGTGATTATGGTTTACTCTGGTGATCAACCTGATCTGCCTCCAGGTGGATAGGCCACCTTCACTTAACCTAAAAGGGGACATATACCTGTCACATATATATATATATATATATATATATATATACTTGTCACCTATATGGTCCAAGAAATAGCCTGTTGACTACGAACTTCTCATACAAAGAAGCAAATTAAGGGGCACTAATTGCTGGACCTACAGATGGGGATGCAAAACAGAAGCCTGAAGGTGGAATATGATGCTCAGTATGTGGCATCAGTGAAATACTGCACGTGGTTTCCACACTGATCTTTAAATACTTAATTTTGACTATTAAAAGAGTAACAAGCAAAAATACTGTTTGCATGTCACAAGCACAGGATAAACCTGGCTATGAGACCATACTAGTAAGTAAAGAGCTGAAAAAAAACCCCATTTCTTAGTGCAGAAGTTGTCAAAGGCAGCATAGATTTTTCTATAGATAAAAGCTGAGTATAGGTTGTGTAAGTTAAGTGCTGGAATGCTTTGAGAAAAACTACAGCTGTTATAAATATTGACAAGGTAGCTGAAAGACATGAAGACAAAAGAGGTCAGTCCTACATGGTCATTTATTGCTACCCAAAGGGTACTGTAAGAAAAAATACCTGTATCTACCAAGGTTTGTACTGCTTTTCTCTCCAAATCATGTATTATTTACTGTAGTTGAAAGAAACCACAACACACTGGCAATAAACGCAATGAAAGATCTACCACCTGAAACGACCTTGCTTTTCTTTGCTTATCACTTAAAAAACAGACACTTTTTTATTGATATAGTGCGTTAGAAATGGGAGATTAATATATTATCACTGCTAGTCTTAGTGGTTAATTGCATTCATTTTACAAGTAAATTAATTCAGCTCAGTGCAAACAGCAAATAATTTTTTTTGCTGTCATTAGCACTAATCAATGATTGATTAGGATTATTAAAAATTGTTAGTGTGGAATTTTTTTCCAATGCAGTTATCTAAATGCCAATTTTTTTTCTGAGAGTTTGGCATAAGACTGAGACAGTTATATGGTCACAGAAAATAAGCTGAAGGAAAAATTCATGCTGAGAAGTAGACAGGGTTTTTTACTAGCCTCAGTAAGCAGTCTATCTGACCACAGTGAAATTTAACTGCTTTTACTTTTCTAGATTTAAAATGTGATATTAAAGTTGAATGAAGACTCAGTTGCTGTGTTCTCCTGCAGAGTCAATATTTCGTTGATTTTCTTTTTAAATATTAAATTAACTTTCAATTCTATATTGACAAAAACATTGTGTTCTATATCTCATAATGTATTGGAAGCTAGCAAAAGAAAAAATCCCACAGAAATTATATTTCTGTGAGTATGAAACAACAATCAATTCAACCACTTTCAAAATAATACCAACCTCACATGAAAGAAAACCATTTCACAATTAATGTATCAACAGTTATATGTCCAATTTAAGGAAAGCAAAACCCTCCCAATAGATTATGTTCCCTGGGAATGTGAATCCTGCATCACAGATGATGTCATGAGAGATAAAAAAAAAATCACTTTAAAATTTCTAGGATGTCTCGAGTGCTGGAGACTTTGTGACTGGGGTAAAGCTGCAAGTCAAGGCTGTCAGACTCTGTTCAGGGGACCCGAGCACATGAACAAAGATAAATGTAGTGTGAGTTAATTTTTGGCACTATGGGGAATTTCATATAGATGAAGACAAGCTCCGTTTTATTTCAATTCACACTGGGATCTACAAACAAATGCCAATTATGCAAATTCATTGAGTCCAAACTCACATGCCGAATTAATTCAGTATATGTTCAGGCATTTAGGCAAGTAAACCAAGAATTTCCAGGTAGAACTAACCCAAGTTAGAATGGCATCACTTTGACGTGGCTTTCATAATCTAAATATATAATGATAAGTAACAGGTTTTGGTTACATACCTATAATGACATTCATTTTCCTTGGCCTTCTGATTTATAAAGAATATATAATAACTTATCAAACCTCAGCAGTTTTGTATTCAAAACTGATACACTGATACACTCCTGGTAAATGCTCTCTGAGAGGACTACACACATTCCTGCAATCTTCTACCCACCTTCTTAGAGAAATCAGCATTAAGTTTTGTACCTTCTTAGAGCAATAATTTAATACATTGATTTAACTGAGGATGTTGGTGGTAGAACATGATTTTCCAAGAGAAATTATCTGGAAAACAAATATGCCTAGAATTAATGGAAATGTAACTAAAAATTAAGATATCTCCAGTATGAATCGACTTTGTTTATTGGCAGCTTGAGGAAAGGTATTTATTTTCTCCCCTTCACTGTTAATAGATTGCTTCCCTTGAGGCCTAAATTCTAAGTAAACTGCTATGATACTGTGCCACAGATTTTTTTCTGAGCAACCAGCTGAAATTTAGCAGTAATTGCCTATGGTGATATTTTTGTCAGATCTCATTTAGAGATCTCAAACTCTTGATCGTTCATCATATATTTCTGTCTGCAAAATCCTCTGCATTAGATACTATGGGAGTATTAAATCCATAGAATTACTGTTTTTCATATTAATGAGTTATAAATGAGAGCTTAATTACTTCTAATTCCTTGAAAATCCACTGTTGGTGATTATAATCACTAACAATTAGATTGTTAAACATTCATCATTGTCTATCTTTAGCAAACTTAATGAGAAATTATGGATCAAATCTCAGTTTCTGATTCTGCTGCCAAGTGCTGGTGGAAGAGAACCCCTGCTGGCTGTGAGCAGTGCCAGGTCACCACTGGCGTTGACACAGGGAATGACTGGGAGTCAGCAAAAGATGTGAAGGGAATATACTGAGATCCTGCCATTCACAACCCACAGAACTCTCTCCAGGGACTGTTTCTCCTGATGTAACTCAAAGCCCTTTCATCCAAATCTGCTTTTACAAAGCCTAACTACCCCCAGACTTTCTTGCTTCCTTATCAGGACAATAAGGAGGTAAGTCACTTGAGATCTTTTCATCCATTATGGAGAAAAACCACCATGTATATATTTTAAATAATCTTTACTTGGGAATTTAAGTGGATGATTCGTGTAGAGGTAGATAATGGCACTATCCTTTCCACTTGCTCTGTTGAAAGAGCTGTATCATCCAACAAGGCAGGAAATATGGTGGCAGACATTTCTTAAACCACCTCAATAGTGCTTTCAAGTGAACATCTTTCCAAAGCAATAATTTCTTCCTGCTCTTTGTCAAAGTGCTTTTCTGCACCTTTGTCAGCTGCAAGTGACTTTTTGGAATAGGAAGAGATTGCTAAAAAGTAGTCTGGATGCAGTCTCAATAGCACCCTACACAATGGCATCTCTGGTAAAATGTATCTTGGGAAGAAAGGGAGAAATAAAAAAAAAAAACACTGCACAAAGTCTATATACATAATTCCCTCTGTATAGCTCGAAATAAATACAGAACCTAGATAAATATGTATGTGTCCTACACATGGCTCTATTTAGATACATAGAAAGACATATATAAAAACATAATCCTGTAATTCACTTAAATACATAAGCTTAAGAAATGAGGAATCCCAGTGATTTAAACCAAATGAGCAAATATTCTATATTTAAAGTTTGCTGTTGAACTGGAACTGTGGATGCAAAACTGGAATGAAAATTAATCACTACCTGTACTGAAAATAAGCTTCACAAAGAAAAAAGTGTTGATATAAAATATCAGACCACAGACACAGTGAGAAAAGTCTGTCTCCTGCTCTGTTACATGCAAGTTTCAAGCCTCAGTTTACTGTTTCCTTCCTCATTTTATACTATATTTATCTAAGCAACTCATAGAATAAGATAAAAAGACATGTGACATCTTAGCATAAATTAAGAAATAATTTAAAGCTCTTCAGAAATGTATATGGAGTGACATCAGTGAAAACTGTGGTTGATGAAAGATCTAAACTGAAATTCATTATGCTACACATAACCAGCTATACTTAGGCATGAATTCTCTCTCTAGCAACTGCTACTAAACATTTCTGGCCTCTTGAATGAAAATAAAAGTCACACTTACAAAATTTAAGCGGTTTTACTGGGAAGTAGAGACTTTCTGTAGGAATATATAGACACTGATAAACCCAAGCAATTGGCAAAACTGTTCAAAGGTCTTCCGTGATAGTTTTTAATTTACAGGTTTAAGAGTCCAGGATTCTATGGTAGTTACTTCAGGTAAGTCCTGCAAAACCATGGCATTATAGTCCCACCAATACAATCAATAACATTATTCTCAATGATTTAAAATTATTAAAGCTCTACAGATTTTTGTTTGTGGTAACAGTGGTGGCACTTTGGATTAATAAACAGAATTGTTACTGGGTATTTTGTTTGAACTGAAGACTAGAAGCTAAATGAGACAGGAATGGGTGTCCCACCCAATTAATAAGCAGGCTTTTGGAAGGCAGGCTGCAATCACTGAAGTATCTTTTGGTTTGATTTCAGCCAGACTGGTTCCCTCAACAAGCTCGCTTTACAAACCGCACAAATCCTAAGACCAGAAAATGAGTGGAAATGGGGACACAACAGGGAGAGTGAGAGTCCCCTCTGCGAGGTAAGAAGGACTTTATGTTGTGTTGGAGTGACCTTGGGAGGCATCCCAGCCTGAACCATTGATTCTCCAACATAATCACTGAATTGAAAACTACATGTTTAAACAATGACCTCCTTTTCAGGATTCTTGCTCAAATCCAACCCAAATTTCAGATTTCCTCAATAGTTGTCCATAGAAGATGCAAATTCTAAACATCACTAAAAACTGCTTCCAAAGTATTTAATTTCATTTCCCACAAATGCTACACAAATGTGGACTTACTGAGACTTCTTTCAGTTATTATATTTGGGATTTTTCTTCTGAAACATAGTCTATCTGTATGCAGAGCAATCTGCCCTAATAGATTCCATCACTTCAAAAGCTAGGAAAAAAAAAAGTATTTCACTCTGTTGGGAAGCATATGCCTTGATATGACACTTTAAAAACAACTATTGTTCCAAATAAAGATTTTTTTTACAAGTCAAGAAGCAGACTGAACTAGTAATACAACTTTTGTCCACATATATGAAAATCCAGTAGCAGTAACAACAATTTCACCATACTATTGTGCTTTGTTAAAACCATGATTAATAGCAGGCCCTTAAAAATAAACAAACAAGGCTGTACACAAATTTGGGTAGATAACTATAATTTTTTCCCCCTTCTCTTTATCTAATTTCATTCAGGTTGGTTTTTGGTCCATAATTTACAATATATATCTAAAGATCTGAAATACTGTTCAGGCCAAGCTACAGCGATTGTTCACGTACATGCATTTTTACAAAAAAAAAAAAAAAACAAAACAAAACTGACTGCTAAAAATAAGCCGTGCTTGATTCACACAAGTCTTATTCACTTATTTAACATTTCACCCAGCTCTGACTACAGAAGGAGTTTAGCACTTTAGCTTTCATAACCCAGCATGCAGTTGTCACATTTATCCCTCTAATACAGCATGCACTGCTTATGCATAATATAACTTCAGCTTTAATTTGAACCCATGGTTATGGATTTTCAAAGCTTGACTGAAACAGAGGTTCCACAGACCGGGCTGTAAGCAGTTTTGTGTACAAATACATGTAAGTTATGTGCATTTCATTAGTAAGTTAGGCTCCATTTGTCCACAAAAATCAGATTTGTTACCTGTGCAACAAACCAATAATTATACACAAGAGAGACACTGATTATTTCTTTCTGAGTTGCACAAGCCTGGGCACTTGGTCACGTTCCAGAAATCGGACACCCCAACTATCAAAACTTTTTACTATTTTTTTCATTTTTGCAAACAAAGGAGTTAGTGTTCATTTCCTACAAGTTACAGAGTTCTCTTATTAATTAGTATTCATTAGCTAATGATTCTCTCGCTTTTCATGCTAATTAGTCTGCATGCTCAAACCTTCTCTTCTTTTGGGTCCGACGGTTTCTTGGGTCCATGGTCACCATCTGCCCCTGCCGGAATCACCTTTTACTCAGTCAGGGCTGACTTAACACAGCTGGCTTTTTAAGTTTTTTGCTCATCTCGGGTGTCCTGCCAACTGTCCTTGCATAAATTCTGCATCCTTTGTGTCCACTGACAGTGGATAACATCCTTGTTCCCAAGCCTTGATAACCTCTCCCGAGGCCTGAGGACATTTAAATGTCCAGCCCTAGGCCTTAACCCGGCAATTCCACCAAGCAGCTCCTCAGAATTTCCAACACCTCCTCACCCCTTAGAGCTTGCTAGCCTTTCTCTGTTCCACGGATTAACTCTCCTTTCTTGTTGGCTGCATTTCGAAGCATACAAAGATCAAAGAACATCCCTTCTTAAGAAAAGTTTACATGGTTCGCATTTTGTAACACCCTCACGCCTGTTCCTGTGGGAGAAATGCCTCAACCCTGGGGCTCCCGCAGCAGCAGAGTGTCCCGGCGGCTCTCCCACGGGATAACACAGGATATCCTGAGGGATTCCCGGCTGGATAAGGGGCCGATTCCCCTCACCCGTGGGTTAACACAGGATATCCTGAGGGATTGCCGGCTGGATAAGGGGCCGATTCTCCTCACTCATGTGATAACACAGGAAGGAATCCTGAGGGATTCCCGGCTGGATAAGGGGCCGATTCCCCTCACCCGTGGGATAACACGGGATATCCTGAGGGATTCCCGGCTGGATAAGGGGCCGATTCCCTTCACGGCCGCCCCGCCCCAGGCGGGCCCGCCGTGGTTACGGCGCATGCGCGCGGGCCGGGGAGGCGGGCTGGCTGTGGCGGCGGCGGCGGCGGGAAGGAGCGAGTGAGGAGCAGGTGAGAGGAGCCCGGGCGGGAGGGAAAGGAGGGCAGGCAGGCAATAGGGATCAGAAGGGGCAGATCTGCTTCTGCTCCGCTTTCCCGGTGGAAATCGGTGCGGCAGCGAAACCCGCCGCGGGCTGAGCCGTCCCCTGGGCCGGGAGCAGCCTCAGCCTCACACACGCGGGGCGGAAGGAGCCCTTAAGGAGCTCGGTGGAGGCCGGGGCTCGTCGTTCCCCCTCTGCCGAGTCACGCCCGTGCCGGCCAGGGGGCTTGTAGGGCCTGAGGGGACACAGAACCGTGCTGATCTCTTACACTCAGTCATTTTTGTGTGTCATCTTTTTATACTGGAGTGTAGAAGGGGTGTCAGGTGTAGGTATTTCAGGACCAGTGAGTTGAGTAAATCATGAAGTCCCGCCATGAAGTTTAACTTGTGCTCTTAACAGACTTACTCGGTCTCAGCTGAAAAATGCTTTTTGCACCTTGCTGGTCTGGCTGGAGTCACACGTGCAAGCTTCCCCGGGCTGGAAAATCATGAATTCAAACATTGGCTGTGTCCTGATTTAGGGCAAATTTGGGAGGAAGCCTCTGAATGGGGTTCCTGTAGGAAACAGATTAAAGCAGTCCCTCCCCCACTTGGTCTGGGGAAAATACTTCCTCGGAGAGAAGTGGGAATAAACTTGTTTATTTCACAGGCAAAGCACTTCCCAGCACAAAAATGAACAATACTAAACAGCAAAACCTCTTGCCACTCGGAAGAGATGACAAATTCGCAGAGTCCCTTCTGGCTCGCTCAGGCTGTTCTCAGACACTCCAGAGCTGGGAAATGTCACAGCCCAGGCCAGGCCTGGTGGGACACAGGTGTGAGCTCCTGGTGCTCCTCTGGGTTTTCAGTCCAGAGGAGGTTCAAACAATTCCAAGAAAAAGGAGGGAAAAAAAAGCCCAAAAAACCAACACTACCAAAAAAAAAAAACCCCAAACAAACCAAAACCCCACAGTCCAGGGAGCTTCTTTGCCTCAGCTAGTCAGAAAAACTAACCAAAAGCAAAGGAGGTCTCTCTCCTGTCCACTGCAGACAGCCCAGACTGTGTGAAGGATGCAGGGGATCGAGTGCAGTTTCTGGTAACAAACTGCACCTCTTCTCTCTTCCCCTTCACTCCTGGAACCAGTGTTAAAGCTGCAGAACTCAATATTCAACAGAACAGACGATTTGGGGATACAAGCAGTGTAAAATCACCCCAAGACAGGCTGATACTTATCTTTGTGTTATGATTGTCATTTAATCTAAATGAATTGTTTTGTGAACAGGTTGCTCTAAGCACCCTTTCTCCTGTGAGCTCGTGAATAGGGTCCCGTAGGAGATTAAGACTCCTGCGTAGAGCAGCCAGGAGAGATGTAGGTTTTCATCCAGGGGCTGAAATGTGTTTGGAGCAAGTTGACGTGTGCAGGGGTGTGTGAGAAGCTGACAGGGCTGGCACATAGGCGGTTTGTGCTTCCCGGGAGGGAGGTTTGCGTGGGAGTGGCCTTGAAAGGCTGAAGTACTGTATGGCTTTGGATTTAGAACGAAGTCAAGCCCTGTTCTTAACGTAGCCAGTGAAGTAAAAGGGCTGTCTGTCTTTTTTTTTTTTTTTCTTAAATTTACAGATTTTTTTCAGCCTTTTCTAAAACTTTTCACCACTTGTCATTTGTTTTAGAGGTTCCTGTCATAATTTTTTTTCTTTTCGTCCTTGATATACGTAGCTAATTTTTTAGAGAGCGACCTTAATCAGGCTATTAGGGTTTTTGTGTCTTCATTCCATTTTGAATAGATATCTGAATAGATGCAGTGGAGAGATGCACAGACCCATTCAAAGCTGGTGAAATGGGTCAAGGCTATTTGTAAGAGTCTCTGTATAGGAAATAGTTTGCTTGATACATATGATTGTGGTTTTTTTTTTTTTGCCCTTGATAACAGCATTACTTTGATTTCCCATATTTAATATGTAACTTATTTAATATGTACATATTATGTACATATATGTACATTATGTACATAATATGTACATATTTAATATGTAACTTACAAATAAACTTATTTTTCCAATTACTTCAGACTCAGTTTCTTGATATCTAACTGTAGTCCTTGTTGTGTGTGATGTGATTACTTCCAAGTAGGTGTAATAAAGTACTGAATTGCTTATATCATCCGGAATATCCTTTTTTTTCCTCATTAATTCCACTTATTTTTCTGTTGATAATTCTACAATCCCAGCTTTTACCTCAGAAAACACTGAAGGCAAAGTGTAAAAATTAAAGAAAGATATTTCCTCAAATCTATTTATGGAAATACTTACTAGAGATTGGTCCCAAAAGGAACTCTATTTTAAGTATTTCCATAAATGCATGTTTATTTACAAACCTCCTTGTACCCGAGTAGCTCTCGTATGACTACAATCCACTACTGCATTTTTCCTTCAGAAGTTTTTTTTCCTTTACCTTGCTGTTTCTGATTTCCTTCTGCTAGCCAAATCTTTTTCCTTGTGCTGTTGTAGTTTTAACCAGCATAATGTATTTGTCTGTAAATACTTACACTGAAAATAGTTGAGAGTGCTTTATTATCTTTGTCTTATAATGTGCAAATAATCCTGTCAGTTGATGAGATGTCTTTATTGCTTTGATGAAATTTCTAAACTTTCTTTTTGATTGTCATACTGTGTTTGACAAAGTCCAAATCCAGCTGTTGAGGTTATTGCAGTTGTCTCTATCACAACTGGTCAAAGTACCATCTTTCCAGCAGTTCCAGAAGTGCAAACAAAGAATATTTTTGACAGGTGTATTTCTATATACTGTCACTAAAGTCCAGCCTTCCCAGTGTTACAGCAATCAAAACCTTTGTTTTTCCTGGTCTAGTCCTTGTCCAAAAGGTAGATTAGCATTAATATTGCAGTTTTATGTAACTGGTTTGGACTCCTACTGTTCTTAAGGAGTATTTCCAGACTTTACCATCAACTGGATTTTCTTCACATGCCTCTGCTCCTATCAAGATGGGGTTAGCATTCCTGTTAGCAGCCAAAGATCTATTACTTTGTCATCCTTACCTTCCCTTACGTCCTACCTCATTCCTGTTGTTTGTAAATCCTTGTTATTGACTGTTCAGGGAGGTGATGGTGTGTGACTGATCTATTTTACTCATTTTTATTCTCTTGCTACTTTTAAATGTATATAAAACCAGAATTAAATGTGTAATTCCTCAGTTAACTGAACTAGGATAATTCTTTTTTTGTATTGATTTGTTCATATCCTGTACACCTTTCCATTTTGATTCGCTTTTCTGGATTTTGTCTGGCATGGAAATGTCTGTATAATGCCTTACATAGTTAAGTTCAGTTTTGCTGAAGTCCTTGAAGTCTGCCATAGTTGTACCCTTATCTTGAGCTAGAATGTACATTTAGTTTTTGTGTCAATTGCCATTCCTTTTCCTTTTATGTGTATGGCAGCAAATGATAACGAAAACGTTTTATTTTCCAGATCACTTGGTTTCTTGTTTCTTCACCTCAAAAGGGACACACATGTTTAGGTGACTGACCACAGGAATATCAAAATGCCTAATCTTGAACATCCAGCATACCCAGCAGCTGACCTGCTTCGCTTGGAAAGTTTGGTGCCTTGTCGAGAATCCCAGGTGTCCACGTTGCTGTCAATATTTGGCGAGGTAGTGCTCTTTGTATTCTATGTTTGAATGGAACAAAGGCATTCTGCTGTCCCAGGGGGGACAATAGAAATTTAAGGGGTTTTTGTGATGTCACTATGAACATGCTTTGATTGCCTCTTTGTTGAAGTCTTATTTTTTGTTACCATCTTCAACATTAGTGTTTGGCAGTAGGTTCTAGTGTGTTGGAAGGTTGAAAGATGTCTTGCAGCTGGAAGGACCTAAACAAACTTAGAGCTATTTGTGTCTTTGTCTCTCTGGATCCTGATTTTGCCACAACTATTCTGTCTTTGCCAGCTACTGCCAGAGAGTAAGTCTCTCACTCCAGGACCTGAAGTTCTGGGGTAATTTTTTTTTTCAGTGTCAGTGTGGAAATTCTGTTTAGTTTTGACCTGTTAATCTAATATCTGAGTGCCTGAATTCTAAGTACATTAAGTTGTTCTGATTCTTAGTAGTTTTGAGGCTGGTCATAAGAGTGAGAGAGTGGCTTGTTAATTGATTCTGTTACTGTTTGATAAAGCTGTGGTAAAAAGTAATGGGGATTTTTATCTGCAAACTTATAAGCAGTTTCCTTGCAGAGTGTCTGTTTACATTCAGTAACAAGCTGGAAATTAGTATCTGTTTTCTGTCTTTAATTATGAATACTACTAATAATAGCAAATTACAGTTTTTATGCTTTATGTACATGTTTATGAGCATAGTGGCAACAGCTCTTCTTAAAAATATATAGTTCAATTTTTGATCAATGTACAGATACTCAAACCTGCATGTCTTGCACAGGAGTGTTTTGTCTTGGATAAATTGACTATTGTTTTTCATAAAAAGTGTCAATTTTATTTTTTGTTTTCATTTTTAAGTCAATATGCAAAATTCTTAGAAATGAAAACACAAAGCTGTGTTTTCATTTTCACCTATGTGAAAACCTGTTCAGTTCAGAATGAAAAAAAAAGAAAATTCAGTTATTTTCCCTGCATCTTAAAAAAATTGCATGAAATAACCTGCATCAGGACCATTAAATAAATAGATATATTGAATATTAGCTTGTGAAACAAGAGCAAGCTTTACCATCTCCTCCTTCACACCATTTAATTCTTTTCTGTTTGGTGCTAATGAAAAGAAGGGCAATTTGTAGTGTTTGCAGAAGCTAGGGGAATGTGTGGCTTGCAATTTGTGCTTGCCAAGATTTTGTTTCAGTTAGTTAACTAATTTGAATTAAGAGCCCACTGCTTTTCTGTGTGTGTGTGTGGGCTTTTGTTTGTTAAAGTAGTTTTACTGGCAGTTATGTGATACTTGATTCTTGCAATTACCCTCCCAGCATTTCAGCAGAGATGTAACATAAAACTTGATCTTGTTGATTCAATAATAATTAGTGTATTTTATATTTAATGCCTCAATTTAGGAGATAACTTTTCCTTCAGGGGGAAAGTTCATTGTTAAATCTTTTTATCTGTTGAATGAAAAGAAGAAGCAACAGCTTTTTTTTTTTTTTTTTTCCCCCTTAGCGTCAGCAGTTTAGTTTTCCATCCATCTTTATCTATGGACATACATCTAGTGGAAAGACTTATGTGATGCAAACTCTTCTAACTACCTTACAGGTAAGAATGATCACAAAGGTTATTGAATTTACAGTTTATAACCATGTTTCCTTTTCTGAAAATGGTTTGTTTCCTCAACCATTTCTCCCTTCCTGATTCTTCTCCTTCACTTACCATGTCATGAATGCATCACTCTGCCCACTAAGGCACTTGGGATAAAATGAAATTGTTCATACTGAGATATAATATAAATCATAATAACTTTTTAAAGAAAGTTTAAAAAATATTTAAAAAGGAGACATATGCTGTTCACCTTGTCTCCATGATTTAGCCTGAAATAGCTCCATTGATTACTTGTTTTAATTTTTTCCAAAACATGTTTTAAAGTCCTCCTAAGCTGAAGGGTGTCATTACATAGATTTCCATCTAGATCTGTTAATATCTCTGTCAGTCATGAAATTCAGGGATTTAAATCCAATGACAGGCACCCTCTTCAAGCCTAAACCATAAATTTCCACTTGTGTGTTTCTATAGCCCTGATACTTTTGGCTTGTCCAGAGTGAGCTTATCACTTTCTCTGCAGGATCTGTGGGTTTTATGCAGAAACCCCCTTCATTTAAAATTCTGCAGAGGGAGAAGAGTAGAAGGCAGGGGTTTATGACCCTGTTCCGTGCAGTACCTTTCATGCCTTGACCACAGCACTGTGCTGATCTCTCTCACCCTCTCTGAAGATGTGGCCAAGCCCTGGGTGTGGCTGGTTTTAGCAGGACTCTCTACAGAACTTTTTGTGCCACGGGTGGGTGTCTCCTGTCCTGTGGTGGTGCAAGTCACATCTGGGGCACCCAGCTTTCCTTCTGCCATGGAGGTGCAGCACTTTGAATAGCTGCTTTTGGTGATGTAGCCCTTTCCTTTTAATGATGTTCAAAATCATAAAAAAACTTTTTATTACATGTTATGTGAGTGGATTGCCAGCATGTACCAACACTTCCCTGTATTGGAGATGAATCCCTCTGCAGTCAGTCCTGTGACAGCCCCCTGGAACCGTCTTTGAGATAAGAAAAACTACTTGTTTAGAATGACTCTTTTTAGAAAAATGTAAGCTCTTCTTATCTTTTTAGAATATTATTGGTTAGGTTTGGTTCTTTATAATTGGTTGTCCCAAACAAAAAAAGATAATGTAGTTGGCCAAAATGTGTTAACCCTGTTTTCCATTGGTTTACTTGTGATCCCCCCAAACCCTATAAATGTACACGTGTGATCCCCCATCTTTGGATTTGTGGCCTGACCCCTTCACAGACGATAATAAAGCCTGTGGAAAAAGTCTGAGCTGCTCTCCTGGTCTTTTTATGCTGGCTGGAAACTGCAGGTTTGTGTGAGAAACCATGAAGCTGAGTGCCTGAAAGGCCAGCACTCACAAACCTTGGAACTTTCCCCTGCCCGACGACAACAAAAAGTTACACTTCCCCACATTGGCTGAATCATACTGTATTTTAAGTAGGAAGACTGGAATGAAGTATTTGGATTTTTATTTGTTTTGTTATAGACAACCACTTTTCTGCATCCCAGTGACTAATGTTTTCCAGAGGTTTTAGTGTTCAGTGTGAAAAAGAGCATCTGCCTTACCAGAGATTATGGAGTTGTGTAGATCAGCTATGTCTTAAAAATAGGGTTGCTAGAAAATGATAATTTTTTGCCTTAGGTAGATTTGACTACTGGTACTATTTTATAGCTTGTAGTGCTTCCTATTTAAAGACAAATGACCACAGATTTTCAATATTAGTAAATTGATACTTAAAATGTATGTCATACTCTGGTTTTTTAGCATACTCTTTGCTCTGTAAAGATCTGTTTTTCTAAAGATGTTCTGCACAATCATGCTGATGACATGAGTCTGATATAGTAGCTTGCACACTGTCATTTGTGTGCACTGAATGCCAAAAACATTCACAGTAAGTCTAGGGAGTGTGCTGGGAATATTGCTTTCTTTGTAATGTATGTTTGAGATGTCTGTGTTTTCTAGGCACTGTAATTTGTAACGAACCATTTTATGATATTGTAATGTCCTACAGTTGTCTAAATTTCTTCGACCTAATGCTGTTTGGTTTTCTTTTTGTGTATTGCTCACAATTGTTCAACATAGTTAGTGGATACATTGTGCTTCAGTTTTTAAACATAATTAGAAGGTATTCTTCCATTTGAGGATTCATCAGCTCTCCCTTCAGTTTGTGATACATAATATTTTGACTAGGTACCTGTTGATCCCTTTTTTTAACAAGTGTTTTTGTTTCTTGCTTGATATTCTGTTGGCAGGGTATGGTTTCTTTTGTTCTCTCTTATGGAAAAATCTTTCAGTATTTGCACTGAAAAAGCCAAATGCAGTCGTATAACTTTTCTTCTCTTCAGCTTCCTCATGTGTTTGTGAACTGTGTGGAATACTTTACATCACGACTTCTTCTAGAAGAAATTCTTATCCAGTTGCAAAGCTGTTCTTCTGGCACAGAGCAGACCTCTCCTGTGCATTGTGATACTTTGAATGACTTTGTTCGTCTGTTTAAACAAGCTGTGTCCAGTGGGGAGCTTCAGGATCAAACATTATACATTGTAAGTAATTTAATTTTAATGTCCAGTCCCATTCCTGCTCAGGGGGTGTGAGTAATGCCTGTTGATAATTTGCATGTGAAATGTGTGCCTTATAGAGCAGTTAGCACAAAATTTTTCCATAGACCTCATTCAGAACCTGTTGACAGATTCTTTCTGTTGGCTTATAGGCTTTGGGTGGGGTTCTCTATTTTTCCTGGTTTTAGAGTTTTTTCTACACAAAAACTGTGTAGCATAACTAATAATGAATATAAATTATACCACACATTTAAATTGGGGATGTTATAGTGTTACAAAATCTTTAAATGCAGAGAACCTGTATTTGTCTTGTTTGTATTTGTATTTTTTTTTTTTTTTTTGTTTGGAAGTCATGCTTATCTGTTTCCCTGTGAAAGTAGCAGCACAAATGAGAAAGCAGAGGTGGGGAATAGGGCAGAATTGGGAAGATGGAAAATGTAAGTGACAAGGCTTAGTTGCCTAGAATAGAACTTAATGATAATATCAAGGAACTAAAATGCATAACTTCCTCTGTAAAAGTGCTTTTGAAATATCTTCAGCTACACTTGTGGCCCTCAGAGAAAGGACCTGTAGTTTTAAAATTAAGGTGAAAAAAAGACTGAAATTTAAAAATTCATTATATGCTCAAGTGGAATAAACAGCAGATTGCATGAAAGATAATCAAAATTTAAGTTGCAGAAATGACTGAATTAGTTTAATACTAGAAGACTAGGATTTGGTTTAGGTCTTTGGGGTTTTTTTTACTGTGATAATCTTAACTACATAAAAGAGTCAAAATTTGCAGACTACAACAGCATTTATTGTGCTGAGATATGAACATAGAAACAAATTTCAGTCATACATGAGGTCTGATGAAAGGACAAGATGAAAGCTGCAGTATTAGTCATGTGTAAATATATATATATATATATATATATATATATATATATATATGTATCTATATCTATATACTTATATCTATGTGGTGTGGACCTGCAGAATATACAGACCAAAAATGTAGGCCAGCAGTAGGAATTAAGTTACTTAAGTTGTTTTTTTTTTTTAAAGAGTTGAAATTGATTTTTTAAGAAAACAAGTATGTGGTTAAGATTGATTGCTGTGGGGAACATGCAGAGTGACTAGCCAGGGTCATTAAGCTCTCAATGTGCCCATACTGCTTTGGGGTTTTTTTGCAGTCAAACAGAAGTTCATAATTATACTGAACATTCTTCATTCTGTTTCACAGGCTATATTTAAATATGTTTTATTCCCATTTAAAAATGCTTTACCACTGAGTTAAATAAGTTCGTATCACATTTAGTGGAAACAGTATTATCTCATAGTTTCCTGTATGTCACAAGATGAATAAATTTGACATAATTCTTAGAAGTGGAATGAAGAAAATAATGTACCAACACTTCAAACAGATAAAAAGTTACAGAGAAGTAGTTTAGCTTACTGTCACAAAAGTGATATTGGCATTCTTCAGCAATTCCATAAGCACAAAATTTATCTCTCTAGTAGCTTTCAGTGTATTTCACATAATACTTCTTATGCTAAAATCTTAGTTTCAGGTTAGTATTTGGATTAAAAACTATTCTACATCAGTAAAGAATTCTTCATGTGTTCTATGAAAATTGGCATCACTCAGAAAATCAGAAAGTTCTTGAACAGTGGTTGTAGAAAATAAAGCATTAAATTACTGAAAAGGTTCAATTGTATAATGAAAACAGTTGTTGCCTCAGAAGAATTAAGTATTAAATTAGTATTTCAGTTACATTCTGCATGGGAACAGACAGGAATGGGAGAAATGAATTCATGTTTATCGACCTATGTCATCTTGATTTATTGTAGAGTGGTTTAAATTGAGACTGATGGAAGTCCAGTATGCTGGTAACATAAACTGGCAATGCTAACTTACTCTATTTCATTTCAGTAGTAAATAATTTAATATTTCAGCTCAATTAACTCAGAGTAAATTAAGATAAATGTTTACTTTCAAGCAAAGAATTCTAAATGTTTCTCTTAACCCAAGCATAGGTGCTGAATACTTGTGATTACTTATGAAAAATGAGTTTATTTGTTGAAACTACCTGAAAAATTGGAGTAGATATAGCTTCTAGTCATTTGTACATTTACAGTATTATAGACTTGGGGGAAGGCTGTTTCTGTGAACCACTTGACATTTTCCACAAGCTACGGTCAATGTATTTTTTGTGCTGTAAGTAGGAACTGTTGTTTCCCATTTAACTAAAAAATGTGATCTGCTTAGGTCAAGACCTTAAAGCTTTATGTTTGGTAGCTGCATGGCACTGGGTCCAATAAGCAGTATTTAATTAGTAAAAAATACTTAGCCACTCTTTGGACTGTAGTGTAAAGCAGTCTTCATTCCTCAAGTCACTTATTACATGAACCAAATGCAGATATCAGTATAATATATCAGTATGTTGTAGTTTTAAATAAAGTCCCAAGAAGTGTGAGATACTGATGCAGAAATAGTTCTTTCAGGTTTGTGTGGTGGGATTCTGAAATAATATTTTCAGAAAATGTTTGGTTGATTGCATAAAATTCTTTTCCTTGTTGTGGGCAACAGAAAAGATAAATGTTGTAAAATTTTGGTGGAGAGAAGATATATAATAGGATAAAAAAATATCATTTTCTAGGGACCTATAGTTTTTATCTCAACAGCAATAATTCTAAAGAAGTAAAGAACTTCAGAATTTAGATTTAGATTGCAAGTAATAAATAAGCCACAAAAGAAATGTGTTTCTGTTATCTTCTTTCATTCTCGTCAAGATTTTAGGTGTGCTGGGAGTACATTTATTACCAAAGGCTAACCATGCATGTCTTCATGCTTCTGTTTTAATTCTTCAGACTCTAGAATGTTATTTGCTTAAGATGTTTCTTGTACATATGCTACGTATCTGTTACTGCTGTGTGAGGTTTGCATACAGTAAATCCTGTAAATTCCTAGGCTGCAAACTATGGCAAGATACATTTCTCTTAACATTCAGTTTAGTGAATTCTAGATGATAGCTAATTTTTAAAAATACCAGCTCTCTTTTGTTTCTAAAAAATAATTTCATAGTTGGAAGAGAACTTTTCTAGAGTAAGCATGTAGTTACAGTGCTACTGTGCTCCATGTGAATCTGAAACATAGGAAGAATTTTGGGAAAAAATGGGGTTCAGTGGTTGTTAAGGATATCATGTCTGGACTTGAATAATAATTCTTCCTTCCATAAGACATGAGAATGTTGCTTGTCTAGGGATTGAATGCTTTTTTAGATGCAGAGCAGCTTGGGCTTCGTAGAAGCACATTTGAACCAATAATCTCTCCAATTCAGTTTCCAACAGCTAAGAATTAATTTTAAGTTCATGTGAGAGTGGGAGTTGACTTTGTCTATATAATACCATTGTTTTGTTAAAAGGTTCTGGATAGAGCAGAACAGCTGAGGGAAATGGAAGCAAACATCCTGCCAGCATTTCTTAGGCTTCAGGAGTTGGTAAGTGTCTGGAAAGAAGTTATTGTATATGTCCTGCCTGTTGAAAGTAAGTGAGTATGTGGTACCTGTGCATCCAGGCTCACAGATAAAGATAAGTGATTCTTTAGATGAGAAAAGTTGCAAAATTAAGACTCACCCCCCCCAAAACAGTGGTCAAAGCTAGACACCAAACTAGAATTTAAACATTGTGAGATTTTTATTAGGCTCTTTATTTTTTTTTTTTAATGTTCTCTTATTTACATTATCTGATGTGTTGTAGATTCTTTGGAGGCTTGTGTCAGATATATAGCTGTCTTTTCTAGAATATTTGTCTTTTTAAAAATAAGATTTTCAGGAGACTACCAGCTGTTTGATTTGGCTGGAGCTGCACAGCTGAGCAGCTGTGAATGTGCTTTGACTTGCTAGAGAGTTTTCTCACACTTCTCCTGGAACTGTGCTGCAGTAAGTTTCTGATTGGAGTAAAATGCAGTGTGCTTCCCTTTCTCACTTCTGAAGCATCAGAGCTTTTGCCTTGAAATAAACAAAAATGTTGCATTCCTTGAAAAGAAACTGAAGAGAAAACCAGAAGTTGCTGGTACTTTGAAATGTCTGAACATGTAAATAGCTGAAATTACAGTTGTTATCTCAAAGCTTTTGTGTGATGTTCTTAATCTTCTGGTCACATTGATTTCTCTACTGAATAAAGACTGATTCACAGCTGTGTTCTTAATCCTGACAGCTGGTGCATTTTCTGTCTCTTTTTGTCTGTTCTGCCGATGTTCTGGACTAGGCTGCTCCTGAAGCAGAAACAACCTGTTCTGCAGGGAAGGGAGGCAGACTTGCTGTTATAACATAATTGCTGTTCAGGGATCAAAACCCTGTAGACTAAGACCTACATATGCCAGAGGAGCACTCCCAGATTCAAAACTAACCTCCAAACAAGTCTGTTGGATTGATTGCTGACATTCCAGTTCCTTAAATTCTGGATTCTGGACTGAGGCTTTCTAATTCTAAAACAGTTGTGCAGCCAGTGTCGTAATGTTGTAGGAGCAAATCTTTTGCATTTCTTCCTTTCCTGGAGTGAAAGGAGATCAGAAACCACTAGTAGTAGTGAAGGATATAATGGGACTGGCAGGTGAAGAATAGGTCATGGGTGCTTGATTTCTCTGAGGATTGTGGTTGCAAGAACTGAAGTTCTTCATACTGGATGATCAGTCAGGAAGTGAACTGAACATATCTTAGTACTTCTGTCAGCTGAAACATTAGGAAGTCTGGGAGAGGAAACCAACTGAAAGAAATGCAGAGAGATAATTTCTTGTTGGAAGGGAAAAAAAGATTTTCACTACATTTCAGGGAAGGGAATATCATTTAAACATCTTTCAAGTCATTCACAGCACTGTCAATTCAATCAGGATCCTTCCTTTTGTTTTATTGAGGTTCCTTAATAGTTTTCAAATGTCTTTCTTGAAGAACCATATTTAAAAGCATCTTTTGTTAGGCAGAATATTTTTCAAGAACCTTGCGAGGAGGGAGAACATCTTCCCCAATAGTTTTAGCTTCATATTAAGTAGCTTCATATTAAGTAGCTTCATATTAAGCTAGCATTTTGAAGGGTGACCAAAATAAAACAATATTGTTTTTAATATGAAGCACTTTGTTACCTATTGATCAAAACATCCAATCTGAAGCAGGTATTTTGCCAATAAAAACTTGGTTGCAAAATGTATTATTATGAACAGCCCCATTGTTGTTAACTAGTAGAACAGTTGGGAGAGTAAACAGGTAATACTACATTTTTGGTTTGGGATGTGTGTGTGTTTGTTTTTAAAGACCAGATGGCCTTTAAAATAAAGTACAAGGTAGCTTGGTTCCAGAGGCACTGAGATTTCTTTTTAACTTATTCTGTTTGCTCTGAGAGTCTGTGTTTAATTACTAAAGTAAAACATTCTCTTAATTTTGGGGTGGAATCTATTTGGTATTGTCTATCACCCCACAAAACTCACATGTCAGTGAAATGGCAGGGGTTGGAGAGAAATGTCTTATAATTATGAAGATTTGCAAATGTATGAGCTGCTTGATTAGGCCAGCTGAAGCTTTAATGCAAATTACTAGCATAGTAATAAACTGTAAATTTAATGATTTTTGGAAACAGAAAAGTCACAATAATAATTTTTCTTGTTGATGCTCTAACATGCTCTGGATTTTTTGTTATTTCTCTGCCTGTCACTCTCTCATTCAGTCTTTTTTCTTCCCTGTGCAGACTGACAGAAACGTGACAGTCGTTCTGCTCAGTGAAATAGTGTGGGAACTGTTCCGTCCAAACACGGGGTGCTTTGAGCCATTCACCATGTATTTTCCAGATTACAGCATAGGTAAACTAATTTTTTAACTGCTTTTCAGGGATTGTATAACACTTCGTCAAGGGACATTCAAAAGTTTTTTTCCAGGTTTATCAGTGTGCCTTTTACAGAAACCAGAATATGTAATAGCTACTGGAATGTACAAGTCTGTATTCACATAACCTGTAGAGGTCTTGTGTTTTTCTACTTGCCAGAACATTTCAAAGTAATGTGTTGATTTCATTGCATTTTCTGATTCTTCCAATGAGTGTAGGTTTTGGTGGATATTGTTGGGGATTTTTTTTAGTGATAAGTTATTGTTTGTTTTTCCACAAATGTGGTTGATTTATTAAGTTGGCTTGAGAACAGCAACATTTACTTTTGTTTAAACAGGGCATCTGCAGAAGATCTTGTCTCAGAATCATCCCCCAGAATATTCTGCAGATTTCTATGCTGCATATATCAATATTTTGCTTGGTGTCTTCTACATGGTCTGTAGGGATCTGAAAGAACTTCGACATCTGGTGAGATGATCTTCCTTAGAGATGCTGTTTTGTTTTGGGATGTCTTTTTCCAAGTGAAAGTCTAGATTTATTGTTGAATATGGACAAAGGGAAAATCAGATTATAGAATGGTTTGGGTTGGAAGGGACCTTAAAGGTCTAGTTCCAGCTCCCCTGCCATGGGCAGGGACACCCTCCTTCAGACCAGGTTGCTCAAAGCCCCATCCAGCCTGGCCTTCAACTCAGCCAGGGATGGGGCATCCACAGCTTCTCTGGCAGCCTATTTCAGTGTCTCACCACCTCCATATTAAGAAGTCTTCCTTATATCTAGTGCAGATTTTCCCTCCCAAGAAAGTGTTAGCTTAAAATGTAGTTGCTTTAAAAGCCCATAATAAAGGTTGCAGTTGATTTTGTGGCTGTAAAGGGCTTCCAATGTTGTGTAGTTTTCTGATAATAAATTTGAAAGTGTTTGGATAAAGGAGTTTTAACCATGTAATGTAATACTAAACAAACTTAACAGAAGAAAATTGAGTTACTTGATGGTGACATTTACATAAGCTTAATAATCAT
Organism: Cinclus cinclus; assembly: GCF_963662255.1. Classification (NCBI taxonomy): domain Eukaryota; kingdom Metazoa; phylum Chordata; class Aves; order Passeriformes; family Cinclidae; genus Cinclus; species Cinclus cinclus. The sequence continues at coordinate 9,468,329 of NC_085049.1, forward strand.
TACAAACAATTGTAACGATTATTAAGCTTAATATTAAGCTTAACCCAATTATTATTTAATTAACTATACTGTGTACAAGGAAATTGTACAGGTTTGGTATGATCAGTGAACAAATCAGTGCTTGAGCATCTGAATGTTCTGTGTGTGTTTCCCTCAGAAGCACTCTACGAAGTTTCAGCTGGAGTTATCTGTTAACCATACAGGTTTTATATGTGCATGAGATTGCTGGAGACAGAAATAGAAGCCAGGGTCACAGTTGTTGTAGATGTGTACTTGAGTGGCTCTGCTTATGAGAATTTCATTAGCTTTAGATGCACTGTTTGCTTGTGCAGCACTACAAAAATACTTACGTGATTGGACCCTAAATTCTTCCTGTGGTTGACAGGTGTTTTCCATTGAAGATAGTGACAGACACATACAACTGAATGCAGGCTTCTGAACACCTTAGTGTCTAATACAGACTCTAAATGTGTATGCTGTTACGTGTGATTATTAATAGTACATGCTGGAATTTTATTAGATTTATATATGGAAGTTATATTTGAGTTTTGTATATGAGCACAGAGATTTATTCAAGTGCAAGTAGGACAAAAAGAGAATGAAATCTGAGGAAGAAAGTCTAGATTATAGTGTCAAAAATCCTACTCTTTAGACAAAAGGAGCTCGTTTTTATGAGCATATGGAATATGATAGCATATTTTAAAAAAAACAGTTTTTTAATAAATAAAAAAAATTTCTGCTTGTGTTTAAGTGTGCTGAACTTCTCTTGGAATGGAAAATTTTACCTGAAAATACAGGGAGTAATAAAAGTCTATGAAAACATTTTATTGCATTTATAATGATAAATTGTTATGTTAGCTAAAAAACATGCAACCCCCAAGTACAATAAACAGATCTAGCTGAGCTCAAAGTCATGTAACCTGTGTTATGTAACTTGTGTTTGTATTCTGTGGTACAGAAATGTTGCCATGTTTGACAGTATAATGTTTGTAAGCAAATGGCATAATTAGTGACTAAAAAAAGGATTTGTTGGCTTTGCAAAGGAATAGATTACCCAGCTAGTTGTAGTGTGTAGCTGAATCAAATAGTACTTTAACACATTCTAATTTTTGCTTTCTGTAGGCAGCGCTCAATTTTGCTAAATACTGTGAACCAGTGGTCAGAGGGGAAGGTAAGCTGCCTTTAATTTGAGAGGGTGTATGAGAGAGCAGGTGCTGTTCAGTGGGTTTTGGTGAAGATTTTGCTCTGATTCCTGTGCTGTGGTGGCACAGTGGTATCTCAGGTCATACCAGCATTGCTTACTCCAGTTTCACCCAGTCAGTAGCACTTACAGCAGAAGCAGCACATGGTATTTGGTGGTGGTGTTGTAGGAAACAAAGATGGAAATACCCTGAAAATTTTCCTGCCTTTTGTAAATCTTTGTCCTCACTCAACCATCAGGACTTTGACAAAGTAACGGGATAAGTTATTTCTTTGTCAAGGCTAAGAGAGGAAGGAAAGCAAGAGGAGAGGTTCTGTCAGACTGACGCAGATTATCTCAGAGCAGTCACGGAGAAACAGCCTTGTGTGGCAGCATGTGCTTGCTGGATGGATGGTGATGGTGCATCAGCCTAAAGCAGCCTGTCAGGTTCAGGGCATTAGACTGTGTCATGCCTGTGACTGTTGGGTTTCAGGGATGAGTTTTGGTGTTGTACGAGTTAAATGTTTAACAGACTTGATTCTGGCTTGCTGCAGCAAATGAACGCGACACCCGCAAACTCTGGAAAAATATTGAACCTCATTTGAAGAAGGCAATGCAGACTGTTTATCTCCGGGAAATATCCAGGTAATTTGGAGGACATAAGCTTGTTTGTTTTGTTGAGGTAGCTGTTTTTAACAACCTTCCTCTCCATGTTTCATGGCTAGTGTTTCTTTTTTGCTAGATGTAATCCTTTTTTCTTTAATGTGCATTTCTTACTTGCCATGCACTGTTAGAAATAACACATCTCATGAGGAAATTTAAACAAAATGGTATTTGTAGCATATAATAGATTCAGTAGGTAAAGCAGTGGCAGCAGGTCTTGTTCTCTTTTTCACTGATGCTAGATCCATTTTCTGTAATGTATGAAACTACCAAGCATGGGAATCCATCACCAGAATACACAGACACAGCTTAAAACACTCTGCTGTGTTTGTTAGCTCGCCCGATAGTCGCTGTACCAAGGATGTGTGCAAGCCTCAAAATTCCTGGGACGTCACAGATTTTGAATATCTGTGTCTTTTAGCTTTGTTTGATAGAGCTAGGTCTGTTTCCTGACTGTGCTTTCTGATCCCTTATTTTCTTTTCTAAGAGCAAATTTTTTCTTATATGGAATTGCCATTTTTGACAGCATAAAAATCTGGTGCCCTGTTAATGGCTATTTTTCTTGGTACTGTCTTAGATTCCTTGTTTATTTTGTAAGCTGCCAGAGTGCTAGAAAAAAGAATGGTGTTGTTCATTCACAGTGGTAATAATTGGCTTAGGTTTAATGTTCTCTCTGCCTTTAAGATGAGTGATTCTGATGTTACACTATGCAAAGAGACATCATTCAGTGTTGCTTAGTTTCTTTATCTTGGCAAAAACATACTGATTTCTTTCCTTTGCATGTCACTGAGGCTATAGAATATTCTGGTCATAACCTGACTGTGTAGTAGAAGTCTTTGATAATGTTGTAGACATGTGATCATTCCTCCAGAAAGAGAATTGATTTTGCTTTGTACAAGCTAGACTTCACTGTACAATGCAGCATTTTTTGTTTTGGCTCAAATATTTATTTATATTCAATATTGATCTTGGTTACACAGTCTACCTGGGCTCTTCCTGACTTTTTATATTGTGTAATTGCCTACTCTAATTTGGTTGTAATAAAAGATTATGATACAAAACAGCTTGTGAATTGTTTCCAAATAAGTAATTTCCCTCTACACTTTTCTTTGATTATAACTTTGAGTTTGATTTGATTTTTGTTAGAAAATACCATCTTTCTGTCTTAGCAGTTCTAGGATTTACTTCTGTGTACCAGAAAATGCTTGAGGAATTAAAGTCACTATATCAGTTTTTCTGGCCATAGAACTATGATCAGTCTGGTTTTTTTTTCTTGACCATGTAATTTATAGCGGTAGAACTTTACTATCAGCTTTTGTGCTACCTGAACTGAAAGGAAAATGAACCTTTATTTCTGTAAAATAGACATTGGATAAAGCCTTAACTCATTGATGAGTTGTTTTGTCATTCATTGTAATTTAAGTATTACCTGAGCTCCCATTACACTGTTTTTATAAGTTTTATGACCTATGGCTGATAAATATTGCTCATGAGGAACTTAAAAAAACAAGCCAAAACAATTCTTTCAACAAACCTATCTTTTTATAATCCCCTTATGGATGTGGATCATACAAAAGGATCCAAAATATGAAATTGCTAGCAATGTCATTCCTGAAGGGAAGTTTTAAAGTGAATTTTTTTACTATTGTTTAGGAAAACATGAAACATGGGGGCATTTTTCATTGACAGAATAATCCATCTTGATGACTTCCATTGACTTGAAGATTACATTATGAAATAATTATAGTATTCTTCTCACAAACGTAAGCAGTTATTAAGCAGATTAAAAAGAATCAAAACTATCAGTATTTTTACTTTTTATGCAATTCTGCATTATTCTTGAAACGTGGAACATTGTGGATATTTGCTTACTCATGAAGAAGGAAGAAGTAGGTATTTTACAACAAGATCTTTTATCTAGCATTATTTATTGCTTTTTTAATCAAATACAGAGTCTGCAGTTTATTAAAATGTATGTGTGAGATAATAAGACCTTGTATTTTTAATTATTCTCTCATTAACTGTATCCCAGCCAGTGTCACAAAATTAGAATATACCAGGCAGATAGCTTTCTCTAAAAGGCTATCAAATACTACTTCTTTATGTATTTGCATTATTTGTCTTTCAGCTCACAGTGGGAGCGTTTGCAGCATGATGGTGGAGAGCCTGGGCAGTTGAAAGGTATCAAACATAGTAACTGTGTAGGGGCTTGTAATGTGAAATGGGCTTTTCAGACAAGGGTACCTGTTAGCATTCAGTTGCAATTTAGGTAATCATGGTTTTTTGAGAAGGTGTTCTACAAGCAAATATTTTTCCCCTATCCTATGTACTGAGAGTAAAACCTTTCCTAGTATCCTTTGCAGGTAAAAGCACTCTTCTTTACATCAGTACTTACATCAGAATGGGTGGGGAATGGCCTGAACCCTGATGGGCAAACCTCTGTGTGCCAGCTGGCAGAATTGTCCAAGTGGGGAGAAGAGAATGTTATGGTGTATTGCACTGAGCTAGCACATTCTTAAACAAAACACCTGTCCTGGGTCCAGATTTCTTGCAAAGAGAAATGTCAGAACTGCAAGTCTTCTCTCTTTTCTTTCCTTGGATAAGTAGAGCTTTGTTGGTTTTCTACTTCAGACAGGCTGGAAAGTCAAATCTCAATGTATTTGTCAGCCTTCATTTACAGTTTAGGAAGGAATACTTAAATATTTTCCTGGTGATGTCAGTTGGTCATGGTCTTTTGACCAGTTTGTAGTTTGGGAACACTTTTTTATATTATTTGTCATGACAAATAATTCCTTGAGATAAAATGCAGTCATCAGACTGTTTCTCATGTTTGGTTTATGATTGGTGAATTTTCAGCATTTTTGACCAAAGGAGTTTGATTCAAAGTATTCTTATTAAACTCTGTCCCAGATGATCATGAAATATTTTGCTCCTAACAACTCCATGAAGGGAGACTTCATTTTAAATGCATTTTCATAGGTATATGTAGTAGGAAAAAATGTCGTGTTAAAACAGCATATGATAACAGCATACTTAAAAAGAACTAATAAATAAAATTCTAATAAAGGTGTAAATCATCAAATAGTTCAGTGTGTGATGCAATATTGGCTGACAGAAGAATGGAGAAAAAACAGATGTTCTTGTATTAAACTAAATTGTCTGTCTGCAAGAGTTTATTTGGTTTTTGCATTTTATAAATGGCATGCAGTAGAAGAGAATCTCTTAATTGTAAATGAAACTAAAACTGCTGTTCTTTTATGCTTAAATAAGAGGAAATCATTACTAGTTGTCCTATACTGTGGACCCTGAATCATAGCGTTTAAATGTGTTTAATTCTTTGATCTTTATTTGCTGATATTTGTGGATTAAAGGGTAAGGGTACAGGTGCTTCACAGAAGAAACTCTTGAAGTAAAAAACTGTAAGCAAAGAGGGCACGAGAGAGACCCTTTAATGGTTTCTGTAATTAGCCAGCTGATGAAGGGTGGTTTGATGATCCTGTTCTTGTGCAGAAGCATGTAAAACAAGAGCAGGGGACTGTAAAGGTAAAAAATACAAAGTAAAAGTACTTTGAGTTCCCCTCAAAAAGGGGGGAAGCAAATATTCACTAGACTGTAGTTCTTTTGGGTTTTAATATGTATGCTTAATCTTAATGAGGCATACATGTATATAAGGAGGCAAAGTCAACTGGATGAAGTTTAAAAATCTTAAAACATTTTCTGTAGGAAATAGAACAGTGGCTAAAAATCACTGATCACAGATCAACTGTTTATCAGGAGTGCAGCACTGCTGCATTCTTCACCATGCCAGCCTTTTTCCTGGACAAGCTATTTGGTGGTCTGGAAGAGTCTAAAGGTTGAATCTTCAAAAAAAAAAATTGCCATTGTATTTAAATATATCCTTTCATCTGCCTTTTTTGTCAGGAAAATTCCCTTAAATGAGAGTAGCCTAGGATTCTTTCTGTCTTTTTTCAGGATGATTTATGAATCTCTGTTGCTTCAAGTATGGTTGCTGAGAGTCTGAAAAGGTTTCAGAATGTTAGCTTTGTTTAGCTTTGTGCAGTGCTCCTTTGCCCTTCCCTGAGTTTGTATCTGGGATAATGGGGCTGAGAAAGTCATACTCATTTAGTTAGGTCACTAGAGCAGGAGAGAGGGAAAAGAAAATGAATGTAGGGATGTCTAATTTGGAGTTCCTGAATGTTCAGGCTGGGTTTTGGTTAACTCATAGACTGTTTGTTTGTTTTATAGGACTTTCTGCACATGCCCATGTGGAACTTCCTTATTACTCCAAATTTCTTCTAATAGCTGCTTACCTTGCCTCCTACAATCCAGTTAGGACAGATAAGAGATTCTTTCTTAAGGTAACAAAATTCATTTCTTAGTGCTGTTAACTGGATTTCTGCATACTGAATTTTCTGGTTTGAAACTCTTCAACTATTTGTTTTGAGCTCTGTTTCCGTGTGCACTTTGATTTGATGAGCTGCTTTTCTGTAGATCACATACTGTGATTGGTAATGATCACTGAGTGATTTAAATCTCTAATAAACCCAACTTCGTCTTCATGTCAAATTATGCATAAAGCTGTTACAGCATGAGCACTGTGCTTTGCTTTTCTAAGTTGATAGAGTTTTGTTTTGAAAAGATTTTAGTGGAGTGACCACAGTGTCCTTAGTAAGCCTTAAATTTCCAGCGTAAGGTACAAACCACAACTGCCTTGGCCTTCCATGAGGTAAAATGACTTAGTGCCCTGTTAGTTTTTTTTTTTATAGAGTTCTAAGTTTTTGAAACAGAAGCATGCAAGCAGTTGCTTTTGCAGGAGATGTGGTTGCATTAGCTGATATGTGTTGTGTTGAAATGGTGGTGATGCATGTTTTAGGACAAATTTATTAATTGATACTACCAACTTCTGGGCCAGACATTTTCTGTAAGTTCTTGCCATGTACATATTGATGGGATTTCTTTTTCTTCTTTTTTTTCCTCTGAGCTAAGTTGTGGTCGTACTGCAGACAAGTGCTGTGGTAACAACCATTGGTTGTTGTTGTTGTGTGTCTCTCCCTGACCCGGGATCTTCAAGCTCCTCAAGCCTGCCTCATTGCCTCATTTTATTTGACAAAATGTAGGTGGGAAGACAGAAAAGCGATCAGACAATTGGGCTTTCTATGCATTTTACCAGCTATTAAAATATGTATTGATATATGCATGTGTGTACAAATGTGTGGCATTGATGATGGATGGATGGATGGATGGAGGCAATTAAAGAAAAAGAGGGCAAGACAAATTTGTAAAAATATTAATCCCTCTTAAAAATAGAAATCATAGATACACATTTTGAGAGGTTACTGCAGTTTCTTGTGGTGAAATGCTAGTACATTTTCAGTTTAAACTGTGGTATGATCTTCCTGAAAGCTGCAGGTGTTTCACCCTTCTGTTTAATCCTTTCTTGAGTGTTTACTTGTAGTAAGTGTAGATAGGCAACTTTTCTTTCTGGGCAAGCCTTGTTCTTTGCCCTTGGCTGGAGCATTTTCTTTGCTAGTGGTTTCTTTGCTGAAGAAATGTTTCTTCACAGAAACAGGAAAGCATGCAAGAGTCAAGTGTGTAGAGCATGTCACCAAAATGTGCCACATCTTCCCTGCGTTCACTGAACAGCCTTTTCAGTGCAGTTTTTTTCCTTTCTCTTTTGTGGTGTCTCTGGGGGAGTTTTCACTCTTGCACATGAACCATATTAAACTTTTGTACAAGAAACATGAATTTCTAAGGCTTTTGAAGCAGGGATCAGGAAGCTATTTCTATCAGTGCTATCAGGTATTTTTTTCCAAGAACTGGTGAAGCAAAAGCATTTTTCCTGCGTGTCATGTGGTATCAGTTAGCTCTTCATCAGGTTTAAAACTGAACTTCATAAATAGCTACATCTCAAAGTCCAACAAAACCAACACTTTTGAGTTTCAAGCTGAGTATTCTTATGAGTTACGTGAACAGTAGGAATGGAATATAATTTTATCAGGTCTGTAATGAGATTCAGAATAGATTGCAGAAAAGTTCCTACTGGATTGATTTAACCAAGGACTAAAAGAGGCAAAAGGGATGCAAACAAAAAGATGATCATTGAGTTGCTCGTCTGCACTACTCTGTAGATGCTAGGCTCTACTACAGCTAAAAATAAAGTCACAGTTTGGGAAAGCCTGGACAGAGCAGGGAAGTGATAATTGGCACCACTGCTCTTGGTTATGTGGAAATTCAAGAGCTTTGCAGTAGATTGAGAGAAAAATGTGAAGCTGGTTTGGAAGAAAGCCTTTAAAATAAGAAAGAATAGGAATATGTATATACGAAGTCTTTATAAAAAACAACATTAAAAGGTAATTGAAAATTAGCACTGAATTTTATGTTTGAACAGAAATAGGATGCCATCTATACACCATATGGAGATCCCAGCATAACCTGTAAAATGCATGAATTCAGGTTGTTGTGATCCATCCAAAGCATGCTGTGTAACCTCAGGCTTGGTCACTTTCCCCTCTGAAAGGTCATGGTTATCAATAACTGCAGTAATTTTTTCAGAGGCATGATAAAACTATTACTTTGCTGTCTCTAATTATGTTTTATATGTATTAGCTGAATTAGCTATTTTTAAAATCAGACAAATCATGTGAAGTGAACCTTATAATCCCCATCTACCATTTAGCTCTTCAGAAGTCAGTAAGAAGCCACATTTACTAAGAGAATTTTGACATGGCTGAATATTGAGGGCCACAAATACTAAGTACAAGATTTTAAACATATAAATGAAAAAGAAATTCCTTTATTTGGGTTATTTTTTCTCTGATTCCTTGAGCATGCTTATAAGGTAGATTAAAAAGGTATATTTCTTAGGGCTGTGGAAGAAGGAAAAACAAGGTGGTATTTTGAGAAATAGCACTTAACTATGTTTAAAATATATGACACCTCTTCACTATTTTTTTTACCACTTTCACCTCATCCTTCATGTCTCTCTTGGGTTTTTTTGCTTCTTTTTTTAACCCATTAATTTGTAGTATTATTTTCTGCCCTTGTCTTGCGCTCACATTTTTAGTTGTGATCTGAAAGCACTTGACTATTGTCTTTCAGTAGTCCTTCCTTTGTTAAGACAATTTTAAATTTTTTGCAGCTTTAAATTACATTCGTTTCTTCAACACCCACTTCTACACCTTCACCCTCCCCTCCTCCTTCCTTTTGTCATTTAGCTCAAGAACCTTGAACTACCTTTGTATTGTATTGATTAAATTCCTGGTTGTCATTCTGCCAACTTTTGTACAATCCAAATTCTAAAATAGGGTCATTAAAAGGTGAAAATGCTGGTGCATTTTATACATGGATATATTTTAAAATTTTTGATAGCCATCATCTGTCTTTTTTATTAGATGATTGAGGATGTGAGGAAGATGGTGGCATGAAGTCATATTACAAACAAATTTTTACTACCTCATCATTTCCTGAGTAGATGAAAAAAAAAAACCCAAAAACTTAGGCACGTCGCCAAAAAATATTAACGTGTTGTGTTTTGGATTTGCACCACTTGGGACAAGGTGAAGCAAGAAGCTAGGAAAGTGTGATTTTAGGGCTTAGAGTAAGAATGATTGGTGTAACATCAAAGGCAAATACTGGAAGTGTAGTAAAGAAGTAGATCTATAGTAACATGCTACCATTTGTAGTGTATACATTCTTTATTGACTGTTTTAATTCCCTTTGCTCTTGTCTGTTGTTTGCAGCATCATGGGAAAATTAGAAAGACCAACTTCATGAAGAAGCATGAGAAGGTATGTATTTTATCCTTCTAAGCTGAGCTTGACAGCAAGTATTTTCTATCCACCTTACTTGTGGGTTTGTATTTCATTTTGTGTCATTGATTACTGTAGAAAGAGCAGAATTGCAGAAATAACAATTTTTGATGCACTTGTTTTGTATCCTAAAAATTTCTGTGAGATACTGACACTTCATTGAAACTGTAATACAGATTTATCCCCTAAGGCCATTTTATGTACAGCAAAATGTGTTTAATAAAGCTAGTTAAAGGACATAAGTGGAGTCACCAAGCATCAGCATTTTTCTCAAAAATAATTTTATATTCTTTAAAGAATTTTTATAGAAAGCTTTCTGTAATGAGGGAAGCTGAAATATAGGGATAAACAATTAAACAGTTAGGGATGTAGTGTTATAAATAGACTCAGTTGCTTAGGTTGTGTGATAGTTTATGTCAATATGCCTTTGCCCAGAGAAGCTTGTCTAAAGACTGATTTACAGGTCAGATTCACCTGACTCTGGTGGGTACCTGCATCTAAACCAGTTTATAGTCCATGCAGAGTCAGCCAATGCAGTCAGTGGAGTGTAGGGTGTGATTTGGCTCATACTAAAGTAGGTTCTGTGTTCAGGCAGATGAATTGCACCACACATTGTATTGATTAGATTTCTACTGGCTGTATTTGGAACTGGTTGGGCTCTCTGTACCTGCTTGGCAGGAAGCTGACATTAGATAAAATAAATCCTTCCTTAAAAGTTCAGGTATAGCAAGACTAAAAATCTGTTTTGTGTTTCTTAACTGTGTCAGTCCAGAGACTGTGGGGTTTTTTTAATTAGAAAAAGTGATCTTGTGAATGAGGGGACGAAACTGACTTCCCATTCAATTAATTTCCCTGTTGCTGATACAAGCAGAATTTGTTTGGTTTCTTTGCATGTTTGGCCTGGAACGATGCTTCTCCAGTTTAGTGACAAGCGAGAGATCTTCCTGGTGAATCTGTTTTGCAGGTGAAACTTTTTCAGGTGTCAGTCTGTCAGAAGATCAAATGTGATGGTGTGTTTTTATTGAAAATGAGTTTATCTTGTGTATCTGCTTCAGCTTTAGTCTAGGATTTGTTTTGTATCAGAATTTATAGCTTACAGCCTAACATGCTTCATTCATAGAGCAACCAGAGAAGTTTGAAAATGCTGTCCGCATTACAAAAAAATGAAGAGGTATCATTCAGTCTTCAAGTCCATGCTATAAAGGTTAAAAATTCATTCAGTTATGGTTAAGGAATTTCTTCTTTTTGTGCAGATAATTGAGTTTGGCTTAAGCTTTTGCTCTTCAAAGAACTCTTGGAGTTCTCATTCTTGTTTGTGAAATTTTGGAATGTGAATACACAGCTTGCAGTTGTGGGATGGTGGAAGGCTTAGTGATGATGATGGAGAAGCTAAACAGAGGGAACATGAAACTGGCACTGCAGATAAAAAGCATGAGCACACATAGTGGCAGCTGAGGAAAAGTCATTTTGAAAAATGAATGTATTGCCTTGGTGAAAAGGTGATAGAGGGCATACAGAGTTTATTTAGTGGCTATAAAGTATTTTGACCAGGTTTTCTGACTCCAGAAGATATCTTCGTTTTTGAGAGATATTGAATCCCTTGCATTTTTATAAATACTGTCCTGTGTAGCATTCTGCCTTATCTCCTTGCAGTAGATTGTAAAATTCTAATTCCTAATCATGTTATGTTTGAAGGAATTTCTAAACCACTGTTATTCTTCAAAGAAGTTACTCTCTTAGAATGAATTCTTCTGCTTTTTCTAGAGGGAAGCATTTTTTTTTAATTTCCAGCATAACTTGAAGGTTTCAAACAGTCCTCTGTCTAAACAGAGAACAAGAAATTTCTGAAGTAACTGTATATACTAAGCAGAGCTTCAGAGATGATTCCATGCTAACTGTGTTTGCTAGCTGCTTGGGGTACACTAGTTTTAATTAGTGTGCTTGTTCACACTAAAGAATGTGCTTTGTGCACTGGCATGTGTAGAAGCAGAAGGGCAGGTGATTGTACTGTTCATGACTTGCACCACATCTGCATTCTGACCGAAGATGCCATGCTAAAGGCTTGGCTGTGTGTTTCCATGATTTTTCACACTGCTTGCTTTGTTAGCCAAGAGGTAGCTTTGGGGACACCTCCTGGATATGAAAAGTTAAAACGTGTGTTGAAAATAACTTTTGGGTTTGTAGAAGAAATGAGTGGTTGTGTTTTACTGATGACTAGTGCCACAGAGCTGCTGATGGAATATTTGAGGTGTTCTTTCCCAGAAGCATTTTGAAACAAACTTTCCCTTGAAAATCGTCTTTAATCTTGGCTGCTCTGCTAGTAAGAATAAATCAATGTACACTTCAAAAAAGGTAACTGGATGTCAAGTAGAGAGAATTAAATGCAAACTAAAAATAAAACAAGTATTTCCCTTGTAAGAACTTTTGGAAGTGTGGGCCATAAATCTCTGTAGTCCTAACTATGCTGCCTAAATTGGAATACTGCCCAGTTCTGCCTTATGAGCTGTACATCTCCTTTTTGCAGAATTGGTTGAACAATCAGGACTTTGTATTTCTTTGAATTCAAGTGGATGCAGTGTTACTATATACAATAATCCATAATGCCTAAAAAGGCCATTGGTGTCAGCTGAGGTGTGCACAATGCAGGAGAGCTCTGTAGATGGCAAGTTGAGCAAATATGCTGTGTTCTGATAACACAGTTGCCTGTAGCTGGGCTGGTGGCTCATACAGCAGCTCTTACCAGCCAAGAAGCTGACCTTGGGCTCAGCCATCTGAGCTCTTTATTTTAGCCAGCTGAACCTGTGGGAGGCATGTGCACTCTGAGTCTTACACTCGGCACTCTTTGCGTTGCCTCTGGAATACTCTGTCCAGTTTTGTCCTTTGGAAGAAATCTTCAAGCTCTCTATCAACACAAGCCATTCTGTGATTCTTTGACATAAAACATAGCCTTTTTCTCTTTATTCCTTAGATTGGGCAAGGTCATTAGATGAGACAAGTAAAATGTATAAATCTACTGACAGGAAATTTGGCATAAGATGCTCTGTTACAGCTCAAAAATGTTCCTATTTATTGTGCAGTTTGAACAGTTGCCATGTTAAATAGATCTTTGTCTGTATCTTTTTCTTGATCAATAAGTGTATGTATTCTGTGTTTTCCATAATGTGTAAGTATGCTTTATGAAAGGCTACTGTGAGTCACAGTGCCTTCCCAGAGGCCAGAAAGATAAGAATAACATCATGTAGTACTCCAGGGAATTAAAAAGTGGATTAAAAAGTGTTGTTTCTGTTGCAGACCAGCAATCACCTACTTGGGCCAAAGCCATTTCCCCTGGACAGATTGTTAGCAATATTATATAGTATTGTGGACAACAGAGTTGCTCCAACTGCAAATATATTTTCCCAGGTGAGTGTGTACTCATTTTTTAATTTGCTTTTTACTGTGTGGAATTTACCAAGTTTTAAATGTTTTTTGCAAGTCAGAATTTTAATTAAGTGTGATGAAGAAACAGCCACAACAGGTAATTTAAATCGAAGGTTTGGAGTACTATTTATCTGCATTACTAGCTGTGAATCCAGTACTTTATCTGTGTAATGGTCTGGAATCTGCTAATAGATAACTTTTCCATGTTCCTGGGCTATGGTCTGTGCTATCAGTTCCTTGGTTTCTCACTGAAGTCTGTAAGCCTGTTTGCATTTCGGGTTAGGTGTATAAATGTTCACTGTCCCATGGCCAGAATTTGTCACCTTGTAACACACGTTACAAAAATGTAGTGGTGAGGAAGAAGCAGAGGGAATAATGTACTTATAGGTGAACAGTGTTTGCTGTGGTACATGTACCTGCTGTTTTTCATTTGGGCAAATTTAAGTCGTGCAGAGAAGAGTGAGAATCCTGTTTCACTAGATGGCAGCATAGCTATAGAAGTGAGCAGAATTAAGTAAATCTAGTATTTTCTCAAGAGGTCTGGGTTTGACAGGTATACATTGACCAATTTTGTATAAGTAAAGATGATTTTCTGCTATCAATTTGATTCTTAGATGTAATTTCCACCTTAGAAATTCTCAATTTCTTCCTCTTTCCAGTTGTAATTAACTTCAATTTACTGAAATATTTTCCACCTTTCCTTGTCAGGTATCAAATTTAACCAAGTAATATTTTAATTTATTGTCTGCATTCATGTAAAGTTCTAGGAACGTACGTGTTTGTTTCTTAGGATGTTAGCTTTGTATTCTCTTACTTTTGGCTATCAAATGCATTTGCTATAAACTAGATGTGAATGTACTATATGACAGTATTTTACAGTGTATTTTCAAAATTTTCATATTTAACAGGCATTCCAGGTAAGAGAAACAAATGTCATTATTTGAATGTACAGTTACGTAGTACTGAAGCCACAGTTTGTACTTAGTATAGTTCCACTTCAGACTGAATTACAGAATGAACAAGTTCAGTGGAATGCTTCCTTCTAATTTAGAGTTTGCACTAGGTGGCAGTGTTGTCAAAGATTAGTTGTAATTATTTATTTTCTAAATATCTGGAGATTAAGCTATAAAGATATTAAAAAATTGTATATAATCTTAGACAGGTTAGGGCAAAGAACTTGAAATTAAATAGGTTCATAAAAATAAATTTTATAAATTTTTAAAGAATATTTTTAGTTATAAAGCAGTCTTTATATTAAATGTTAGTTAAAAATATTGATTTGTCCACTGCAAAGTAATAAAAAATACAACAGAGTCTAAAATAGGTTTGGAAAGTAGTTTTAACTAGGCATAATATTTGATAGCTTTTCTTTCTTGAATAGTTTAAAACAATTTGTATTTCACTGATTTTTGTCATTGGTTTTTCTGTAAATATATTTTTCAAACAAAGTAAATATTTAGGAGCTGGCTTATCTTGGAAGTATCCATACATTTTACTGTTAGATAACACAATTTTAAATTGTTCTGTTTGCGTGTTCAGCACGGAAATAATTATAAAATGGTACAGAACTTTAAAATGTTTACATCAAATATTTGGCTTCTTAATTGATTCACGATTAATTTTATGTGCTCTTTAATTTGTAAACTCTAAGGCTGTACATGAACCAAATGCTTATTAATTCTCCCCATGTACTATCAGAAAATGGCATGCCTTAGCTTTAAAGTTGATCAACAATCACAGTCAAGATTCAAGAAGGACTAGCAGCTGCTTTAAGATCTGTCACTTGCTGATTTCATGATATTTCTTATTGCTTCTTGTTTTTCTGTATAGTTTCTATTCAAATGAAAATTTTGGTTATTAGCTTTTCAAAAGCGAAACTTCTATGCTAATGAGCAGCAAAATTTCATTTTTCCTCTTAATGTTAGGTTTTATTGAGAATGCTTCATTTTTCTAAATAGATTTTCGATTTCAAATTTGAATCATAATCTTTTGCTCTTTAATATTATACTCTTAAAAACTGTCTCATACTTTTTTCAAACCAAGAGTTAGCTTATTTGTTTCACAGGCGTGATCTTGGCAACCAATAAAAAGCTAAACAAATTCTGCTGTAACTTCTTGCTGTAATTAGGTTACAGGAGATGGAATCAGGCCCATTTATTTTTGGTTTTCCTCACTAACTAGTACAAGAGAGTAGCACAGGGTAGGTGGGGAAAGAAAATTTCCACTTCTGCAAATGACAATTTTTTAATTGCTCCCTTAAAAGTTGAAATTTCTCTTGGGTTTGTGTTCTTGTTAATCAAACTTTTCACACATCCAGTGAGGATTTGTTGAGACAAAGTTAATGTAAGCTTTTGGAGGTTTTAACTACAGCTTTTTGATCTCAGTACATATATTAATTGCTTGTATTCATTTGAGAAGTTCCCAGTGTTCATTTTTCTCCAGAAAATTTACTGGTTTTCTTACTGATTTGTCATAATACTGTTTCTTTTAAACACATTATGTATTAGTATAACAGATTACTGAATTTGTTTGAATTTATTTGCTTATTTTTTAAACCAAGAGGTTGGAGGTTAGAGAACTATTGATTTCTGGAGCCATTTGAGAGGACGAGTTCTTAAAATGTTTTTCATGACTGACCATGTGGCAGAAGTGTTTTAAAAGGTAAAACATGGAGAAAATGGTGAAAAGATGCAAATGCACTTTCACACAGTGCTTAAAACACTGTGACTCTGGGGTATGCAGTCTGCATCCTACAACAGCAGAGAAGTCTTAGAGTTTTCTTTCTTGGTACAAGCAGGAACAACCAAGAGTATTATTTGTGTGCCCATATGGACTCACTGTGCAGAATAGGAAATATTCATTGTGTCCAAGGGCAATTACAATAGAATGGAGGGATACAAAGAAACTTCGTAAAGCCTCCTGAAATGAATGCACATTCTGCAAAGGTTCCAAGAGTCTATTCAGTCCTGGTTTGTGTAAGAATAGTATTTTAGGCTTCCCACAGAAAATAGATAGAAATACAACATAATGCTCTTCATAAAAATGTGCCTTAGTATAGGGCACAAATGAATTTGTGCACAAAGCATTGGGCAAGAATTATCTGTTCCAATTTAGTTTAAATGAGGTCATTTTACATTGAAGAGGACAAGGGTTGTTCATATTACAATCAATGAGCAAGTAGATATTTTGTTATGGTTTACAAGCCAAAATTAACCACTGTTTTTACTCTACCAAAATCATTCAGTAATTGCTTCTTAAGTCAGTTCAGTTCTCCTGACAATTTTTCATTTTCTGGATGTTTTATCTTGCTTCTGCTTTCTTGTGAAATAGCATTTCATAAAGAGGATTGATTAGATCTGCTTGTAGGTTTCAGCTGTGATGTTACCTAAGGTAAAATGGAACAAAGCCCTTTGTCTAGCATACTTTTGCATATTTTATAAATGGCAATACATCCCTGAATATTTGGAAAAACATCTAGGATAACTTCTCAGAGTATAATGGCTCAAATTTACCAAACAGGTAACTAACCAGTAACTCCAGTTCTGTTTGCATTTTTATTCAAATGCACTAAGGTTAGGTCACCCCAGGTTTGGTTTCAATGGTACTGATTATATTTAGTAAATATTTTCAGATGGTTGTATAGTTAGAATTTACTTCTGACTATAGTGCATTTGCAATCAGAGATTTCTAGGAAGGCTGTTTATGATTATGTGGAGGCACATGAGATATCTTACACATAGTCTGGACTTTATCTATTAGAAATTTCTTATCTCTTTGATTCTGGACCTAAGAAAAGCATTTGAATTTTCTGAAGGGTATCACAGATTCGTAGAACTAATTTAGTTACAAATGTGTAAGAATGTGGAGTGAATGTTAACCTAAAGTTTTTCAATCTGTTGTAAAGATAAATAGCACTGCAAATTGCCATCCAAAGAGTAAGAACTTTTCATCTGAAGTTAAAATAAATGCAGATATGAGATTTTGATTGTGTTAAGTGCCAATATGATATGGGTATATCAGAAACATATAAACCATGGATGTACATAACATAGTTCCAGCTGGAGGGAGCCAGAGGAATGTCATTTTCTGCAAATAAGAGAGAAGAAAAAGTGCCCTTTCTTGGAATGTAAGAACTTGGAGAGGTTTGTTTTCTTTTTTCTTGCTTTCCTGTTTGCCTTGCATGAATAGAACAGGAAATATTATTTATGTAAACTGGAACAGTATAAGGCAGTTTACCTGTTAGATGTATTTGCCCCTGTTTTGTTGGAAGCACACTTTATGGCTTTCTTTTTCAGATGACAGTTTGATGTTTAAATTGTCTTTCTTGGTAAATTGACAGCTGTGGTAACATGTCAGTTGCAAGATTAGAAAGATGCCTGGTTTTGTTACCTACTTACTTGATTTGTATTATGGTTTATATATGTCACAGTCTTTCTGGACAAATGTCCACATCCTGATTATAGTTCTAACTCTTACTGCATTATGTTAGATTCCCTTGATGTAGCAATTTGATAAAGAGGAATTTGATTCTATGATTCCATATTTCTGTGATTTGATTCTATGAATACTGTCAACAGTTTTTTTTTCAAATGGCAAGCAAATAACTCTACAAGCTCAGATTGCATTAATGTTTAAAAATATGAAGTTTTTCATTCCACATTTGACAACTTCTGACAGAATAAGAATTACTCATTTTTGCTAGATCAGCTGTACTGTGTTCCAGCTTTCCTTGCTGTTGCAGGGACTGCTCATAGGAACATTTTGCATCTGTTTTTAACGCTGTTATTGAGCTCTCCATTTAAAAATTGAGCAGGTAGGTGAAATTCTGCAGAAAAAGGTCTGGTTTAAAAGGTGTGTTGTTCTCCACTGTTCCCTAAGAGGCCTTATTATGAAACAGAACAAAGATTAGTGGAGCCATTTTTATATTACAGTATGCAAGAAATACAGAGCATATTCTTGTGCTATCAGTACAGGATGTTATATGTCAGTAAGTAGTTTAATTTTTGATTTTTTTAAAAATAAGTAAAATGCTGGAAAAATGAAAATTCCTGCTGATTCTGTTAAACCACCATCCTGTGCTTCACTATTACTCTCAAATTCCACAAATGTTGTGCTTGTTCCTTTTTTGGACAAGTGGATAGAATTATTGCTAAAATTTTACCTGAAATAATTGAGAAGTTCATAGCAGACATTAGGTACATCATGTGTTGGAAGAATATATTTCTATCCTATTCTCAACTGAACTTAGCATTTAGACCTTCATGACCAAAGTTTATATTAGTGAGATTTCTTGTTGTTGGTTGAATGTATTTAAAAAAAAAAAAAAACTTTCTATCTCATAGATAATATTGCAAACTGATTCAAGACAAAATTGAAGTATATCATGCATCTGATTTTGGAGAGTGTCTTTGCTTTATACATCCATTAGGCAATATTAAGATTTCATAGACTTGAGCAGTTGTGTACAAAAATGTTGATATGTTAATTATTTTATGTGTTGTTGAAATGTGGAATCATTAAGTAGTGAATATTCAGAAGGGAGATGATTGTAGAAGTCACATTTCTCTTAGAGTTGATTGTGTATGTAGATTTTCTCAAATTTTGTTTCTCGAATATAAGCAAATATGTTCTCATGTGTTTCCCTATTTTTATAACTTCTTGAGTTTAAAAATTACAAGAGAGGATGTCATCAGCCTCTGCTTCTGTCCTATTGATTAAACCTGAAAATGACTGCATTTCCCTGTCCTCTTGCTTCAGAGGAAGGTACGTAAAATTGCACAGCTTAAATCCATTCTAACCACAGGAGTTGTCATCTCTGCAGTGATCCTGCTATAATTCCATGCAGGGGGAAGCATTTGGTTTTACAGAAAAACTGAACTATATGGAAAAAAATGTTAAGAGGTTTTGTTTTTTTTTTTCCCTTCATGAAAACTATTTAGAATTATGGTATACCTCTCTATCTGGTAAGTCAGAAGATCTTTAGAGCTTCCCAGCAACAGGAATGAGCAAATTTAAACTGTAGACTCTGGGTTTATCTCATTCTCATTACTGGTCTAAGTAAACTTCCCCTCCTCTTTCAGTATGTAGTGAAAATACACAAGACACATCCTGCCAGCACAGAATGTCTGTTAGTCTTCTATAATGTCATATGTCTCACACAGCATTCATATATAATCTGTAAATCCCTGCATGTTTATTTTCCAAGTGGGTTTGCAGTAAAACCTTTTGATCCTGTGGCTTCATGGTTGCCCATACCTAAAAGGTTTTTTTTGTATTGTTAGAACATGTTTTTTAGCAGTTGTCAGTTTGTAGCTGTGGGGGTTTTTAAAGACAATTTTATATTACTACTTTTGTATTTGGTCCTAACTGGTTTTGATCCTGTATCCTTTTATAGGTATATTATGCGTCAGACCCTTTATTTTCCTGGATCTGCCTATTGGTTTGAAAGTATAGTAATCTGTTGATCTCATTGTACTGAATTGTATTGATCTCAGTATTCTGTTGATTTTCTGTAGGTTTGGGAAGATGGTAATAAGAGGTAATAAATAACTCCCATTTTCTCATTTTCTGTTATTGGTTACTGGACGAATCTGGCAGAAATTCATGAGCTGAAATGGGAACTTAATGTGATGCACAGCATGGTGACATAGTTAGCACTTTAGCACCGACTATGGCAGCTTGAGAGAGCCTGCTGTTAAGCAAAAAGAAAGGAGAAAACATTACTTTTAACCAAATTGCTGACTATTTTTTTCAACTCTGAGCATAGCTGTGAATAAAAATAAAAGTATTCTTACTTCAAGTAGTACTTTCTAATTAAAGTTGTGAAGAGACTGGTATATTTGATTCCTTCTAATTTTAAATGATGCAGAAAAGATCTTTAGAAAATCTAATAGTGTTTTACCTATATTGTGTTTCACCTAATTTGATCTTATTTAAATTTTTGGAGGTATATTGCTTTTACAGCTTTACAGTTTCTTAGGAGGCTTTCTTCATCAAATTCTAGTCTATTCTATTCTGAGTTCTTTCTTTACAATAATTTAGAGCAGAAAACTTACCTTATTTCTGTGAAGAGCTTATAGTAATAGGTTGCAGCTTGGCACTTACTCTGTGTCTTAAAAACAGTGTATTTAAGAAGAAAAATTGTTGTGAATTATTGAAAACTAGATTTAAGGAAGATATTTTGGTTATGACAAGAGAAAGACTATTGAGAGGGAGGGGGGAGTGAGGACTTCAGATAAGATGAAGTTTATCAGGAAGATAAAGTGAATTCCTAAATATCTTATCTAGAACAGTTTACTAATTTCTAAACTTCCTTGCTTTTTGATCTTAGATTTTTTTTGCTTGTGTAACATGTCCATAAGAATTTGCTGACCAGGAAGTAGCTATGTTTAAGGCTTTGTAAAGTTGATTTATGATAAATTTGTACTTTTCAGTATATAATCAAATAGAAATTGTGAAAGAGGTAGGTATGCAAGTTTGCTATGTAGCGATGAAGAGTTTTTATACTCTGTGCATCTGTTAATAACTTTCACAAAGTATTCTTGTGGCCCTGTGAACATAATGTTATATATTCCCTTGTGCCTTTCCCATGTCTTAGATTGCATGCTATATAACATAGGGAATGTGTTGTATCAACCAACAGTTTCTTTAGCTTCTGTTCTCTCAGCACATTATTTGTAAACAATATTTGAAGCTTCAAGTTTTAACTTATCTATGAAAACGTGTTAGTGTATCAAAGAAGTAAATATGAATACATAAAAGACAAAACAGAGTTTTCCTCCTTCCAAACTCTGTCCTTTCTGTCCCTTTCTTTACACACGTACTTAGAAATTGGTTTCATGTACTTGGTGGAAGGAACATCGTTTAATACTCCAGGAACAAATCTGTGCTGTGTTTACATCAAGCAGTTGCAGCTGAAGCTTGTTAGTGATTGCCTCCCCAATTAAAAAAAATTCTTCACTGTGATACATGAACTCCTATTGTTTAGAGATAAATAATCAGCTCATCCCCTCTTTAGGGAAGAACAAAGAACATAATAGTACATCTGGTTCATGTGTTAAGACAGCGAAGATTAATTAAGCAAGTACTGCACAACCTCTCTTGATAACATATATATCTAAAACCAGCCTGTGTATTATAAGTTTTTTAATCACTTTGCTTTAACCATTTAGTGTATGCAGAAAGTCTACTCCAGAATCACCAGCTATTCATGGAAATAAGAGAGGACACAATGCTGAGATAAAACAAATTAGAGCATTAGGATAGAATTCATTAGTTCTCTCTCAAGTCTCTTGTTTTAAGCTGATATGCCTAGAAAGATATGCTTAAAGACTAAAAAGAGCTGTTCAAGCCTCCAGGTGACATCATAAATACTCTCCATAAATTCTATCTTTCTTAGAAGTAATTTGGCTGTTTTCTCTCACCATTTGGAGTATGACCTGTTAGGGACAAAGAGCTGTCTCCTTATTGAGCATTTGTGTAGAATCTGGTTAATTGAAATAAAATTTCAAAACTAGAATTAACTCTTGAGGTTAAATAGCTACATTGCATGCCCTGTTTCTTTGTATCCCTGGTAATTAGAACTAAAGTCTAATTCCAGCTGAAAGGCTACTAAAGGCCAGTTTTACCTGCTGTACTTTTTGCTGTTATTGTCTTTCAGCTAAAACAGATTTACTATCTCCTTGGTGTTCACTTCAGCGGGTTGTAGGGACACAGATACGCTGTCAAGATCGTCATTTGACAATCGTTTGCTTATTTAATATCGTTTACTTCCCTGCACATACAGCAATGAATGCAATTGCAATTTCCGTAGGGGCAAGAAGGATGGTTCAGAATCACTGTTTGTAGGGTTGGCTGTAATGTCACATTCTTTCTGTTGATGTGCTCCTGGGACTAGTGGTTATATGGTCCCTTGGCTGCCTGTCCATGTCTAATGCACTCTTAAGCCTTCCTACCTACAGTTTGTTCTCCTTAGGTATTTTATCTCCTGTCACTTCAATACAAATAATTTCGCTGTATCGCATGTGAAATAAATTTGCAGCATTGTATCTGGACCATTGTATTGTACCTTCCATTTTTTTATGAGGTTGAAAAGTACTGAGGCTGTGCACACAAACAATATTAGAGCATAAGGTAGCAAAATGGTACATTAAATAATATGTTGGATCACTTTGGTGAATGCTTGTACTGTTTCTGCCCTGCCAGCTGCAGTCATTTCTAGCTACTGACTTTGTGCTTGACACCCCTCCTCCCCTAAAGACCCTCTGCTTGCTGGCTGTGTTCATTTGATACCAGATAGTGGGGTTTGCTGCAGTATCTTGGACAAAAGAAGCAGCTGCATTGAAAAAGAGGATTTCAAGATATGAAGCTTGTTCACAAAAGAATGCCTCTTGGTAGATGAGGAATAGTTAGGAATTTACATAATCTCTCTTCTCCATCTATGGAAATGAAAACTGGAAAATATTTGGGGGGAGCAATGTGGAAAATTGATAGCACAATGTGAGTAAATCTCATTTATAGAAAGTCTATATTCTTAGTAAATTTTGCAAATATTGTTCATTTAAAATACAGAGAACGACAAAACAAGGTGAGACAAATCATACAGTATCTTAGACTTGGAAAAGCTGCTATAATGGTGATGATGACAATGATGATTATTATGGCTAAAAATGGTGCTGTATATGTGAAGTTGCATAGGTGCTGCAAAACGTTTCCGTCCTTGCTGCCAGATGATTTAATTTCTCACATTAGGTAGAGGAGGGTGGACAGTACTAGAAATAATGTAGTTATTTTAGGTGAGGTTGTTTCTACCTATGCATGTGTCTGAACAGTAAAAGTACATCTGAGGGTAGTCAGTGTGCTTTTCTAGGTGATGGAGAGAAACAGACACACACCCTGATGTAGGCATGAACATCTGAACCCACTCTGTTAGTGAAAAGTTTAAAAATCTATGCTGGGTTTCATTGAGCTGTGTTCTGATGCTCTGACTCCTCCATCCTCTAGAAATGGAATCAAGACAGCCTCAGATGCAAACATTTACATTATAGCTATGTAAAGCTGTTCTATCCTGAGGGACTAAGAAGGGTTTTCTCAGTAATTATTCTGGGTTTCTTATAAAACAAATTGAAGGGCCGCAATCAAATATCCCTGCTTGGATGTCATATTCCTTGTCAAAATGTTGCAGACTGGGGGCAGTGATTGATTTGTGCCCCTTCCCACTCATTCCTCCTGCAGATTAGTTGGGCTGTCACTGCAGTGAGTAGTTGGGAAGAGCATGCCCAGGGTTGCATTGCATGACTGGCATGCTGGTGTTTGCCTTCTCATCATTTCTTTCCTTTTGGCTTATTCCTGAGGACAGGATGCTGAAATTGTCTGTTTCTGATAGAAACTTATTTTGCAGAGTTCTGTGATGATGACCTGTCATTTTACATCCTTCAACTTGCAATGTGAACCCTATGGCTTTGAACTGATTTTCAGTTACAGCAACTATAGACTAGCTCAGTGTCTTGTGGAAAATGCTCTGAAAGTGATGTTTTTCAATGTGAGAATGCCAAATATGTCCAGAAAGGATCTTCTACATTTGTTTTGTGAAATATGAAATAGAAAGAGGTTAGGTATAACCTCTGCAAATGCAAGTCATAGAAGATTTACCAAAAACTGAAGGGACTGATAAGTTATTTTAATTTCAGGAAGTGTTTCACAGGTAAAATTTAAAAATACTACTGAGATGCAGTGTGGAATTTTGGGCACAGTTTAACTGAAACTAAAATTGAAATACTTGAAGACAGATCTAGTTCAGATGAGCAGATGCTGATCTGTAGGTGTGTTTCACTAACATGTGATGGTGCAACTTTAACTTCATTCAGATGAACATTCATTACCCTGCTGTTATACATGTAGAGAAAGGTGTTTAAAAAAAACAAACATGAACAGAAACTCAAAACCAAACCTCAGATAAACAGACAAAAATCTCAGTTTCAAAAATTCTGTACTTCCATACTCTTTTTAGGTTGTTGTCTTGTTTTTCTAATTAGTATTTATTTATTAATGTGATTAAATTTATATATGTTGCCATTTTTAACAGGACCTGATTCTAGTGTCCATAGCAGTTCTCATAGATTATTGAGAGGTATCTTTCTTGTATGCATGTTTTTACGTATTTTTTTTTCTGCCTGCTCACCTTTCATAAATGTTTCCTGAAATAGAATATAAATGAACTGTGGGAGCTTCATCATCCTTTTGTGAACATTCTAAAACATTCCACTATGAGAAATAGAATATACAGGCAATATATCTATGTCTTCTGAAAAGTTCTGAATTCAGACTCTGGTTAACAGTGAGTTTAAAAGAGCATAGGAGACGTGGTAGCTGGGGTATTTTTTGAAAGGCATAGCTAGAGAATATGAAGAACCAGGTTGGTCTGTTTTAATAATTGAGGAGTGCTGGATGTGTTGTTGACCATCTGTGACCTACATAAAATGAATTCGTGGTTGTTCCATGTTCTAGATACCTGGGCAAGAAATATGAAAGACAATAAGAGAAAGTAATGAATTATATACATAAAAAAACCCTGGTGTAGTAGATGCAGACAGTAAACAGATTGACTCAAGAGATTACCACACAGACATGAGAAGAAAACTGAAGATTGTTGTTATAAAATGATCTTTTCCAGCCTTTTTTGTTTATTACTAGCATATGGCTTAGGAAGACTTTTTGCAACAGATATCTTCTACTGTGGAGTGGCCTCTAATGGATGTATGACACTGATGGTGTAGAGAAAAGCTCTTTAATAATTTGTGTGACTGTAGTGCTTGTGAAAGATGCTAGACTGACAGTCTAGAAGACTGGGAATCTGAAGTAATCTGTTCTGATTCACTGAACAGGTACAGCAGAGCCATCAGTGGCGCAAAATATCTGTATCACTTTTCAATTACATCGTGAAAAATCTACCTTTTGTTTTGAGCTGGCTGACCCTTAGTTAACAGTGACAGAGAATGGCTGTTCACCCTAGTACTTAGCTCTTACAAATAAGCTTTTGACATAGAGAAGCTTTCTGTTTAATTTAACAACTTCTGACAAAAAATATGATGGGCTTCCAGTAGCAGTAGTGAAGGGGGAAGGATGGCTGACGCAGAACACGTGGTGACTGGACCTGTTGCACAGTAGGCTGGTCTGCTGGTCCTCATGTCCTTAGCCTGCCTTTTTGCTTCCCTCCTAGACAAATCATTGAGACCTTGCTGGTTTTAACCTTGCAGTAGGCATTTTATGAGACTAGTCTGTGGAATGCTGTTTGATTTAATATGTTTTCCATGCAGTTGTGACTAGAACCAAACCTTCTCTTGATGCCTAGGAGAAATGAAAAGGTACAGGTGGAGATCTGGCATGACAGACTCTCCCTAGCAGTAAATAAGTCCACTTTTGTCCGTGATTAGATTGACATTCAAACCAATGTCTTCTTCTCCTCTTCCATATGAAAAATAGCCCAAATTTTAGTTCTGCTCAGTGTCTGCAATTCCCTAGAATGAGCCGGACTCCATTCCAATTTGTGATCTCCATCTGGCTCAGGCGAAGCTTTTGTAACTTTACATTGTGCTGGGGCACAGGGGATA
Organism: Cinclus cinclus; assembly: GCF_963662255.1. Lineage (NCBI taxonomy): Eukaryota > Metazoa > Chordata > Aves > Passeriformes > Cinclidae > Cinclus > Cinclus cinclus. The sequence goes on from NC_085049.1 coordinate 9,494,008, forward strand.
GCTCAGTGTGTTGGAGTGATGAGGAGGAGGAGGAGTGATAGGGAGTGATCAAGATGACAGGAGATATGAAGTAATGCTTGAAGTCCTCGTTATTTTCTTGCAAGTGAAACTATTTATGCAGGTACTGGAAAAGACAAATGCAAAGAAAAAAGGTTAATTATCTTTACTCCAAAAACCAAAGGTATTTCAGACTGATTTCCCAAAATATATGGTGCCTAAAACCTGGAAAAAGACCCAAACATAAAAATGAGTAATGTAAACAATTTATTAGGCACTTATATTGTATTTTTAATAAGCAGAAATGCTGGTCTCTGGTGCAGGTGATTTCATGTTTTTCTGTGATTGTTTGACATGAACAGAGAAGAGATTTGAGTCCGACGTTTTATTAAAACAAACAAAAGGAAAAAAATAATCACAAAACCTACACATGTCAGTGAAAAGTCCAAGTGGTAAATGCAGGCTGGCATGCATAAGTGGATATGGCCTGAAATAAAGCTGTTCGGAGAAAGGAAAATAATTGCAAAGCAGTAACACTTAAAAGAAGATGTAGGCATGAAGTCTGGCAAAAATTAAAGGCTAAAAGGGAATGACTTGTGAAGAAAGATTAAAGGAAATGAACACATGTAATTATTACTTACAGCTATCTGTGTGCTTGGTGATGTTCAGATGAAGAGAGATGATCCCTACACTAATTTGGCTAAATAAGTACCAGGGGATGATGAAAATGTCTGAAGGTATTTATAGTCTTCAAGTGCCAAGAAAGGATTCATTTAGATGAGTTCAAAAGAAGGTCTAAGTAGAAGTAATGAAATAAGATGAGGGGAATCTTAGCTTTGAATACTGTAAAAACCCTTCTTTTGGAGATGCCAAAGTGTGTGATAGTCTCCCCTGAAGTTCTAGTGCAGTGCCCTGCTGCTGGAGCTATTGCAAATGACAGTAGACAGAGTATTCCGATATAAACTTGAGAGAAGGAAAAAGAGTTTTGCATTAGTAGGACAAGACTGAAGATGACTTAATAGATACTTTCCATTTTTAATTTCTATGGTCTCACATGGTATAAATCAACAAAATAAGACTCATGGTATACTACTGAAACATAATTTATGCACATTTGCTTTAGAATAGGCATTAACCTTGATCCCTACTTCAGTTCTGCATTAAGCCTTGCCTTTGATACAGTAATCTTAATTAAAACTGAATATTTCATGATTTAACTCCCTCTGCCTCATGAGCAGACCAATACTCTTCCCTGTGTTATCTATAAAAGTGCAATCCATATAGAGTATCTATTGCATCAGATGATAGGTTTGCTTAAGGTCATTTTCATATGGATAAAAGTACTGACAAAGAGCAATTTAATTTGTTCAAAAATTATTAACTCTTACTTTACAACCAAATGTTAAAAAGCTAGTTAAATAATTTTTCATGCATGTTGAATTAGGAAATGTTGACCTAATAAATACTGTATTATTTTGGGAAAAAGAAAAACAACAAACAAAAAAACACCAAAAAACAACCTGAAGGAATGAGGGAAAAAAGTTAGTATTGGCAGATGTGATGTGTGTCAGCTGTGTCATCACGTAACTGTCAGTCACTGTCACCTTCATAATACTTTTAACTGGATTAGGTTAGGTAGTAAGAGAAATGCTCTTCATTTTGATGTCAAATCCTAATATGTTCTAAAAGGAACAGGCAGGAATTTGAAATGGGCATGACATTTTGCCTGTTATTTAAATTTTTTGAGGGTTTTTTGTTGTTGATGTTGGGGGTTTGTTTTATGTTTGTTTTGTCACGATGTTCGAACAAATGAAGGCTGTTCAGGATAAATACTGGAACATGCCCTCCCCTCCAGACACACGAGCACATGCTCACGTGCAGTTAGTCTAGGGGTACCTTTGTAGTTGCAGTCACTGACACAGGACAGGCATCTTCAGGCTACTCACTGCTTATACATGGAGACATTTGTAAAATGACATTTTCCAGCTTGAAAACATGTGCAGGTATTGCTTCAGTTATTTTGTAATAATCTACAGTAGAAGTTCAAGGAAAGAGGATGTAATATCAAGTGACAACACTTAATAAATTATATATATATGTTTTATATATATATATATATATAAAACGTAGTCTTAAAGTGTAGAAGGCAAGCAAACCTTTGAGTATCCATCTGTATTGAAAAAGGCCATCTTTTTCTGAAATTCTTTTAAGTCTTTGTTGAATTTGAGGTGTCAGACTAAATACTTTGGATAAAAAAAGCAGCTATGATAAGTCTTGATATCTGGATTGTTTCTTGACAGAGTAGCTAACTTTAGTGATAATTTCATATGTTCACTGGACTCTTTGCTTATGTCAGATATTTGGTGGACCCAGTGTAAGTCATCGGTCTTTTTCTTCCAAATACAAATCTAACCTCTTGGTTAAATAATATTTGCCAGTCTCTGTCATCGTCATTTGAGTGAAAGATTTTCTTCATTGTCTCTAAATATCAGTTTGCAGCTGTGGTACATTGGACATCCATAAACATTACATATATATACTAATACCTTTACTTCCCAGTCAGAGCACAAGAAACATAGCAGTGTGCATTTATTGTGAATAATTGTTGTATAAATGAATTGATATTGTAGTTTTGGGCACAGCAGCCTTCTCATCAGTTCATTACCTTATTGAATTCAACACTTGCAGAGAACCCAGGGAACGAATTTGTGAAGTTGAATACATTCATTTGCAGAAAGAAAAAATAGAAAGTGAATAGTTGTTAACCTCATTTTTGCATTTCTAGTCCTCCCATTAGATCTTTATAGGAGAATGTAACACCTGATCACACTGAAGAAAATTAAACTCTGGTTTTGTAGCACCATTTCCCTGCCTTTTTGCCTGTGTCATCTGTGGCATTCTCAAGTGCAGCAGGCCACAAAGAACATGGGATGGGAGCTGTGGGTTCCATGTGGGTCCCTAGCACCAGAGGATGTCATGTTGCTAGTTCCAGGGAGCCCAAAGGGTTAAATGCAGTTGATTTTTTTTTTTTCTCAGCTTTCTGGGAACCTGGCAGTGGCTTTCTTTCAGTTGCTTTGTAACAAGAGGAACAATACCTGAATTCAGCCTTGGGTTGTGTTGGAGAGGGGGAAGGATGCTGGTTATAGTGTCAGGGGCAGCAGTTGCACTCAGGCAGGACCAGCAAGTGCTTCACCCTCTGGCTGAAAAAAGGGGAATGTTAACAAGGCAAGTCTCAGATAAGACCATATGTATGAAGGGTTTTGTTGTTATTTAATCCATTTCTCTCTGCTTGTTTTTTTTTTTAGCTAAATTAATCATGCTGTTTTGAATAAGCTGCATTCTGCTATTGGGAACTGTAATTCATTCTCTGGCTGGTGATGAGCCAGCCTAAAAGCAGGGGGATACATTTTTGTTTTGTGGCTTGCACTCAGGCAGGAGTTTGAGAGTCTTGTCACTTGGAAGAAAATAAGCATTTAGAAACTAAAAGTTGAACCTCGAGCCTAGATAATGGTGATGAAAAATAACCTCTGAAAATTCTTACAGTAAGGTATCATTCTATTAGTCAACTGAATTGAAGTCATGTTTCTGAATTAATGTTTAACAGTTTGTTTGTGAAGAGGTGGTCCTGGGTGAATTTATGGCTCCTGACTGTATTTCATCCATGATTTTTTCGATGAGCTACTGTTATTAAAGACCACCAAGATGGTTTGGTCAGAGGAGGCTGCATGGAAATCTCATGATTGTTTCAGTTTTCTGTATTTCTAATTTCTTTTAGATAAGGATTTGGGTTATATCTCAAGAAACATGACAAAAAAATATCCCACCAAGAAACCAACTTGTCATAAGGATAAATCTGTTGGTGTTTGGTTTCTGAGTTACACATTTCTCCACATCCAGACATTGTTTTGTCTGGAGCAGGAAGATGCAGCAGGAGTAGTTGAGGAGAGCTCTGTTATGGCTGCCCCACCCAAGTGTTCAATATATTTGAATATGATGAGCCTTAGGACCTAACCGAGGCCCAGGCACAGGGCGTGGAGCATCTTAGGCTGAGAAGTGGGGAAGCAAGAGGAGCAGGAGGCATGTAGAGGTTAAGGGAATATATTGAGCCACAGCAAGGAGTTGCTGCTCTACTCCAAGGCAATAGGCACAAGCTGAAACACAGGAGGAACGTCAGGAAATACTTTCTTACTGTGAGGGTGACTGGAGTGCTGGCACAGGTTGCCCAGAATGGTGGTGAGTGAAATCTCCATCCTCAGAGATACTCAAAAGCTGTCTGGACATGGTTCTGGGCAGCCTGGTCAAGATGGCCCTGCTTGAGCATGAGGTTGGACTAGATGACCTCCAGAGATCCCTGCCACCTCTGCCATTCTGTGAATCTGAGTTGTGAGGGAGATGTAAAAGCTGAGGTTGTATGGGACATGAAGAGAAGGTGTTGGGAGATTTTTCCATTGGGAAAAGCTTATGAATAGAAGTCTTTCTCACAAAAAAAAAAAAATAACATGCATATTTTAGTCCATTAAAAATGTTATCGTATATGTTTAATTAGGCTTAACATTTTTTAAATACTGAACTTCTGTACACCAAAATATACAGCTTTTTAATGGAGCAAGATTCAAGGAAGGCTCCGATGAGGACTTCTGGCCAGGGAGGCTGTTATGTCAGATACTGTCTCAACTGAAGATGTATATTTTTTTATAACATGCTGTTGCTTTTATGAACTTGTTTCAAGTCCAGTCATAAGGCTTTCAGAATACACCATAAAAAAAAAACCATTGCTTTAGCAATGTTTAGCAGAAGCATTTAGCAATGTTTCTGGTTTTAATGGCTTTAGTTTTTCATGAAGTAACTTTATAATCCATTTCAGGTGAAAAGTGTGATTTCAGCATACAGTACTGCAGTGCTTATTATTAATTTGAAATAGAACAAGCTTTAAATGAAATTTGTCAACTAGCATGTGGGAGAAGGCTTTCTGTGAGCAACTAGTTAACCACTTAATGTACAGGAAGAATTAACAGCAGCATGATGGCTTATATTGGATGAATTTGGCCTAATCATTTAGTGGCTTGTTAAATACTTTATGTGTCCAGCTAATTCCAAAATTCTTACTTTTTCTTCTTTAACAAAAGCAAAAATGTCTCCACTACATCTGTATGATTTATCATTGAACTGGAAAAAAAAAAATTCCATACAAAAACTACTGGCAAATGCAGAATCTAAATTATTGTAAAAGGAGACATTATTTTTATCCCTTCTGCAGTTGTAAGATTCTTGGGATTTACCTGTTCAACTGCTGGGAAACATACATCTCTAGTACTACTTGGTTTAGGAACTGAAATCTTGGTATTGATTGTTGAGGACTTCAGGGGAAGAGAGGAGGCACCTAAGAGCAGCCTTCTTTATGTGGAATTGTAAGTTTTACCAGTTCAACTGCTGGAATTATTTTATACATTAATTTTTATACATTATATATTTTATATATTAGATTTTATATAGTGTGTATTTTTATATTTTATATGTTATATTTTTATCCTAGAGCTTCATAGGGAGGTATTAAATATACTCGGTAGTATAGGTGTGTGTGTGTATTTATGAAGGACTTACCATTGCAGCCTGTGATTAAGAAAGAATTCTCTATCAAGATAAGTTATATTTGGATGATTTGGAGAGTTCCAGTTCCATGAAGAAGACAGCTTAGTGACTTAAGATTTTGCACATTTTGGACTGTGTGTATGCACTAATGTGTATACACCTAAATTGTTTCTAGTACCTGAATGTATCTTCTAAGAGCCAAAATGAGCTGCATTTTTCATTGCTGAAATTGGTTGAGTGTGGTTTTGTTTCTACACTTAAACTCTGTAAGTTGTTCAGGACTGTAAATAAACAAACAAAAAAAGCGAGGAAGGTGGTTTCAGGATCATCTTTCTAAATAGCACCTCTAAGTCACTGCTTTAAAGTGATCTTTTAAAAACATGAATTTTTTTTGCATCCCAAACGTGTCCTCCAACTGTGCACACTAGATTAAATTCATTCTTTTAACATTTCATATGAAAGGAGCAGATGCACTGCAAATGAAGGAAGTAAAAAGATCAAAACTGGAGGTAAAATAAGAATAATTTATCCAGCTAATATGTACATGTGATTAGTTTTATCTCATAGGCTGCAGGATAATACTGTTACTTTTTGTAACAGAAGAGTTTTGTGGAAATCCTTGCCTGCTTTCCTAAGAATATGATTTTCTTGACAGAATCACATAAATGTTTGTTGATATCTCTAGGTATCTACATGATACTTCTGAGAAAACAAAGTTTTTTATAATGTATATTCACTCCTTGAAAAACCTCCCCCACTGCTTCTAAAATGTCAAAGCTGAGCACAAGGATTTAGCCATACAAGTTCTATTGAGATTAATTGGATTTATATGGCTAAATCCATGCAGTTCTTCTGAAAATATTGCTACCCCTTGTATATAAAATATAAATGTATGTTTACAAATGCAATATCACAAGAAATATTTGGACAGAACAGTAAAATCAGGTTTAATTTATGTTTGGAGATGAATAACTTCTGGTTTTCTATAAACTAAGGGTTCCTGTTTAAGTATACTGAGTGAATACTAAGCATGTGCTGTGCTTGCCTTAGGGCTTCATTTTTTTTAAATGCGTGAAGCATTTACATAGGAGTCTTCTGTACTTCACTCAGGAGGGGGAAGAGCATTTCTGATTCATTAATCCCTTTTTCTTTTTTCTAAGTAACTGGGTCCTTCACATCATGCACTCAAGAGGTGTAAAATACACAAAGAAGTGGGAGGGACAGGCAAAATGATGCCTGCCTTGCTGTAAGGTATAAATTCAAAATCTATTTCTCTTGGCAAGAAGAAAAATAGTGAGGAGGGAAAAAACAGCAGCACCGAATTTACTGCATGTGCTTGCATGATATGCAGGTTTGGGATAATTATTTTCTCTCTTGTTCAATAAAGTGAGTTGTTACCATGGTAACATTTATATTGCACAATTTCTCTGTTATAAAATAAATGAGAACAGTTTTAGAGTTAGAAAAGTCTTTGTGTGAAACCTTTTTCTTTTCTGTATTTTTAAGTGCAGAATTGTGTCTTAACATTTTCTTGAGATGCCGAAGTTTTGATGCACTTTCCAAATAAAATTAGTCAGCTTTTAACAGTACATAGTGCTTCTGCAGGACAAGATGTGCAAGATCTGGTTATAAAATTGAACTCAGCCATCAGGCAGATGCAGACTGCCTGGCAGCTCAGAGGAATGGTCTGTATGTCCTGATCCAATAATCAGCTCCTGGCAGTCACACTTTTCCTGTGTCACCTTTGTCAAGTTGCATTGAGAACTTCTTAAAAAGTGGGTCTGAATCTTCAGTGGCAGAGGGGGAGGTGCCCAAGGTGAGTGCTTAGAACCAGAGCATACCCTACACAATATTTTGGTCTCTGCTGCTGGTGCTTCTCTTACTGAGGCATAGCAGACTAATAACACCATTTCCTGACCAGGTGGTTCTTTGATGAGGTGTTTTTTCAACATTTACTGACTGCAGTGCAGATTCTGCAATGGACATTTTAAAATACCCTTGAGAAATACTTCTGTTTCTGCTTACTGAAGAGATTCCAGAAGATAACCATGGGAGCTACTTGGCCCATTTTGTAAAGCTTATGTGAAAGGCTTCCAAGAGGTGGGAAAATGTTCAGATACAACAGTTCACTGGAATGACAAGTAGCTTTTCATCAGACCCTAAGAGTGTTTTTTGCTAATGATAACTGCTTCTCTTTGTTCAGTTTTGGGGTTTTCCTATATTTTCTCACTACAGTAGGCATTTTAGTATGAGGTAACTTTAATCAGTCGAGATCAAAAGACTTCATTGCTTGCTTCATTCCATCCTGTTTTTTCACACCTTTCTATTGATCTCTGGTATGGATTTTACAGTTTGGTGATCAGTATAGGACTTCTGGGGGATTAAGCCATTTTAGAGTAATTGAATGTTAATATTCAAAACATCCAGATTTATAATTGCTGAAAATTATTGAAAAGTCTTGACACAATGATTATTCACAAAATAGAGTTGCTATCACAACTATCAACTGCAAAAATAAGTAAGTTCGTTAGTCGTGGAAACGTGAGAAATTGTTCCTTGACCATGCTGTATTCCACTGAAACTAGCATAGGATACCTTGTGGAAGTTCTTTTATCCTTTTCAAATCATAAAATCACTAAACTTGGAAAAGACCTCCAGGTTTTGACTGAACAACATCATGACAACTAAACCGTAGCACTAAGTGCCATGTCTAGTAATTTCTTCAACACTTCCGGGGATGGTGACTCAAACACCTCCCTGGCCAGCCTGTGCCAATGGCTGACCATGTTTTCAGTGAAGAAATTCTGCTTGATACCCCCCCTGAACCTCCCCCTTGGTGCAACGTGAGACCATTCCCTTTTGTCCTCTCCCTGGTTGCCTGGGAGAAGAGGCCAATCCCCATATGGCTTCAGACTCCTTTCTGGGAGTTGTAGAGAGTGAAAAGGTCCCCAGTGAGACTCAGCAGCTAGGAAGGTGGCTGCACTCTCCTGCACATCTGCCTACAGGAAATGCTGTACAAACTGCCCTGCCATCTCCTTCTGCTGTGCCACATCCTGTCTGTCCTGTTTGTCCACCCTTTTCACTGTGCTGCTGGCCACTTGTGCTCCCTTAGAGCTCTTCAGATCTCCCTCAGGTGCTCTGCCATTACTCTCCTCATGTCAGCCTCCCTCACAAGAGTTGCCAGGTCCTGCTGGATCTCTCTGCTCTCTCTCTTGGGTTTCCCTGACTCTGGGAACCCCCTGCCCAGCTCCCTGGAGTGTTTTGCCCTAGAAGTTACTGTAGCCACAGATGCTGTCACCACATACCTTCCCAACTCCCCTCCTGAATGACATGTAAATTGCCTTGTGCAGCATGCCAGTATTTTAGACTCTGCCCCATAAAGTATTTGCAATTATGTAGGAGCAGTATAATCGATGTTTGCTAGCTACACAAATTTTAACCTATTGTACATATAGCAAGATGGTTTTAGGACTCTTGAGTGGTTGTGTCTTTGAATATTTCTGTCTAAATAGAATTATCCTTGAATGCTGTAAAGGCAGGAGAAATATTAACTGACTGCATACTGTTACTAAATGTTTCCCTTTAGCATTTATTCCCTTCCACATATCCGTGGTCTAATGCATTGTTGACCAGCCATGTTGATGGGTGTGGCAGCACACTGGCTCATTGGTTGGCTTTTTACCCAGAACACCTGCTGGCCAGACAGGAGTGTCAGAAGATGTTTTTTCCAGGTTAGAAAAGCTGAGTGCTATGTGGCATAACTAGCAGAATTTCACAGTTGCATTAAAGGCTGACAGAAACTGCATAAAAAACAAGCGTTGTGTTAGAAGAACACAGTTTTTTTGATTTACAGTTAATTGCTGACAGATGATGTTTCATGCTGACAGATGATATTTCATGCTCTTTATCTCATAAAGTGTAACTGAGTAAGAGGTGGAAAACTGGTAGTTTTGACCACTTTGTAGGATATCTATGCAAGGGACATAAGGATATTTATAGATATCTTTTGAAGTTGCATCTAACATATTTAATGGGTCATTGAACCTAGATCTTTAATATTTTATGACTTTTCAATTCATGGTTGGCTGAAAGCTTTGCTTTCTCTAGAAATGGATGCTATGAATTTATAACCTCTGTTGTAGCATATCTAAACTTACGTATTTCTTTAATGAAAACAACACTTCTCACTGTAGATTGCAACCATCACCTTGTACTGTTACAATACGGCTTGTTTTATTTGCTTTCAGGCATCTGGAAGGCTTCTTGAGTACCAGTCTTCCCTGATCTTTCCCTTCCTTCTGGTGGGAACCAAATGCCACAGATTTATTGATTAAGAGTAGAATATTCTCTGTGAGACTGTTCGGTTTTCTGGCAAGCTCAGATAAGGAAGATTCCAGATATATCCATTTCCTACCAGTACAGAGTGACTTTCAGGAGTCCTCTCTTCCCTTGTGCTGCGTGGTGACAGTTGGCCAACCTGGAGCTGAAATACTGTCTTTGGTGTTTAGTCTGCTCTCCTTTAGAGTACGAGTAAACAAAGGTGCGGGAGTATGCTAAATGTCCTGATTTTGTTAGGGAAGTGTTCCAAACAGAAGTGTAACTGTTCCTCTCAGTTGCTGTTGTACAAGAACTTTGTAGTTCTTGGTTTTATCTAGGCTCCAACATCCCTTACCAAATCAAATTCTAATTGCTGTATTACATGGAAGTAAATTAGGTGTTTGGGGTTTTTTCTTTTTCTCTGTTGGATGGCATAAAACCTAGTATGACTCACTGCCATACATTGCTGAGAGCTAGGCAGTTTTGTTATTTCTAATCTCTTGATGTGCAGCCTTATAATAAATTTCTCCTCCAGTGTGTTGATGTGTGCATTAATGTCACAAATCAGCAATCTGTTTTAGCTCGAGTTTGACAGTACAAGAGGAGCATGAAATGTCATGTTTCAACAGGTCAGATCCCTGTGTGTGAACAATTTTATACCTAATTACTGAAGTCTCTGAAGTTAAAAACGCTAGGACCCAGTACATCAGGAAATTTTTCTTCCTTACAGTTTTATTATACACTTCCCTAGGCATCCTGTGGTGGTACTTTCAAGAGGCAGCAGATTGGGCCAGGGAGGATGTTTGTTTTGTACCAACATGTTGTACTGAGACACTTAAACAATTGATACTAGTTGCTTCTATTTTTGCTTTTGTTACTATTTATTCCTATTATAGAACCACTAAAATTTGCAGAGCTTATCTAGTCACAGTGAATGTGGAGTTGACTGCAGTCTTCTGCAATATATCTTGTGAATAGTTGAGAAGCAGCATGCTGTTGTGGAGTGTCTCTGAAGATCTGTTTTAACAATATCAAGATTTAAAATCAATGTATTTTAAAATTGTTATTTTTCATAGTGGACTCCCATTTGGGACTACAGTGTATTTTACCATTTTTCTGTTCTTGTAGTTGAAATGCCTGAGATCTGTATTTCAGACGTATTTGGGTCAAGTATTCCTGGAGTTGTTATTTTAATTGAAGAATTCTTAATATCTTGTTTCTTTATATAATATTTGGATCAATACACTTTAAACTGTTATAATCATCAAAATATATACTGCAGTTAAGACACATTGAATATCCTTTTTTTCTTGAAGAAAGCGAGATAATTTAGACTTAGAAGAGATTCCCTAACATCTGATACTGAGCATTCTTTTAATTTCATTATTTCTGCTCTTGCAAAGTACAAAAGACTGTTCTTTATCCTCAGGACAGGTTAGAAATCCTAATTGCTTGAATTATTTTTTTAATGTAAAACTATTTACAAGCAGAACTTCTTCATATAGCAGTAAAAGGCTGGTAACTCTTTGTACACGGTTCTATAATTTACTGAAATAGCATTAAAAATTTAGGGGCCTTCTGTAAATATATCAAGTCCTATAAGTATCACAGGTACTGGGTAGTATTTCTAACATTACTATTTTCCTGTTCTTAATAGAACTTGACTTGCAATATCTAGAAATGTTGCCTTTGTGGGAGAGATGAAGGGGCGGGGGGGGAAGGCAAAATTTTCTAGATTTGAGGAATTAAAGTTATATTCTTGGCCAGTTGCACAAAGGTTAGCTGCTGGAAAAGAGTCTTTGTGTTGCTTTTCTTATCTTCCTTAAAAAAGCCTGCCTGGAACCTGAGACCTATGATGTAAAAATGAATGAAGATTGGGCCAGGGAGGATGTTTGTTTTGTACCAATAATGTTTGGGTTTTGTACCAAAAATTAATGAAGGTATAGCAGAAGGATACTTCTGTTGCCTACTTCCTGTGACTTGAAAAATAGCCAGCCTTTGTCTGGTGTCCACTTTGTGAAGCTACCTGACTTAAGTAATCAGATGTACTGTAAACATCATTCCCCAAGTGTTCCTTTGACCATCTGTTACCATCTTCAGTTTCTCAGATTTTGGAAGTATGAGCTAGAAAGGGAAGTACTTTTGAATTAGCTGTCTGTAACTTGTATCTGTAGTCCTGCTTAGGAGTGATGTGTTTCCTGGTTGTTATGGAGTAAATTAGATGTACGCATCTTCAACAGATGCAGATGCATTAAAATCTTGGGTTTGAAAATCAAAATTAACTCCTGTCGTCACTGCCAGGGGTCTTAATAAAATTCTGAAAATATTTCCAAATAATCCTCAGGTACAGAAAATAATTTGATCCTTTCAGAAAATACCCCATTAAGCAAATTTCTAGCATGCCTTTCATGCCTTTATGAAGTACTTTAATTCATCCTCAAAGTGAGGGAACTGACTCAGAAGTACTGATTTATCCATGCATCACTCTGTAGAGATTTTATACTTCTTTTTAAAGTTGATGAGAAGTGCGAGGCAAAGAGTGTTGTGGACTGCCTTTTATTTTCCTTTTTATTAGGCAGATTGATTAATGCTAAAGTAAATGTGCTGAGAGAGAAAAAAAATGAGCTTTTTCTTAATTTCTATATTGAATAAAAATAATGAAGAGAAAGCAAATCCATTAGCACTTTGAAAGATTCCTTTAATAATAGTTCCCAATGAATAAATTATTGAACTGCTTTTAAAAAGTGATGTTACTGTAACAATGAGTGGGCAAGGCTAATCTGTGCAAATGCTTTTGAGATATTGGGAACATTTTCAGGAGATGGCGGGGGAAGCTGGATTTTCGTCAAGTGGGGTTTTTTGTTTTTACAAAAGAAGACTGCAAAGTATAGGGAGAATACAGTAATTAATAGTGAGAGAGCCCTTGCAGAGACCCAGGAGAAGGTTAAAAGGGGAAACAGATTGGTAGGATGTAGAAGATGCAGATGATATACTTTATCTTTGATGAATGCATTAAGTCAGACCGAAAGTGGGCTTATCCACTGTTTTACTTCTTAGACAGTAAAACTGTCTGACTACTTCTAATACCAAATGAGCAGGCAAAATTTAAGACCAGAAAGCAGAGGATGAGCATAGTCTGTGTGTGTTACAACTTTTTATTACCTGTGGCTTAAATGCTTGCCACAGAGGTGATGTTCTTTGTGTTCAGCAGCCCATGGTTTTATTTGCTTCCATGAATGTGGCCCAGTGGCTTTCTAAACTCCTTAAAACTCTACCACTGCACTGACTTTTCAGATTAACTGCAACTTTGGATGAAGAATACTTCCTTGTGGATTTCTTGTTTGCTTTTTAAAAGTTGCCTTTTTTGTTTCCTGGGATGATTCCTGGATCTTGATTCAGTGTCCCCATTTTAGAAAAAATATCATATGTGTCATTTTTGTTGTTTTTAAATAGCACTTTTAGGTAGAGAATATGTGAGGAGTAGAGGTAATGAGAAAATACAGAGAAGAGTTGAAAGGAAGCTGCAGTGATGAGTCAAGATGAGTGATGAGTCAAGCAGCTAGTCAGAGTCACTAAACAAACCCTAGAAGACAGACTGCTAATTGAAGAGAAAGTATTCTAAAATATGAATAGAGCAAGGTTAGGAAGTGTCTTCTCAAAACAGAAAAACGCATTTTCTTCTCTTGAGATTGAAGAGAAAAGCCACAAGAGAGACCAATTGCAGGAGAGTGGTCTGCTGATAAGGCAGCTTCTAGTATGCAGAAAGGTGTTCCATGGTGTGAAAGGAGAGAGGGTAGAGTTATGCAGAAAGAGGAGGAGGCAAGGAAAAAGGCCAAAATATGCACATTTGTCCCTTGATTAGGTGTATGGGATTAGCACTGTTTCTTGTCAAGCATCATTTTGGAGTAAATGGGACACAAAAAGTAAGACCAAGTAGAATAAGGCAGAGGGGTGAACAGTGATTATACAATGGAGAAAATACCATGTGAGAATGGTTCTAATGACCTCTAGAGTAAAAACCTGAATAATTTTTTAGTAAAATTCAGTGCTGTGTTTCTTGGGCTTAGTAAACTTTTCAGTTCTGAAGAGATGCAAACTCTTCTGGGTGGCGAGTATGATACAAACTGAATGGGCTTAGCAGCAAGAAATTCAAGGTCATGTACTTGAGGGTAAATAAACATTTCTTCAGATTGCCTTTTGGAGATGAAGGGAAGTTTTTGGCTGTATTAATAAATGACTGAATCACTGATATGATGAAGCTTTGAAGAAGCTAGTGGAATCACTTGTTTCAACCTGTAAATCACATAGATTTGCCTTGAGTGAAATGAAATCAAGGTCCTGGTGACTCAACACAAAATAATGACATAATACTTAAGTGACAGAAACATAAAAACTGCAGACTAATTTGGGACAAAAAAAGACATTGAGTGCAAACACACATAAAAGGCAAAGCAGGCTGGGTTGCTGTGTTTGCCTGGTTGCATCCTTGCACAGCCACCTACATGTGTCACCAAAGGGAGGGGCACAGGACACTGTGGAGCAGCACTGACAATCTGTTGGTGCCTCTCTTAATGTCAGAAACATTTTGACTGTGTTCATAATATAGCTTAGAAATAGAGTTGGATTGCTTAAAGCTGAGCTAAAGGTAAAATACCTAGCTGAAGCATGTCGTAATGTTTTTCATGCATTAAAAGCCTTGTACGAATCATAATTCAGTATAAAAACTGAATTGAATGTATAAACACTCAGGAAAACATTGATTTATCTTTAATAGTTTTTATATAAATAATTTTGATCACTTCCTGTATTAAATACATATAGTTGTAATGTTCTATAGTTATCTTTCTGTGTAAGCTTTTCAAATGAGGCTGACATATGAGCATATTCTGGCTGTAATTTTCATTGAAATAATTTTGAGCAGGTTTTTTTATAGTCACATAATTTGTACTAGGGTCATTGAATTTAACTCCAGGAGAGTACTGCACAGTCATTTCGACTGAAATGTGTTTTGTAAATTATATCAGGTGTTCCAAGTTCCTTGTTGCATAGCAGAGGTTTTTCCATGTGCCTGAGTGTGACTGCTTGGAGTGGAGGGTTTTGATGGAGTACACAGGCTTTGAGAGCCACAGGATGATGGTGCTACAAAGCACCATTCATGTAACTGTGAAAGAATGTAGTACCCATATCTGATGGTGCTGAATATGGAAAGTTCCAAGTTTCTTGATATGTTTGACATTCAGAATCTGTGTGTGACAGTAAGCCAGACTGAAGAGTTAGAATTAATTTTACATCTTGGGCAAGATAATTGAATATTATAAACTGTGGAGATGAAAAAAAAAAAAGCCCACAGAGATCATCTAGTACATTTCTGCCAGTTTGAAATCGTTCCTCCTTTCATTAATATTTTTCCAGTCCAGTTGAAAATGTACCTGTGGTGAGATTTCAATCACATCTCTGAGGAAACAGCATCCCCTCCACCCCAAATATCAGCATTATTTTCTGTTTAGTTTTATACTATGGATGTGAGCTATTTCCCACACTTTGTCCAGACTCTTTCCTAGATAGTCTGTCATTGCTTGCCCAAACTAACCATGCATTTCCCTGTGTCATGGGTTCTAATTCTGCTTAAGTTTTGCACCTCAGTGAATATTTTCTGGCTTCTTCTAGTGTCCTTGGGAAGAGCCTGGCCATTCTCAGCAGACAGCCCTTGCTTCTGAAATCTTTCTCACTTCCACACAGCCATGTGCTCACAAAGCCAGTCTTTGTGTCTGCTTGGGGAATGTTGCAAGGCCCATCTGTTAGTCTAGGCTGATAGGAAAAAAGCTGCCTTGAAGGATGGATTGTGGGTTGATTGTTTTTTCCAGAGGTTTCAATGTCCGTGTTTGACCATTGAATCTCCAGAAGCAATCTGAGTGGTCATTTCCTCCTGGGAGCAATTGCCTGCTGTGCTTTTATGATTATTTTCATGCTGGATCCAAGATTTCAGCAGCAGGTTTCTCACACAAATACATTTCAAAGCAAGTTCCATCATCACTTATTTTTAAACATACTAGTAAAACCTGTTTCTCTACATCTTTCAGATCGGTAAGTTGGGGCTTTTTTTCAGATTTTTTTTGGTTATTCCTGTAGAAGATTTCATCTAATCATTAACTTTTGCTAGTATTAAATCAGTAATTTGTTAGTATTAAATCATCACCAATATAAGAAATTCTACAAATAACTCTAGAATAATTCTTCAAACAGTAATTCCTTTTGTTCAGAAGAGCCTCAATAAATATTCTTTCTTATATCACCCACACAGTTTTTCTGGCTTGTTTCTAGTCTGTTCTTTGCAGATGTTTCTTCTCAAGCTTTTGTGATAATGAAATGGAGCCTCTGTACCCATGATATTAAATAATAATAATAAGCATTTCAAGAGCAGTGGTGTTGTTTTTGGCTGAGAAGTGCAATTAGTTTGGCATTGCATTCATATTTTTCCCATCTGTGTTCCAAACTTTTTGATGTGTCTTAATTCAAGAACATATTGCCTCCAAAGTTTTACAGTACCTGAACTTTTGAAGTAGTAATTGTTTTTCAGTGCTTAAGTTATAGGTGGCACCTGGAACTTAAGAGTCAACAGGACATGAATATTGGTGAATTTTAAAATTATGCTAAAAGTACTGTTAAACTTCTCTTAAACCCAGTTCGTTCCACTGTATCCTGCTTTACCAGGTGAATGCCCTAGGTAGGCCCAGAGAAATTGCAATTTTATGCAAAATAGCTCAGCTTCAGAAGCAGTTAGAGTGAAAGTTAGGTCTGGTGATGATTTAGTGCTTCTACATGGCTTTTTCTTTCTCCTTCCTTTGCTCTCACCCCAGTTATCTAGCAGATGGTCAGCAGAGGTGCTCCAGCCTCTTGTGTCAGAAGGGATTTGGACCCTCTGTGTCCCAGAAGACTTCTGAACCGTTTGGTGAAGACAGTCATCTTTTATTTATTGCGTCTAGGTTCAGCACAGAATATTAGAGTAACTTAATAACTCCACATCTACCACAGTTCAGTCTTTTCTATCAATCTTTTGCACAAAATAGATGTCTTCCATTTCTGTGGCTCACAGCAGCAGAACTCTTCCTGCTATATTGTATAAAGCAAGAAAAAAATAAGAAGCCATTGCTGTTTGAGCTCTCTTGCTGGTTTTGATTCTCCCTGAATCCACTGGAAAGGCTATGCAAACAAAGCTCCAGGCGGCTGCCCCCTCAAAAAAGCAGGCTTTTGGATTTGTCCTTAGGAGATCTCTGCCTTTCTCCTTGCAGAGGTCAGGCATCTGTAACTCCTACGTGTTGAATTCTACTCCAAAAACTTACAAGTTAGATATTTTAGCTTCTAACAAACATTTGGCTGTCTGTAGGAAAGCTGATCCCTACTTACTCCCCTTAGATATATGTTCTTTGTCTCTACTGAGCCTCTTTGGAGATAAAACTGTTTCTTGCCTGCATGAATGAAAAATGGCAGCTCTCTTTACAGCTGTCTTTTAAGTGGTCTCAGGGTCAGGACTTGATGTTTCTGCACTTGCTTTCCTGTGATGACATTTATTAAGTGTTATAAAAAAAGTAAGTAAAAGGTTGCAGTTTCCTAAGTGAGATCCTAACTCTGATGCTCGGTAGATTAATTTATCTTGTAATACTGTATATTGAGTCTTTGAGTTAATTTCTTTAGTCAAGATCATTAATGGAACTTAGTGTCCAGTTCAGATACAGTGTGAACTTTGCTGCTTCAGATTTCTTGAGTCAGCCTTTAGTAAAGAGTTCTACATTGCCCACTTCACATTACTCACAGAGCATTTAGTACTAGCTGGAGAAGAAAAAGTACTATTTGCTGAAGTATTGCTGGAGCATTTGTAATGCAGCAGCAGCAGCAAGGTCACTTTTACATCCCACGTAAAACTGAAGTGGGTCTGACTCCAGAGTGTGCAGACTTTTTCTGTGGTCATAAGGAACTTTAAGGGACCCTCACTGGTGATTTCTGAATGTGAGACCAGCTGCAAGTGTGCAGTGCAAAAGTGATTTGCCAGTATTGATGCACCTGTGTGCAGCTGTTACAGCAGATTCCTCCATCATGAATATGGACTTTGTTGAATGAAGAATGGAGAAAAATGTGCTCTCATGAGTATTTTAAGAATATAAAATCTAATAAGTTTGAGGTTTATCCAAATCCAGTGATAACATGCTAATTGATTAATGAACTGGAATTTGAGCCATTTGCCGTATACTGAGTTCAGTTTTCTTAAATTTTGCCAATGCTGAAATTTGGTAAATCATGTAATTTATAGATCTAAGTAAATGGAATTTTTCTTTTTGGCTATATGTAGACCAGCATTCCAGAAACAAACTCCAAGGACTGCAGAATTTTGGCATCCAAACTATTGTTGTCTCATGCCATATGAAAGAAAGTTAAGTGCAGGCTGTTAAAAAAATTGCCTCATTCTTGGGTACCATATTTTTTTTCTATTCTCCACAGCTAGATGTCATTTTTTTTCTATTATGTTATTCATACCTCCTACAAGCACTGTCAGAAGTTTGAAAACCAAGTGTACTTTCAGCAAAAGAGCGAGGTTATTACTGAGTTAGGATTATTTTTTTATTGATACTGGTGAGAACTTGCTGATGCTTTTTATAGCAATGTGCTTCCTTGAACATTTGAACTGACACTTCCTTTCCTGTTACATCTCTTCTTGAGAAATTCCTTACTGCCCTATTATCATTACTCAGAAGTAGGTCATGGTTGGCTGTTTTTTTGAAAATGAAACCTGTGGCCAGGTAACAGTTTGTTAGAAAATGTAACCTCATTGCCCTGAATTGTCAGTGGTGTCTATTGCAAAGGCTGGGTAAAAATTTTCTTTTCTGCTTTTACCTCTTTCTTTCCTTGGTATGTGGGAGGAGATAGGGAGGCAGTTGAATCACTCTGGTGTCTCTTCTCATCTGAGTCAGAATGGGCTGGCTGTTTTCAGTGGTGACACCCTGTGACTGCACTTCAGTGGTACCACAGCCATCACTGGAGGAACAAAGCGAAAAAGTATGCTGGTACATTGCTATTTTGGTAAAATAATCAATGGCTCTGTCAAGATACTGTATGTGTGTTTGTAGGCAAATTTCTCTCAACTCAGGCCCTGTTCTTTTTAAGCATACAATCTTCCAGCCTTTTCTTTCCAACCTTCAGATTCCTTTTTATCGGGAGTAGTGTGATACACCCATCTGTTCAAAATGTGATATGATCTGGTGCAGGAGTATCCAACTTTGAGTGGGAAAGTTCAATAGGCGATCTTCAGGGGTAAAGGAAAAAATCCTAGTCCCTCTTGATTGTCAGGGAGAGATCTGGAAAATGCTCAGCTCATGCCTATTGTTGCTGTTCCTCTGATTAGAACTCCGGGATAAGTTTTGATATGAAGGATGAAGGGTTTAGCCTAAAAACTGCTAGTGCTGATGTAATGGCAAAATGTATGTACATTCCTGGATTTTCTAGCTGCAGAGCTATGTGGAAGTGAACAATCAGCAAGTAGGAGTGACTTTCCAGAGAAAAGCGAGAATTACGCCAAATGTGGCAAAAACAAACCAAACAAGAAAACCACCAAAACAATAAATTGGCCACTGCTATTCATGTTAACAAAAATTACTAACATTGCTAGTGTCTCTTATCCATAGATCACCTCTCTCGTGACACTGCAGCTGTTATCCTTGGTTGGCCAGAATGACCAGCTTGATGGACCACGATACAAATGTACTGTATCTCTGGACTTCATCAGAGCTATTGCCCGGTGAGCCTGTTAAAGTTCATTTGCTGTTGTGTGTGCTGACTTGGAAGAGACTTCTGACCAGGTATTTGCTCAGTCTATAGCCCTTTGCAGGCCAGAATAGAAAACCTGTGGATGTTTTCTAAGAATGACTGAATAAGTCATGTTATTTGTGACAAGTGTTGTACCCAAGGTAAGTCTAGTCCATTCCTGTTTTGGAAAAGATTTATGTTACAGTGGCAGTGTGTGTTACAGTAATATACTGTCTTTGTGCTTAATAAAGGTCAGGGACTGCATGTGAAAATACTTCTCTAAAATGTCAGTCCATTTCATTACCAAAAAGCACATTATGGTATTTGAATCTGAAATGATATTTGTTTCTTAACAGTGTTGTGCATACGATATAAAAACTACATAGGTTATAAGAATTCTTGCACACAGACTATCTTGTGTGATCTGTTATTGATACAAGCTAATTCAGTAAGTGGTTATAGGTACATCAGCGTCTTTGTTTATCCAGAGCCTTCAGTCATGAAGTCTGAGAGCAGTTCAAGATCCATCAGGAGAGATAGCAATAATTTGCAGACAGAAATACATGCAGTACAAGGCAACAATCAGGCCTGTGTCTCATATTTTATCTGTTGCTGCCATCTTATTAGCTGGTCTTGGATAAACAGTCTGTAATCAGAACAGAGCCCAGAAATGACATGTGTCTAAAGGAAGAAATGTTCTCAAGGCTAATTCTTCTCTGTAATGTGGAACTTCAGAGGAACCTGAGGTGCAGACTGTAGTCCATAACCTCAGTGCACATGTTGCTCTCCTGAGCTATTAAATGTCCAGTAGCCTTGTCAGTAAATGCAACAGATAAACTAATTTCAGTTTTCAGTTGGACAGGCCATAGAATGAAACTTTGGCTCAGGTCTGGCCAGACCACACTGCCAGGACCTCCACAGCTTTGCTATGTCAGTTTGCTATTCCCGGCAGTAAAGTCACTTGTGAGTGATGCCCTGAAAAAGCTCCCTCTGGAACCAAGCACAGCAGACCATCTGCTCAGCAACATGGAACCTTGTGTATACAGTTATACATCGGATGTATCCTCGAACTGGGATACTTTGACAGCTCTTTCCTTGCAAACTATGACATCCTTAGAAGTTTCAATGACTGCGTTAAAGATGCTGGAGGGTGGAGATGGCCAGAAAACAGGACCAAAACTTGTAACTTGCAGCTCATGCTTACTGGAGAAAGTAGTTGTCAAAGATACTGTCACTTCAAACCTCAGTGCATGGTACACTGTTTTAGCTTGCTTTCCTTTAGTTCTTGTGTGTGTATATGTATATATCTATATACATATATATATATGTGTACATGTATGTATATGTATGCATATGGATGTATCCAAACTGACTTTTCCTACATGTTATGAGGAAGAAAGCAGTTCTTTTTGCTCATCCCTCCAAGTAGTTTTCAGGTCTTTATTTACTGCCTAGATAGGGCTGTTTAAATGAGATAGATAAATAGATAGATGGATGGATGCATGTGTTGATTTTAAAGTTGTCCTGTTCTGATTTTCTCCTGTTTCTCCCTTTTTTAAATCTTGCTTTGTTCCTTTGTTACAATTTTTATTAAAATACACTTTTCAGCCCACAGTATTCATTAAATCTTAAAGGAGGGTGGTCCATAAAAAGACAGGGTTTCATGAATTCATTATAAATGAGCTTCTCTCTTCTCTGGGTGGGGCTACTAGTTATAGGATGAAGGCCTGATGTTCTGTGCTTTAAGAAATTTCCATCTGTGCAATAGTTTTGGTTGTATTGTCACAGAGAAGGAATTACTTTGCAGCTTCAGCCAAAATACACACCAAGTAAGCAGCCCATCTTGTGATTCTTCTCTCTCTATTACTGCAGTAGTACTAAAATGAGTTTGTTAGTCACTAAAATCTTCCGATGCCTCAGCCTTGTTACCATCTCAGCCTTGTTCCTCCAGCATATTTCCTAAGGGAAGGCTGAGGAGTGCAAAGAATGGGACAGAAAAGGATGCTCCCTCCCCACCCCCATTCAAGCTGTTCAGATTGTCATTTCATTTTCTATGGTTTTTAAGCAAAAGTGGAATTTGCACTAAAAAAAAAGCCACCTGTTTTTGGAAAAGAGTAAAAAACTTGTGTCTCTTCCTGGTGGCTTTTAACATGGTAACTGCTGAACTGCACAGTGTCTCTTTATTGCCATAGAACCTCGTGACTGGCTCTATTCTGTGGCATATGCTCAGTCTTTGTGGAAACATCTCTGGCTTTTACTACGTAGTAGGTAAACATTTCACTGAAGGTAAAGTTAGATATTTCTTCATTAGAAATAATTTCTGTTTTAAAAATTTCAAACCTAAGTTCATAAATTTTCTCTACCTGAAGTAGGGCTCTCTTAATGTTTATTGAATATAATGGATCTTTTCGGAGAGAATAAACCCAGTTGTTATGACAGGACAATTCTGTTTCATTTAGTTGATAAGGTCAGTATTTGTTAGTGTGTATGATTTTGTTTCTGTAGAAAGCCTTGTAATTAAAGCATTTTTTTTGAGTGACACCATGTCGTGCAAGTCTTAACAGTGGCAGTTAATGTCTTTAAATTTGTCACTGGATTAATAAACAGACTCCGACAGTGTATTTCCTGTTATGTATCTTGGGGGTTTCTAAACTTTTTCTCTGTCCAAAATGATGTTTCATAAAAACTTTTTGAAAAGTGGGTTACAGGCTGATGCATGAACAGAGAATATTAAATGACTGTAGTCCAACAAATAAGAATTCAGCTAGCTAATCTCACTTAGTATTGTTAGCAGTTATTTTTGCATCGCTGAATACTTTAAAAAAACTTTTTAATTTTATACTTGTCATTATATGCAGTAATTTGCATTATTTATTCAAACAGTAAACCCTGAAGTCTGAGTGTTAGATTGTATAGAAGAATGAGTTTAGAGAAAAAAAAATAATTATATGTTTCATTCTCCTGCCGTTTCATTTTGCCTGCCATTTAAGTACAAAAGTGTACATTAAATTCTTCTATCCCATTGATTGGCATTCTTGGATTTTTCAAATTTAGCAATGAACATGGGTCAACTACTGTCAAGACTGAAAGAAGGCAGGCTCCAAATGAGTACAGATGAAGGAGTTACGTAGTAACTAAAACAGGTGGTTTGGGAGATGAGCAAAACATTCAGTAGCATAAAACGTTGTTGCTTTGCGTCACCAACTAGAACATCAAGTTTGCTATACAAAAATATCATCTTACTAATACTGTTATATTTATACTGTCTCATTATTGAAATAAGAGTCTTCATTTCTTTACTAGGAAGTTGCTGTATTTATTTTCTAGAATTCTCCAAAGTTTAAATAATCAGAAGAGAGGTATTGTAAATAATGAGAAATGAAAAATTCATTAATCCTTGCTTGCATTTCTTTTGGGGAATTGCTTGATTTTGATTGTGCAGAATGTCCTGCATGTGCTGTCTCCAAACAGGTTAAAGTCTTAGCACTGTTAAGATGATTGCTCTAATATACTGTGTTTTTGTTTATAGGACCGTGAACTTCGACATAATAAAGTACTTGTACGATTTCTTGTGAAAACAAGCTTCACAGCCATATGGACACTGTGACAATGACTAAGGAAGGCAAGCTGTGTTCATCTCTCTACTTAGCTGGCCAGAAAGAAGAGTATTTTGGCTCTTTTGGATTTGTCCAAACAGGTGCTGGCCCAGCATGGAACCTGATGAAAATACTCTGATTGGTCTGGGTGGATCTGAGCAGAGGACTATTTACCAGGGACCCTGGAGTATTTGGAAGCAATGTGTTAATTATAAACAGCAGGGTTTGAGCACAATCTGTTCTACTCTTAATGATGTTATCTTAACACTGAAATTGCCTGAAACCCATTTACTTAGGACTGCATTTTGCTCTATGAACTCTCCCCAGTGCTTTGAACATGGCAGCAGCCGTTGTTTGTATGCCCAGTCTTTTCACTTCCTCTCCACAGGAATCTTTGCAATTGCCTGCCAAAGCAGCTTTTCCTGAGGCCACCATTTTAGGAGAGTGGAGTAGCAAAGTATAATAAACATAAAAACATATTTAAAAACCAAGCTGGTACAAATTCTTCTTTCTCTTCAGTAGTATGTTGGCAGACTGTTACCCTGTTATATGGAGATCACAAGGATAGGAAACTCCCAGTCAGTCACCATACTGTCTTTTTCAGACCATTCATAAATGTTGACTATTTTATTGTATTTTATACAAAGCTCTGTTTTTAAAAAATAATTCTTAGAGTTCTATCCCTATGTCAAACTTGTAATGTTTTATTTTTGCTTCAACATTCTATAGTCCTTCTATGCTAATCCATTTACATGAAGTGCTAATTATAGTGCTGTGTGGAAGGAATGTACTTTTAACATTCACACCATGTAATGGCTTTTGTAACAGCCTCTGTCCTGTAGAGGAGGATGGCACAACTGCCTTTTCGAAGGTGACAAGAGTCTTTCAACAGGTGACAGAGTCTTTCTGCAGCAATTTCCAAAAAGTGGTAGAACAGTGAATAACCAATGTGGTATTGTAACATAAAAGTTTGCCCTTGGAAATACCTGATGGAATACACTACAATTGGAGCTTACAAGTAGAAGATACACAATTTATGGAGCATTAAAATCCCCTAGTCCATTTGGAGGTTATTGTATTTATGGATCTGAAGTTTTTGGTAACCCTCTTGAAGACTCCATGTCCCACAGCCTATTACCTCAAATGTTTTACTCTGGAGTGCTCACTTTTGACTGTTCGACAGTAGAAGACCATGCCAGGTCCTAAGTTGAACATTACAGGGTTTTTTCCAAGGAAAAATCATCAGTCATCCCCCCTTGCTCTTATATTAGCAATGGTCAAATACTCTCAGCATGTGTTGTCTTTACTCTTTTTTGTTTCTTTATTTTTCTTTCTTTGTTTGCTTTTATGTTTTCTTTTTTGTTGTTTTCTTTTTTTTTTTTTTCCCAATTGTGGATGCGCAGCCACACTTCTGGATTCAGACCCAAGTGACAAAAGCATCCTTCTGGCCAAGCTCTGGCTTCCTCCCTCAGGGGAGTGTGAAAGGGCAGCAATGAGTCATGTCCATGATCTGTTTTCCTTCCTACCGCTGAGCTGGATCAAACCCTGCACCTGTCCATGAGGTGGCAACATTTGTCACACTTAGAAGTGCTTGGATGTAAATACATAGCCTGTTTCAAAAATGTTTACTACCTGCTTTTGTTTTTACTTATGAAAATGTCCTTAATGTGAACTTCGGGCTAAACTTTACAGTGCCTTTCTGTCTTGGAGGTAGTGCTGGGCTGAGCTCAGTTCTTGTGGATCTCCTGTATGACTACCTAGGGCTGCAGTTTGTAATGCAAAGAAGTTTTGAGGTATTTGTCATCTAGTCCATGTAAAACAGTTGCAGTAGATCATAGGGATTTGTAATTTCTGTCTGGATTAGAATCTGATATGTGAAACATGATGGGACTGATACTGATTTGTTAAGTGCTACAAAACTTGAGTCATAAAATTTCATTTTTAGTAACCCAAATCATTCCCACCAAATATACCAGACTCTCAAAACTCTTCAGCTCCAAATTTGGAGCACAAATTAGACATAAAATAAAGGTCTTAGAAATTAAGCAGTGAGAAGTTGGTGCTGCTGATATTTTTTCAGAAAAGTCTAATTTCTTCTATATTAGCTTTATGAGTATTGGTGATTATTTCCAGTGCAAATTCAAAGGATAAGGATACTAATTTTTCTGGAATGTAGTTAATTTCACTGAATTGAGGTTAACTAGAGAAGCAGTGGCAACAGAGGATTCGTTAAGACAGAACCACTCTCCTTACTTTGAAGGCACTTTTTTGACCTTTGTGAAAGACTCCTATCAGTGAAATAAAATTTAAAGCTGAATCAGCAGAGTATGAGAATGAACAAGGTGACTGAAGTGCAGATGATTGATGTAGGCTATAACTATGCTGATGATGAATAGTAGGATTTATTCTGACAAACTAGAAATATTTCTATATAGCCATGTCAATGAGTTTATAAATTACTGCTGAGTTTTTTACTAGATACCTTAGCAATATTCTATTCTGAGATGCCATTTTCATGGATGAGTCCTCTTTTAGCCTCCCCTGGGCCAGGATTTCACCTCTTTTACAGGTGGTTTTGAGAACTGTGCTAACAGTGTAGAGCAAGATAGTTTAACTCATCAGAAAACCTTCAGTACCTTAGTGCTGCACTATGTATTTTTAACATAGTCATTTTTTTTCCTAATTTCTGAGTCACAAAGCCTTATAATACTGAAAAAAAATACAAACTTAGAAAGTGTTTTTCTCCAGTGGCTGATCCAAACATTAACAGGAGCTGGGGTTTGTTCTTACAAGGATAAATTAATGGATAAAGAAATGTAGCTATCACCAGTTGTGAGGACATCAGTGCCCTTGAATAGCTCTGGCTTCATCAACAGCTGCATTTTCATGCACATAACATAGAGATTTTTATTTTTTTAAGAAGGCTTGCAGGGCTGCATCCACACGTAATACAGGAGTTAATTCATTATTTTTGGACAGTGATTTTTCTTAGTTTGGTTATCCCAGAACCTGTAACAATTCCTGTAGCTATTGACTCTTTTGGGGTGAGAGAAAGAAATGCATTGTTTATTTCAGTACCTTCTGAGTTCTGATGCTTCTATACACTGTAAAAACACACTGATTCCTGCCATTGGTGAAATTTTTCCAGTATCCATCAAGTACCTTTTTGACAGGACCATTCAGACACTATGTTTTCATCTCATAACTGGAAGAACAGCCAGCCATGCCAGGAGAACAGTGTGAAGGACAGGATTTCCAGCAGGAATATAGGAGATACTACATGTCTGTGACCTGTGGGCAAAATGTACCCAGTTAAATATCTCAGGATTAGGTATTCCCTCTGCACTTGTCCTGGCAGAGATGTCAGGGAAGAGTGAGACATGGCAGGTTCTTGAGGGCTGCCTGGAGATTGGCATACTCTGTTCTGGTCAGCCCAGACAGCTGGGGAGCAGAAGATTTACTCCATCTGGAAGTAAATTCTACCAGAGGTGAAGTAACTTCTCCAGTTTTCTCAGTGACAGAATGGTGTAACTTACAAAAGAGCCTCATCATTGCTGGTAAATATGCATTGGGATAAAGATATGGGTTGATTAGCAAGTCTGATTAGACAATACAAAATTTTTATGTGTTTGTAGATACTGGAATGGCTCCACCAGAAAATTGAATGGGAGATTAATAGCAAAAACTGTGTGCTTTTTATCTCAGCTTCATTGTGAGATCTTCTGCTATGAGCAGGCTGATTCAAATGAACTGTACAATACTCGGATAAGGGTAACTTTTTATGCATGTTTATTAAAACCATTTAAAGAATAAATCTGAAAACAATACAGAAATTGTTTGTGCATACCAGCAGAGTTGAAACTGCAGAAGTACAATCCTTATAATGACCATGTTTTTCTGAAAACTTAATGTCTTTGAAAAGCCACAGCTCAATGACAGTGTCTGTGCAAAACAAAAAACAGAAAAATATACTGCTTGTTATTGAACGTTAGCAATGTATCAGCTGTGTATTTGAATAACCAGGTATCCACCCAGGTGTCTGTTACCAAGGAGCTCAGAAGTATGGTATTAAAGGAAGAGCTACACTGTCAAGCAGCCCATGGATGGAGGTATTTCCATGCTGTTGAACAAGTGAATGTCTGACTGTAAACAGGGAGTCTTGTAGTGGGAACATGATGTCCAAAGTACCACAGGTAGACTTAATGTTTGAAGTGTTGTAGTGTGTTGTACTTGGTAGTTAGAGCACCTCCTCCTCTGCCAGTGGCCAATATCCCATTTTTCCAAAGCAGCAGAAGCATCCTTAACTCTTTCTTTCATTTGGTTTAAACTGCATTTGGTAAGAAATCATTTCCACTGGTGTGTTGCAGTTGCCAAAAAGGATTTGCTATAAAGCTCTTCCAAGGGAGTTACCACCAACAAGCAGCAAAATATTGAGAGAAAATACATGTTCACTGCTTCCTGTTTGGGTACGCAGCTGGGAAACTCTAGTAGGGAAACAGGCTGGGCTTTCATTTGAGATGAAGTTGTGGATGAACTTGCCCTTTTGGACAGCTTTGATGTTTTGAAGTATCCAGAACTCTACCAGACTTCCTCTCTGTTTCTTCCTGTACCTTCCCACTGCAATTCTGTGTTATCTTTTGGAATGGTTCTTGCAGAGATCTGTACCAGAACCACAGTGAGCTCCTGGGTTTGACATCCTCCAGGGGATCTCCCACAAGTGAGCAGAGCAGGAAGGCTGCTGTGGATTGTCTGTCCCCCTATGGTGCAGGTGTACATTGTTCAACTGACCTGTTGTCACATACTGCCTTCTGTCCTGCCAGGACTTGTTTGGATATTCAGAGAGGGGTCTGTTGTGTACTTGAGGGCAGGTATTTGGCTTCAGCAAGGTCATTTTCCAAAACATGGTGCAGTATGTTGAACCATGAATGCTGTACTGTCATCTTGTACTTGGTGTTCATATTTCAGTTTTGATGAAAAGCCCATGTCAGTCTCAGACTGATGTAGTAAATGTGATTTTTCTTAAACAGCACAGCAAAGGTGCAGCTTTGCCTAAATTCATTCAGCACATATGTTCCATTTTCCTAGCACATAGATTTTTTACAGAACAGGATTTCTAATATGCAAATAGTTTCTTTTCTGCATTTGATTCTTGTTCAGGGAAGTACATGCTGCACAATATTTCATGT
Organism: Cinclus cinclus; assembly: GCF_963662255.1. NCBI lineage: Eukaryota > Metazoa > Chordata > Aves > Passeriformes > Cinclidae > Cinclus > Cinclus cinclus. Next base: position 9,522,488 of record NC_085049.1, read on the forward strand.
ACTTTTTTCAGATAGTAGGGTTCCGAAGAATAAAAAGGCTAGGAGGGCTAGGAAATTGAGCTTTGCTAGCAGGCTTTCCTGGAGTCTGTGCCTTGGTACTTCAGCAGCTGAGCACTTCCTGTGTCTTCACTTAGGTAAGGAGGGTTTTCACATAGGCACCTCCTAAATCCCAAATCAGAGAGTAGTTGTGAAGAGAGAATAGCCAAGAGTGATGTAAGTAACCTCTCACTAAAACAGCCTTACCAGATGAGGGAGCATGTTTCTACAAAATCCAGCAAAAGGAGAATGTACCAAGAGACGGTGATGGAGAGCAAAGCTGTTTACCACTCTGATGGCAAAAGCCTTGATATTCTTGCTGTTTGCACAGGTTCTCTTTATTTACAGTATTTATGATGAGGCTGTTTCTCCTTCTGCCCCATTTCTATCAGTACAATCCCACCTGTGGTTTTTTCTTCCTCTGCCATTGCACTGAGAGTTCCCACCTGGGCCAGCAGTTTGTGTGGGGAACTGAGTACCCTGCTCTTGTGACGCCACCCTGGATGCCAGCCCTGGTGTTGCCATCCTAGAGCAACTCAACATCTCAGGCTTGGGATGGCAACAGCAGAGAGTGGTTGTTTCATCTTGCAGGGTGTAGGAACTTCAGCAACACCCCTGAAAAAGAAAGATGTGATCTGAATAAGCTAAAACATCTACAAGGGAGGCAAATTATGTTATTCGTGTGCAATTACAGCAGTTCCTGAATTCCAGCTGCATGGCTGAATGAATACCCATCCCATTTCCTGACATTTACATTTTTATGCTGCTTTTGATTATCTCTTAAGGATGCAAATCATTAAGAAAAAGCAAATAACTGGGAGTTCTGCTCAAACTTTCTGAGAACAGTGTCATGTTGAGATTTGGGAATTTCAGAGAGAATGAGAATAACCAAAGACAAGTATACAGTTTCTCTAGTGATGCAAACAAACCTGTAGCTCCTGCCTCTCGGGGAGGGGAGCTTCCTCACTGTCAGCACAGGCTCTTTCACTTGACTGAGCCTGGGGCTGGGGCATGTGCACAAACCTTAAATAACTTCTTCAGTGCTGCTCTTCACTTTGAGCAAGATAGAACATGTCTGAAGCTATTGGTAAAGAGATGTGTTTATGTATCCTGAGTGTGTTGCTTTTCAATAGCTTAGAATCCTTTACAAAAACCTTATCTAATGTCAAGAGTGTGGGAGGGGTCTCTGGTTGATTATAGGAAAAGCAAATATCATGATTGTGCAAATAGTCACAGTTACTTTCTGCAAAGTAATTTGTCCTCAGCAGCGCCTCTGTTGTTCACCATCTGGTTTCTTCTTTTAAAGTCAGACTGCTGAAGAGACTGAAGCTGATCCCTCTGATCCATTTGGGGTGTATTTGCAGAAATAAGTAATCTCATTCCTAAAATAAAAAGTGAGGAAGCAGGGGATTAGACTGAAAATCCAAACTGCTCTGTATTGGGTAGCTCTCACACAACAGGGGTCAGAAATCCTGATTTCAGAATGCTACATGAGTATGTGGCTGGTTTATATTTTCCTCAGGTGGTACAACTTCATTAAGTTTTGGTGTGGAAGGCAATTAAATGTGTGACCAGGGGCAGCTGTCTTCCATCAGTAGCTGAAGAATAGCTCATCTATCAGAAAAGACAGCGCTGTCTTTGCTTGTTCACAGCAAAAGAGATACAGAGATAGTGAAGGAAGTCAGGTGATGCTGCTGTTTCCTTCTCAATCTCCCTTCCTGGGGAAGTGAGGGTGGTGAAAGAGCGCAGTAAGATCACAAATACCAAATTACACTCTCGGTAGGACATGGATCACCACAGGTTTCTGATGATCCAAGGTCTGTGGCTACGGGCTGTCTTTACAGCTGCTGGATTCTCTTCGGGGATGTCCTCTTTGTTGCTCCTCAAACTGTTGAACCAGTCAGAGGGGAGAGAGAGAGGACACCTTTTCCTGCCTTTGTGCTAAGCTGCTGCTGTTGCGCTTATCAGCTGAGAAGGATGCGACGTTTGGAGCAGACTGGGCACACATGTTTAGACACGGAGATCTAGAATGGTTACGTGGATCACTGTGTGGAACAGATCTACTCCTCATTCAGCCTGTTTAAATCACAGAAGAGAAGCAGTCTCAAAAAGGATTGGGCTAATCCTTTTTCCTGTTTGTGTCAAACAGTCCTCGCTTATTAAAACCTGGAATTTCTTTTGCATGAAATGAGTAACTCAGCATAGGCTGCTTACCCAGTTCCAACTCTGACTGCTGAGAAAGTAATTCTTTTATTTTTAGCAGGTTAAGGACCATCATTTATGCTAACCTTTCTTTTCTTTTGAATTCTTTTCTACAGATGCCTTCCAGAAATCTTTGGATGTTCGATATGTTACTATAGATATATAGTAAAATTTTGACAGCTTTCTTATTCCTCAAAACCTGAGGTTCCCTGCAGAGACCTTTTCTTCACTGTAGCCTTATTGCCAAGTTGTCAGAGCATTAATTAAACTAGAAAAATAAGGCATTGCATGTAATTTCCTATACTGGATGCCTTCATGTCAGGGACATATCTCCATGGTAAGAAGCTGTATATAAACAAAAAATAAGCCTGGCAACAGTACAAAAGCTCATGCAGGCTTTTAAGTGAGAAACGTGGCAGAAGAAAATACAGAATTTAAAGCAAAGTAAATTCTTGGGAAAATGAAGACTGCTGAATACTGCAGTCATTAAGAAGAACAAATGTGATGATTTTGTTTGGCTATTTGGAGTATTCCAATGCTACTTTTCATCTCCGTATTTTAGGTATTTATTGGCTCAAATCTGAAATGTTTCCTTATTCTAAACCCCCCTCATTTATTATAGGTAGATAATATTTCTTAGTTCCTTAGTGGGATTATGGATTCTCTGTACAAGCGCATAAAATTATGTATAGTAAAACTTTATTCCTTATAAACTGCTAATAATTTACATACTTTTCATTTTGCTGCATGGATCAAAATGTCTTCATAGACTATACATCATCTCTCAATTTTATGTGCATTTACTCTGCTGTTTAGAAGCCAAAAAATACAGCACACATGTTGATGTTTTTCTTGCAATAAAATGAATTAGATGCTCAAACTATAATTGCAATCCACCGTTTGCTAACCCTGCAGGCAGAGCCAGAACACTACAGAAAAAGGAGTATTTTTCTCTTTTTTTCTCACATTTTCAGGGCTGTAGGTTTTTGAGACTCTTGACAAAATAAATTTGATCATTTGCTGCCAAACTGAAGGGGAAAAAAATATTTTCAAGAGCTGAAAGGAGAGAAAATTGTGCTTTAGGGAGTACAAGATGAAGGGGATAAAACTGTCTGGAGGATAAAACTGCTGTGGGTACACAGGGTCTTCCCTTTCTTCCTGCCACGTAGGGAGCAGTTCCTGAGGGGTTACATACAAAGGCTCTCCGTGAAGGGGAGCACTGCAGCTCTTTGTACCTGGCTGTGCTGCTGAGGCTTCTGGCAAGCAGAGAGACATCATCGTTTCCAGGCTTGTCTATGGGCCTGGCCATGAGCACAGGAGAGTCAACTTCTGTGCCACTGAAAAGGGACCTGGAGAGCTCCGGGAGTGTCTTCCATCTCAGCCAAACACAAGAGCACTGACAGTCTCAATTTGTTATTTGGAACGTTTTCAGGCTTGAAAAGCCCTTGCTGTTGTGAGGAAGCTCAGTTAGCTCCATGCATGTGTTTCTGATCTGGAGCTGTGTACCTGCTCTCCATACCAGCCTTCACTCCTCCTCCAGGAGCTCCATGTCCAAGGTGGGCAGTTTTGCCAGAGGTCTTGGTGTCTCTGGTGTGACTGCTGTTGTAGACAGGTAGATGGAGTAGCTGTGCTGCCAGGAGCTGCCAGTATGTTCTTTTCTCGTGGTGTCTGGAGAATCACAGAATGTGAGTTGGAAGGGACTCATCAGGATCATTGTCCCTGTACAGGATACCCCAAGAATCACACCCTGTGCCTGAGAGCATTGTCCAAACACTTGAACTCTGTCAGGCTGGTGCTGTGACCATTTCCCTGGGAAGCCTGTTCCAGTGCCTAAGCCCCTCTTTGTTGAAAAACCTTTTCCTATTAGTCAGCCTTCCCCAACACAACTCCAGGCCATTCCCTCAAGTCCTGTCTCTGTCGCCACAGAGCAGAGATCAGTGCCTGCCCCTCCTCTTCCCCCCATGGGGAAGCTGTGACTGCACTGAGGTCTCCCCTCGGTCTCCTCCAGGCTGAACAGACCCAGTGCCCTCAGCCACTCCTCACATGGCTTCCCCTTCTTGTCTGACTGTTTCTGGTACTGCAGGTGCACGTGCAGCAGCACAGCGTGGGTGCCAGTCTCTGAGTTACACTTCAGCAGAGCAGTTTCACACTTGTGCTACCTCAGTTGTGCACAAACACTTCCAAATAAATCCTCTAAGACACTTGGCTGTTTGCTGGGGAGTCGGTGTCCAGGTATTTTACATCTCAGACAACCTATGAAGCTGTACCTGGGAGCCCAACAGTGACTCAAGCACACCCTGAGGATTTGGGGCCAGCCCTGCAGGGGTGGGTGTCAAGTCTCCTTCAGCTCGAAGTGTCATGCCTTTGGACAGTCTGGGGTAGCCAGGAGCTCAATTTAGTGCTGGACACCCCAGGCACGAGCAGGGAAAGTTAAAGTTCTACAGTGTTGGGCCATTCTCACAGCTTCCTCTGAAGTGTCAGAGTGATAACATGAGCCTCTTCCTTAGAAGAGGCAGATTTTCAGCACAGCTTCTGCCACAGGGCGAGTTTCCCTAGCCAGTGCCTGTCCTTGGAACTGTGTCTGCCAGCAGGATGCACAGGAGCTTGTGTGCCTCTGCACAGAGCTCACCTCTGCCCGAGGTAAGGGACAGCACTGAGCTATCTCTATGTCCACTGTGGAACTCCATGTGCTCCCTAGCTCTTTGCCTGCTATCCCCACTGCTAAAGCATCCCCAGCATTACTCAAGCACTTGAATTCCTCATATTCAAAAAACAGTCTAAAAATTATTCTTTAAATTTTTCTGGTAAATAGAGTTAATCCCCTAAGAGTGGAACACTTTAGGTTGCTTAGCGGTGAGGATCTTTTATTCATGAGCAGCATATGCCTGCCATACATTCGCTCCCTCGCTCAAGTCTCAAGCATTATTTCAGGCAGAAGAAAGCACATTGTAGGCTTTTGAACAATCTGAAAATGTGTAATGAAGTGGCAACACATCTCAGAGGCAATAACCTGCTGAAACATTACAAGCCTTTATAGTCAGTGGGCATTTTAAAGCCCTAACTTGTAACCAACAGAACTTTGTTATTAAATGATTACTTTTATGTACACAGAACTTTTCTCCCTATGTGTATTGAGTGAATCCTAAATTATAAACTGCATCAGTGCTTTTTCTCATAAACTTCTTTATTTTTGACTTACAAGGTCTTTAACATAATTTTCTCAAGTACATCCAGTAATTCCATTTCTTTTCTGGGTGTCCCAAAGAGAGGCATACAATAGTTCATAAATCTACTGCAAATTTATAACCTGCTGTTTCCCCTCTCAGATATATTTTTTTAAAACACAGGTGAAATACAAAGCCCAAGGAGTGCAAAGGTTGGTCTCTTCAATTAATTTAACACTTGTCTTTTTTGGAAAAATCAAGCACAGATGAAAAGTCTGTAGGAAAACATGCTGGTTCAGTCTTAACTGCCTGGGTTTGGCTACTGAGCATATTTGGTTATCAGGAGGATTAGTTCATTGTTGCTGAAATTTTAGCTTTGATCTCTCATTATAAGTTTTTTAAATTCTGAGGATTAATTGCATTTGAGGGGAAGATCCAAAGAATTTTTCTGACTCCAGTGGGTTTTGAAGGAAGCCACCTGAGGTAAATGATAGGAGAGCCCACCTCTGAATCTTGATCCCTGGAAATGGAATTGACCTTTTCACAGCTCGATTACAGATCAGTTTATATAAATACATCTGAATGTTCGACCCCAATCTCCTTTGCGTGCCCTGGTGCAGTTGGCCTGTGAATACTGTGGGCTCCTATCAGCAGAAGGAGACAAGATATTTGCTCAGATGTTCAGAGTCAACAGCAGAGATGGCCCCAGCTGGAGCTCTAACTGAGGCAGGATGAAAAGCTTGGACCAGCTGTGTGGAGCTGAGTGAAGTTTTCTACTTGTCACCTTTGGTGCTTGGCCACCAACACTAACACTCCAAATTTTGCATTTAGCAGTACTTCATAGCTGGACAGATTTTGAAGGTGGTGTTGCTCTTTCAGCAGTAGTTTCTTCATCAAGGATAAAGCAGCCTCCTGTGCCCAGCAAATGCAGTTTTCACTCCTGCTGGGGGAGGAGCACAAGGGTTCAAATGAGAGCTGTGCTACTAAATATGCAGTGTCTGGGGCAATCCAGCTGCCGTGAGCACCCACAGATTCAGCACCCCTGATCCTCGTGGGCTGTGTGAGGCTGGAGAGCAAAGCCCCAGCTGAGCATCTCCAGGCCTTCCCCATTACCCACAGTTAAAGGGCTCAGTCCCACAAGTCTCAGTGACCTATCTCCCCTTGTCTGGTCCTGTCTCCCCTCTGCCCTGTACCCTGCTGTTTGCTTTGTGCCTGTTTTGGAGCTGATCTTGCCCCACTGAGACCCTAAAACTAATTCAGCCAAAAACTGGAAAGCTTTCTGCCATGTCTCAGGGATGGGTGAGAAGGGACAGAGAAGGTTGTGCTTTAGTAACCACAAGCCATTAGGATCAGCTCAGCTGCCCCCAAAACCAAACCTTAAATGTATACAGCCCCTCCTGATCCCCTACATGGGTGTTTCTTGCCCTTGGCCAGTGGCATAGTTTGGACACTTCTAGCCAGTGGCTATAGATAGATATTATGATGTTCAAAAACTCTATTTAGAATTAATTATCCCCTTAGTCTTCCAAGGGGACACTCCGTATTCATGTCTGGGGCATCTTCTTAAGGAGCTGTGGACAAGCTTATGCTGCTTACATGCTGGACATATGAGACTACTAAGCAGACAACACTAAAGCTATTAAACCTGCCCTTTTAGTGAACTTCAAATTCATTGTCAACATTTTTTAAAATCATACTCTAATCCTTCAGAGAACAGAGCCTCTGCTTAGGATGCTGCTCCAAGGAGAACCAGCCACCATACAAGGTGTCCTCTTGATTTATAGCTACAGCAGCCTGAATTTCATATAACATGATAATATCCTATAAAGTCGCAGAGCTCTACACTGAGTCCTGCACAGATAACTGGTTGAGCAGTACATGCAGACAGGATATGATAATAATGTCTTCAGCATGAAACGATGCTGTTTGGGATGCCATACTTCTTGGATGTGGGAGCTGTAATCCTATTATCAGTCATCAACAATAAACGACACCATTGTAGATATTAATTTTCTGGAGGTGATAAAGAAGCAGCCTAGCCAGCATGCTGAGGTTTTCACCTGCTATTTCCTTGCAGATTTTCTCCACAGATTTCTGCCCATCTGCAGATTTATTTTTTTTATCACTGTAAATAAGAGGACATTTACTCCACTGGTTATTATTTCAAGCCACTAGTTGTATTTCAGCATTGATTTGGGGAATTCTGTTCCAGACCTTGGGACTGTCTCCCATGGCATTCTCCTGCAAGAGACTCTCCAGGTGCAGAGGACATGGTTTTTGGATACAATAATGTCTGCAGCTACGGGGATGGGTAACAAAGAATAGCAGTGAAATCTGCCATAAATTACCTGGGAGATCTCAAGAAAGGTAGGCAGGTAACAGCCAAATGACATTTCCAAGCAGACAGATGAGTTTTCATCATCTTCATGCCTAGCCCATCCTTTCCAGCTATGGCATACTTTTTGATTACACTATGTTATTTTACAGCTAGTATGAAATATTTAGGGCTTTAAATTTACATAGTCATAAGACACACCACTTTGCAGTGCATCTTATAATTCAAATACAGGAGCTGTATAATTACATACATCCACAAAATTTTATTAGTGGAGAAATCATAATTTTACTCCTGCGCATTGTTGAAAATTATTTCTACAATGAAATCATAGGAAAAATTTCTTTAATTAAGTAGAAGTGTAAATGACTGAATTAGGTTATCCTTCTTTCGACTTCATGTGCTTAGACTGGCTATTTGCCTTCCTGTCTTCAAGCAACCCAGTGCAGTAAAGCAGACTGAGAGGGAAGATGTCGGTGCTGCTGCTCACTGTGCTGCCCACCAGGTGCAGATTTATGCACACCCGATTGCTTTGGTCCTTTCTTAGCAACTTTGAGGAACTACTGCCTGCTGCCAAGGTGCAGCTGTTCCTTGCCCTCACAGCGTTTCTTGGCCATCTACAGGACTCGTGACTGTCCACAGTCCAAGGCACAAGGAAGCACTTCACAGGCACAGCCTCGCTGTGTGAGTAGGAAGGTTACCATTTACTTTTCTCCTGGGGATGAGTTACTACACTGCAAGCATGAGCTTTCCTGTGACAGGCTGATGCAGGGGGATCCCTTCCCATGTGCCCCTCTGGTCCTGGGTGCCTTTGACCCGTTTGCAGTAAGAGGTTCACCTGAACTCACCCAAATTCTGTTTTCTTTCTTCCCTATCTGCTTATTTCCCCCAAATTTCCCTACCTTCACGTATGTACAAATACAAACCTCCAGCACCTAACTCTGGTCACAGATGATGTTTTTGGGTCAATGCCTAAGACATGTGCTAGTGCCCAGGACAAGTGCTAGTGCCCATTCCACAGGTTCCCACCTCTTCCACTGGGCACTTTCTCATGCAGGAAGGGATGTGGCAAAGGAAAGTGGACAGTGTTTGTCCAGTATGGAGCTGATCTTGGACAAGACCACAGAGGGAAGAGGCTTAGATAATCTTCCCATGACTAAAAGGAGAGATGGAAACAGTATTTCCAATGAGAGAGAGGTCCTGCTGCATTTCTACAGAGCACAGCTTTAGCCTTTTGCACATCCACTCTTTCCCCAGCCACAGTCATCTTTTCTTGCTAATCAGTAGCACAGATGCCAGTGAATTGCTTTCTCATTTGGAAGATGAACATTTCACACTCCTCTTGGCTGGGAATCGCTGCAGCTCCTCGCACAGCACCCCATGCCAGCACCTTTGCTATGGGCTAGTTTACTTTGCTAAACCTTGCACTGGACACCTTACATGTTGACACAATGAATTCCTATACAGAATGGCTTTTCAAAAGGGCATTTTTGTAAAATCAACTGTTACCAATCATTTAAAAACACACATGGGATCAAAGTTCTGTTTATCCCAGGTTTAATAATTATCTTAGCAATGCAAAGCTGAGCCCAGTGGCACAATAAAACTTCCTGTCCACTTCAATGTCTTGTATGTTGATGTTGACTCATGACTTCAGTCACTGTTTACAAATATTGGCCTGGGAGGTCCTTATAGATCAAAATAAACTATATTATCGGGAAAGTGAAAATGGATGAACCCTACAAAACTGGCCTTAATCTGATGAAAATACCCTCTAAATTAAACAGGTGGTGGAGCTAAGCATCTTCAGGATTTTGCTCCCCTGTGATCTATCAAGGAACAGATTTACATTTATTGGAGCCTAAGGATTCATTACGGTACAGTTTTTAAATGCAACCTACAGAGCACTAACAAGAGGTGAAACCAGGGTCACTCTTTAACTCATGGATCAATAAATCTTTTACATCCTTGAACTGTAATGTCAAATGCCATTGCCTAAAAATTCCTCAACCAACACACCAATCTATATCCATTACAGCTATATTCTCATTTCAGGATACAAAGAGTGTGCACATCATCTCATCTACACTTCCCAGACGTTCGTGCAAGTTATTTTGCTTGCAGGCTAAAACATATTCTAATTTAAACATCTATAAATAAGTAAATGCGTTCTGATTCACATTAAACATCTATAAGTTTCACATTGACAATGCAGTAATTACTCTCCAACTCATCAATTTCTTAAGAATAAAACCTTCACCTAAATTCCATATTTGCAGTGACAACACAACATTAACATCTTTGTAATTCAGATAAGCAAGATCTTCTTTAAGAAATTCAGGGGGGAAACATGCAACCTGACAGAACAGCATGAAGCTTCCACGTGAGAATCCTAGGAGAAAATGTCCACATATTTTGGAGTAAAATCAAAGGAAGCCATTTTAAAAGAGCATATTGTCTAAAATGTGTTGAAATGAGACATGTATTTATTCTCTCCCTGAGGTAAAAACCTGTACAACTTTGGGTTAACAATCCATAAATTATCAAGTCATTTCTCACTTGTGGAATAAATAGCATCCAAGAGTGTCTGCATCCACACATCAGCTGAAGCTGGAGAAAGCTGAATTTACAAAACATTGAATCAGGAGGTATGTGAGACTCAGTAAACAGCACAAAATCGAGTCACTACAACAAGGAATATTACAACTAATCATTGGGTTTTCAACTTTTCAAGAGCTTCTGCCGCAGTTCATAGGCTGCTCAGGACCCCTCTCTAGAGCTTGACAGATGAGCAGGCAAAACCAGGGAGGCAGGTGGGTAGAGGATGGAGGAGCCAAACAGACTGACAAGACCCAGCCTGAGCATCAGCTCTTGGTTCAAACATGTTTAGTGGTGGTATTTTGGGGCCACTGATGAAGTTGGGACGGTCACAGGCAGTTGATGTTACTTGAATTCCTGCCTGAGCTGTCCTTTCCCTCTCAGAGCCCAGCCCCCATCCTGGTGGCTGTCCCATGTGGATGTAGGTCAGTATTCAGAAAAGTATTCAGCAAAGCTGGAGTTCTGCAGCCTGCTCCACGAGTCCCTGGTGGGGAGGGTGCCCACCTTCTGCAGAGTCCCAGGCTTAGAAGCCTTGATGGTAAAAGCACAAGCCAAAGTGTTTCAGCACAGGTGTCCAGGAGCCTCAGCCCACATCCCTTCCAGGTCCTGCCCTCTCTGGGTAGATTGCTTGAGCAGAGATTCCTGTGTTGGGATGAGCACTCTGTCAGCCAGCCTGCAGAGTACAGAGGAAAGGGCTTGTGACCTGCCCAGTGTATACTCAGTCCATATTCAAATGGCAGGTCAGAGCACCTCACAGGAGGTGTCTGGCTCCTGCAGAAGCCTGGCCCAGCCTGGTGGTGGTCCACAGTGCCCTGGAGCAGGACTCAGATGCTGCCAGGATAGACCCTGGGACCTGGGAGTGCTCTGACAGCCCAGCTGCAGCATCTCTGTTGATCAGCCCTGAATTTCAGAGCATGTCAGCAGTTACCTTCTGATTAATAAACTCCTGGTCTCACTGCATATTTTTAAGGGCAGATGTCCAGAGGCTGGATCACATGGTGTATCCTCCTGGTACTGAAGAAGTGCTCCTGTTGGCAGACTCTGGAGGAACTGCAAATAATTTTCCAGTGGAGGATTAAACTGGACCTCATCCTGCAGCACTCAGATGATGAGTGCTGGGCCTCTGAGGAGACATGAACTGGGCCAAGAGCATCAGTGCTAGAGATAAACACGAGTAAACACAGGCAAACAAATTACAGAGGGGAACAAGAAACCGACAAAGATGAATGTGGCAAATGAAATGTAAGCAAGTGTGTTAATGCGGGTCAGACAAAGACTTACAAAATCTTGTACTCAGGATATTAAAATTGCACTCCCTGGTGTGTACCTACCTGCACCTCTCTCCTAAACATTATTTCTGCTACATTTGCCTCGAATTAAGAAAGAGGTTTTTCATCTTTGAAGCAGTCAGACCTGCAATTACACCGACCCAAGTTTTGCATGAGGTAATATTTTTTCCTGCCTTAAACACAGTTTGTACTCAAAATCAACTTGTTAAATAGTCTGTCATCTTGCATTTCCTTCTGGAAAGAGCAGACAACACCTGAATAGTTAATGAACTGCAGTGCAGTTTAATCAGAGTGGGAAAAATACTATTTCAAACAAAGAACGATGTAATCCCCTCCAGTTTCTCCCACTGCCTCCAGCTTCCTGCCCTAGTCACTTGGTTGCCAAGTCACTCTGCACGTTTTGAGCATGTCTTGAGCCAACTTGCCTGAGCCCCAAGTGTGAACACACATATTGGGAGATGACGCTTCACATCACCTTGCTTCACAAGAATCTGTTTAGGCCATGGTGAGGTGAAAATGCCAAAGCAGTGTGCCCCAAGTCATGGACCAGCAATCCTAGCCCTGTTCAGGCTGTGCAGTCCCAGTGTTTCAGCCTTGATAGGGGCTTAAAAGGTCTGGGTGCTTTATTCACCCGGTAAGTAATTTACTATGACATGTTCATACCAGTATACAAGAGCACTGATGTGCCTCCAGTCGTAGTGCTGAACCCAGAAATTTTGCTCAGAGGAGTCATAACCTGCAGTAGGAAACAGCTCTGGAGCTATGCACTGGAGTACATGTTGCAGAGCTCTGCCAAATGTGATATTACCAAAATAGCTTTTGTTCCAATACATTGGGCACATAGAATGAAAAATATTGCCTATTGTCTGGGTTGTAAGTTCCCCTTTGTATAAAATATGAATAACATTTCTTGACTGCGTTTGTGAAATGCTTTGTCCCTGGGCACAGAATCTATACACAGCCACAGCATTGCCGTTATTTATGACTTTCCTTAAGCTCCGGGAGTTATGAAGATGTACTTTTACTTTGATCCTTCACAGACCCAGTAGCCTGCAGGAAGAATACAATTCATCAATGGTTTTGTTATGTGTGTCACTGTAACGGAGGGCAGGAATGAGATACAGCATTCCTCTGCCACCTGGGAGCATCCGCTACCCAGCAGCATGAAGGCGGATGGGTAACATCCTCTCAGCAGGTGAACTGCGTGAAAACACAAAGAAATAAAGTGGTGATTGTGGCTGGGAAGTGGCCATTAAGGAAATTTAATTCAGCTCACTGTGATGAGTAAAGATGCCATCAATAGTTCCCGCTACTGGCCAGTGAGTTATTGGACACCTGATTTCCACAATCTCACTCCCTTAGCACATTGCTATATTAAATCTTTTGTTGCTTTTGTTGTTTTATCCCTAAAGAATATGAGGAAGGTGAATTGCTGACTTTCCACAGCTTGCTTTGGCTGCAAATGGAGCTTCAGCTCCTCAGGGCTTTGGCTCATGGGCAGTGAAGCAAACAGTGACGGCAGGTGAAGATGGAGCTGACTCCCACCTGCCTGCCAGAGGTTACTGCTGCTCTAATGGTGTCAGCAGCAGAAAACATCTGCCCAACTCAGCTCAAGATGGGGCACAAGGGTGGAGCAGCAGAGTTGTAGGTGCTGAATCAGCTCTGTTTTGGAGAGCAGAGGGATGTTAGCAGCAGCACAGGTGCAGGGCAGGGTAGGGGCCACTGCAGGACTTGTTTAAGCAGCTATGCTAAAGCCCACAGGTGTATTTTGCACTTCTTTCCCCGGGATTATGTTTTGTTGGCCAATAATCTTCAAAAGATGGATAAACCCAATGTTGTAACCTTGCTCTTACCCATATTAAAAGTCATATCTTTCTGAGCCTGATGTTAATTTCATTAGTGATGGGGCGGGCCTTTAGTGAGCACAAAACAATACTAAATCAAAGAGATGCATCTTGATTAAAACTCACTATTATACTCAAAAGAAATGAAATTACAAAAACTGAG